>NC_064649.1:108542998-109192748 GCF_023864345.2 Schistocerca serialis cubense
GTTTCTGCATAGTGAAGATGTGAAACCTATTGAACTTCATCGACGAATGAAGATTCAGTACGGCGATGCACGTTTATCACAGCAGCAAGTCTACGAATGGAGTAGGAAGTTCGTAAATGGTGTGACTTCAGTGGAAGATGCTCCACGTCCAGGTCAGGCACAACGACTTGTGACTCCACAGAACACTGCAGCAGCTGAAGCCATAGTGAAGGAAAACCGCCGAGTGACATTGAATGACATTGCAGCATGTTTACAGATTAGGCACCGGGTCAGCACACCACATTGCTCCAGTTTCACAAAGTGTCTGCAAGATGGGTGCCACGGCAGCTGACTCCTGAAATGAGAGAACGACGTGTTGATGCTTGTGAAGAACTTCTTCGGCGCTTTGAACGAGAAGGTGATGGCTTCCTTGCAAGAATTGTTACTGGTGATGAAACCTGGGTTCACTTCCACCAACCGGAAACGAAGGGAGCGAGCAAGGAATGGCGCCATTCCTCATCGCCAAAACCAAAGAAGTTTCGAACACAACCAACAGTAGGGAAGGTTATGCTTACTCTCTTTTGGGACGAAAAAGGCGTCATTTTGGAGCATTACATGCCTAGAGGTACCACTGTCACCAGTGCATCATAAACAGATCTCCTAAAAAATCACCTGCAGCCTGCAAACAAATCAAAGCGACGTGGATTGCTGTTAGCAGGTGTCCTTTTGCAACATGACAACGCAAGGCCCCACACTGCCCATACAACAGTTGCAAGAATCACAGGCCTGCATTTTGAGTGTCTTCCTCATCCACCATACTCACCAGACCTTGCCCCAAGTGATTTCCATATGTTTGGACCACTCAAAGACGCAATGGGAGGAAAGAAGTTCTGATGAAGAGGTACGCCGCGCGGTGGTTGCGCACACCACCAAATGAATTTTTTTCTAAAGGAATTTATGCACTTTGTAAGCGCTGGAGGACTTGCATTGAGCGTGGGGGAGATTATGTTGAAAAGTGATACAGCTTTGTACGACTTCTGCACAATAAATAATATTTAAAAAAATATTTAAGGTTTTCATTTGACTCACCCTCGTACTATGTCATCCATACGGGAGTCTGTCTGATGGTCAAACGACGATATGCTTATACCATTCTCCGGTGTGAACCATTTCTTAAATATGGAATTTAAAACTTTGGCTTTCGCTTTACTGTCTTCAACTGCCACACCAGACTGGTTGACAGGGGACTGAATGGTAGACTTCGAGACGCTTAGGTCAAGAGTTTTCTTCGGCTCTCTGGCAGATCTTTTGCTAAGGTGTGACGGTGGTAGCTGATGGGTGCTTCGCGCGCAGATGTACGAATCTCTTCTAACCTTCGCTTGTCGCCATTTGCGCGTTCCTTTTTAAACCGAGAGTTCAAAGCCTCTGCTTCCTCAGCATCCGCCGAATTTCGTTATTAAGCGGTGGTGGTTATCTTCCATCCCTTGTCTACTTACTAGGGGCATAACTCTGCAGACCACGATTTACAATTTGATTAAACTTTGCCCATAATTCCTGTACACCCATCTTACTGGAGCCAAGTGAGGCCAATTCCCTGTCTAAGTGTGATGTTCATAACTGCTTCTCTGCTCTATCTAGCAGAAACACTCTCTTAGCATTCTTGACTCATTTGTTAACTTTCGTGATCGTAGTTACTATAATGACATCACGATCGCTAATCCCAGATTCTGTACTGACACTGTTAATAAAACGTGGCCTACTTGTGGCTCCAAAGCCTAAGATATTCCATCGATCTACATGACTGGCCATTAAAATTGCATGCAAATGATTAGCTTTTCAGGGCATTCACACAAGGTTGGCGCCGGTGGCGACACCTACAACGTGCTGACATGAGGAAAGTTTCCAACCGATTTCTCATACACAAACAGCAGTTGACCGGCGTTGCCTGGTGAAACGTTGTTGTGAGGCATCGTGTAAGGAGGAGAAATGCGTACCATCACGTTTCCGACTTTGATAAAGGTCGGATTGTAGCCTATCGCGATTGCGGTTTATCGAATCGCGACATTGCTGCTCGCGTTGGTCGAGATCCAATGACTGTTAGCACAACATGGAATCTGTGGGTTCAGGATGTTAATACGGAACGCCGTGCTGTATCCCAACGGCCTCGTATCAAAAGCAGTCGAGATGACAGACATCTTATCCGCAGAGCTGGAATGGATCGTGCAGCCATGTCTCGATCCCTGTGTCAAGAGATGGGGGCGTTTGCAAGACAACAACAATCCGCACGAACAGTTCAACGACGTTTGCAGCAGCATGGACTATCAGCTCGGAGATCACGGCTGCGGTTACCCTTGACGCTGCATCACAGACAGGAGCGCCTGCGATGGGGTACTCAGCTACGAACTGGGTGCACGAATGGCAAAACGTCATTTTTTCGGATGAATCCAGGTTCTGTTTACAGCATCATGATGGTCGCATCCGTGTTTGGCGACATCGCGGTGAACGCATATTGGAAGCGTTTATTCGTCATCGCCATACTGGCGTATCACTCAGCGCGATGGTATGGGGAGCCATTGGTTACACGTCTCGGTCACCTCTTGTTCGCACTGACGGCACTTTGAACAGTGGACGTTACATTTCAGATGTGTTAAGACCCGTGGCTCTACCCTTCATTTTATCCCTGCGAAACGCTACATTTCAGCAGGATAATGCACGACCGCATGTTGCAGGTCCTGTACAGGCCTTTCTGGATACAGAAAATGTTGGACTGCTGTCCTGGCCAGCACATTCTCCAGATCTCTCACCAATTGAAAACGTCTGGTCAATGGTGACCGGGAAACTGGCTCGTCACAATATGCCAGTCACTACTCTTGATGAACTGTGGCATCGTATTGAAGCTGCATGGGCATCTGTACCTGTAAACGCCATCCAAGCTCTGTTTGACTCAGTGCCCAGGCGTATCAAGGCCGTTATTACGGTCAGAGGTTGTAGTTCTGGGTACAGATTTCTCAGGATCTATGCACCCAAATTGCATGAAAATGAAATCACATGTCAGTTCTAGTATAATATATTTGTCCAATGAATACCCGTTTATCATCTACATTTTTTCTTGGTGTAGCAATTTTAATGTAGTGTAGCTCCTCCAGGGATATAGCAGGAGAAACCATGGAGGAAAGTACAAGACAGGAAAAAGTGGCGTGATTTGGTTCATGGGGTCACGAAGAGTCGGAACCGACTAAACTAATAGAGGGACAGAGAGAGAGAGAGCTCCTCCAGATAATTTTGAGAAATCGTGTTCAAAAAAGTGCTTCAAATGACTGTCTGTCTGTGCCCTGTCAGGCTGTCTGGCGCTTCAATGTGAATATTAGGAACAAAATATTTAAAATGCCATGGTTCTAAATAAGAGGAAATTTCTTTGTATTTGGCAGCTACTTTCTAATGGTTTTTTAGTTGACTGCCGGGTAGTTTGTTCGATTTGCTCTAATAGCTTGTTAATTGCAATCAATTAATGATTGTGTGTGCACCAAAATATTCATATGACTAAAGAACATTTCAAGGCTACGATTTTAAATCGCCATTAATTCTTAAACAACGCGAAGATTGACTTAGAAATGTATTTGGCGAACAAGCCCCTTCTAAAACACCAATTTATAACTGATACAGAAAATTCAAAAGTATTTGGTATTTTATTAGTGATGAATTTCCTTAAGGATGCCCACGAACTGCTTTTACTGATTCTGCTGTTCAAGAAGCGCGTGAAGAAGATCGAATCTCATGAATTTATTGGGTCAACAACGGGCATTTGTGTGAGTCAAATTCAAAACATTTTGCATCAGCAGTTGTGCGTGAAAAGACTTTGTTGATGATGAATTCTACATGAACTGACTCGTGCTCAAAAACAACAAAGCACTGATTGATTCAGATAAACACTGGAAAAACCCCAAGATGGCGCTTCAGATTTGGTCTGGAATATCGTTACCGGTGATGAATCTTCGATTAATTGTTATGATCCTGAAAAAAAAAAAATCAATTGGCTCAGTAGGTGTATCGAACAGAACCTTAGTTACGAAACTCCGACGAATTTCAAGTAGCGGTAAGAAGACACTTGCTAGTTTTTTTCCTTAAAATGATTTATTTTGTTACTTTGGCATTAGAAGACAGATGTAGCGTTACTGCCGACTGGTATGCAAATGTTTGCTTACCGCAAACTTTTCGAAAAGTTCGCGAAAAAAGAAATTGTGTCCTAAAGACCAGCCACCATACAGCCCTGACCTAGCACCCTATACTTTCTCTGTATTTCCAAAAACTAAGATAAAATGTGAATGCAAAAATGAATATGTTGAGAAACATGAAAATCCTTGAAATTTTTAAGCCCCTCCTTGTTTGATTTTCTAAAAGTTTTCAGTGTCGCCCTCGTAAAAGAACACCCTACCACAAGAAAACGACCTCCTTTAAGATTATTCCAATACTTTACAAAATAAAAACAGATGACAGTATTCTCTCGAACACCGGTTTACATAAACATATGTAGTATGCTTTAAGAAGTTTTCTGGTGTTCCCTACAGCTACAGATGCTTTGCTGGACTTTTTACCACTTCTTGTGAAGTAGTTCTGGACATTCTCATTACGGGCCCGAATCAAGAAATGTAAAATATACTTGGAGTAGATATGAACTGAACAAAGCACCTAGTTTTATAAGGCTCTCTGTCTTGTGTATGTTAAGCACTTATTTTAAATTAGTACACAAGATCTAAGCTCACAAAGTATAGTTTAAAAATAGACGGTCACTTAACTTTCATAAGTATGTGCCAAACTTTTGTCTGTTACAGGTTAAGAAAATAATGATTATTCACCTTCGAGAGCTACTTGTTATTAGCGGATGTCAGTTCACTACACATTCACTTGTTTGATATTTGTGTGCTACAGCTCAGTCTCTGCAATATTTTGAACTAAAAATGTTTGCTCTCACACACAGGAAGACTTTTACTCGCAAGCTATGGAGCGTCTAAGGAAAATGTACATTACACCATACGTAAAAAAATCGGTTTCGCTCGGCCACCTCACACCGGGATATAAATTGTCCAAGCCTAGAAGCAGTTTATTCAACAAACTGTCTGCCTCTTCAAACAGCATTAGCAGCAGCTTAACAAATGGTCAGTCCAAACAGAAGCTGGATGAAGAGCCCGAAGACCAGCAGCAGACCTGTAACAACACCAACAATGTACAGTCTGAGAAACCAGATGGTGGTTCGAGTAGAAATCTGGGAGACGCCAATGTTACAAAATCTCAAACTCACCTCCATACCCAACGCCGAGAACGAACCCATAGACAGAGTCAGTCGCAGCACGTAACAGAAGACCCTGCAGTTGGACCGCAGGCTGGACCTCCAGCGACTGACAACCTGACTATAGAGATCACAATAAACGAAGGCGCCCACCACAAAGCCGACGTAACGGTTCGCGGCTCTGGTAGGCTGCCGACAATAGAAGCTTGTACCAAAGTCCGGGACGGCCTGGGTTCATGTCCAGAGGGCCAAAAGTCAAAAATTTTGAAGAGGCAGCAACAGCAGTCCAGCGAGGGCACCCCACGGGTCGTGAGGGCAAATGGAGAACTGCCTGAAATAACGCGGAGGCCACGATGGGTGTGAAATTTTTTCCAATATGTACTAAATTCATTTATGAATCAAATAAAAGTACTAAAATAAAGTTTGTTGTTGCCCAGTCAGCTTAATTGAATATAAATCCACATCTAATTTTCCTGTTCCTCTACTAATTTTACAGGTGATAGTCATCCACAGTGTTCCCATCTACAGAGCTGCAAACTATAAAACCTTGGTTCAAAATAATCGTTAGTTTACAATTAATTTCTGGTGCAGTGCTCGAAGAAAAATGAAACGGTTTTCACATAGACAGGTAATGTATTTTACATCCTTCACTCTACACAAATTATAGACAAACAAAAGCAACATAACATAAAAAAACATGTACCTCTTGTAGGCAATGCACAATTAATTGCTATTATAATGATTGAAGAAGAATGAAGTTGTTTCCATACAGGCAGGTAATATATTTTACATTCTTTACTGTACACAAATTATAAAGAAACAAAATGAACATAACCTAAAAACTTATATAGCTTTTGTAGACAACACTCAATTAATTGCTGGTATCGTGTGTGAAGAAGAATGAAATTGTTTTCACAAACGCAGGTAATATATTTTATAGTCCTTACTGTACACAAATTATAGACAAACAAAATGAAAATAACCTAAAATCACATACAAGTTTCATAGACAACATCCAATTAACTTCTGGTATGGTGTTTGAAGAAGAATGGAATGGTTTTCACTGTGAATACATTCTTTACTGTACACACATTATACACAAACAAAAGGTACATAACGTAAAAACATATATAGCTACCCAGTTGATGGTATAGCGCTTGAAGAAGAATGTAGTGGTTTTCAGAAAGGTAGGTAACGTATTTTACATTCTGTACATTACATAAATTATACATAAAAACGAACATAGCCTAAAAACTCATACAGCTTTAGTACACAACACTAAAGCCTCTCATAAAGTAATGTTTCCCAATATATCCAATATGCTAGAAATAAAAAGGGAAATGTTTTATTGATCTCATCACATGTCTATACAGGAACACCAGCAGTATAATACCTCTAGATGATAAGGTCTCAAAGATCTATTAAAGAATAAAGAGGACGCTGTACATGGAATCTGCCTTTCATACAAACCATTCGATTTTATAATTTCTTCATTTCCTGTATCAGTTGCACTGACAATATGGTTCTGAAACAATTACTATTCAGGTAGTGGTTCGATATTGAACAGGCACATTCGAAATCACTCGTCACTAATCCGTATTGTCATTTAACTGCGACAGAAAAATAAACAAATAAAAATATAGAATACAGTTACTGATTCTTATGCCAATCCAGTGTTCGAATTCCGCATCCACATGTACCATTCAATTTTGATTTCGCTGTTTTATTAAGAAACTAGCTGACATATCCAACATTGCCGAGGTATCATTTCACCAATTTCATATTAGAAACGAAAACAAAAAATTAACTGTGTTTGGAGTGTAGTATAGAAAAAAGTTCATTTGCATGTATTCATGAAAACATCTTTGAAATTATCAAATGGTTGTAGAAAGAAATATATGTAACGTATAAATGTATATGTATAGTATCGAGATTAATAATGTAGTTTCTGTACGCTAGGGACAGCTGCTTCTCTCGTCTACAACTCGATTTTGTAAACATCTCTATGGCAACACCTCTTCATAGCTCTATAGCCAACTAATGGTTTTGCCTAAGGCCGTTTTCGCTTCGCAATTCAAAACTGTCAAAAGTGCTTCCAGATGTCAAGGATTCCCTTAAGTTGTCTCGACCGTGTGAGTGTATTAGCAGCAAAGGATAGGTGTATTAAAACTTCATGCATGATGTGGCATTTTTTCTCACTTCTCAGTGTTTATGACGTCATATCTCTTGTACAATGACATATCTGTGTAGTTACCTTCAGTGGCTTATCTCTGCGTGCCATGGCACTTGTCCCAAGTACGGGTTTAATACATTGTAGGAACAAGGACATAATAAAAGTCAGGAGAAAGTAGTGAAATCACAGGGTGTTAATTGCTCATTATACTATTTGTAATATTATGTATAACCTCAACACTTTCTTGTGAACTCTTAAGCTGAGCATTTTTAACAGGATCTTGCGTTCTGATCCATTCACACTGCATAAGTTAGTATTTGTAAGAAAAATCTGTGTTTATCATCTGGCACCAGACATCCACACAGTGAGAAACAAATGTTGAATTTCAGAAATAATTGTTCCTTTGTTGTGGTAAAAGAGAACAATGAATTTCTTCCGAGGTAAGTTGACTTTTCAAATTTGTGATCAGTTTTGTTATAAAGCCGTTGGAGTTAAATGAATACGAAAATTCAAAAAATGCTCTTTTGACCCCTGAATTATTTATGTAAAAAAAGAAAATCCAAACATACAGCAGCTGTATCTTACAGGAAGAAAATCCTAGTGATGGTACAATGATTTTTCTTGGCAAAGTGTAATGATGATTCTGTCTCTTTGTAGTTTTATAGGTGAGTATGTACATACCGATTTGAGACAATATCCTTTTAATTCAAGGCAGTGTGGAGCAGTATTGAGGGTGGTTTGATAAGTATGGTAAAAAAGGTAAGAAAAAAATTTGTTTCATAAACAATCCACCTCACTTCTCGGTATATTCTACTTTGAGAGATATGCACTTGGTCCAACGATCTTTCGGCTTTTTAATCGCAACGGGAAAAAGGCTTCTGTCAAACTGCATAATACTCGTTGATTGCAACTGTTACTTTCTCATTTGTTGAAAATTTCTTCCAGTCATCTAATGTTTGAAGTTCAGGAACAGGAAGAAGTCATTTGGAGCTAAGTCGTGAATAGGCTGGACGAGGGACTAATTAAAAGCCCATTTCATTCACTTTAGCCATTGTTATCGCTGATGTATATGATGGTGCATAATCCTGGTGAAAGAGCACTTTTTGTGTTCGTCTTTTTCAAACCAGCTCAAATTTCAAACGGTCCAACAATGAAGCATAATAGAATCAAGTCATGGCTCTACCTTTTTCCATATAATTTAGGAGCATTATTCCTTGGGAATACCAAAAAATGGTGGCCAGCTGACAAAATGGTCTTTGCCTTCTTTGGTGCACTTTCTCCAGCCTCTGACCATTGCTTTGACTGCCGTTTTGAGTCTGGGGTGCAGATGTCAGCAACAGTCACAAATCGACGGAAAAAGTCTTGTGTATTGCAATTAAACATCGGCAGATATTGTGCTGAAATGTTGTGCCGGATGCTCTTTCTGGCAACTGTGAGCAATCACATCACCTGCCTCGCACACAGCTTCTTCATAGCCAGTTGTCCGTACGGGATACTATGCATTCGCTCCCTTGAAATGCCTACAGTGTCAGGAATCTCACGAATTTTTATTCGGTGGTCTCACATTACCATATCATGGATTTTGTCAATGCTTTCCTTTTTGGCAATTTGAAATGGACAGCCGGAGCGCATTTCGTCTTCAGTGCTTGTCTGGCCAAGTTTAAATCCATTAACCCGCCTGTGAACTTTATCCAATTCTGATTTGTGTGGCAGCCCAACCCTTCAAATAGCACAAAACTCCGTCTCCTCCATTTTCAAATTCAGTGGACACACTGCCCGATTCTGACACCTGTCAACGATGTCCATTCTTTCAAGGAAATTTATCAGACTTGTCATACCACACTGATATACCTGGGTGACAATGGAAAATCCTTGGTGAAACACCAAGACTAATATGAAATATGGCCACTCCCCACATAGCAGTACAACCAAGCCATGTGGGAATAGACAGCAAACAGTCTAAAATGGATGTAGGATGCCGTGGTTACGTAGAGATGAAGAGCCTTGCACAGTAAAGGCTAGCATGGAGAGCTGCATCAAACCAGGCTTCGAAGTAAAGACCATGCCAGCAAAGGCTCATATCCAGATGCTATTACTCATTACCTTTTCTCACATGACACACTCAAAGCTTTGGATCAAGACACCCAGGTACATGTCGTATTTCCTGATTTCTGAAAAGCATTTGATTCAGTGCTGCACTTACAGCTATTGTCAATAGAACGAACATATGAGGGTATCAAGTGAAATTTGTGACAGGACTTTTTGGTAGGGAGAATGCAGCATGTTATCTTGAATGGAGAATCATTTAAGATGTAGAAGTAACTTCGCATGTGCCCCAGGGGAGTGTGTTGGGACCATTGCTGTTCATGTCGTACATTAATGGCCCTGCAGACAGTATTAATACTAAAATCAGGCTTTTTGCAGATGATGCAGTTACCTATAATGAAGTACTATCCGAAAGAATCTGCATAAATACTCAATCAGACCTCGATAAAACTTCGACGTGGTACAGAGATTGACAAATTGCTCTAAATGTTCGGAAATGTAAAATTTTGCACTTCACAAAACGAAAAAACGTAGTGTCCTATGACTATAATATCAATGAGTCACTTTGGAATCGGCCATCTCATGCAAATACTTGGGTATAACACTTAGTAGAGATATGGAGTGGAGTGATCACATAGGTTCAGTTGTGGGGAAAGTAGGTGGTAGACCTGGGGTTATTGATAGAATACTGGGGAAGTGCAATCAGTCTTCAAAAGAGACTGCTTACAAAACACTGGTGCGACCTATCCTAGAAAATTTCTCAAGTATGTGGGGCCCGTACCAGATAGGACTAACATGGGATATTGAATGTATACAGAGAAGGACAGCACAAATGGTCACAGCTTTGTTTAAGCCTTGGGAGAGTGTCACAGAGACACTGAAGGAACTGAACTGGAAAACTCTTGAAGAAACATGTAAACTTTCCCGAAAAAGTGTGTTAATAAAGTTTCAAGAACCAGCTTTAAATGATTATTCAAGGGATATACTACAACCCTCTACATACCAAACGCATAGGGGTCGTGAGAATAAGATTAGAATAATTATTCTACGCACAGAAGCATTCAATCAATCATTCTTTCTGTGCTATGTGACTGGAACAGGAAGAAACCCAAATAAATGGTACAATGCCACGCATGTCACGGTGGTTTGCAGAGTGTAGATGTAGATGTAGATCTTCTTGAATGGTAAATCATAAACGAGGAAAAAGTGTTATGAGGACCACATGCACAAACAGTGAAGAACTGTTTTTAATATTTTTATTTCGAGGTGGACTTATTGTTTGCAAAGTAAAGACAAAAATTAAGTTTTAATGAGATACTGAAGAACATCGAGATCTAAACAGGTGTACCACATAACATAGCAGAGTTCTGATTATTTAAAATATAAACAAACTGTAGCTGGTGGAGGCGACAGGTTTTGCTCCCATGTCATCCCCCTAGCCTGCTATACGCTGCTTTGCTAACTGCTCCTTGATGCGTTGTTTCTCGTAGCGGTGAAATAAAATGTAATCCCTTTGGACCGAGCACTCCGATTTGAATTTTCGTGTTCCCACTTTCAGCTACGCGACGCGGATTAATTACCAGCATTTATAAATTTTATTGCCTAACAGTTCGTACAAACTTACAAAAGTTGAGACAGGATATAATTTCACAGTTCACACAGTGTCGCTTTTTGTTTTTCTCGCTGTTCACACACTATTGATTCGGGTGTTCTTTAAAGACACGTTCCCCACAAGGAGATGCCATGTATAAATTATGTACCATATGCTACTTCATTCATATCAAGTTGCATAAAGACGAGCTTCTAGCAAAATAAAATGCTGGCGGCCACAGCCAGAAATATCACATTACGGTAATACACTTCTGGCCATTAAAGTTTCTACACTAAGAAGAAATGCAGATAATAAAGAGGTATTCATTGGACAAATATAATATACTAGAACTAACATGTGATTACATTTTCACGCAATTTGGGTGCTTGGTCCTGAGAAATCAGTACCCAGAACAACCACCCCTGGCCATAATAACGCCCTTGATACGCCCGGGCATTAAGTCAAACAGAGCTTGGATGGCTTGTACAGGTACAGCTGCCCATGCAGATTCAACACGATACCACAGTTCATCAAGATTAGTGATTGGCGTATTGTGACGAGCCAATTGCTCGGCCACCATTGATCAGACGTTTTCAATTGGTGAGAGATCTGGAGAATGTGCTGGCCAGGGCAGCAGTCAAACGTTTTCTGTATCCAGAAAGGCCCGTACAGGATCTGCAACATGCAGTCGTGCATTATCCTGCTGAAATGTAGGCTTTCGCAGGGATTGAATGAAGGGTAGAGCCACAGGTCGTAACACATCTGACATGTAGCGTCCACTGTTCAAAGTGCCGTCAATGCGAACAAGAGGTGACCGAGACGTGTTACCATTGGCACCCCATACCATCACGCCGGGTGATACGCCAGTGTGGCGATGACAAATAGACGCTTCCAATGTGGGTTCACCGCGATGTCGCCAAACACGAATGCGACCATCTTGATGCTGTAAACACAACCTGGATTCATCCGAAAAAATGGCGTTTTCCATTCGTGTACCCAGGTTGGTCGTTGAGTACACCATCGCAGGCGGTCCTGTCTGAGATGCAGCGTTAAGGGTAACCGCAGCAGAGGTCTCCGAGCTGATAGGCCATGCTGCTGCAAACATCGTCGAACTGTTCGTGCAGATGGTTGTTGTCTTGCAAACGTCCCCATCTGTTGACTCAGGGATTGAGACGTGGCTGCACTATCCGTTACAGCCATGCGGATAAGATGTCTGTCATCTCGACTGCTAGTGATACGACGCCGTTGTGATCCAGCACTGCGTTCTGTATTACCTTCCTGAACCCACCGATTCCATATTCTGCTAACAGCAATGTCACGATATGATAAACCGCAATCGCGATAGGCTACAATGCGACCTTTATCAAAGTCGGAAACGTGATGGTACGCATTTCTCCTCCTTACACGAGGCATTACACCAACGTTTCACCAGGCAACGCCAATCAACTGCTGCTTGTGTATGAGAAATCGGTTGGAAACTTTCCTCATGTCAGCACGTTGTAGGTGTCGCCACCGGCGCCAACCTTGTGTGAATGCTCTAAAAAGCTAATCATTTGCATATCACAGCATCCCCTTCCTGTCGGTTAAATTTCGCGTCTGTAGCACGTCATCTTCGTGGTGTAGCGATTTTAATGGCCAGTAGTGTATGTCTCTGTATGTGTGGTGTGAGATGTTACAAAAGCACAAAAATGTTTTTTCACCTAAACAGATGAACCAATCATTTTTTTCAAATTGTAGCCGCTTTGAAAGATTAGCATGTGAGAATGACACATGTTTTTGAAGGCAGTCCTTTGTCCACTATTTACATTGTAGCCTGTTTCTTTCTTCAGTTTCTGAAATAATAGGTGTAGACAGCGGAATTACTTTATAAATAAATTTACTCGGTTTGACCGCAGCCTCTATACTGTTTCCAGATGAATTCAAGACAGCAAAACTGTAGCGTCCACGCTAAATATGGTGGCGAATGCGCAGTGACCAAAGCGCTGGGCGAATTCATTCGTTTGCTCAGAAGGAGAAGCCGACAAGCATTTCTCACCTTTCGGCCACTCGGCGATGACAGTATCAAGGCGCAAGCCAGCAATCTTTCTCAAAAGATTTTACGAAAGCTGTTCGCAAAAAAAGGCCTTTTTTGCTTTACTTGTAAGTTTATATGTCAGCGTCATTATGATCCGCCCTTCATTTCGTTAATGGTCGTAGTTATTGTGATATTTCCAAGGAGATAAGATACTGCGCGAAATTAGAAAAGGTATGCAATTTAAAATAAGGATCGGTACGATTTTGCATTTGGTGCTTATTACAAAGCATGTTGCTGTGTATGAAAGTTAGCTAACATACTGACTTTTTCTTTAGACTAGGCTGGAGGCCTCCGTCTCTCACCAATGTTGAAGAATCTGATCTGACGTAGCGCACTCACTCATTTGCGATCGCGCCGCGCCAGCGAAAAATCCACGGTCAAATATCCACAACATTCCTCGTATTTCACAAACGATTTGACTTATCTAAATGAATTTTGGTAAATGGTAGCACGCAAAAAGGAGGGTATTATGCCATATGGTTATCATACAAAATTTCTTATCTACCATATTATTCCACTAACAACAGACTTTTTCGATGAAAGTTTTTAAGGGTCATTGATAGCTGGCGAAACGAGAAACGCTATTGGTTTTGGAACAACATAAGTGGAGACATCACACGTTTATTTTGTTCTGAGAACGTACTTTTTCATAAGACACTAACCTTACTTCTGTTGTTTCAGAATTCTCTCGCAATTGCGTCCGCACAACATGTTAGTGAGCTGAGACTGTCTAAACTCCGCTGTGTTTTGGCGGAAGAACCAAATTTTAACATAGCATCGACAGAAATGTGAGACTCCTCTGAAAGTTGCAAATAATTAACAAACTAGTTTAAAATAATGTGCTCCATTTCCAACGGAATTATGTTTAGATACTAATCAAAGCATAGGCGACACATCTTTCAAACTAGTCACCGTGCAGGGGTCAGCGTAGAGGGGCTCCACTTAATACTTACAAAAACGACTGTAGGCTTCAGTTTAGATCAGCAATTCCCCTACAGCGCCTGCCAGCCACGATACTCAGCGCAGACTCTACCTACAGTTGGAACATGCAAATGCAACGTAAAATTTCAGATCCAATGCACAAACTGTCATTGCGAATCCAGTCTGCACAGACAAGCCTCCTCTAGCCACATCTCCCCACTGACACCAGTGATTGCTCCAAGACCACCTGATAACGGCATGTCCTTAAGATAATACACTCCCGGAAATGGAAAAAAGAACACATTGACACCGGTGTGTCAGACCCACCATACTTGCTCCGGACACTGCGAGAGGGCTGTACAAGCAATGATCACACGCACGGCACAGCGGACACACCAGGAACCGCGGTGTTGGCCGTCGAATGGCGCTAGCTGCGCAGCATTTGTGCACCGCCGCCGTCAGTGTCAGCCAGTTTGCCGTGGCATACGGAGCTCCATCGCAGTCTTTAACACTGGTAGCATGCCGCGACAGCGTGGACGTGAACCGTATGTGCAGTTGACGGACTTTGAGCGAGGGCGTATAGTGGGCATGCGGGAGGCCGGGTGGACGTACCGCCGAATTGCTCAACACGTGGGGCGTGAGGTCTCCACAGTACATCGATGTTGTCGCCAGTGGTCGGCGGAAGGTGCACGTGCCCGTCGACCTGGGACCGGACCGCAGCGACGCACGGATGCACGCCAAGACCGTAGGATCCTACGCAGTGCCGTAGGGGACCGCACCGCCACTTCCCAGCAAATTAGGGACACTGTTGCTCCTGGGGTATCGGCGAGGACCATTCGCAACCGTCTCCATGAAGCTGGGCTACGGTCCCGCACACCGTTAGGCCGTCTTCCGCTCACGCCCCAACATCGTGCAGCCCGCCTCCAGTGGTGTCGCGACAGGCGTGAATGGAGGGACGAATGGAGACGTGTCGTCTTCAGCGATGAGAGTCGCTTCTGCCTTGGTGCCAATGATGGTCGTATGCGTGTTTGGCGCCGTGCAGGTGAGCGCCACAATCAGGACTGCATACGACCGAGGCACACAGGGCCAACACCCGGCATCATGGTGTGGGGAGCGATCTCCTACACTGGCCGTACACCACTGGTGATCGTCGAGGGGACACTGAATAGTGCACGGTACATCCAAACCGTCATCGAACCCATCGTTCTACCATTCCTAGACCGGCAAGGGAACTTGCTGTTCCAACAGGACAATGCACGTCCGCATGTATCCCGTGCCACCCAACGTGCTCTAGAAGGTGTAAGTCAACTACCCTGGCCAGCAAGATCTCCGGATCTGTCCCCCATTGAGCATGTTTGGGACTGGATGAAGCGTCGTCTCACGCGGTCTGCACGTCCATCACGAACGCTGGTCCAACTGAGGCGCCAGGTGGAAATGGCATGGCAAGCCGTTCCACAGGACTACATCCAGCATCTCTACGATCGTCTCCATGGGAGAATAGCAGCCTGCATCGCTGCGAAAGGTGGATATACACTGTACTAGTGCCGACATTGTGCATGCTCTGTTGCCTGTGTCTATGTGCCTGTGGTTCTGTCAGTGTGATCATGTGATGTATCTGACCCCAGGAATGTGTCAATAAAGTTTCCCCTTCCTGGGACAATGAATTCACGGTGTTCTTATTTCAATTTCCAGGAGTGTATTAAGAAACGCAAAGTGGAACACATAGGTCTAAAATTTTAAAAAAAGTCTTCACCAGTCATAAAATTCTAAAACCCAGGCATTTTTGCAACCCCCAACAGCCGCGAAAGGCAAAAGTCCCAAGTTCGAGTCTCGGTCCGGCACACAGTTTTAATCTGCCAGGAAGTTTCATATCAGCGCACAGTCCGCTGCAGAGTGAAAATCTCATTCTGGAAACATCCTCTAGGCTGTAGCTAAGCCATGTCTCCGCAATATCCTTTCTTCCATGAGTGCTAGTTCTGCAAGGTTCGCAAAAGAGCTTCTGTAAAGTTTGGAAGGTAGGAGACGAGGTACTGGCGGAAGTGAAGCTGTGAGGACGGGGCGTGAGTCGTGCTTGGGTAGCTCAGATGGTAGAGCACTTTCCCGCGAAAGGCAAAGATCCCGAGTTCGAGTCTCGGTCGGTCACACAGTTTTAATCTGCCACGAAGTTTCAAGTTTCAGCATTAAAAAGTCAGCACTGTCTGGGATAATCATGGACTTATACTGAAGTGTGTGCATGACACACTACTTTGCGGCTGAAAATTGGAAGTCGTGAGCTAGAGCCCATGACTGCGCCTTGTGGATCGCTCCCAGTAGGCGCCGCTCAGCTACACTAGTACTGGAGCAGAAGTACCAAATGCAGAAATCGTCTGCATACAGAGTAGGTGAGATGGAGGGCCCGACAGCTGCTGCTAGATCGTTAACGGCCACTAAAAATAGAGAGACACTTAATACAGAGCCCTGCAGGACTTCTCCTGGATATGGATGGAACTACGGGAGGCACCAACTTGGACACGGAAAGTACGGAGCGACAGGAAGTTTTGGATAAAAATCAGGAGCGGGCCCCGGAGACCCCACTCATACAATGTGACAAGGATATGATGTAGCCAGGTCGTGTCGTACGCTTTACTTAAGTCAAAAAAGACAGCAAGCAGATGTTGCCGTGTGGAAAAGGCTGTTCAGATGGCAGACTCGATGGACACAAGATTCTCAGTGGTAGAGCGACCCTGGCGGAAACCGCTCTGACATGGAGCCAGCAGGCCACGTGACTCCAGGACCCAGCCCAACCGCCAACATACCATACGTTCCAGCAGCTTACAAAGAACATTGGTGAGGCTAATGGGCCGATAGCTTTCCGCATCAAGGGGGTTTTTACCGGGTTTGAGCGCCGGAATGATGATGGTAAGACGCCATCGCACCAGATCCGGTTGAAGATGATCAGGAGATGTCGCTTGTAGTCAGATGAGACATGTTTAATCATCCGGCTGTGAATCCGATCAGGCCCAGGAGCTGTGTTGGGGCAATGTGCAAGGGCACTGAGGAGCTCCCACTCTGTAAATGGGGCGTTATAGGATTCACTGTGGCATGTAGTGAGTGAAAGGACGTTCCCTTCCAGCCGCCGTTTGAGAGCGCGAAAGGCTGGGGGGTAATTCTCCGACGCAGAGGCTTGAGCAAAGTGCTCAGCAAAGTGCTCGGCAATCGCGTTTGCGTCGGTAGATAAAACGCCATTTATGGTAACACTGGGGACACCTGTTGGGGCCTGGTACCCGAAAACATGTTTGATCTTTGTCCAGACTTGGGAAGGTGATGTATGCCACCCAATGGTCAAGACGTATCGCTCCCAACAGTCCTGCTTCCGTAGTTTGATAAGTTGGCGAACGTGAGCACGGAGCCGTTTAAAGGCTATGAGGTGCTCCAGGGAAGGGTGCCGCTTATGCCGCTGTAGAGCTCGCCGACGCTCCTTAATTGCTTCAGCGCCTTCCGGCGACCACCAAGGCCTTACGCCTCGGGAACTCTAAAGAGCGAGGGATCGCATTTTCTGCCGCAGAAACAATTGTTGTAGTCACCTGCTCAACCATCACATCGATGTTACCGTCTAGGGGAGATTCAATGGTGACAGCAGAGGTGAAATTTTCCCAGACCGCCTTGTTTAAAGCCCATCTGGGCAGGCGTCCATGAGCCTAACGCTGGGGCAGTGACAGGAAGATGGGGAAGTGGTCACTACCACAAAAATCATCATGTGCTCTCCAGTGGATAAATGGGAGGAGTTCTGGGCTGCAAATTGATAAATCAATGGCCGAGTAACTACCATGAGCCAAACTGAAATGTGTGGCGGCCCCAGTTTTTAAGAGACAGGGGCCGAACTGAGACAGTAAAGTTTCGACATCTCTGCCTCGGACAGTAAGCATGGTGCCACCCCACAGGGGGTTATGGGCACTGAAATCTCCCAAAAGTAGGAAAGGTTTAGGGAGTTGATTAATCAGTGCAGCTAATACATTCATGGGTACTGCACCATCTAGAGGAAGATACACATTGCAGACAGTTATTTCCTGCGTCATCCTTATTCTGACAGCCACAAGAGGGGTTTGAAGGGACTCTGGTTCACTACAGACTGAGTTTAGGACATAAACGCAAACTCCACTTGACACTCTATTATAGTCGCTACGGCTCCTGTAATATCCCTTACAGCTGCGGAGGGCAGGGATCCGCATTGCCAGGAACCAGGTTTCCTGGAAGGCAAAGCAAATAGCATGTGTAAAGTTTAACAGCTGCCGTAGCTCAGCCAGGCGGTGGAAAAAATCGCCGCAATTCCACTGGAGGATGACATCGTGAGACTGGGAAGGCATGAAACATTCAATGAGGCAGTTCACGCCTCAGAGTCACCTGCTGCCACTGACTTCTTGCCTGAGGAGTCTATATCCATTGTGTCTGAGGGTCTGGCGAGATCTAGGTCCACAGTAGACTCCAAAGTCTCCACCCCACCCTCAGATGCAGAGCTTGTAAGTAGCGGTGGTGGGGGTGCCACCGAAATTTCCTTTGTCTTAGGGGTTTTCTTTTTGGATTTCTCTTGCTGCTCTTTGGGTTTCCCCGGCTGGAAGGCCTTCACTGGCTCAGTCTCCGAGATGGAGGATGAGCGTGAAGCCCTATGACCAGCTGCTTTTGGCTGGAAGGCCTTCACTGGCTCAGTCTCCAAGATGGAGGATGAGCGTGAAGCCCTATGACCAGCTGCTTTTGGACTCTTCAGCCATTGGCGGATGTCCCCGATGGTTGAAGGGGGGAGAGGGGGCTTGCTCCCGAAGCAGGTGGTGCAGGAGCAACAGGGAGGGAAAGTCCCCCCACCATCAAGGGAGCAGGTGTAGTCTTCTGGCTCTGAGAGGTGACTTGGGTTGGTGGAGCTGATGGTGCCAGAACTGTTGTAGCGACAGCGTAATATGATGTCATATGCACAGGATGTAGGCGTTCAAATTTTCTCCTAGCCTCAGTGTAGGTCAGTCGGTCCAGGGTCTTGTACTCCATGATTTTCCCTTCTTTCTGGAGAATCGTGCAGTCTGGCGAGCAAGACAAATGGTGCTCTCTGCAGTTGACACAGATGGAAGGTGGGGCACATGCAGTATTGGGATGTGATGGGCATCCGCAATTGGAACATGTGACACTGGAAGTAAAGCAGGAAGACATATAGCCGAACTCCCAGCATTTAAAGCACCACATCGGGGGAGAGATATAGGGCATTACATCACACTGGTAGACCATCACCTTGACCTCCTCGTGCAATATACACTCCTGGAAATTGAAATAAGAACACCGTGAATTCATTGTCCCAGGAAGGGGAAACTTTATTGACACATTCCTGGGGTCAGATACATCACATGATCACACTGACAGAACCACAGGCACATAGACACAGGCAACAGAGCATGCACAATGTCGGCACTAGTACAGTGTATATCCACCTTTCGCAGCAATGCAGGCTGCTATTCTCCCATGGAGACGATCGTAGAGATGCTAGATGTAGTCCTGTGGAACGGCTTGCCATGCCATTTCCACCTGGCGCCTCAGTTGGACCAGCGTTCGTGCTGGACGTGCAGACCGCGTGAGACGACGCTCCATCCAGTCCCAAACATGCTCAATGGGGGACAGATCCGGAGATCTTGCTGGCCAGGGTAGTTGACTTACACCTTCTAGAGCACGTTGGGTGGCACGGGATACATGCGGACGTGCATTGTCCTGTTGGAACAGCAAGTTCCCTTGCCGGTCTAGGAATGGTAGAATGATGAGTTCGATGGCGGTTTGGATGTACCGTGCACTATTCAGTGTCCCCTCGACGATCACCAGTGGTGTACGGCCAGTGTAGGAGATCGCTCCCCACACCATGATGCCGGGTGTTGGCCCTGTGTGCCTCGGTCGTATGCAGTCCTGATTGTGGCGCTCACCTGCACAGCGCCAAACACGCATACGACCATCATTGGCACCAAGGCAGAAGCGACTCTCATCGCTGAAGACGACACGTCTCCATTCGTCCCTCCATTCACGCCTGTCGCGACACCACTGGAGGAGGGCTGCACGATGTTGGGGCGTGAGCGGAAGACGGCCTAACGGGGTGCGGGACCGTAGCCCAGCTTCATGGAGACGGTTGCGAATGGTCCTCGCCGATATCCCAGGAGCAACAGTGTCCCTAATTTGCTGGGAAGTGGCGGTGCGGTCCCCTACGGCACTGCGTAGGATCCTACGGTCTTGGCGTGCATCCGTGCCTCGCTGCAGTCCGGTCCCAGGTCGACGGGCACGTGCACCTTCCGCCGACCACTGGCGACAACATCGATGTACTGTGGAGACCTCACGCCCCACGTGTTGAGCAATTTGGCGGTGCGTCCATCCGGCCTCCCGCATGCCCACTATACGCCCTCGCTCAAAGTCCGTCAGCTGCACATACGGTTCATGTCCACGCTGTCGCGGCATGCTACCAGTGTTAAAGACTGCGATTGAGCTCCGTATGCCATGGCAAACTGGCTGACACTGACGGCGGCGGTGCACAAATGCTGCGCAGCTAGCGCCATTCGACGGCCAACACCGCGGTTCCTGGTGTGTCCGCTGTGCCGTGCGTGTGATCATTGCTTGTATAGCCCTCTCGCAGTGTCCGGAGCAAGTATGGTGGGTCTGACACACCGGTGTCAATGTGTTCTTTTTTCCATTTCCAGGAGTGTATCTCCTTCAAAGGCTAAGATGAAGGCACCGGTGGCAATCTGATTATCCCTCGGAACCCGGTGGACATGCAGGAGGAAATGGACACCTTGCCGCTCTAAATTGGCGCGAAGCTCATCATCGGACTGCAAAAGAAGGTCCCTGTAAAATATGATACCCTGGACGATATTTAAGCTCTTATGGTTACAGAAACATCCCCCAACTTGTCACAAGCGAGTAACTCCCCTGACTGAGGTTTCAGTTTTGATCAATACTGACCCAGTTCTCAATTTGGACAAGCCCTCCACCTCCCCGAAATTGTCCTCTAAATGCTCAACAAAAAACTGAGTCTTCATCGTCATGAAAGATTCCCCATCAGCTCTCGAACATACAAGGTACAAGGACGAATAAGATCCGTTTCCATCCTTAGCCTGATGTTCCTCCCATGGTGTGGCCAGGGAGGGGAACGAATTGGAATCATACTTCTGTGCGTTGAATCGAGCTCGTGATCGCTTAGAGACTGCTGGTGTTTCACCACCAGCAAGAGATGATGGACTACGCTTCATCACGTGTCATCCACCCTGATGCCACCCACTCTGACCAGGGGCCCTCCCCACAGGTGCCACTCAGCCACAGCAGAGGCCACCTGACAGGATGGCCGTTGCCGGGAGTCCCGATGCCCCAGGTGGATGGGCATCTGTCCTTTGGCATACGTGGGGAGTTAATGGCGCAGGCATCAGCAGAGCAATCCCTGTGTGGTCAGAGGGTTACAACCAACAGGGTACATGGCATCCCCACCACAACGGACTGGCTACCGTGCTGGATATCAGGTGCTAAGAAGTCCATGGTCATTGTCGACGTAGAAAGCGAGACTGCATAGTGCATGGTGGAAAATGCAACCAGGGAGGTGTCCTCGCTCAAGAGATGGAGAATGTGCAATGTGGCGACGAGAAAGTGGGCTAAAGATCTCAATGCACGATGAACATGATGCACCATGTAAGGCGCCCTTCCCCAGTTGGCTCACTCTTCGGGAAAATTTGAAGAATGGAGTTCAAACCCTACAGGGGACCATCACATAAAGGCCAAAACGTGTGAATCTCCTTTTAGTTGCCTCTTACAACAGGCAGGAATACCTCGGGCCTATTCTAACCCCCGGAACTGCAGGGGGGTACACGAACTGAGTTCTTGATTATGTCCCACAAATGTTCGTTGGGAATCATGTAGGGTGATCTGGATGGGTAAATCATTCACTCAGATTATCCAGAATGTACTTCAAGCCAATCATAAAGAATTGTGGTGTGGCAACATGGTGCATTGTCATCCATAAATTTCCATTGTTGCAAGTCTATGAATGGCAACAAATGGCCTCCAGGTAGCTGAACATAACCATTTCCAGTCAATGGTTGGTTCAGTTGGAAGAGAGGACCCAGTCAATTCCATGTAAACACAGCCCACACCATTATGGACCCAACACCAGCTTGCACAGTGCCTTGTTGAGAACTTGGGTTCACTTCATCATGGGGTCTGTACCACACCCAAACCCTACCACCAGCTCTTACCAACTGAAATCGGGACTCATCGACCAGGCCAACGTTTCCCAGTCATCTAGAGTCCAACCAATATGGTGATGAGTCCATAAGAGGTGCTCGAGGCGATGTAGGGCTGTTAGCAAAGACACTCGCATTGGTTGTTGCTGGCATAGCCCATTAACACCAAATTTCAACATGCTGTCCTAGTGGATATATTCATCACGTGTCCCACATTGATTGTTTCACTCAGAATTGCTTCTCTGTTAGCACTGACAACACTATCCAAATGATACTGCCCTAGCATGTCGGCCTCTGCGTTGTCTGTGGTGAGAGGTTCTGCCTGAAATGTGGTATTCTCGGCATGCTCTTGACATTGTGGATCTCGGAATATTGAATTCTCTAACGATTTCTAAAATGGACGCATCTAGCCCCAACTACCATTCCACATTCAAAGTTCTTTAATTCCTGTTGTGCGGCTGTAATCAAATTGGAAACCTTTCCATATGAATCTCCTGACTACAACCCGACGTTGCATGGACTCCACAACAAGTGGTTGAACGTCCCCTGCAGAAATATTGAGCTATCCTGCCTCTATATGTTGTGTCTAGACAAGATAGCCTAGACACGATGAGAGGAAGCCGAAAGGCACGCGCAAAGCTAAAGCTGGATGGCGTGAGGTCTGAAACAGGATACGTAATGAATGCTATAAAGAAAAGTACGTAGCTTCTGGAAAACTTAACTTTAATCCATCCTTTTGGTACATCTGGAGATTGTGGTGATACAAGTGAGACTCTTTAGATACATGCAATGTTACTAATGGCGCCTTGCTAGGTCGTAGCCATTGACTTAGCTGAAGGCTATTTTAACTATTGGCTCGGCTAATGAGCAATGCTTCGTCAGTACAGTCGCTAGCTACGTCGTCCGTACAACTGGGGCGAGTGCTAGTCCGTATCTCGAGACCTGCCTTGTGGTGGCGCTCGGTCTGCGATCACACAGTGGCGACACGCGGGTCAGACATGTACTAATGGACCGCGGCCGATTTAAAAGTACCACCTAGCAAGTGTGGTGTCTGGCGGTGACACCACCTTCCTCCCCCGCAAATCGGCGAACGGTCGTGTTATAAGGCTTCCGCCCGCCGTGGGGAGGACCCCATGTTGACGTATGCGATGAGGTGGGGAGCCTGACAACAGGGTTCGGCACACGCCATGCAAGAAGAACACATATTCGTAATCGCAGCATCGATTCCGAACCAAGTACAGTGCTGACGAGCAAGTTGTTTCGTTCGCACTATACCCCAAAGTCCTTGGTGAAGAAGCCGTAAGACAGAGGACTGTAACGAACGTGGGACCACGACTCTGGACTGATCAGTATCAGAACACAACAAGAAAACACCACGTCAAACAAAAAGTCTCTCCTTGTGAGCAAAAAATCGGCGAACCAACGGATCCTCGATCCGAGACTTTGACAAAGGCCATTGCGTAGCAACAAAACGCAAAACGGTAGCAAGGACCGGGTCAGCAGCTGTGGCTGTAGCTACACGACGAAAATCAATCGGAAACGATTCGACCACATCATCAGTTTCCGCATCAATGAACATGCAAGCAAGTTCGGAAGAATCGAATGCTCTATCCGCAGCAACAGGCAAACGGGACAACGCATCGGCGTTTCCGTGCTTAGCAGTGGACAGATACAAGATATCATAGTGGTAGTGCGAGAGGAAAATAGACCAGCGAATGAATTTCTGTGCTGTACGAGGCGGTACAGGCTTGTTCGGATGAAAAGGTGACGTCAAAGGTTTGTGGTCTGTGATGATGATAAAGTGACGACCATACAAGAAATCGTGAAACTTAGTAACACCAAACACGAGAGCCAAAGCTTCTTTCTCTATCTGTGAATAATTTCTTTGCGCAGACGAGAGCAATTTGGACGCAAAGGCAATAGGGCGATCATGCGACCCATCTCTGTGCGCAAGCACAGCACCGATCCCGAAATCCGATGCATCTACCATCAACAAAAGGGGTTTCTGGGGATCGAATGGCGTAAGGCAAGTATTTGAAAGCAACGCCGATTTCAACTGGCGAAAAGCGCGGTCGCAGTCCGTCGTCCAGACGAACGGAACACCTGTACGGCGTAAGCGATGAAGCGGAGCTGAAATCGAAAAGGCATTGCGCACAATCACTCACACCTTGTGATTCTAAATCGTGTAATGTTCTTGTGACCTCATCACGCAATGCGTGAGGAACATTGCGCGCTCGGAAAAATTTTGGTTGCGCGTTTACTTTCAGTTCCAAATGTGCTTCATAGTTCTGAGCGCAACCTAAGCCCGGTGCAAAAATGTCTGCAAATTCTTCACACAGACGAGAAACACTGTCCGAAGGCACAGTCTGATTCACTGATAGGACCTGATTTACTATAGACATGTTAAACAACTGAAATAAATCTAAACCAAACAAGTTCACTGCAGTAGAAGAATGAAGAACGTAAAATGACACAAGTTTTGTTTGTCCCTTATATGTTGCAAGAAGGCTGCACTGTCCTAACACAGGGATATTCTGACCTGAATAACTATTTAACTTAACAGTTGCGGCACGCAACGGAGGTTTGCCCAGTTGTTTGTACGTGTCGTGATTGATCAATGAAACAGCAGCTCCGGTATCGAGCTGGAATGCTATCACGTGGCCATGAATGTCCAAATCGACAAAAAGTTTATTGTCCTGCTGACGACAAGAGCGACTGTCTCGTGCAATTTGAACTGACACTGGTACAGAAGCACTTGCGACTTGACGCGATTTCCGGCGACGTCGACGCACAGTATTTGTGGGACGAACACAGTCACTGTTAGAGACAATGGCACTGGACGAAGTGGAATTAACTACATGAATGTCCATGGGCGAAGGTTCACGAGCCTGAGTATTCTTGGTTCGATTCCGGCGCGAAGCAAAGGGCGTGGAATGGTTGCGATTGTCTGATCTGAGCTTTTTCTGGCAAACACTTTGAACATGTCCTTTCTTTACAGAAAAAGCAAATAGCTGGGCGTGATGGGCAATTTTCACGCGAATGTCTAGTAGCACACCGCGGGCATGATTTCACTGCATTTGTATGCTGGCGCGGCACCTCTGGTTTAGGGCGTGGCGGCAGTTGCGCAGACGTGCGCGAGGGCAGTCGACCGTTCTGTGCAGCGCGCCCGGCGGGCCGGTTAATGTTACACACGGCTGGCGAAGTTGCAAATGATTCCTGAGCAAAGTCAAGCGTGTCTTGTCTATCCAATATGTTTATCACTTGTTGAAGGGAGGGATTAACTAGTTTCAAAATCTGTTCCCGTATGCGAACATCAGAAACGGTCTGTGCTATTGCATCACATACCATAGTATCTGAATAAGGGAGTCCACATTCACACTCAAAAGCACAATCCCTTGTAAGGCCTTACAATGTTGCAACCCACTCCTTATTAGTTTGACCGGCCGTACGTTTTGTACGAAAGAAAGTATACCTTTTTGCAACTACATTAACTGTTTCTTTGAAATAGGCATCTAACGCCGACAAAATTTCGTCGTAGGACAGAGTTGCTACATCGCGTCGGGGAAATAATTTCACTATCACACGGTACGTTTGCATCCCTACACACGCCAATAAAAGAGGCTGCCGCTCGTTACCTTGAATTCTGTAGGCGGCGAGATGAAATCCAAACTGGCGTGACCACTCCGTCCATGATTCCTGGGCTGAATCAAAAGGCCGAAACTGGGGCGCAACTGCGTGTTGTGGCTGCGGTAGCGGTGAAGCGGCGGCTGCCGCATCGTTTTGCAGTGCACGTTGACCCTGGACGAGCTGTCCAAGGGCATCCAATAACGCCTGCGTCTGCTGATTCTGCAAGCGATAAAATTCGGACAGTACATCTGGCGAAGCCATGACACAAGTAAATGTAAGCAATTAGAAAGAACAAGACCCTTTCCGTTGACTCATCGCCAAAAAATGTTGTGTCTAGACAAGATAGCCTAGACACAATGAGAGGAAGCCGAAAGGCACGCGCAAAGCTAAAGCTGGATGGCGTGAGGTCTGAAACAGGATACGTAATGAATGCTATAAAGAAAAGTACGTAGCTTCTGGAAAACTTAACTTTAATCCATCCTTTTGGTACATCTGGAGATTGTGGTGATACAAGTGAGACTCTTTAGATACATGCAATGTTACTAATGGCGCCTTGCTAGGTCGTAGCCATTGACTTAGCTGAAGGCTATTTTAACTATTGGCTCGGCTAATGAGCAATGCTTCGTCAGTACAGTCGCTAGCTACGTCGTCCGTACAACTGGGGCGAGTGCTAGTCCGTATCTCGAGACCTGCCTTGTGGTGGCGCTCGGTCTGCGATCACACAGTGGCGACACGCGGGTCCGACATGTACTAATGGACCGCGGCCGATTTAAAACTACCACCTAGCAAGTGTGGTGTCTGGCGGTGACACCACACTATACATGTCCGTAATTGCGGTACTGTTGCTGCTGCAGCATTTTGTGCACGAACTGATTGGTTGGTTGGTTTAAAAGAGGGGGAAAGGGACCAAACTATGAGGTCATCAGTCCCTTGTTCCTAATAAAACAATGTCACAAGTGTGAGAATAAAATAGTCGAGACATATAACACAAAATGGAATGAAAGGAAACGCGCAAGTACGACGTTGCATGGACTCCACAACAAGTGGTTGAACGTCCCCTGCAGAAATATTGAGCTATCCCGCCAGTGCATTGCCCTTTTATACATTGTGTTTGCGGTATTACCACCATCTGTATATGCGCATATTGCTATTTCGTGAATTTTGTCACCTCAGTATATGGTAAGCCTAATTATAGGCGGAGGGAAAACTGTGGTATGGGAGGGCTGCTTAATGAAATCCGCCATATCCTTTTCAAAGGAACAATCCCTGCACTCAACTCAAGCGAAACCTCAGTTTGGATGGGCTGATGTGGGTCTGAATCGCTGTTCTCCAGAATGAGAGTCCAGTGTCTGTCAGAGGACTGTGACATATCACTCAGTTGCTGTCAGAAACAGCTACCATCGAAGGATCGTACATCAAACTATTTCACGAAACTTCAACTTATGTGAAGCTTTGGCCACAGAGTGTAAACTGACAGTCAGATGGATTACAGCAGTAGATCAGCACTTCGATGAGCTTTGCCAGTATGAAAGGCTGACAGAACCCCTTACTGGAGTTAAAGCAACGCACTTTATAATTGACAATATTTATTCAGTTTTCAGGAATGATATATGTTATAGATGCATACCTCTCTTTTCTCATATCTACTGCAAGTGACAAAGCTTTAAAAATGAAGCGCTTTCGTCTTTCAGTGACGTTTCTCATCTGTAATCAGGACAGTCTGTTAAGCGGTGGTAGGACGTCAAATGAGCTGATTTGGAATAGGAGACGCGCCGCTGGACATTTTAATTTGCACTGTCTATGCTTTTACAAATAAATTCATAAATCTTTGTCAGCATGACCAGGAAGCATTCAGGATTCACACACAACAAAATATTTTTTTTTTTTTTACATGTGAAATTTCATTATTTTTTCACTTACTATTGGCTGAATTTGTTGCTATAGGAACACTTTTCTTCATAAGTAAGAGATTCTTTGATGAATTTTGCACAGCATGAGAGATTATGAGATTAATATCAAGGAAAGTAAAATGAAGGTAATGGACTGTAGGCTAATTATCAGGTGATGCTGAGGGAATTGGATTAGAAAATGAGTAACTGAAAGTACTTAATGATTTTTGTCATTTGGACAGCAAAATGAATGACTATGGCCAAAGTAAAGAGGATATAAAATACAGGTTGGCAACAAGAAAAGCCTTTCTGAAAATGAGAAATTTCCTAACATTGAATATAAATTTCAATGTTAGGAAGACTTTTTAGAAACTATTTGTCTGGAGAGTAGTTTTGCATGTAAGTGAAACATGGACAATAAGAAGCTCAAACAAATGTGCTGCTTCATAAGAATGTTGAAAATTAAATGGATAGCTTGTGTAATTAATGAGGTGGATGGGGAAGAAAGAAGTTTGTGCGACAACTTGATTAGAAGAAGGGATTAGTTGATAGGAGATGTTCTGTGACCTCAAGAAATCATCAGTTTAATACTGAATGGGAGTGTATGTGTGTGTTGTGTGTTGGAGGGGGGGGGGGGGGGAGGTACAAACTGTAGTGGGAAACCTAAGCATGAATACAGTAAGTAAGTTGAAATGTATATAGATTGCAACAGTTATGTAGAGATGAAAGAGCCTTGCACAGGATGGAGTATCTGGATCAAATCAGTCTTTCGACTGAAGAGCACAGGAATAGCAAAGGTACAGATACTGTTCTAGCTTTTGTAAGTAATAGTCTCTTCCTTGGAGAGGGAGAGAAGCATAGGTTGCGAGGTTAAAAAGGAAGACCCAAAGACAGTTTGAGGATGGGGGCAGACAATGACCAATTTTTTTGGACTAAGACCATCCACAGTTAATGCAGAAATGTATCTGGGAATATGATACAATAGTAGATAATTCAGTGAAAATAAATGTAGTAAACAAGCGTTTTCTACTGATTTAAAATGTTTGACTTACTTAACAATATGGTTGTGATAAAATGTAACCATAACTGGAGTTAGGCTTCAGAAACATTGGGAATTATCTTCTGTTGCAGTTGTACAACAATCTCTTCTTCACAATTGACATCCTGAAATTGATCTCCACTGTATTTTCTGTACCAATATTTTTGAATAATGATTATTAATATTTAGTAACAAAACCAAAACGTCAAGAAAGCCTTTTAGTCTCTCTCTCTCTCTCTCTCTCTCTCTCTCTCTCTCTCTCTCTCTCTCTCTGTATTACACACACATAAGTGCACTTGCAACAAAACTCATCTTTTGATGGTATCCAGATCCTTTCTCTGGCATTGCATGGTTTGCAGATGTTCAGCCTCTCTACAATAATGATAGTATTGTGGAGGAATGGCACAAAAATTAATATAAAGATATCATATCTCAGCAACTTCCTCTGAGAGTGCTTCACAGAGATAGTATTTATAGTCTGTTTCACAGAGATAGTATTTACAGTCCGTGAATATTTACACTGCTGTCCCTGTATGCACATCTACCAGCAATAATACCAAAAAAAACTGAAATAATCTCCACGCTACCTGTGAAAGCATAATGAACAAAATATGCCACAAATGAAATGTTCATATGCATTCACTCATTCACACACTGTGTTCCTTAAATGTTTAGGTATGTGGAACGAGTCAACTTACACACAAACTGGCAGCAGCAACCACTGGAAACTGCTTCAGTAAGTATATTAACAGCAAACTATAAATAATGACAAGTGCTAATCTACTCACTCAGATCTTTCTGGGAATTACTTCTAAATGACACACAGTCCAGATTCCACATTGAACTGTAAGTCCACTTTTCCTTAGGATAACTTAACTGGCATAGTTTAGGGACAGACAGATCACCAAAGTGGCGTCTGACTGAATGACTTGCACTGGGTCATGGAGCCCCCCTTAATTACTTTATACGTGTATATGTACAGGGTGGTCAGAAAATGTGTGAAATACTTGTAGGGATGTTACAGGGCAGGTTGTACTGAGACATAAATGTTAAGAAAGAAATTCGATACGTTGCTCCGTTTCTGAGTTATTTGGCATAGAATTTAGCCAATCGGGGCATTGCGCGCTCACACTCAAGCGGCCTGCTAGGCGCGGTGTTACCCAACGAGTGCTTTGTCTCGTTAGCCGAAACTTGAATTTATGCACGCAACGATCTGATTGGCTAACTTCAATGCTAAATAACTCGGAAACAGTGCAACGTATCAAATTTCTTTCTTAACATTTGTGTCTCAGTACAACCTGCCCTGTAACATCCCTACAAGCATTTCACACATATCCTGACCACCCTGTATATTAGAAGAAATACAGTTCCTATGAAAAAATGCACTCTTCCACGTCCTCATGTACCACTCAGCAGCTGTTTTTATCTAATACTTCAAGCAAAGCATTAATCTAACTTAATACAAAGCAATACAGCTCTCTGCATACTAGAAAAGGTAAATACCTTGTTTAACTCAAACATTAAAGTTATGCAAGATTTTCATCTCTGAGGCTAAATATTCTGATAAATTTTAGGATTAGCCTAGGAGGTATTCCTATACTTTGTTTTTAAAGAATTGAGAATTATCAATTATTGTCTTCTGATAAGTTGTTACACATGTTTGCATCAGAGCAATCACAACTGACTGGATTACATGAATGTTTGTTCCAATACATCGATAGTGTAGAGATCCTCAAGGATATAGAACATATCAGAAATCAGAATATGCAATAATTATTTACAAAAAAAAAAAAAAAAACAAATACACTGATGTATCTTCCACTGATCCCAAGTGAAATCATAGTAAATAACTTCTCAAAAAACATGTAAATGTTCAATACACTGAGGTGCATCAGATAATTCTCAGCCTATATGTAGCCGTGCAACAGCAAACAGAAAAATTGTTTTACAACACTTATTTAGAATGACTGCATTACTGCAATGAATTTTTACAGAAGTCAGATGGTACTAATATTTACATTATTTGATGTTATTAGTGACATATAGTCCACACATTAGTTATCAATGGAGTAGGAGTTGGCCAGTATAAACCCTTTATACTCTTCATAATCTGAATTTTATTTGTGCTTAAACTTTTTATGGCTTCTGGCAAGTGACTAACAATGTGTGTTTGTGTACAACAGACATCTTTCTGGAAGAAGACAGGATCTGTATACTCCAAAATAAAATTATTTAGTATTTCATCGCCAATCTAAAACAGTTCCTCCCCACTCATTCATGTGCCATGTTTTGTATTTCCTGTCAAGGTAAACATTCAAGATTGCCCAATTAGTCAAGATATGGATCAACATAAGACAAGGAAATTTAACACATTTACTGCAATGACAGCAAAATATTACTGTACTGCTTAACATTATTCATTCTTATGAAACCCAAATTTATTCAAGTAATATTTACTTGATCATGATGGCATTTTTCAAAGAAAATATTTTTACACTCTTAAATACTGAATGTTATTTATTACTTTTCACATGGCTTTATAACAAACCTTGCTACTTGACCTGTACCTAACTGAACTTTCCAAACAGTTAATCTAGATATTTAGATAATTTTTAGAAACAGTGGCATAATTTTTTTAATTGGTAGGGGCTCCCAATTTCTTCCTATATGTTAGAACAGGGTTTGTTGAATACTCTCCCTCCAGAGTTTATAAATCTGCTCTGAACCCTGGACAAGGTGTCAAAGTCTCAATGAAAATTATTTTTCTTTTTCTGCTTACGAGAATTGATTGGGAAACACTGCATCATCCTCCGTATAGCCCGGATCTTTCACCACGTGAATTTTTCTGATTTTTCACCTTAAACTAATTTTTATTTTCAGCAACAAACACCGTTAAGAAGTTAGGTGTATTGAGAAGCAGGTCTAAGAACTCAAGATCACTAAAAAGGCTGTTGCAAAATGTACAATTATATACTTCACACAATATTCTTACTGCTTGCTTCTGCTAAACAAGTACTTCATGTACTTCAGGTGCATTGCCCCAAATTATAATTCCGTAAGATAAAAAGGGATTAAAAATGTGAAGTTGGTCAACACTATTGTATTTTAAGTCAACACAATGAGAGATGCTTCTAGGGGCATCACACACTGATTAGTTTATCTATGAGGGCAGTCAAATGAAAAGTGAATAGCCACCACAACAGGGCCATGGAATGGTTCCATTCAAAAGTAATTACCACATGCATTGGGAGACAAGATGATCAGTGCCTATTTCGCAGAATGCAGTTGGCCGATAATTGGTACATAACCGCACCCACTTTTGCACTACCTCACTTGACTGAAACTGACATCCACGTACATCTTTCTTCAGCTCACTAAGATGTGAAAATCACACAGTAGAAGATCTGGGCTGGATGGAGTGCATTGCAGTGTTACCCAACCAAATTTCTGAAGCATAGCCTTCAACTGATTGGCATTGGTGGGTTAGGTGGTTCCATCCATCCGTCTAATTTCCAAACTGTCATTTTATCGGGCTACCAGTTTCAGCGAGTTACTATACCACCTTCAGGCCCGTTGATCAATGTGTAGCAAGATTCCAGTCTCAGTTCCGGTCAAAACAGGGGCCAGCATTCCAAGACTGATATCTGTAGATACAGATACCAATCTTGGAATGCTAGCCTCTACTTGACCAGAGCTGAGGCTGGAATTTTCCTACATGTCAGTCAGGGGTTTGAAAATGGCATAATAAATTGCTGCAACTGGTGGCCCAATAAAATAACAGTTTGGAAATTAGACAGCTGAAAGGTGTGTGATTTGACATTCTGTACAGAACAGCCAAGTCCTGCAACCATATCTGAAAAGATGGACATACAGAGGCTCACAGCTTTACTTCGAGCTGTACCTCATCCCCTATCATCCTTCACAGAAATCCCCTTTATACCTCATGGGAAGAGATGAGGTACCGGCGAAAGTAAACCCATCAGGGTGAATTGTGATGTGTGCTTGGACATCTGAGTTTGCAGCGCATTTGCCCACAAAAGCCAAAGGTCTCAGTTTCGAGTGCCAGACTGGTGCACATTTTTAATCTGCCAGGAAGTTTCATTTATAAGTCTGTTTAGACATTGCTTGAGCTGTGTCTACTACAGTTGAGTACATACCTCTGATTTGTGTGCTTGTGTTACCAGCACTGTTTTTTGAATTGCCCTTTAAAGTCACTGGAAGATCATTTATGTAGGTTAAGAACAAAAGAGAGGGAGGTGCTGGCCCTTATGGTACCTCACACATTATGTTCTACCTTTCTGATGTTAGTTTCATGCCTATGACAGCAAAGATGTGGTCAGGTCCATTTAAACTGCATTATGTTCCTAGGACAAATGCCATGGCTCTATGTTACTGGAGTGTGGAGAGCTGATGGTACATTTAAAAGGTCATATGTGGTTGGGATCCTGTTCAGTTTAAGCTACCTGATTAACAGAAGAGCTCACATTACAGTTGCTGCCTTTCCACAAACACTGGAATGATCACAGTATGACTTTTACACACAAGAAAACATTTTCATTTTAAATGTGCTATAATACGAGGGCCGTTCAGAAAGTAACCTCCGGTTGATTTAAAAAAATACACCAAGTTAAATAAAAATATTTTGATATATACATCTTACAACTACATCTTTGCACTATTTTTCTACATAGTCTCCATAGCGATTGAGGCACTTATCGTATCTCTTCAAAAGCTTTGAAATTCCTTCTGCATAAAAATCACCCGCTTGTGCCTGGAGCCAGCCTGTGACCGCATCTTTGAGCTCTTCGTCGTCATCAAACCGCTGTGACCCGGGCCATTTCTTCAAATGCATGAAGAGGTGATAATCACTTGGCGCCAGGTCTGGGCTGTAAGGTGGATGGTTGATAACGTCCCACTTGAAGGACTCAAGAAGGGCCGTTGTTCTGTGAGCAGAGTGAGGATGGGCGTTATCGTGCAAAAAAACGATACCGGAAGTCAGCATACCACGGCGTTTGTTCTGTATAGCCCGTCGTAACTTTTGTATTGTTTCACAGTACACGTCTTGATTAATGGTCGTACCACGTTCCATGAATTCAACCAACAACACCCCTTTGGCATCCCAAAACACCGTTGCCATCAGTTTTCTGGCAGAAAAATCTTGCGAGGCTTTTCTTGGTTTGGTAGGCGAATTTGAATGTGCCCACATCTTTGATTGTTCTTTTGTCTCAGGGTTCACGTACTTAATCCAGGTTTCGTCACCGGTCACGATTCTCTTTAACAATGGTTCTCCTTCGTCCTCATAACGTGACAGAAAGTCTAATGCAGAGGCCATTCTTTGAGTTTTGTGGTGGTCGGTAAGAATTTTGGGCACCCATCGTGCACAGAACTTACGGTAACCCAATCTTGCTGTCAGTATCTCGTACAAGAGAGTCTTAGAAATCTGTGGAAAACCAGTAGACAACTCCGACATTGAGAAACGTCGATTTTCACGACCTTTTGCATCAACTGTCTGAACGAGTTCGTCAGTCACCAATGATGGTCTACCACTCCTCTCTTCATCATGAACGTTTTCTCGTCCACTTTTAAATAAACGTACCCATTCACGGACAACTCCTTCACTCATAACTCTTTGTCCGTACACGGCACAAAGCTCATGATGAATAGCTGCTGAAGAATATCCTCTGGCTGTAAAAAACCTTATGACAGCACGCACTTCACATTTGGCGGGGTTTTCTATTGCAGCACACATTTCAAACTGCCACAAAAACTAAACTAGCGCAGGTACAACGTTCACTCGACCACGGCTTGATGCCGACTGACCTGTTGAGTGCGTGAACGCACAGATGGAGTCGCTACTCCCCCCACAACCCGCACTGTGACCAATCGGAGGTTACTTTCTGAACCGCCCTCGTAATTGTCAGACATGTAAATGCATACTTATTTATATGGGAATCAAACTCAATATATGCCATTCATTTCACCCACCTTGTAGCAAAAATGTTTACTTTGTAATGTGTTACGCGGCAAGGGCCAGTTTGACTGTTGATGGTGCGTAAGATATTAACTTTGTCTAGATACTGTGTATCCGTAACGTATGTCATTCAACTTATGCTTTATCACAAATACTCTAAACTTACGTCATTTGATAAACATCTGTTTCATCGATTCTAATGTTAATTCTTTGTACCACAGATCTGACGATGCTGTTAAGAGCAAAAAGTGTGGTAAGAAGTGTAATAAAAAGAATGTAGTCACTAAGATAAGAGTATATTGTCGAGCCCAACATGGTCACAGACCCGATGAAAGACTTTATGTCCAAAGTAATGAAATATTAAAGTGGGCAATATACACTAGTAAACCAGAACTGTGTGACCACCTCACCTGCTCAACAATGCATCAGTCCACGTTTGGAATGCATCACAGCAGTTATTCTGCGTGGCACAGATACAAGTGCTTGGTAGGTTTCCAGACACAAGTGACATCAGATGTCTATGCAGAGGTCACATAATTTCTGCACGTTACAGGCTGTTGATTTGTCATGTCCTGGTGTGTTCCATCACATTCAAATGAAGTGAATTTGGTGGCTAATACATCAACATGAGTTCACTATCATGCTGCTCGAACTACTGTAGCACTGGCCTTGTGACACATTGAATTATCCATCACTGCCAGGGTATGTATCAATCGGGAAAGGATGTAGGTGGGCTGTAATAATACTGAAGTCACAGCTGTTGTGGTGCCTTCAATTACAACCAGAGGTCCAATGGAAGACAACCAGAGGTCCAATGGAGGACCAGGTAAATGTCCTACATACCATATTACCGCTCGCACCGACTAGTGTTCACAGCTCAGTACACATTTCGAGCAGCCGTTCACGTGAATGACAGCCTATCCTGACAGCACCATCGACCTGGCATAATGAGAAATATTTGTCTGAAAAGGTGATGTGCTTCCATCGATCCACATTCCAGTCTTGATGAACCACTGCCCATTGCAATCATAACTTACAATGTCGTCAGGTCCACACGGGGACACACGAAGGCCATCTGCTGTGGAGCCACAAACTCGACAATGTGTGCTGAGCAGTGTGCTCAGGTACTTGGGTCTACACCAGCACTGTACACTGTTATCAGACTGCAGACCATCACCCATACTGCTCAACAAGATGGGCAAGCCTCTGACATCGCTGTTTTGTGATGTTGCATTCTTGTGATTTCATTGGCCTTCCACCATTTTCCATAGGCACTCACAAGATTAGCGTCTGAACAGCAAACCAGCTGTACAATTTTATTTCAAATGTGCTCATTCCGATGCACTGGGTCATAAGAATGTGCTCTTTGTCGAAGTCACTTATGTCAGTGAAATCCTATAATCACTAGAATGAATCCCCCATTCATTTCTGCTCATCTTACATACACTTTCTCTACATGTCTTGCCCACAATTCCTTCAGATGACGCTATGTCTCTCAATGGCCAATGGTCGTATTGTTTTGGTTCATCGGTTCAGACACTGGACTATGGTCCAGTCAAATTAATGTGACCACTGCCTGTGTTGAACATTGACTTGCAATAACCACTCACAGATGGCAGGTGGCAGCACTAGTAGTGGAGGGTATATAAAGAGTGTCGGGGGATGCAGAAAACAGTGCAGTCATTGTCATATTGTGATGTTTGAGAGGGTACGATCGTTGGCATTCTATCCAAGGGTGGAAGCATTTCCAAAATGGCTAAGTTCAAAAATTGTTCACATGCCACCATGGTTACAGCACACTATGCACAGCAAAGTAGCTCTATCCAGAAGCGGTGCTGAGGCAAGCGTGGTGCACCGTGAGCCACAGATGACAGGGGTGAACGACAGCTGCAGAGATGTGTACAGGTGAACAGATATGCAACTTGTAAGGTGCCTCTTACGTGAGGAAGACATTTTTACCAGTTTTAATAAATTATTGTCTCTTATTGATGTATTCACAATAGTTAGGAAGTGCTGTAGTCCGTAGCCGGCCATGAGTCGGAGAGCATTTCCCACGCTGGCTGGCTAGGTGATGAAGCGACCATATGTCGCTCGTAGTGGGGTGGGGCTTGGCGCAACAAGCGTCAGCCTGGGAAATATACATGATGGGAACTACCGCCATATTGGCCCCAAACTCACCAATTTTGTTTATTTATATTTAATAATTAAAGTCATTTATAACAACATGAATACTAGGAGGAGCCTCTGGATGTTTAAAACTATTTATCATAATTTTGCATCGTTAAAATTTACACCCATTCATTAACAAATTGTTGTGTACATAGTTCCGCGTAGTCAGCGCGTACACATCTTTCCCAATAGAGCGCGCCCCGCTACGCACAACAGCGCAGGTGCAGCGCTCAGCCATCTCCGCTCTACAAGATGGCGCTGTCTTAGAGACGGACCAAATTCTGCTTCCACAGATCCGCATATTAATATGTAACACAGCCAATGAGATTGCTGCTAACGTAGAACCTTTTCTCCTCGCGGATCACACTTGCATAGTGATACCTGAACGCTCGAGGTATTATAACGAGTGTACAGACCTCAGATTATCAGTCTGCATTAGTCTGCATTTGCCTGTAGTCAAGTTTCTGTCTGCGCCTAATAAGATTACCATATTCCTGTATATAGCCATGAAGAGAAATGAATAGACACTTTGTCAAGTATCAGAGATATGTGAGAATAAGATTAACATACCAAGACCAAAGGAACTTCAGATTATCAATTGTAAATAGCATCCAGAATCAAGTTAAGTAAGGTTTATGATTTTTATTACTTTAATAAATGTGTGTAAAAATTAATCAAGTTCTGTTTAAAGTTGGTCACCATCAATCTGCTACTCTAAGCATGCAAGTGGCATTTCTATCGTCTGACATAACGGCAGAAGATAAACACGCCACGATAAGACCACGAGACACTTTGCTGACACTCGCCTACTTCGTTAGAGTGACAAGTCAAATAATCTGATGGTGTGTGTACCAAAGCTCTTACAGTACGCACACCACACATATGCATATCTCAGTAAGTACGAACTTGATCGGAAATCCACGAAACAAAGGCGGCAGTTCATATTAAGAGCTCTTCCTGTCTTGTTCGATGGTAGCCATGCTCTCAGTTACAAGTAGTTTGTGACATGAGTGTTTCATTATTGATCTAATACGAATAAAAGTGATATTACAGCATTCTGAATGTTAATTTGGAGTAAATAGACACCCCAAAGTTGACCGACAACAATTTCAGATAATTAGCTTCCACCAATAGAGACATCCAATGCGCCAATGAAGAATCTGCATGGGACAACATTTACAAGAGCTGCACTGCGCACAGGTAGGAGGAAATCTGATGATACGACCCACCAATGCGGATCGAGGAAGGTCCGACTTACACTCGCAAATTCCGGGTGGAAATTCTGACCAGTCATACTGTATGTCACATATACCACCCTCTACGGGCTCACGGCTAAGCTGAGTAATAACAGCATCAGTTTAGAAGCATCTTGCAAACTGATGAGCATCTGACCACCCAGATGAACCAAGGGGCTACCAACAATGCCTCCTCAATGAGCTTTCAGCGAATGTTGCTGCAATTGGGCCTCCACAGCAGAAATGTGGTTCAGGCATCACGCTGACTGCTGTTCCTTGGTGATGAAGGCTGGAATATGCACACCAGTAACACAACTGAATGTCCGCTGAGTGGCAGACAGTGGCCTTTGCTTTGTTGGGCAGATGGACAAACACTCTGCAACAATCAGTGGGAGGGTCCATGCCAGAGGAGGGAGTGTTAGGGCCTGGTGAATGCTTTCGTGGCATTCCCTGGATGACCTCATCATTCTGGAAGGCACAGTCGACCAACACAAGTATGCGTCGCATGTATCCTTAGAAACCACGTCAACCCATACATGCAGTTTTTTATCCTCGGCACGATTGCATCTTCCAGTAGGGCAATGCAATGTTACACACAGCTTGCAGTGTACCTCCATGGTTCAAAGAACACCAGGATAAGTTTACCATACTCCTCCGGCCAACAAACTCCCAAGATGATGATGATGATGATGATGATGATGATGATGATTGGTTTTGGGGCGCTCAACTGCACAGTCATCAGTGCCCAAAAACTCCCCAGAGTTAAATACAATCAAGAATCAGAGATACCAGCTTGATAGGGCTGAATCCTCGACTGAGAAGCCTAGTGCAGCTGGCGATGGGATTAGAGTCAGCATTTCTCACCATACCTGTCTGTACCTTCCAAAACCTCACTGGCTCTCTTCCTGCACATCTCGCAATGGTCTGCACTGCATAAGGTGGTTATTCAGGCTTTTGACTGGTCACATTAATGTAACAGGACAGTGAGGATACACTGTTCTTTCTATACAGCAACAGTGAAAAACTTACATAGAGTGCTGGACACCTAATCATCCTCAAAATAGTTCCCTTGAGAAACCACACACTTCTCCCAGCTGTGGTTCCATTGATGGAAGCATGCTGAAAAAGCCTCTTTTGGAATGCAGTTTAGCTTGCCTGTTGTTGCTGACATAATGTCCTCTCTTGTTTTCTTTCAATGGCCTCGAGTTTGGGGAACAGCCAGAAGTGTCAGGGGAACATATCAGGAGAGCAAGGAGCCTACTGAAGTACAGGAATTTGGTTCTTTACCAAAAGAGGCTGAATAAAGTGCATAGAGCATTTGTCTTGATGAAAGTGCCAATTTCCTGTTGACCACAAGTCCAATCTCTTGCACTGCACGTCTTCATGTAGGCAACAGAGGACATCCCTGCAGTGCTCTTTGGTTATTGTTAGACCCTGTGGTGCGTACTCATGGTGTATCACTTTGTGAGAGTCATAGACTGCAGTCAGCATCACTTTGACATTGCTGCACACTTGGCGGGCCTTCTTTGGCCTCAGTGACAAGGAGTGCTTCCACTGTGACATCTGGGATTTGGTTTCCAGGTTGAATCCATACAACTAGGACTCGTCACTTTGATTATGGTGTTCGGGGTCACTGTTTACGGAGTCCAGCATGTCCTGTGAGACTTCAACACGATGTTGCTTTTGCTCTGCTGTCAGCAGCTTTGGCACGAATTTCACTGACTCCCTTCATGGCCAAACCTTTGGTCACAATGAAACGTGCCAAAAAAGTGCTGATGTTCACCTCTTCCACAATTTCTCTGATAGTCACACTATGCTCTCACATCACCAAAGTGTTCACTTCGCAAATTGCCTCATAATTTCAGCATGTTCGTGGCCAACCGGAGAATGGATTGCTCTGCACTGATGTGCAGCTGTCTTTATATCGGTTGTACCACTCCTTAATCTGTGTGATGCCCATAGAATTGTCACTGAAAGATGCCTGTATCTTCCCAGTGGTTTCCACGTGGCTGTCGCCCAGTTTCTGGCAAAATGTGATGCAGTAGCACTGCTCCAATTGTTCTGTTGTTTTCCTCGCAATGACGAACTGACACAAGCACTATTCACTACCTCTCTCAACTGCTGCTTGCCAGCAACTGACTGCAGGAAAAATTCATACATGCTCACAAGGGTTCAAGATCAGATCATGGAAGTGCACTAGCTTCAAATCCGTCAGGTGTTTGCAAAAACAAAACAAAAAAGGAAACAAAAAACGTCAGATAGTTTCGTAACAGATGTTTTAGAATACATATTCAGGAAAGGATCCAAGAATCCTAAGTGATGTAGCGCTATAGCAAGTGGAATAAGTTGGAAATTTTAAACATGTTTTCACTAATAAATTAACAGTAAAATTAACCCAAATATGGAAATGTATAGATAATTAAGTATTATACACTAGTGTAACACAGTTGTCATATTACTGCAGTCGAGTCTTGCAAAAGTTGAATAACGCACAGTACTCACAGCATGAAGGAGGTGGTCACCAGTAAGTCCTTCAGACTCCTCTCAAGTAAACTGTACTTTAGTAGAAGCTAAAACGTTTACACGGCAAAACAATAATATTACAAAAAGATAGATTGCTACTCACCAGGAAGATGACTCATCAAGTTGCAGACAGGCATAAGGTAAAAGACTGTTACATATTCAGTTTTCAGCCAAAACTTTGTTTTCTTTTCTGAAGAAGGCGTTCACTGAAATCTACAATGTAACAGTCTTTTCGTTGTGCCTGTCTGCAACTTGATGTATCACCTTTACGTTGAGTAGCAATCTATCTTTTTCCCAATACTGTGGATACTCCAATGTGGAGTTTACACCAAGAAACAGGTTTTTGTACACCAAATTCTTTAGCTCGGTTTCCCAAAACAGTTGCTGACTCATCACAAATTTTGTAGAAGTTACAACATTTTCTGTGGGGTCCTACCCACACGTCTAAAGGATGCTGCCGTCTCGGACAGCTATACAACAATTGAAACCAATCACATTAACAGCTTTTATTTCAATAAAGAAGACTGACAATACTTAACTTTGGATTTACAATGAGTTGTTGCAAGCGATTGGCGACATACAAACAGTCAGTATCCTTCAATACATACAATGTCCATGTAAGCATTCACACTCGCTCATAAGTCACTGCTATCGTTAATATCACTGCTCATCTAGGCCTCTCTGCTAGTGTCCGTCTTCTACTGTCCCTGAGGCTGGAAGGAGCAGCGCTTATATTCTCTTCGTATAGAGGCCGCTCCTGTTGTCGTGTGTCCTAGTCAGTGGGCTATTGGCTAATGTCGTCTCACAACCTTCTCTGTTCTTGCATTCTTCATCTTCATGCCGGCCATTGTTGTTAGGCTGGAATATTTTCCACCTGGAATGTTATTAAGTGTATTTATTCACAGTTGTGATTTCAGCCTATTATTCCAGGCTAAAGTGACATCTACATGTTTTCTTTAATTTATGTGTCTTGTGTCCACGAATCCACAGCATTGCCAGCAGGTTAAGGATGTCTAGGACATAACCTGTTGGTGAGATAGTGGAATTTTTATTTATTTTGCAGAATCCGGGGTTGTGTCCAAGTGGCAGTGCTGCAGCTGATGGTGTCTAAGTCACCTCAGTGGAACTGGCTGTTTCGTAGAAGCGTGCACACAGCTAGAAGAGCAGATGACAGACAAACGTAGGTCCCTCATTGGAGCTGGTCACCTCCGATGAAAAATGAGCGCTATTTATAACAGACTGGCCTGTGGTCATTATGCTGCTACACTCTTATCTTCATCCTAACTCATAACATTTCTGGGATCTGGACACAGGTAAATCGGACTGTCCGAGTTGTAGCTGCTCTGTATTCTTGCTGCTACATGGTTTGGCACCTTGGACTGCCCACCTCAGCTGGTGTGTGGTATCCCTGTAATACTGCAATCTCAGCAGTCAACTGTTGTTGAAATTCTACTAAGCTGTTACAGCTTGACTCACTTCCCTCTGCTTTTATTTTTACAAGTCCGCCTTGATCACAGAGATTTCTTACACTTTATAGTTTTCTTGCACATGCAAGAGGCAACTGTACATGAAGAGAGAGCGGACTGTTTGAAATAAGGCCTAAAAGATATTTTGGTTCTGTAAATTCCAGACATGCACCTGACGGTCAGATAAAAGTGTTTTTTGCTCCAGAAGAATTACCTCACAAAAGAATGCCATATCTTAGATGACAGTGAAAGAGAGCATAACAGTTTTTCTCACACATGTGCATAGTTCACTTTATAGATGAGTAATACATATATGTTTTATATGGCTGTTCCAAGTTAATTTTGAATTGTGATGTAAACAAGTGTGCAATATTATATAACCTAAAAATAATGTTTACAGGGTATTCAAAATTAATAGACAATAAATTATCTTTAAATTTAATTTAATAATTTAAGGTAACGTTCATGGTGTTTCAGTTTTTTCATATGGTTCCCAGAATTTATTAATTCGTGGACATGAGACATATAAACTGCGGTTCCCATACAACTATATTGAGTATATGTTTTCTGCTTACAAGGTTAAGCAAGACTAGTGTAAAAACAGAACAGAACAACTCGGTGCAAGAACACTAGAAAAGAAACAAATGAAAGCACATCATGTGAACAATTTAAATCTTAAGATTCTCAAAATATTCTTATAAAAACAGAATATGCAAAAACAAAATTGACACGAGACTGTATCCTCTTTCTTCAACCCTTACCTCCCCATTAACTATTCAATATACTCACCTAATTTTCAGGACTCCTCTGCAGCACCACATTTCAAAAGTTTCTATTCTCTTCGTGTCTGAATGGCTTGTCGTCCATATTTCACCTCTGTACAAGACTACCCTCCAGATAAATACCTTCAGAAAAGACTTGTTTTCACTTAAATTTATACTAGATGTTAACAAGTTCCTCATTTCTAGAAATACTGTTCTTGCTATTACCTCTCTGCATTTTTTATATGCTCTGCTTCGGGTATCACCTGCTGTTTTGCTGCCCAAATACCCAAGCTCATTGCTTACTTCTGGTGTCTCATTTTCCAATCTAATACGCTCTGCATCACCTGATTTGATTCAAATACATTCCACTACCCTTTGTTTGCTTTTGTTAATGTTGATCATACAGCCTCTTTCCAGTCCATTCAACTGCTCTCCTGAGTCTTTTGTTGTCTCTGGCAGAATCACTCTAGCATCGACATGCCTCAAGATTTTAACTTTTTCGCCCTGAACTTCATTTCCTTTCCAAATTCCTCAATGTTTCCTTTTGATGCTTGCTGAATGTACAGACTGAATAACATGGGTGGCAATCTATAACACGGTTTCACCCCCTTCTCAACCACTGCTTTCCTTTCATCGACTCTTACAACTGCCATTTGAGTTCTGTAAAAGACATAAATAACCTTTTACTTCCTGTATTTTATCTCTGCTGTGTACAAAATGTCAAAGAGTTTTACCCATTCAACATTGTCAAAAATTTATCTAACTCTACAAATACTACAAACATAGGTTTAAATCAAACAATGGAAAATCCAGGATGGAATGTAACAAACACAGGTATGTTACAAACATAGGTTTGCCTTTCTTCATTTTGTCTGCTAAGATAAGACAGTCAATATTGCCTCATGTGTTCCTACATTTCTCTGGAACCCAAACTGACATTCCCCCCAGTCGCCTTCTACTAGATTTTCCATTCTTCTGCAAATAATTGGCGTCGTCCCACTGCAGACTGTTAGTGAAGGTACAAGCATATGGAATAGGTTCCCAGGCGGGCGAGTGACTCAAAGACTTCTTAAGTAACAGCATCCAGTACATTGTCCTCAAAGGTGGGTGTTCGTCAGAGCCAAAGGTATTGCCAGGAGTGTCGGAGAAAAGTACGATACACTATGTGATCAAAAGTATCTGGACATCTGACTGAAAATGACACAAGTTCGTAGCGGCCTCCATCGGTAATGCTGGAATTCAGTGTGGTGTTGGCCCACCCTTAGCCTTGATGACAGCTTCCACTCTCGCCGACATATGTACAGTCAGGTGCTGGAAGTTTTCTTGGGGAATGGCAGCCCATTCTTCACAGAGTGCTGCTGAGGAGAGGTATCAATGTTGGTCGGTGAGGCCTGGCACCAAGTCAGTGTTCCAAAACATCCTAAAGGTGTTATGAAGAATTCAGGTCAGGATTCTGTGCAGGCCAATTACAGGGATGTTATTGTCGTGTAACCACTTCGCCACAGGCCGTGCATTTTGCACAGGTGCTCGATCGTGTTGAAAGATGCAATTGCCATCCCCAAATTGCTCTTCAACAGTGGGAAGCAAGAAGGTGCTTAAAACATCTATGTAGGCATGTGCTGTGATAGTGCCATGCAAAACACCGAGGGTTGCAAGCCACCTCCATGACCACACCATAACACCATCGCCTCCGAATTTTACTGTTGGCACTACACATCTTGGCAGATGACGTTCACCTGGCATTCGCCATACCCACACCCTGACATCAAATTCTACTGTTCAATCGTCCAATGTTCATGCTCCTTACACCAAGCAAGGCGTCGTTTTGCATTTACCGGTGTGATGTGTGGCTTATGAGCAGTCGCGACCTTGAAATCCAAGTTTTCTCACCTCCCACCTAGCTGTCATAGTACTTGCAGTTTGGAATTCCTGTGTGATGGTCTGGATGGATGTCTGCCTATTACACATTACGACCCTCTTCAACTGCTGGCGGTCTCTGTCAGTCAACAGACGAGGTCAGCTTGTACGTTTTTGTGCTGCACGTGTCCCTTCACGTTTCCACATCACTATCACATCGGAAACAGTGGACGTAGGGATGTTTAGGAGTATGGAAAATCTCGCATACAGACGTATGACACAAGTAAAACCAATCACCTGACCACATTCGAAGTCCGTGAGTTCCAAGGACTGCCCCACTCTGCTCTCTCAGGATGTCTAATAGCTACTGAGGTCACTGATATGGAGTACCTGACAGTAGGTGGCAGCACAATACACCTAATATGAAAAACACACATTCTTGTGGGTGTCTGGATACTTTTGATCACATAGTGTAGGACCGCTGTTATTCCCTGTATACATAAATGATCTGGCAGACAGGGTGTGCAGCAATCTGCAGCTGTTTGCCAACGATGCTGTGGTATATGGGAAAATGTCAAAGTTAAGTGATTCTAGGAGGATACAAGATGATTTCGACAGGATTTCTAGTTGGTGTAATGAATAGCAGCTGGCTCTAAATGTAGAAAAATGTAAGTTAATGTGGATGCGAAGGAAAAGCAAACCCATAATGTTTGGATACAGCATTAGGAGTGTCCTGCTTGGCACAGTCACATTGTTTAAACATCTGTGTGTAGCACTGGAAAGTGATATGAAATGAAATGAGCACGTGAGGACTGTGGTAGAGGAGGTGAATCGCTAACTTCGGTTTATTGGGAGAATTTTGGGAACGTCTGGTTCATCCGTAGGAAATCGCACATAGGATGCTAGTGTGACACATTCCCAAGTACTGCTTAAGTGTATAGGATCTGAAGCAATTCAAAGAGAGGCTGTTAGATTTGTTACTGGTAGGTTTGAGCAACATGCAAGTGTTACACAGATGATTCGGGAAATTAAATGGGAATTCCTGGGGGGAAGACAACTTTCTCTATTGAGTAAATTCAGAGAAGTGGCATTTGAAGCTGATTGCAGAATGCTTCTACTGCCACCAACATTTATTTTGCATAAGGACCATGAAGATAACATGAAATTGGGCCTCATATGGAGCCATATGCACAGTTGTTTTCCCTTGCTCTATTTGTGAATGGACCAGGAAAGAAAGTGACTAGTAGTGGTACAGGGTATCATCCACTGAGCACTCTATGCAGAGTATTTATATAGATATAGATGTAGATTAAATGGATAGTAGCGTGGCATGTACACTTGTTACCACCTGCCTTCTCTGGAACTGGAATTATTATATTTTTCTTGAAATCTAAAGGTATGTCTCCTGTCTCACATATCTTGCACAACAGGTGGAATATTTTTGTCCATGCTGGCTCCCCCACTGATCTCAGTAGCCCTGAGGGAGTGTTGTCTATTCCAGGGGCCTTGTTTCTACGCGAGTCTTCCAGTGCTCTGTCAAATTCTTCTCACAGTCCTTTACTTCCTAGCCCATGTTCACCTAGTTGTTGTTCTACATGTGTCACATTGTGCTCAAGTTTTGTTTCCCCTGTATGTACCCTCTATATACACCTTCCACTTTTCAGATTCCCCTTCTTCACATAGTACTGATTTGACATCTGAGCTCTCGGTCTTAATTCAGCTCTTTTCTCTTGAAAGATCTCTCTAATTTTGCTATAGGCAGCATCGACTACCCCATAGTCATTAATCTTGCATTTGTCTTCTAGGCATTAATGCTTAGCAATTTGGCGTTTCCCATCCATTTCATTTTTAGACATGTATATTCCCTTTTGTCTGCTACTCTTTTGTATTTTCTCGTTTTATCGATTAACAACATCTCCTGTACTGTTCAAGGAGTTTTACAAGGCCATCTCTTGAGCCTGTGCTGACTTCACTATTTCATCTCCTCTTCTATTGTGTCCCTTTCCCATCTCGGTTAAACAAGGGCCACTGCACCCTCTGATACTATCAATAACCTCTGGTTCTTTCAGTTTATTCATGGCCGACCTCCTTAAATTCTTACCTCTTTGCAGTTACTTCAATTTTAATTGGCAATTCACAACCAGTAAATTATGGTCAGAGTCCACATCTACCCCTGGAAATGTCTTATAGTTTAAAATCAGGTTCCAAAATCTCTGTCTTACCATTACATAATCATACTGAAACCTTCCAGTGTCCCCAAGTTTCTTCCACTTAATACACCTTTCTTTCATTATTCTTAAAACAAGTGTTAGCGATAACTGAATTACTCTCTGTGTTAAATTCTACCACACAGCTTCCTATTTCTTTATCCCTCCCAGTCTATTTTCTCCTATTATATTTCCTTCTCTTCCATTTCCTAATATTGAATTCCAGACACCATCACAATTAAATTTGTGTGTCCCCTAAACTATCTTAATAACTTCTTTATCTCATCATACATCCTTTTAATCTCTTCATCATCTGTGAAGCTAGTTGGCACATAAATTGTAATACTCTGGTGTTTGTTGTTTTCATGTTTACCTTGGCTGCAATAATGCATTCCCTAGGCTGTTCATAATAGTTTGCCCACATACCTATTTTCTTACGATTTTGTGTAGATAAACCTGTACCAAACTGACCAGAAGTCCTCTTCTTCCAGCCATCGTACTTCACTAACTCGTATTACATCTGACTTCAACTACACATTTCTGTTTTTAAATTCTCTAAACTACCTACCTGACTAAGGGATCTATTATCATTCCAAACTCCAACATGTAGGATGCCAGTTTCGTTTTTCCTAATGACAAAATTCTCCTGGGTAGTCCCCAGCCAGTCATCTGACTGGGGGACCGTTTAATCTCCAAAATATTTTACTCGAGAGAATGTTATTGTCATTAAACCATACAATAAAGCTGCATGTCCACAAGGTGTATAATGGTTGTAGTTTACAGTCATTTCCAGCCATTTACAGTACCAGCATAGTGAGGTCATGTTGGATAAAGTTACACAGCCAGATCACTCAGTGATCCAGACTTTTACCCCTGCAACTACTAAAAAGGTTGCCGCATCTTTTCAAAAACTGTGGATTGCCTGGTCTCTCATAGATACCCCTCCACTGTGGTTGCACCTACAGTAAGGCTATCTGTACTGTTGAGGCACACAAGTTTCCCCACCTGAACAATATTCGTGGTTCATTGGGGAAAGGGGCAGGAAGGCATCATAATACAATGAAAATAGTTCAAAATATACTTGCACACAGAATACGTAAGTATGTTCCTGTGAGGGTAGTACAGATGGTTGGCTGTGACCTTGCTGAAGATATCATCCCATCGTTTACCTGAAATGATTTGAGAAAAGCATAAAAAACTTTAATGAGAATTGCCTGACAAAGCAAACTCCAACATCCCAAATGTGAGGACTGTCTTAGCAACTGCAATGCCTTACTGATTGATCCCTCTTGTGTAATAGTTTTTTGATCATCACCACTGGCACCAGAGCTATACTACTATATAAAGACAAGTCATCACCTTAAGTTCTTGATTTACTTTGTAGTTTTACTGCTATTCTAATAACATTTGAATGGACATTGGCTATATATTTTTAATATATATTTGTATTATAAATATTTATTTACTGTATAAGGGGAGCCAAGGGTCTCGTCACAGTAGTAACACCAGTTCTTGTGAGATCAATGGCTCAGCTAATATTTGGTTGGGTGACTGTCCACGTCTGCCGAGCACTGTTCGCAAGCGGCATGCACTTGGCCATCATAAGGCCAATTGAGGAGCTAGTCAGTTGAGAAGTAGTCACTCTGGTGGTAGGAGAGTGATATGCTGATCACATGTCCCTCCGTGTCTTCATCCATTGATGTCCACCGGCTAAGGATGACATGGCAGTCTGTCGGTATCCTTCGAGGCCTGTTCGGATTGAATTTATATAAGAGGGATATGTTACCAAAAATCTCAAAATGTTCTTGTTCAATTTACCTCATATTTTAACACCCGATTCAGATACGAGGTGTGTTTTTTAAGTAAGTACTGTTCTGAAATTAAAAAAATACGTGCTACGATATCTCAATACTTTTATTTTTACATGAAAGCCTGTATCTTAATCTACTTTTCTACATAATTTACGTCAATATTGAGGCACTTGTCATAACATTGTACCAGTTTTTGAATACCCTCCTCATAGAAGTCTGCCACCTGACTTGTTAACCACTGCAACACCTCCGTTTTGACTTCATCATCGTCTTGAAGACGCTGACCGCCCAGGAGTTTCTTCAAGTGCAGGAACAGATGGAAGTCACTGGGCACAAGATCGGGGCTGTACGGAGGATGATCTAGAGTTTCCCATCGAAAAGATGTGATGAGATCTTTGGGCTGATTCGCCACATGCGGACGGGCATTGTCTTGCAGCAAAACGATGCCCTTGCTCAACTTCCATGGACTGTTGCCTTGATTCTAGTGTGACGTAGGCCACCCATGTTTCATCACCCATAACAATTTGGCTTAATAAATCACCACGGTCGTTGTGATACCGCTCAAGGAAAGTCAATGCACTGTCTAAATGTTTGGTTTTGTCCAGATCCAACATTTTCGGTACCCAACGTGCACGCAGTTTTCAGTAATTCAAGTGCTCGGTCACAATCCCATACAAAGCACTACGAGAAACATTAAAAAAGTCATATCGCAAGGAGGAAATCGTAAAGCGTCTGTTTTCTCTCACCTTATTGTCGACTTCCTGCACCAAACTTTCATTAACGACCAAAGGACGCCCACTCCGTTGTTCATCATGCACATTTGTGCGGCCATCTTTAAATGCTCTCACCTACTTTCTTACCATTCCATCACTCATAATGTTTTCTCAGTAAACTGCATAGATCTCACGATGAACATCGATTGCTTTTAGGCCTTTAGCACTAAGAAATCTTATAACAGCCCGTACTTCACAGTCAGCAGGACTCACGATTATTGGAGGCATCTTAAACACTCAGTACACAACGTAAACAAGGAAGAATCAGACTGTAATGGCGTCAGTGCGTAGATTAAGGCACAGGCTTTCATGTGAAAATAAAATTATTGAGATATCTTAGCAAGTCTTTTTCTTTTTAATTTCAAAATGGTACTTACTTAAAAAACACTCCTCATAAATGCTTGGATAGACACAGGTTCAAATGGCTCTGAGAACTACTTAAACCTAACTAACCTAAGGACATCACACAACACCCAGTCGTCACAAGGCAGAGAAAATCCCTGACCCCGCCGGGAATCGAACCCGAGCGTGGGAAGCGAGAACACTACCGCACGACCACGAGCTGCGGACGATAGACACAGGCTACATATGTTTTAAATATATATATAACATATAAATGTATGTACAATGGATTAATGCAAAACATTGTTTTCTAAAATCTCAAAAAGTTCTCGGCCAACTCACTTCAAATTTTTGCACTATACTCTAATAAACATTCAGACGGACATATGCAATAAAATCTTCTTAAATATTAATGTACAAGTTTTCTGTTACAACTGACTGTGAGAAAGAAAATGCTATGCTGTGATCTGCTGTGAATATGTGTGGTTTTGTTTTCCCTGCTCCTCAGAATCAGTTAACAAAGATAATAAGGCATTTGATCCATTAAAAAAATTCTCTCTCATTACATTTTTTTTTTAATTGCATACACAACACGCTATTCTGTCTTCTTCTTCGCTGTCTATTTTCACAGAACATGGAAAAGTTGTATTTACAGCTTATGTGCTTGGTACGATTACAATACTACTACAGAATTTGCAACAACAATGAACAAGGCTGAAGATCAGAGGGAGAGGAGGAGTAGATAGATAGAGAGAGGGGGAGGATGAGGACATCGACAAAGAGAGCAGGTAGAGGGAGATTAGAATATATACCCAATTCACACAGATATTCAGCAATTGCAGAGTATAGGCATAGCCAGGTCTGCCAGTAACTTATAACACAAAACTTAGTTTCCCTTGCTTTCAGCATACTCTACATGCAGTTGCTGGCAACTCCAGGAGCATGAACATGAACAGGTTCAGTTACAGATCTGATAAACACAGATAGACACCGCTTTTTACTGCAGTCATACGAGGTGTTGGAAGAAATAGTTTCATTGCTTTTTTCCGCTGACTAGTCATCATCAGATTGACTACATGTTGGCCGAGATTTCGGAATATTGTGTGATATGGGATAAAGAGTTGGATCACCTCAAATGGTTTTATTTTAATTACACTTAAAGATCAGTTATATCAAAATAAATACAGATACCTCTAAGATGGTCAGTTCTACAAAACCTTGTTACTAAAGCTCTACCTCAGCACCACATTTGGAGAGAAGACCAAAAGAGGAGTTGCCGCCAAGGGGGAAAAAATATTGTTTGAGATAACAGATACAGAAAGTGATTAAATTTTGTTAAGTTATGTGTGAATCCAATAGACATTATGATATTTTGACAACTGTTCTGGAAGTCAGTGAAATTGAAGTTATATATGTGAAAAAAGGCAATATCATGATTCGGGAAGCAAAAGTCAGTCTGTGCCACAGTGATGGGAGGCTTCAGCTGTGTGGTGGCAGAAGGAATGGGAAATAACACCATATAACTTGGAGAGGACAAATGAAAGAGGCAGAATGCCCACGAATTTTTGTAGACTTTTAACTGACCTGTTATAGACTTTTGAACTCAGTGCAGAAAGATAACAACATAATTGTACACATGAATAAGCCCTGCTGACTAGTCGCTATCAGACTGACTACATGTTGGCCGAGATTTTGGAATAGCATGTGATATGTGAACTGTTTTATTTATCTCATAACGTAACAATTTCAGAACATGTGTGATGTACAAGAGGCACATCAAGGTTACAATTTGCTTATTTGAAATTTTGTCACACTTTTTGATACTTTGTGAGGAATTTACTTATTTAAAATTTGTCAAACTTACAATATTTTCATCCACTGTAACTATCATAAATTTTTATTCCATTTTAGGGATGCAGCTCAAAGTTTCACTTTGTCCTTCATGAAATCTTCAACAGAGTAGTAGCATCTTTCAATTAGATACTCATGTACCTTGCTTTTTAAAATATTTATCTTCATGTTCATTATGTCACTTTTATTGTGTCGTGAATTTTCATGGCTATATACTGAAGAGCCTGAGCACACAGTTTTCAGCAAGGTGAGGTGAGCATAAAGTTTTCTTTATGTCTTGTGTAGTATGAGTGTTCAAAATTATTTTTTTAATAGATCAGCTCTGCTGCATAGGAAGAGAACCACCTCAAAGATGTATAAAGAGGGCACAGTTAATATTTTTAGGTCTTTAGATAATGGTCGACATGATGCCCTCGGCTGCGCAGTGCTCATGTAGTGAATGATTTTTTTTTTTTTTTTTTTTTTTTTTTTTTTTTTTTTTTTTTTTTTTTTTTTTGCAACTTTAAAATTCATGTAGTGTTTCCTGTGTTTCCCCAAAAAATTATGCCATATCTAATAACAGATTCAAAGTAGTTACAGTATGCTATTTTCCTGATGTCCATATGAGCAGCATAGGCTAAAATTTCCATTGCAAATGCAAGGCTGTTTAATTTATTAACTAGATATTCTATACGAGAATTCCAACTCAAAGTTCTGTCTAAGTTTATTCCCAGGAATCTGACTGAGTCAAATTCTTCCATTTCTTCATTATTGTGAGTTGATTTCTTTAGTTTTTGACTGTTATGTTTTAAAACTCATGTGGGTTTCTGAAATGTTTAGCGTTAAGCCATTTAGATTGAACCTTGTTTCCAAGTTACTTAATGTATTCATGACACTCTGTGGTATATTACCAGAAATTTCAATTTCAATTAGGGCAGAAGTATCATCTGTAAACAAGGTTAAATGAGTATTTATATTGAGATGCAAGTCATTTACATAGAATGGGAATAAAATTGGTCCTAGGATATGTAAGAAGAGTGTAAGGGGGCACTCCTCATATCAAAAAGAAATCTCCTAATGGCAGAAGTACAAATTTAGCATTTTTAAAAAGTTGAATTTGTAGGCCTTAGCGAATAACAACAAAGAATAAGGTCCCAGGAAATAAGCAATAGGCCTACAGAAGGGATAGGAGAAATCATCTGGGAAAGAATTAAGTCATTCTTGTTGATATGTTAATGATGAGCAGCTCTATCTAGTTTATTATCAATAATTGAATCAACAATTATACAAAGACAGGAAGCTGATTTTTATATTGTCAAAATCTGCAATCTTAATTATTAGTGCATAAATCTTTATATACATAATTATTTTCAGAAAACATTACGTAAATTACACCTGAAAAATAATTTCAGTTGAGACAGTCATAACAAAATTCATTTGAACTACACCCTCTTCTAGAAGGATCTGGAAGCTATTATGTAATACTTATAGAAATTTCAGGCATCAGACACACCATTATAGTTTCAGTTGTTGTCGGATTGGTCAGTGTGACTATCAGGTTCTTCGTGTTGTATTGAAATATCGCGCAATACATTTACTTGAAAAGTAATAATGCAGAAAGTGTCAAGAATTTGTGAATAAATACAAGGACCTATTAATTGGAAAGCATAAACAGGATCAATATCCTACAAAATGAGACAGCCATAGCAACATAAGTAACATTTATGTGGTAATATAATGTTTCTGCCCTTATGAAATAATACAAACATCGACAACACAAGAATGGTCAACTCAATGGACGGTATTTACTTTCTGCACATCTACAAACATTTTGATAGTAAGGGATATGAAACATTATAATGTACAGACAAAGAAATGATTACAATTTCAGAAAAATTCAGTGCTTTATTTGAGAGAAAGAGCTTCACAAATTGAGCAAGTCAAATAACATGTTAGTCCACCTCTGGCTCTTATGCAAGCAGTTATATCATGTGGCTGAGATCCACCTTCACCGCTGCCCAGCAGATCGGCGTGACATCGGTCGCTGTCAACTGGCACAGTATCTGGTCACCACACACCGCCAAAGCTCTTAGGGATATGAGCTTCAAGAAGACCCACTTGGCGACGACAGTGATTTGTGTCCTCTTGGGTATGTCATGGCAGTGAGGCTCCTTGAGATAACAATTGCACTCAGCATAATACTTTGGACTGGCATTAGATAAACTCCTCCACTTTGTGTCTGCGCTGCTGCCTGACGCTCCTCAACCAGGCAAAATACCGCTTTACTCACTTGTGTTTTTCATAACCTGTGTACGTCCTTGTCTATATAAATACGTATGTGCCAAATTTTGCCAACAGGCACGTTATATTACCAAAACCCTGAGCTGGTCGGAGGCCATGCCCACAGTACTCCAAACATTCTCAATTGTGCAGACATCCGGTGACCTTTCTGGCTGAGGTAGGGTTTGGCAAGCAGGAACACGAGCATAAAAACTCTTTCCCTATACGGGCAGCCACTGTCTTGCTGAAATGTAAGCTCTGGATGGCTTGCCATGAAGGTCAACAAAATGAGTCTAGAATATCTTCCACATACCGCTGTGTTCTAAGGGTGTTGTCTTCGGCCTGGAATCTCAGTGACAGGAATAGAACTGTCTTTAGTCATGAGTCCCACTTTGAACAGAGCCCCAATGACCACAAACACAAAACTGAAACAATACATGGTAGTCAGACCAGAAGTAACCTATAGAGTAGAAACTCTTGAAGTAACTAGAAACGAAGAGCTCAAAAAATTAGAAATAAAAACTGAAAGAAAAATCCTAAGAAAAATAATGAAATTCGAAAAGAACCAGTGAATCAGAATACAGATTAACATCTAATACAGATCTATATCTGAAAGTTAAAAATTGACAGATTTAATGAGAAAAAGGATATTAAAATTCTATGCACACGCATGCAAGATGAAACATCACAGAATAACTAAACAAATTTTTGTTTTACCAAACAATTCTAAATCCAAAATTACACAGCTGAGAAAAGTAGGAAGAGAGATCAAAAATACAAGAGTTGACATGGACACAATAAGAAACAGAATGCATTTTAAAGTAGCGCTACAAAAGGCAGGCTTTAAGGACAGGGAAAATATATAGAAGTGGAAGAAAGTAAGCACAGAAACAGAGAAAGCAACATTCTTGAAGAATGAAACAACATTGGGCCCAAAGTGGACTGCAAATGAAAACAAAAAAGCAGAAACAATGTTGATTTATAGTGCCCTATAAAGGGTTAAGTGAGAAAAAACTCGATTGATGCTATCCTGACAAAAACTCACATATTTGTACATATTCATATAAATATACTACTCTAATTTTTAGCTTCAAGACATTCTTTAATACTATATTGGGAGGTTTTAATTAAGTGACTTTTTAATTTACTTTTTGTTGTGTACATAGTGCCGCGTAGTCAGCGCGTATACAACTTTCCCACTAGAGCGCGCCCTGCTAAACACAACAGCGCAGGCGCAGTGCTCGTCCGTCTCCGCACTACGAGATGGCGCTGCCATAGAGACGGACCAAATTCTGCTTCCGCTGATCCACGTATTAATATGTAACACAGCCAATGAGATTGCTGCTAATGTAGAACCTTTTCTCCTCGCGGATCACACTCACGCAGTGATACATGAATGCACGAGGTATTATAACGAGTGTACAGACCTCCGATTTTCAGTCTGCATTAGTCTGTACCAGTCTGTACGAGTTCTACATTTGTCTGTACCAGTCTATGGTCAAGTTTCAGTCTGTGCCTAATAAGATTACCATATACCTGTACATAGCCATGAAGATAAATGTATAGACACTTTTGTCAAGTATCAGAGATATGTGAGAATAAGATTAACGTACCAATACCAAAGGAACTTCACATTGTCAACTGTAAATAGCATCCAGAACCAAGTTAAGTAATTTTTATGCTTGTTATTATTTTAATAAATGTGTGTAAAAATTAATCAAGTTCTGTTTAAAGTTGGTCACCGTCATTCTGCTACTCTAAGCATGCAAGTGGCATTTCTATCGTCTGACCTAACGGCAGAAGATAAACATGCCACGATAAGACCACAAGACACATTGCTGACAATCGTCTACTTCGTTAGAGCGACAAGTCAAATAATCTGATGGTGTGTGTACCGAAGGTCTTACAGTACGTACATCACACTTTTAAAAATAATACAGGGTGGCAGACATACATACACAAATCAAAATACGTATTGCATCACCTCGGTTCCGCAAGTTCTGGAACCTGTACAAAGAATTGGAATAGAGATGAATCATGTTTTATGCTCCACAGGACAAATGGCTGCTGGCATCTACGGTGTGAAATGTCTGAAATCAGTCTGCACAATTGTAGGAAGGGTCCAGGCCAGAGTAGGGAGTGTTTATGGTCTGGGGAACGTTTTTGTGGCATCCGCTGGGTGATGTCATCATTCTGGATGGCACAACAGATCAACACAAGTATACATCCATCCTTGGGACCATTACTACACCTTCATCCAGTTTGTTTTTCCTTGGCAAGATGGCATCTAATAGCAGGGCAATGCAATGTGTCTCACAGCTCCCAGTTTATTTGCGTGGTTCAAAGAGCACCACGATGTGTTTACCGTACTCTCCTGGTCACCAAACTCTCCAGATTTAAGCCCAAAAGAGAATCCGTGGGACCACCTCGATCGGGCAGTTGATGGCACAGATCCTCGACCGAGAAACCGAGCCCAGCTGTCCACAGCAGTGCAGTCAGTGTGGATCAACATTCCTGTTGGTACTTTCAAGAACCTCACTGACTCTCTTTCTGCACATCTCGCACTGTTCCACACTGTCAAAGGTAGTGAGTCAGGCTTTTGACAGGTGGTTGCATTACTGTGCCTGCACAGTATAGGTATCTAATGTACACCAAAATGTTGACGGGCATGAACATAAACCTCAGCCTACTGTTCATGTCAGTCTGTTACCACAACCTTTGTTTCACATTCACCTTGGCCTGAAGCTACAAAAGAAAGCTGTAAGATACAATTTATTACCTCACTGATTGCTTCGATATGTAAAAAATATTCACATTACCAATTTTGTATCAGAGTTTTTGTTTTTCTCTTGCTCTTCGATTATTGCATTGATTTGAAGTATGCAGATGCTTTTGATGGCTTAGCAGACAAATCCTATCATGAAACATGCTGCCACATAGGTTACACATAATAGAAGGTGGAGTGTGTGGCTGAGCCTGATGTGCTTCAGATGTTCTAAAAAAAAAAAAAAAAAAACATTTCGTGCTGACATACAAATATAGTCAAATATAGTTAGACATTTTGATCATCATTAAGTCACTTAACATTTCAATGAGTGTACATCATATCATCACATGCAAATACTTTTTATGTAGGTAAGCAATTGTTCACATAATAAATTATTATTTAAACTTTACAGATGTCGTATATTTCCAGTTGTCAGTATGTCAGTTTTTAAAAATATATGGCAAAATTCTGTAACAATAGAAAATCCAGGATGGAATGAAACAATTTTATGAGAAGGAAAGTTGCTCCTCCCCATATAGCAGAGATGCTGAGTCGCAGATAGGCACAACAAAAAGATTCTCACAACTATAGCTTTCGGCCATTAAGGCCTTCATCAACAACAGACAGGAAACACACACACACACACACACACACACACACACACACACACACAAAAGGGGTGTGTGTGTGTGTGTGTGTGTGTGTGTGTGTGTGTGTGTGTGTGGGAGTGGGTGGGTGGGTGGGAGGGTGGGTGGGTGTCCTGTCTATTGTTGACAAAGGCCTTAACAACTGAAAGCTACAATTATGAGTCTTTATGTTGTGCCTATCTGCGACTCAGCATCTCTGCTATATGGGGAGGAGCAACTTTCCTTCTTATAATATTGTAGCAAAATTATCTTCTAGTGATTTCTGCAGAAACAAATCAGGGAACTAAAAATATTAACACCATACATATATGAAACAATTACATACATAAAAATCCATTGCCATGATGCAAGAAGTAAAAATGATCATTATATTCAAGGAAATCTGCTCATTAAATGACAAAGAGCCTGTAAAAGCAGGATGGTTTTACACACATCAAAAAAAGTTTTGCATCACCCCAGTTCCCAGAACTCCTCAAGATACACATTGACTGTGGATATTGTATCACAGACACAGTCCCTTTGACTGTTCAGAGATGTCACTAAACCTGCCCAAAGATGTAAACAACCATGCATGAGCAGTGCCTATTAGACGGAGGGGGTCCAACAGCTGATCAGTTCCAGTCATTCCATCAGAAAGATGGTACACGGCTCATGTTGACTGTAGTTCAACTATGCCTAGACAGTCAATACCGTGGTTCGATCGTGTCTGCATTGTTACTTTGTGCCAGGAAGGCGTCTCAACAAGGGAAGTGTTCAGGTGTCTCGGAGTGAACCAAAGCAATGTCGTTCAGACATGGAGGAGTTACAGAGAGACAGGAACTGTCGATGACATGCCTCGCTTGGGCCGTCCAAGAGCTAGTACTGCAGTGGGTGACCACTACCTACAGATTATGGCTCGGAGGAACCCTGACAGCAATGGTACCATATTGAATAATGCTTTTCATGTAGCCACAGGATGTCATTTTACGACTCAAACTGTGCGCAGTAGGCTGCATGATGCGCAACTTCACTCCTCATGTCCATGGCGAGGTCCATCTCTGCAACCACAACACCATGCAGCATGGTACAGATGAGCCCAACAACATGCCAAATGGACCACTCAGGACTAGCATCACGTTCTCTTCACCGATGAGTGTTGCATATGCCTTCAACCTGACAATCGTCGCAGACATGCTTGGAGGCAACCTGTTGGGCTGAACGCCTTAGACACACTGTCCAGCGAGTGCAGCAAGGTGGAGATTCCCTGCTTATTTGGGGTGGCATTATGTGGGGCCGACATATGCCACTGGTGGTCACAGAAGGCGCCGTAATGGCTGTACATGAATGCCACCCTCCGACCAATAGTGCAACCACATCGGCAGTATACTGGTGAGGCAATCGTCTCCATGGACGACAATTCGTGCCCCCATCGTGCACATTTTGTAAATGACTTCCTTCAGGATAACAACATTGCTCGACTAGAGTGGCCAGCATGTTCTCCAGACATGAACCCTATCAAACATGCCTGGGATGAATTGAAAAGGGCTGTTGATGGACGACGTGACCCACCAAACACTCTGAGGGATCTACACCAAACCGCCATTGAGGAGTGGGTCAGTCTGGACCAACAGTGCCTTGATGAACTTGTGGATAGTATGCCATGATAAATACAGGCATGCTTCAATGGAAGAGGACGTGCTACTGGGTATTAGAGATACCGGTGTGTACAGTAATCTGGACCACCACCTCTGAAGGTCTCACTGTGTGGTGATACAACATGAATTGTGTGATTGTCATGAGCCACATCCAGTTTCGTTCATTGCCAATGAACAGCAGTCAGCATGGGTACATGAACCAGGCCCCTCTGCAGAGGCCCATATGCAGCATGGTTGATAGAACAGTCATTGAGGAGATACTGTTGATAGCCCATTGGTTCATTTGGGTAGTCAGTTGCTCAACAGTCGCATATCTGTTCACCCGTACACATCTCTACAGCCATTGTTGACCCTTGTCCATGGTACACCACAGCTGCTTTGAAGCCAGTTTTGGATAGCACAGTTTTACCATGCACGGTACACTTTCACCTCAGCAGTATGCAAACAGTTTACAAACTTAGGCATTTTGGAAATGCTTACACCCTTTTGGATGTCCGATAAATTGCTTCATTTCTGCACTATGACAACAATTGCAATGTTTTCTGCGCCCCTACCCCCTCCAACATGCTTTATATACCCTCCACTCCTACTGCTGCTACCTGCAAGTGGTTATTGGACACTGATGTCGAACATAGGCAGTCGTCACATTAATGTATTGGACAGTGTGGGCTGTACATCGAGTATGCAAAACTTCGGGGGGGGGGGGGGGGGGGGGGGGGGGGATGTCATTTCATGACTATTACTGAAACCTGCAGATGATACAATGGAAATTAATATAGGAGTGGCAAAGATCTTGCGGGTATCAGCATCTTCATTCATTCTCCATAAGCCGGCCGTGGTGGCCGAGCGGTTAGAGGCGCTTCAGTCCGGAACGGCACGACTGCTATGGTCGCAGGTTCAAACCCTGCCTTGGGCGTGGATGTGTGATGTCCCTAGGTTAGTTGGGTTTAAGTTGCTCTAAGTTCTAGGGGACTTATGACCTCAGATGTTAAGTCCCATAGTGCTCAGAGCCATTTGAATCATTCTCCGTAAATCACTGTGAAGCGAATGGCAGAGTGTACTTCTCATTGTACTATATCAGTTTGTAGCGCTTCTTCTCATTCTATTCACATATGGAACAATGAAAGAAGGGTTGTTTAATTGGGCTATGCGCACTGTGATTTCTCACCTTATCCTTGAGATCCCAATGGGATTGATACGTAAGTCGTTCCATTATATTATTAGAATCATCATTTAAAAATAGTTCTTGAAAATTTGTAAGTAGAGTTTCTCAGGACAGTTTATATCTATTTTCAAGCATCTGCCAGTTCAGTTATTTCAGCATCTCTGTGGTGCTCTTCCAGGGGTCAACCAAACCTGTGACCATTTGTGCTGCCCTTCTCTGGATATGTTCAACATCTCCTGCCTGTCTTATTCTGCACACTTGAGCAGTATTCTAGGATGGATCATACAAGTGACTTTTACGAAATCTCCTTTGTAAACTAATTGCATTGCCCTAGTATTCCACCAGTAAACTGAAGTCTCCTATCTGCTTTACATATTACTGGGCCAATTTGTCGTTCTGTTTCAAATCCCTACAAATTGTTACACCCAGGTATTCATATGATTTGACTGATTCCATGCAGATGTAGACTCCAACTGTGATTCACTGAAATTGTAGTTATAGGATACTATATATTTTTATTTTGCGAACAAAGCACATTTAAAGCAAGTTTGCACCACTTTGAAATCTTATCAGAACTGACTGAGTATTTGTACAGCTTTCTTTCGACAGTGTTTCTTTATAGATAATTACATTATCAGGAGTTATTAATAATATTCTGTGCAATGTCATCAATATACAACATGAAAAACAATGGTTCAATGTACTTCCCTGGGATACATCTGAAATTACCTCTACATCAGTCAGCGACTCTCCTTCTTTCGTTACTAAATTTATCGACAATATCACAGGGTTTGCAAGATATTTAGTAGAAGATATTTAGTAGTGTTTAACTGATGGCAAGGAAAGCCTTTCTGAAGAAGAGAAATTTGTTAACATCGAGTATAGATTTAAGTGTCAGGAAGTCGTTTCTGAAGGTATTTGTATGGAGTGTAGCCATGTATGGAAGTGAAACATGGACGATAAATAGTTTAGACAATAAGAGAATAGAAGATTTCGAAATGTGGTGCTACAGAAGAATGCTGAAGATTAGATGGGTAGATCACATAACTAATGAGGAGGTATTGAATAGGATTGGGGAGAAGAGAAGTTTGTGGCACAACTTAACTAGAAGAAGGGATTGGTTGGTAGGACATGCTCTGAAGCATCAAGGGATCACCAATTTAGTATTGGAGGGCAGCGTGGAGGGTAAAACTCGTAGAGGGAGACCAAGAGATGAATACACCAAGCAGATTCAGAAGGATGTAGGTTGCTGTAGGTTCTGGGAGATGAAGAAGCTTACACAGGATAGAGTAGCATGGAGAGCTGCATCAAACCAGTCTCAGGACTGAAGACCACAACAACAACAACAACAACAACAACCATCTTTGGTGATGTGTCATCCAGATCTTATGTATTTTTATAGTTTAGTGCTCTAATTTTTTTGGAACTTCCAAACCATCTATCCAGAGAAAGAAAAAAATGCTCAGCCAGACTTTTGTGACTTCTCATGTTCTTTGGTCCTGCTATGTTTTGTTTTAGAAATTTCTCAGCTATATCTATATGATGATGATTGAAACTGTTAAGACACTTCTCAGGCATTGTCACTTCTTTCTCCTACATTTTCAATGTTATATTTGTATCTTTTAAGACCAGTGACATTTTCGTTTGTCATTTATGTAATGCCAGACAGTTTTAGAGATGTATTTCTAGTTTTTGGTAGCTAACATTTGCTTCTTTTAGCATGATAAATGGCTGGTTTAAGGGCCAAGCAACCCAAGGTGCCGCTTAGGATGCCCAGACAAAAGGTGTGCCAGGGAGGCCACCACTGTAAGATTTCTATACATAATGTATCACAATTAACATAAATTTTTATTTGTGGGAAATCCACGACTGCTCTGTTTATGATAAACAAATCAGCCACAAGAAACTTCCTGGCAGATTAAAACTGTGTGCCGGACTGAGACTCGAACTCAGGACCTTTGCCTTTCGCGGGCAAGTGCTCTACCAACTGAGCTACCCAAGCACGACTCACGCCCTGTCCTCACAGCTTTAATTCCGCCAGTACCTCGCCTCCTACCTTCCAAACTTCACAGAAGCTCTCCTGCGAACCTTGCAGAACTAGCACTCCTGGAAGAAAGGATATTGCGGAGACATGGCTTAGCCACAGCCTGGGGGATGTTTCTAGAATGAAATTTTCACTCTACAGCGGACTGCGCGCTGATATCCTTTCTTCCAGGAACGCTAGTTCTGCAAGGTTCACAGGAGAGCTTCTGTGAAGTTTGGAAGGTAGGAAACGAGGTACTGGCGGAATTAAAGCTGTGAGGACCAGGCATGAGTCATGCTTAGGTAGCTCAGTTGGTAGAGCACTTGCCCGCGAAAGGCAAAGGTCCCGAGTTCAAGTCTCAGTCCGGCACACAGTTTTAATCTGCCAGGAAGTTTCGTATCAGCACACACTCTGCTGTAGAGTGAAAGTTTCATTCTTAAAATCTGCCACAGTTGTAAAGTACTTTTGTTGAGCAAAGTCTTACACACAAAAAGTCGCCATGCGCTACCAGGATTTCAGTGTAAGACCCCGACCATCAGGAGTATTTGAAATCTGAAGTAAAACGATAGTTATATCTACTCCTGTAAAAGGATTTTTTTTTAAATTAAAATTTAGGAACTAAAAAATTGGATGAAATGGTTAAAAAAATAGCCTACTTGCCAATAATAGCATGTCATGTCCATGCTCAAACAACTAGTAGGCAAACACCTGCCCTAGGACAGTCATAATAACATCACAAATTGTGGCTGCAAAGAATTCCAACTCTCAAGTTCAGCCTGGGAAAATGCCTCTTGTCCCAAACTTGCCTCCAGGAACATAAACTGTCTGTAAAAATTAAAGCAACTACACAAAATTAGGTGAAAGTCGTGCACTAGATCGAAGTGAAAGTAAGTAAGGATCCTCCACTGTAGAAAGTGCAAATCAGCTTTATATCTACGATGAACCATAAGAAAATGCCACATTCAAGGTCAACACTTACCGAATGCCTGCGTGACCCATGTGGCTATGGCAAGAGGACTGAACAGTAATATTGCGGGCCTTATTCATAGTAAACGCCATGGAAACGGTGCATAACATGGCATGGAGAGGAACTAAAGTACGGCTATGTACAAATGCTGAAAAAATGTAGAAGAAATACAGGCGAAAACTAAAAGCATGGCATTCCAACACAAGCGCTGTTCATCTCAACAAGCAAATAAGAAAAATCAGTATGACTAATAACAAAATAAGCACAATAAAGCAACAAGCGTATGACCTGGGATGCTAACACAAATAACAGTATTAGTTAAAAGGCCAAACTATGTGAAACTGTCAAAACCTGTATCCAGTAGCGTTTGAAAGTTGGGGTTTTTTATAGCCACATTGTGGGATGTTATTATGATAAGCCAGTTAATCATTTTATTTGATTTTTTAGTTTCTAAATTTTATATCTTTAATTTCTTAATTGTTTAATGCAGGAGGTACAACTATTGTTTTACCTTAGATTTCAGATACATCTGATTATGGAGTTAAGACCCTGGAACTGCATTAGTGTGTAGTAACTTCTGTCGTGTAAGATTTCGATCAATGAAAATACTTTACAACTGTGGCTGCATTGTTTACCATATGCATCATAATTAGTAGTGTCCACTTGGTGACCGAGCAACGCAGTGCTATGGTTAGCATACTGGACTTGCATTCAGGAGGACAACGGTTCAAACCCGTGCCTGCCCATTTCGATTTAGGTTTTCTGTGATTTCCCTAAATTGCTTCTGGCAAATGCTGGGATGGTTCTTTTGAAAGGGGACAGCCGACTTCCCTCACCGTCCTTCTCTAATCCGATGACCTCGCTGTTTGATCCCCTCCCACCAACCCCACCAATCATACACCTGTGAGTATGGTACGTATGCTGTGCAAAATTTATCGAAGAATCTCTCTAACTTATGAAGAAAAGTGTACCTATAGCAACAAATGCAGCCATTAGTAAGTGAAAAAATGATGAAATTTCGCAGATAAAAAAAATTTATTTTATTATGTTTTCGAATTTCCACTGCAATGAGTGTGAATCCTGAATCCTTCCTGGTGATGCTGACAAAGTTTTATGAATTTATTTGTAAAAGTACACACACTGAAAATTAAAATGTCCTGTGATGCCTCTCCTGCTCCAAGTCGGCCCGTTTGTCGCCCTACCCCCCTTAAACCAACTCTGTGATCATAGTGTATGCTTTGTTCTTGCACCTGTAAGCCTTGTGACTGGCCTGTTATTTATCTTTCTGGCTATTTCTGTAAAGCTCAATCTTGCTCATTTCCATCTTTTCTTCCTTTCCATTGTGATCTATTTCTTATTTGGTTTACCACTAACAGTTATGTCTACTTTCCCAGCTGTGTCTGCCCTCTTCTCTATACATATGTCATTCCATTTTTCTGCTTTTATCGAAATTTGTAGCCTCCTCAAATTGTGTAATTTAGATCAATATATTTTAAGTAGAAGGCATTCTTCCCTATGAACTTTCAACTTGATGGGTCAAATCCACAAAACTTAAGTACTGAAAGTCTGCTGTACAATTAAAAACCCTGTTTGCAAGTTTTTGGGCATACACGTGGATCATAAACTTACCTTGAAATGCCGAGTTGATCATGCATGTAATGAAATAACATGTAGTCTTTATGCTCTAATAAGGCTACATAAATTCAGAAGCATTAAGGATGATATGTTTTAGACTTGTGTACCCATTTCTGTCATAAGATTCTGTACTGTGTGGAGGAACATTTCATACATACACTACGGTCACAATTTTTTGATCACTCAAGATAAAAACTACATACTTTATTTCACCGTACAACCACATCATACAAAATAAATATTTTCTCTTGCTATCAGATACAATACAATTCGGTTTGGATTTCATCCTTTTCAAAGTATCCACCCTTAGCCCTCAGAACGGCTGCACAAGCTCTTAGCATTCTCGAGATTGCAGTCCATCACATGTGTAAGTTACTCTGTAGATCTGCAAGATTAGATGACCTCACTTTTCTGACCTTGTGAAGTTCATCCCTTAAAAATTCAATGGAATTTAAGACAGATGACTGGCTTCGCCAAATCATGTTCAGCTCTTGTCTACTAACATATCCTATGCACAGTCCAGTGGCATGTTTGGGATCATTGTCCTGCTGAAGAACAAACCCAGATTTAATTTCATTGGTATCCTATGATATCCTTCCTTCTTTAATGTTCCATTAATTCTCACTGTATCACCAGCTTTATCACCTGCGAAACAACCCCACACAACCTCCACCATGCTTCACTGTTGGCATCATACATTGACTCTTCATACATTCTCCTTGAAGTTGACAAACAAACATTCTATGATGGATTCCAAATACTTCAGACTTAGATTTGTCCATGAATAACACTGTGGACAATTGCTACCATTCCAGTTTTTATGTTGTTGTGCCCATTGCAATATTTCCATCTTATTTTGTTTACGTAATAAAGGTTTTTTAGCCACTACACACTCCTTTAAACACTGTTCGTGAAGATGGCATTGCACTGTTGAAGCAGAGATTGGAGCTGTTCACGTACTATTTACTTCCGTGTGAATTTCAGGTGCAGTACGACTCCTCCAACGTTTACTCTGTACACACACACACACACTGATCTCCCCTGTATGATGTCACTTGGGGTCTTCCAGATCACAAAGCACTTGCATTGGCAACAGTTTGATGAATCACTGCAGCGTATACACCACTGTAGACTCTTGCTATTGTCCTACTAGAGTAACCTTCCGATACAGAGCTACAATTACACCAAGTTTTCCAATTCCAATCTCCTGTTCCCATACCATTAGGAGGCAGTGTGGTATGAAACTGATCATGTACCAACACACTGCTAAATGCACACAATCTATTGTAAACTAATGCAAACTGATTGCTACGCAGACAGCTGAAGAAATGGGTCCCATTCAAATGGAACTGTCTTAGGTAAAGGCACGTCCGTGTTGTTGTGGATACTCAACAGCACCCCTGTATGTGAGCAACCAGTCAAATAGAGAGGTGCTTAGTCTTTACATGTTCACACTTGTTTTATTATCAAAATGAGGATTTGATAGGATATTCAAAGTGAAATCCCTGTTTTACCCACAAAACCATAATTGCGATAGGTGATCGAAAACTTTAGACAGGTGTGTGTGAGTGCATGAACAGAGTCTTTGTAACTCAGAAGAAAGCCCTGAGGATGGTGGCTAAAGTCAAAAGAGAACCTCTTGTAAAGATCTGTTTTTCAATTCCAATGTTATGAGTGTATATGGAATGTGTATACTGTTGGGCCAAAACAATGGAACCACTGCCCATCTCGAGACTGAATGCCACTGCTGGCTATGTGGATATGTGATTAAGTAACAACAGTATAGAGGGTAGAACAAAAATGTATGGCCAGATTTCCAGAAAATATTCCTCACACGTAGAGTAAGAAAATACATTATTTGGGCTTGAGACCAGAAACACTTTATTTCCACATTAGAAATCAATTTCCACAACTTTCTAACACATTTATCATCTACTTTGCAATGAAGCCTCATCTGTGAACAGCACATTTATGCTAAAGTGGCAGGTCACACATTGTCGAACGAACCATTCGAAGAAGTTTACTTTCGAAGAAATTTACTCGCTTAGGACAATCAGCTGTCGATAGTGCCTTCGCATGTTGTACGTGGTACAGACACACCAAATTCTCATGTAGTACTCTCGTGACATGTGGTCAACATTACTTGTCACAGCTAACTGGCTTACGCTGACACTATGGTTATCATCAAGAACATGAAGAAGTTCCTTCTCTGCTTGAGGTGTCCTCATCCTATGCCTTCTCCAGTCGTGAGTAGTAGGCTTAAACATCACGTGTTCTCTAAGATGACTATCAATTGCTTCAGAAGTCCTCCAGTGGGGCACTGTGATTCTGGAAATCTCTCATGATACACACATCGAGTGCAATGGCTATTACTGTCTGATAATTCATACATAAAATGGAATCTGTCAACTCCGCATCTGAGTACACTTCCATTGCATCTGATGCTACATGCTCAATGCTAGTAGAACAATAAAATTAGCTGCATGGCAACACAAACAATGAACTGAGTCACACGTCAATATTACCTTTGTTTAACTGAAACAATACACACTAGCAGTGAACCTAAGAATTACAACTTCTTGTTCATTCTAACCAAATGCAACCAAGAAGGTATTCTGAACATTTCATGTAAGAAAACATTTCACACAGTGCTGGCACATTCGGTGTCTTTGTGTTTCCCAGGATTAATGTGATTACTTATTTTATTTACTTACTTTACTGGCCACACAAATCGCAGTCAGTCCTTGGCCTCATTCAGTCCACCCTTCCACAGCTTCCTGTCAGCTGCAAATTCATCTCCCAAACCTAGAAACTGCATGTCTCCCACGGTATTATCTTTCCATTTTGTTCTCGGCCCTCCTAGTGGTCTCCTTCCTTTTACTTCTCTAACCATCACTGTCTTTATTATCATGTTCTCCCTCTCCTCCTCACATATCTGTACCACCTGAGTCTTTCAGTTTTCACACTCGCTACAATGTCAGGTCGTGTGTATAATTGCCTGAGTTTGTGTTTTTCCTTATTGTCCACTGTTCATTTTCTTTCACTAGTCCATAAATTTTCCTTGGTACTATATTTTCAAAAGCAATGAGTTCTTGCCATGTTTTCTTTTTTTCCCCCTAATGTCCCTGTCTCACTTGCATTGCACACTATTAGTTTGATGATGGTCTGACATATTCTTATTTTTGCCTGCCTGGATAGTAACTTGAAACTGGTGATGTTATGTATAGCTCCTAGACCCGCTTGAATTCTTGTTATGATTTCTCATTCTATAAGGTTTTGTTGGTTCAAAATGTTCAAATGTGTGTGAAGTCTTATGGAACTTAACTGCTAAGGTCATCAGTCCCTAAACTTACACACTACTTAACCTAAATTATCCTAAGGACAAACACACACACCCATGCCTGGGGGAGGACTCGAACCTCCGCCGGAACCAGCCACACAGTCCATGAATGCAGCGCCTTAGACCACTCGGCTAATCCCGCGTGGCTTTTCTTGGTTAACATTGACACCGAGGTACATGAATGTGTCTGTCCTCTGTGTTGTTAGGATCCTGATTGTTAGATGATTTGGTCCTAAATGAGCTCTTCTTCCTGTTACCATGAACTTTGTTTTATTTTCATTTATACTTAGACCTACTTTCTTAGCTTCTCCCATCACTACAGTTCCCATTTTCTCCAGGTCTTCCATGCTCTTTTCTATCACCACTATATCATCTGTGGAAGCCACAACATTTATCTTTTTCCCTATGGTGACTCCTGCATATTCTTGTTGTGGTGTCACCGCCAGACACCACACTTGCTAGGTGGTAGTTTTAAATCGGCCGCGGTCCATTAGTACATGTCGGACCCGCGTGTCGCCACTGTGTGATCGCAGACCGAGCGCCACCACAAGGCAGGTCTCGAGATACAGACTAGCACTCGCCCCAGTTGTACGGACGACTTTGCTAGCAACTACACTGACGAAGCCTCGCTCCTTTGCCGAGCAGATAGTTAGAATAGCCTTCAGCTAAGTCCATGGCTATGACCTAGCAAGGTGCCATTAGCAGTATATTGTCTGAAACTATAGAGTCTCACTTGTATTGTCAATAGCGATGTACCAAGGATGGATTAAAGTTAAGTATTCCAGAAGCTACGTACTTTTCTTTATTGCATTCATTACGTATCCTGTTTCAGACCTCACGCCATCCTGCGTTAGCTTATAGCGTGTATTTCGGTCTCCTCAAACCACACTGTGTCGGCACTTCTGTCGACACATCACTTGTATTTCTCTCCTCAGGGTGTTGTTGAGTACCAAATTGAACAGGGTTGACGATGTATTATCTGAGAACTCCTCCTGTACTTTCACTCTACTCTTTGATTCTATCACACACATTTTAGTTAGCTTTATCAGCTTGTCTGGTATTCCAAACTGTGCGACTGTCTTCCACATCCCCTCTCTCACTAAGCTGTCAGTTGTTTGAGGACCATGATAGTGAAGTCATGTTGATGTCTTGGCTGCCAAATTTTCCTGATCTGAACCTAATGGAACACATTTGGGACAGTACTGGGCTCTGCACACACAAACAGCCTGTCCACAACTGACTAGTATTGCTTGAGCTGTGTGTAAATATGTGGTGCCACATACCTCCAGAAATGTACTGAGGTGTTGTTAAATTTGTACCTCAAGAATTGCTGCTGTAGGGTATATTGTGTTTAAAAGGTGGAGCGACACGCTATTGAAAGTTTTTGCTTATCAGTATATGTTCCAAATGATTCAAACAGTAACAGAGGACAGAAAAATCACTAGCAGAAATATAGAATTTCATGGTTAAAATTATTTAATTTTATAGATAAAGAAATCTACTCAGCAAGCAGTGCCAGAACATACACATAAGACTGTTGTGATTGGCAAGCTTTCGGAGCCAGTGGCTCCTTCTTCAGGCAGATGGGCTGAAGGGGAAGGAAGAAGGGTGAAGGAAAAGAACTGGAGAGATCTAGAAAAAGAGGTAGATTTTTATGTTTGTCCACAAGAGGGGCATATATGACGTATCATGTAATAAGATTGCTATGCATTAACGTGACAGTATGAGAGAGAGGGAGACAAATATATTCTACATTACTCTGTGGCGTCGTGCACTTAGATAATTATTCTTAGATAGTAAGCTTTTCTTCTTGTCAAGATTTAATTTCTTGAGAGAGGGGTCGACACCATTGCGAGATTTTGAAGGAAATTTGTATATACATCTGTATATATGATACAGAATCACTAATTCATGTGTGAGAAGAATTTCATTGACACTAAGGTCAATAAAACTTCGTTCATTTCAAAAAGGTACGTATTATTTCCACAAACGACATATACTCATGTGTCATCTATTAATGAATACCAGCTTGAGAACAATTCTGATGGGAGTGTTCAGTTCTAATTAAATAATTTTATGCTTTCTTCGGAAAAGAAGTGATTTCACAGATCTTTTTTTTTTTTTCTTTCTTTTTCTTTTTTTTTCCACCAATGTTTCTACGAACTGAAAGCAAATCCAATTGCTATGCAACAGAGCCCCAACGAACATTTCTCCACAACTTTGATGAACACTTTCAGCTTCAATACAGCATCTGCAGCAGCTGGAACAGTCGCCATAACAATGGAAGCATATAGTGTGGAAGCAGTTTCACCCATAGCCCTGTGTCCCACCAACATCTGTATGTATTCACTACAACAGAACACTCACACAGACAATCACTCATACATATAAAGCCACAACACAATGTGGTGTGGGAAACATCTCAGTACAAAAGGGTCAGTATATGCAAAATACAAATAACAGTAAGTGAAGATAGCTGAGTGATTTTATACCAGAACTGCAGGTCAGGGGAGATTTACCGTACGGGATGAGCAGGAAAGACCGATTGTTGGGGACTGCATCAGACGAGATTTAAAAACCTCAGAGCTTAAAGGTGGAAGTCAGGGTAATATGCAAGACAGGAATTACTACTGAAACATCATGCACGAGTTAATAGGGGTGAGAAGCTAAGTGCATTGTATGTAACAGGGGTGGGAGGGGGTGGTGAAAAATATACAGTAAAGACAATGAAAGATGTAGAAAACTAAAACAGAATGAAACAAAGAGTAGTCACAGAGAAGAAAAGCTGAGATGGAAGAATAACGTAAATTAAGAGCAGGTGGGTGGTGAGAACGAAGAACATGTTGTACTGCTAGTTCCCACCTGCAGAGCTCTGAGAAACTGGTGTCCAGGGGAAGAATCCAGATGGTGCATGTGGTGAAACAGGCGCCGAGGTCACGAATGTCATGGTGTAGAGCATGCTCTGCAACTGGATATTGCATGTTGCCAGTATATACCCTCTGCCCATGCCTATTCATCCTACTTGATAATTTGGTGGTAGTCATGCAGATTAGAAGGCTGAAGAGCATTTACATAATAGTCGGTATATGACATGTGTCATTTCACAGTTGGCTCTTCCTTTGATTGTACATGTTTTGCCAGTTACAGGGCTATTATAGGTGGTGGTGGGAGGGTGCATAGGGCAAGTCATGCAGCGGGGATGGCCACGGGGTAGGAGCCATAGGGAAGAGAGATGGGTACACTGCTATTAATTTGTGTGTGAAAGAATTATATGCAAAATATAATAAGTTAGGGTTGTATGTGTTTTACCACATGTTGGAGGCAAATAATAAATGTACTGAAGTTGCTGGCTTTTCCATGGATGAAGATGAATGTGACATTTTCATTCTTCACATTGTTGCAGCAAGGTGGTTCTCAAATGCATCCTAGACACTTCACAGCATAAATTCCATTCAGCTTACAGAGATGCTAGAAACTAGTACCAGCTTGGGAGCTAGGGAACTTCCCATATTACATGAGATGTGTGTGTATGGAATTTGCGTGTGGAGTTTCAATGAAGCTAAAAATTTGCAGCATTGTCACCAGAACTGATTGTGGTCCTTTGGTTCTGAGTCGCGTGGAAGGACTGAACCAGAGATGGCGGTGGTGGTTAGTGTTTAACGTCCCGTCGACAACGAGGTCATTAGAGACGGAGCGCAAGCTCGGGTTATGGAAGGATTGGGAAGGAAATCGGCCGTGCCCTTTCAAAGGAACCATCCCGGCATTTGCCTCAAACGATTTAGGGAAATCACGGAAAACCTAAATCAGAATGGCCGGAGACGGGATTGAACCGTCGTCCTCCCGAATGCGAGTCCAGTGTCTGAACCAGAGACTTCCAAAGTTCTGTGACAAGCTAGGCTGCAACTTCCTGGACTTGCGCCATAGGGTTGAGAACAGTACCATGTAGATGCTATATTTCTCGATTTCCGAAAAGCATATCACTCAGTACTGCTTGTTTTATTTTGTTTTAGGATGCAAAAACAGCTAGAGTCATACGCACCCATGTCAGGACTGCAGTACATGAAGGCAAAGAGAGGAGTACAAAACAACTACTCGTTAATCCCAATCGACAGAAAAGAAGACAGCTAAAAAGAGGGATGTGGAGAAAGATCTATAAAATACGCCATAGACAAACAGAGGTAATAAACTAAAGATTAAATGTCCATCGCCATATTGCTACGACAGGTAAAAAGTGAAACGTGGTTGACATCCCGCCTGTAATTCACTAAAACGGCTGATAATGCAGACGGCAATCACAAATGAGAATGTAAGTGGTTAAAAATGAGCATTCCATCAGAAAATGGTGGACCACTACAGGTTGAGAGTAATGAGCACAAAATGGTGAGGGAGCACCACTTAACAAATGGTGATGGCTAAAACGACAGTGCCCAATACGCAACCTAGCTAAAATGATCTCCTCATGGCAAGAGGGCCGAGAGGAGGTTGTCCAAGCCACTGGGAGAGGCTTAATAACCCGGAGTTTCTTTCCATGAAGGGAGGACCAGTTGTGATGCCAAAGTGACACCACCTCAAGACGGACAGCAACACAGAGATCAATGGAGGGGGTGGAAGAACTCACTGGCTGAGGTATAAGGACTGCAGCCTTGGCATCAGTGTCAGCAATCTCGTTTCCTGTCAGGCCGATGTGACCAGGAGCCCACATAAATGTCACAGTGGCTCCACCAAGAGTGAGCAAATGACAGCTTTCCTGGACCAGTTGCACTAAGGGACGGACGGTGTATGACACACAGAGGCTCTGAAGGGCACTGAGAGAGTCTGAGCAGATGACACCATTGAAAAGCCTGTGTTGCGGATGTATTGTGTGGCCTGATGCAGGGGGACGAGCTCTGCTGTAAATACTGAACAGTGTTCTGGAAGCCAATAGCAAAAAACATTGGTACCAATGACAAAGGCACGCCCGTCACCACGCTCAGTCCGAGAACCATCAGAGTACACAAAGATACTATCACAAAGTTCCATACAAAGGTCGTGAAACTGAAGGTGATAGAGCAAGGCTGGGGTAGTGTCCTTAGGAAGTGAATGAAGGCCAAGGTGACAACAGGCTGCCGCATGAAGCCGAGGTGGTGAAGGGTTTCGTGCCCACCCAGAAAGTGGCAGGTAGCATGAAGTTAAGATGCTGGAGGAAGAGCCAAAAGCAAACTCCAGGAGGTAACAGAGAAAAGGGACGCACTCCATACTGGCAATCAGAGGAGTCATCGAAGAAGGAGGCATAGGATTGGTGGCCACGCATGGCAGACAAACGGCATAGGTGTCTGCTGAGGAGAAAGACAAGGCAGTAGGACAGCGATAGTTTGGCAGCTTCCGCATTCAGACTCTCAACCGGGCTGGTGTAAAATGCGCCAGTGGCCAAACGGATGCAAAGATGGTGGATAGTACTGGGACGGCCTAAGAGGGACAGACATTCAGATGCGTAATCAAAACACCCATAGTCAAGGGATCAGTACAAATGGAAGAGGGTGGTTCAATCTGCTCCCCAGGAAATACCACTGAGGACAGGTAGGACACTGAGGACCCACATACAGCGGGCTGGCAAGCAAGACACGTGGGAGGACCAAGAAAGTTTCCTATCGAGTATGAGCCCCAGGAATTTTGTAGTTACGACAAACGGAAGAGCAACAGGCTCAACTGCACTGCTATAAATTCATATAAACAGTTTTGTCAGTGGAAAAACGAAAGCCACTGTTGTGGCTCCATGAGTAAAGACAATCGAGACATCGCTGAAGACGCCGTCCAATGAGATAACTCCATGGAGAACTGCAATAGATGGCAAAATCACCAATGAAAAGTGAGCAGGATATGCCCGGTGGGAAACAGGCCATTATAGGGTTAATGGCGATAGCAAAGAGAAGACTCAGGACGGAACCCTGAGGTACACCGTTTTCTTGGATAAAGGTGTCCAACTTGGCAGAACTCACACATATCTTGAAAACTCGGTCTGTTAAAAATTCCTGAAGGAAACAGGGCATGCAGCCATGGAAGCCCCACATGTTTAGAGCACGGAGGATACCAGTCCTCCAGCAGGTGTCATAGGCTTTCTCCAAATCAAAAAACATGGCTACAATCTGGGATTTCTGCCAAAAACCATTTGTGACATAGGTGAAGAGACGGTCAACTGCAGAACAGCACACTCGAAATCCACACTGTGCAATGGTTAGTAAATTGTGAGGCTCGATCCACCACACCAGCCAGGCATGAATCATACATTTTATCACCTTGCAAACACAGCTGGTAGCTAAAACGAAGGTGTTTGTCCTTGCCGGGCTTAGGTATGGGTGTGACAGTGGCTCCATGCCAGCGTCTGGGAAATGTGCCCTCTGCCCGGATGTGGTTGTATGTATGAGGAGAAAGTGCTTGCCTGTAAGAGGAAAGTACTGAAACATCTGATTGTGAACATTGTCTGCCCCTGCAGTGGAGGATCGGGATGAACTGAGAGCATGATCTAGCTCCCTCATAGTAAAGGTGGCATTGTAGCACTCACTATTCTGAGAAGAGAAGGGTATCGCCTGAGCCTCCTCTGCATGTTTCCAAAGGAGGAAAGTGGGGCGATAGTGGGAAGAGCTCAAAACTTCCACAAAATGGGAGCTCAAGGTGTTGGAGATACCAATAGGGTACACGATGACATCATCTGCTACTGTCAGGCCAGAAACTGGGGAATGGATCTTGGTCCCAGAGAACCATTGCAGATTGGCCCACATGACAGAAGAGAGAGTGAACTATTAGAAGAACTAGTAAATGAAATCCACCTAGCTTTTTTGCTATCCTGAAGAACGTGACAACACTGCACAGGCAAACTATTCATAATGAATGCAGTTTGTCTCATAGGACGACAGTTAAAAATGTGGAGAGCCAAGAGGACACCTATCAGACAGGTTCTGGGAGAACCCCAAAGGGGATGGAGAGCATTAAAGTCACCAAGCAGCAGAAAGGGGTGAGAGAGTTGCCCAATAAGCTGGAGGAAGTCTGCCCTGGTGACATCGAATGATGGAGGGGAGTAAATGGCACAATAAGGAAAAGTTCAAGTGAGGACGGAAAATGTGGACTGCAACAGCTTGGAGCTGGGCAGTTAGGGAGATGGACTGACTGTGAACGCCATCTTGGATGAGCAGTATGACTCCCCCACGAGATGGAGTGCCGTCCTCTAGGGGAAGGTAAAAGTGGGCCGGGAGGACACAATTTTGTTTCTTGTAGACAGAGTACAAGGGGTGCTGTGATTCTAAGAGCAGCCGTAAGTCCTTTTTGTTGGATCGAAGGCCACGAATGTTACACTGGAGGACAGTCATAACAAGGAAAGGGGAGGAGAGAAAATATGAAGAGGTGTCATCTCCGGGGCTGTCAAGTGCCAGCCTTCGAAGACTCACAGCTACCGGGTGCAGACTGGAGGATCCTTCTTCGTGAGATCTACAAAGGTGTCAGCATTCTCCCTCTGTTGATCTGTCGGCCAGGCGAGGGTATCACATGGCGATACTGTCAAAGAGGATCTCCGAGTCAGTGAAGGTGAAGACCCTTTCCATTTGTTTGACTTCTGGAGCCTTTCCAGTTGGCAAAGGAAGACTCAGATGTTCGTTGGCTGGAGAGGTGTAGGGAGTCTTTGCAGCAGTATTCCTTCTGTCCTTTTCGGCCTGCCAGTTGTGTAGCAGGTGACTTCACCCTGTGAGGCAGACGTTTGGTGGCTGATTGCACAGCTGGAGGAGGAGACGGGGACATTACCATAACTTTGGGTGATGTAGCAAGAACAGTACTGTAGGTGCTAGATGGTAAACGCAGGATTTCCGATTAGCCAACAACTTGGGAGCAACCGGGTACGGCACTTTTTCCTTCAGCCAGATCTCCTGGACAGCCCTCTCATCAAGATACGCGGGACAATCTCAGTAGGAGGCAGCATGGTCACCATTGAAGTTAATAGAGGAGGCAGAGGAAGGTGAACAATTGCCTTTGTGAGAGTACCTACCACAGGCAAGAGGTCAATAGGACTCTCGAGTTTGGTTGCAACAATAACACTGGTAGCAGTGCATTCGGTTCAGAATGTACAGTCATACTGTGATAACTTCAAAGCCTGCTTTGATCTTAGACAGAAGCACCACTCTATCAAAAGTGAGAAAAAGTGTACGTGTGAGCACTAAGGATGCCACTACTTTTTTCATCGCCCGATGGACTGGAATGACATCCTCATCAGAGAGGTATGTTTGGATTTCTGCCTCTGTCAGACCATAGAGCAGCCTAGTGTAAATAAAACCACAAAAAGAATTCAGCAATCAATGGGCCTTGACACGAACGTGATAGCCGTGGAGGAGCGAAGCTGCAAGCTGTTGTTGTGCTTGAGAATCAGAAGTAGTCTCCAAAAGCAAAATACCATTTTGTAAATGAGAGCAGGTATTCACAGGGCCAGTAACTGCAGCATCACCTTTCTGAATAATAAATGGATTTATTGTAGCGAAGGACTGACCGTCTTCAATAAGTGAAACCACAAGGAACCGTGGTATAGCTGCGAGGGTCTCTGAATCATTAGCCTCATTCCGTTTATGTTTGGTAGATGTTGACCGTGAAAAAGACGATTGACCCACTGCGAGAAAATCCCCCATGATTGCCAGCACTCCTTCCAACTGGGAGGCCCCCTTCAGAGATGGCTTACCCATCTTAGGTGGTTCTTCACACCTCCCGAACACCTGACAGTGGGTCCGATCGGCAATTTAGGAAGGTAGCAGCTCAGGCAATCATTCCTCCCTGGGCCTGGCCATTAGCAAGGGGGTACGTGTGAACCCTACCTGTCAGACTGGGCTGGGAATTACACATTACCCAGTAACCTGTTACACGTCAGATGAGTAGGCTGGCCTTCAGGAGCACACAGGGAGATAGAAGAAAAATGAGGAATCTCAAATGCTGAAGTAGAGGAAGGATAGGAGAAGGGCAACGAAAAAAAGAAAGAAGGAACAAAAGACAGTGGAGAGACAGTTCAGGTATTAGTGGATGAATGTGCAGAGCACATTTCCAGCAATATCCCAAACATGTTCCCCAAGGGAGAGGAAAACGAACAGCAAGAGGATAGACATGCAGCACAGAAGGGAAAAGATGCTGGGACCCCATGATACCCAAGCATGAACCTGCCAAAGAGCAGTGAGGCTCCTAGGGTGGGGGACTCAGTACCACACCTACGTTTATTGTCAAAAGTATGATCATATGGGGTATCAAGTGAAATTTGTGAGTGGACTGAGGACCTTTTGGTAGACAGTTTGGAAGGTAGGAGACAAGGTACTGGCAGAAGTAAAGCTGTGAGGACGGGGCGTGAGTCATGCTTGGGTAGCTCAGTTGGTAGAACACTTGCCTGCGAAAGGCGAAGGTCTCGAGTTTGAGTCTGGGCCCAGCACACAGTTTTAATCTGCCAGGAAGTTTCAGGATGCAGCATGTTATCTTGGATGGAGAGTCATAGTCAGATGTAGAAATAACTTCGGGAGTGCTCCAGGGAAGTGTGTTGGGACCATTGCTGTTCATGTTGTATATTAATGACCTTGCAAACAATATAAATAGTAAAATCAGGCGTTTTTCAGATGATGCAGTTATTTATAATGAAATACTGTCTCGAAAGAAGCTGCATAAATATTCAGTCTGATCTTGATAAGATTTCAAAGTGGTGCAGAGATTGGCAACTTGCTTTAAATGTTCAGAAATGCAAAATTTTGTGCTTCACAAAATGAAAAAAACATAGTATCCTATGACTATAATATCAATGAGTCACTGTTGCAATCGGCCAACTCATACAAATACCTGCGTGTAACACTTTGTAGGGATATGATATGGAATCATCACATAGGCTCAGTTGTGGGTAAAGCAGATGGTAGACTTTGGTTTATTGGTAGAATACTGGGTAAGTGCAATAAATCTACAAAGGAGATTGCTTACAAATCATTCGTGCGACTTTTTGTAGAATATTGTTCAAGTGTGTGGGACACACACCAGAAAGGACTAACAGGGGATATTGAACGTATACAGACAAGGGCAGCACAAATGGTCACAGGTTTGTTAAATCTGTGGGAGAGCTTCACAGAGATACTGAAGGAACTGAAATCTGTTGAAGACAGATGTAAACCATCCCCAGAAAGTCTATTAACACAGTTTCAAGAACTGGCTTTAAATGATTAGTCTAGGAATATACTACAACCCCCTACATATCGATCACACTGGGATTGTGAGGGTAAGATTAGAATAATTACTGTACGCACAGATCCATTCAATCAATCATTCTTTCTGCACTCCATATGTGAATGGAACAGGAAGAAATCCTAATAACTGGTACGTATTCTCTGCCAGCACGATGGTTTGCAGAGTATAGATACAGATGTAGACATTCAGACAATAGTTATGTAAAACATATAACATCCCCCCCCCCCTCTTCCCCCCCCCCCTCTCTCTCTCTCTCTCTCTGTCACACACACACACACACACACACACACACACACACACACACACACACACTCACACTAAAAAGAAAGACATGATCATTTTTAAAGTACTTTTTCATGTCAGCTTTGTCGTGCAACTGGTATTATATGAATTTTATAATTCAATCGACTTGAATGTGTCTGTCACAAAATTCTTGTAGAAAAACTACATTGCTACACATAAGATGGAAAGATGAAGACATTATAAAATCATTTGTTGAAAACAGACATCAATGTGAAGACATAAAATATAAATTTGGAAATACTGAAAAAGAAGTCTACTCTGATTTTCTGGAGGCTAGTTATAGAATATCTCAGTGGTTCAGTACCGGGATCTCTGGGCTGAATCTTTTATATGATGTATTTCAACAAAGTTACGAGACTGACAGCATTGTGTTTGACTCAGCAGTGCCAATGACATCACACTTGAGTGGAGGCAGGTAAACTTATGATACACCATCATTGCGCAGTGGACCACGCTAGTGTCACTCAGATAATGAGTGACACGAATTTCGAGCAACAGAATATGTGATCAGATTTTGCGTCAGTGTTGAACACAGTGCAATGGAACCGTTTGCAAAACTTTAGCAGTGTTTTGTCAAGGTTCCAGAAAGAAGACAGCCAATTGAAGACAACCTTACAGTGGAAGGCCATCAGTTTCAATAACTGATGAAAGTGTTGACAGAATCTGGGATTTTTTGTGAGCAGATCATTGGCTGATAGTCAGAATGACTGGTGCAGAGTTGAATTTGACTCACACCATTGTTAGTCAGTGACGAAACATAAAAAACAATTAGGTGTTGCATCACGATGATCCGTCTTCAACACAGCAATTTCAGTAAACCATTTTTTGACCAGTACGAATATTCCTGTGGCTCATCAGCCACCTTACTTGCCCAGCTTGAGTCCTTGAGAATTTTTTCTATTTCCAAGATTGAAAAGATACCTCAAGCAACATGACTTTGGGGCCCTGGGTGACATTCAAATGAGTGTAACAGATCAGCTGAAGGCTATTCCAGCAGCCAAGTTCCAGAACAGTTACGAGGAGTGGAAGAACTGTCTCCAGTGGTGTGCAGCTTCCCAGGGTAATTACTTTGTGAAGGTTCAGTTGTAAATCTACTGGAATGAAACAGGTGAAAAATAAAAACACTTTCATTATTATATTTACACACCTTGTATAAACGACTTGCTCACTGCAGTATACAAGAAAGTGATCATGTATGCTGACGACCCAGTTTTATTACAGTAGGACATTGCAATACAGTAAAGGACCTGCCAATGAGAGCTGCGCAAATGGCAGAAAAATATTTAATGGAAAATGACCTAGTGTTCAACATGAAGTAAACATGCACAAAATTTCAAATACATTGGTGAAGCTGACATAAATGAAATGGACGGTAATAGCTTTCTGGAAATAGAAGTGGGCAAATTTCAGACATGGAAAAACCACACTGACAAACAAAGTACAAATGGGTCATTGGAAGTATCCGATTCCAGTTGTCTGCTTTGACTTGTGACGTAATGGCATTGTGGTGTGTGACATAAGTATGGTGCGGTGTTTTTGAGTTGAGTTTGTGTTTGCACATGCTGTGTTGTTGTATTTGATGGTACCGTCTGGTGGGATGTTGACGTGTTGAGTTTAACGTGTTGTACTGGGTTCATCTGATTCTTGGTGATCACCGAGGTAACGTGAGTTTATTTGAGACAGGGTAGTCAATGCTGTAATGTGGATTTTGAGACATTTGCTTTGTTTTCAGGAAGTTGTTATGTTTTTTCCCCTTTTGTTTATGTGTGTCTCATTTTTGTTAGGTGTCATTAGTTTTAGTTTTGGTTTTATTCTATAGTAATTCTGATGTTTTGCCTGTTTTATATTTATGATATTCTAGTTGTGTTTTAATTGATCTAGAGAATATGGGGCTTATTGGTTTTGGTTTCACTGGTGTTTTGTGAGTTATGTGGCTGTATGAAGTTTGTGGTTTTTCTTATTTGAGGTTTGCCACTAGGTATGGAAAGCTGTGTTTCAGCCACATATCTCAAGGGGAATGTCTGCTTCTGCTTTTCGGAATTGCAAATGTTGGTTTTTTTGGTATCGGGGGCTTGATTTGAGCTATGTAGGTCAACTGAAGGATTGAAGCGTATGATTCTTGTTGGTTTTCTTCTATTTTTATTTACTTACTTTTTTATGGTACATTTTGTTGTATTGTTATACATTTAGCTTGTACCGCACTAAACTCCTGTTTCCCGCAGTTGTCCAGTTAGTTTCATTTTATTGTTAGAGCCAGATTCTTGTGTTGTTTTTATTTTTGTTAGCATTTATTGGCATGTGTATGAAGTGACGATATCCCTGCCATTTTGTATATGCTGGAAGTTGGCGTTTCTCCCATACTAATGATGTCATGGGTCACAGCAGACGAGTGGAATCAGACACTTCCGTAATGCCATAAAAACCATACAGAGTAGATTCTAAGTTGCAGACAGGTATAATGAAAAGGCTTCTACACATTTAAGCTTTCAGTCAAAAGGCCTTTGTCCAAAATAGAAAAAAAAACAGACATACAGGCAAACACAATACGCTCACATATGGCCACTGCCTTTGGCTGCTGTGGCCAAACCATACACAGCAATTGCAAGGTGAAAGCTTAAATGTATAGGAGTCTTCATTGTGCCTGTCTGTGACTCAGTGCCTCCTTTGTATGGTAAGCAGCAATCTGTATTTTCATAATATTGCTGTTATTCCATCCTGGACTTTCCATTGCTTGGAAACTAACTTTTGTAAGTCTAAATATATTCTTAATGAATAAAATGTCACAAACCTTACTAAAATTGGACTACAGACTTATCTTCTCACACATATTGTTCTATATATCAATGCGGGGAGGAGCATCAGATGTACATATTAACAGAATTTTAAAACTTCCAAAGAAAAACATCTGATGCAAAAAAACTAACACCACAAAAATAAATTTAAAGACTTTAAAATATTAACCGTATCTAGTTTGTACACATGAGAGACAGTTCTCCTTTTTATGATAAATTGTACAGCAACACTGCGACCAATTCTACAATATTGTCTAAGTGTATGGACCTCATACCAAACAGGACTTATAGGGGATGTTGAACACATACAGTGAAGAGCAGCACAATTGACCACAAGTTTGTTTTTGACCATGGGAGAGTGTCACAAATATAATGAAGAAACTGAACTGGCACAGTCTTGAAGATAGATGTAAACTATCCCAAGAACGCCTACTTACAAAGTTTGAAGAACTAGGTTTAATGATGACTGTAGGAATATACTACAACCCTCTACTTAGCACTCACAAATCAATCATGAGGGCAAGATTAGATTAATTATAGCACACAGAGATAGATTTGGTACCCCTTGCCATGAACTTTAGCAGTTTGCAGAATATAAATTTAGATGTAAATTGAGATTTTCAAGACTACAATACAAGAACTACAAATAATTAACATATTTGCAGCAAAACTCTTACAATGACAGAGGAAGCATATTTCTTATCAGACTGCCACTTAGTGTGAAGAAACCAAGTATATTCAAAGGTAAATTGAATGAACATCTCATCTCTGGATGTTAGTATAAAGTAAAGCAATTCTTACAAGCAAATTCATGAAACAATGGTAAATTTAAAATTGTAAACAATGTTAAACACAACTTCCTGAGGAGGCAAGAAAGTAAGACCAAGTGCAGTGCTGAGGATACAGAAAAAGTAATATACACTGTGATTCTGCTGCTGTGTATTACATCAAATGTGAGTAAAATAGTGTTTTTTTTTTACAGAGTACTTCTTACTATTTTTCTGTTGTGGGCTATAAGTTGTCTACTGTCCTTAGCTCTGGAACACAGCATGTTACTGGTGCTGGCTTTTAGAGCCTATCATTTGTTTCCTCTTTTTTGAAACTTGCAACATGCCATGTCTAATTTATTATAAAATATGATCTGTGGCCAAAATAAATTAAACCAAGTTCATTGCTTATTACGAGATTAACCCTCAAGTTTTCACTTTCAAAATGATTTAGTGCTTTCCTTACAAATTTTTTAACTTCATTATTTGTATGTTTTGCTCGTCAAACAGCAGTGTATCATCTACATTCAAGTTGATCAGTGGTTTGTTATCTTGAGTACTTAGAATGTCACTTCAATTTGAGTAACTGTACTTCCAGTAGCGATTCTCAGCACTGTTTATCAGGTACATATCCTCGTTTCAGTTCTGTATGGCGATGGTACGTGTTCACAGACCCCAACTCTGTCTCAGCTCCACCCCCAGTCACCCCTCTCATACACGGTAATTTGCAATTCACCAGAGTTTACGAGCCAGAAATGCCAAGGATTTTAACAATTATAATAAATTAAATTCAATGTTTTAAATAATCACAATAATCGGTTTACATCAATGGTTCATGCAGTGCATCTCTTCTCCTCTCTCCTTGGATCCGCGCCCGTGGTTTAAGGGAAAACCATGAGTGGTCATAACCAAATTACTTCGTAGTGACGTAAAACATAAAAAGTGATACGCTTCTCCTAAGCTCTGATACAACACTCGTACCTATAAGGCCAGGCCATTCAAAAGTTTGCATAGATGAGGGTTGTTATAAATCCAAGTAATGCCTATTTCTTTCGATTTTCCCCTTAAATTTATACACCTGACATCAAATCGTACGGAGTGTTGTATAATCGAGACTTGTATCGTGGACGTAAGTACTTTCACTTTACTGTACGTATAAATACTACGACTTTTTGCACAATGACATAAGTCACCAACGAAATAAATCCATATCCATAGTTGGGCGAGAAGATAATTTCTTTGTATCTTCAAGACTATTGTCATATCTTCGGAATACGACGAGAGATTAGCTGTTTACAGATGGGCAATATCTATTCTTCCTGTCGGTACATGGTCTCACAGACATCAACATATGCTTTCTATTTGTATTCACCGCGTACTTTGACATCTGATCTTTTGTTGCTGAAGCAATTCGCGAGGCAAGAGAGGATAAAAAAGAATACAAAAAAAATGCGCCAATTACTTCGAAAAATGCAGGATAATTTACTTGACATACGTTGCATTAAAAAGACTATATTCTACAGTGCTTATTATTCTGTTACTAACTGCTTCTTTCTGTCCAATGTTAGCAGCTAATAATAGTAAGCGATCAATATTTTGTTTACCACTGGCTTGTTGGCACCATATTGGCTGCACTTGTGGTCGAGGAAGCGGTGGACTGAAAGCGCGGGAATAGCGTAGTAAGTTTCTGTTTCGATGTTCGTCACTAACCAAATACTAACACGCTAATTTTGGCTAGTTTAAGCATGGTGTAACTAAATATTAGGAAGTACTCTTAGCTTATATGAAGACAGAATGGAAGCATTCACGAAAATAGAGAAAATCGGGGAAGGTACATACGGAGTTGTATACAAAGCTAAGAATCAACATACCGGAGAACTTGTAGCATTGAAGAAAATTCGTTTGGAAACGTAAGTGTAAATACTTAATTCAGATTCGGCATTTATTTGGCAATCTCTATGCTAGTGTTGTTTATTTTATTAATACTTTTTACCGTAGTTTTAATAATTTCGCAGCCCATGAACGATCGAAGAGTTGCAGGTGTAAAATAGGGATTATCAAAATTAATTTCATAGATATATCTGTCTGTGATAGCCTGTTTCTGATGCCAAGTTCTTGTTTTGTGTGAAAATGTTTCTTGTGGACCCTGTTAAGAGTTAGGTAATAGAGATGTTCTACTCTGTGTGATAGCGGTTTGATTATGATCAAACAGTGTAGTTCATTCCGTTGTTACGTATTTTCGGCAGAGTAAAGCATACACATTATGAGATTTTGCATAATGTTTATATTCCAATTTATTGTAACTTGGCCGACATGATGAATGCTGCTTCAGGCGTAGTTAAGTTGGCAACGTCGCATTGTTTCCTGGCATAAAGCTGGGTAAGCGCGTCTGTTGGATGTGCATGTAAACAGAATCGGTATTTTAATTGAAAATTCTGATGGTAAACAACGATTCCTAGTTCACTTTTTGATGTGACTGCTGCTGATACATGCTGTTACCAAAGAAGAAAAACTTCGTTGCTTGTGTTGTGTTAAATGGTAAATATGACACAATGAAACTGAAATGCAACATGGCTAGCGATTGCTGTTCCGTTGCATTGAACTGAAGTGGAAATTCTTTTCATTGAAGTAAGTGTAGTATATTACGTTCATATTTTTCAGATATATTCATGCAACTGTAAATTTTATGACTCTTGGGCGAAAGTGAAGTGGGAATTACATTTCAGCTAGATGATGAACCATCGTTTAATGAATTAATTATGTATGCCACATTTCGTTTTTCGTCACATGTTTGAATGTTATGCCTGTGTTAACCAATTCAGAAAATTTTATGAACTGCTATGCTGACTTAATGTGAGCGATTGTGAATTGTACTAGATTTTCCCCCCTTTGTATTCTAATGATGATGAAAATGCTAATAACAGTGAATCACCGCATTGAATTCTTTTCTTCTGTTTGGTTCTGTGTTTAAATATTTGTATACCCTTATTCAGTTTTGCAATTTTCTTGAGTTTACTTTTATTTTTGCTTTATTTTCAAAACCATTTACAGTGTAACTTTAAATTGTTTTACCCGACCTTTCTGAAATTGCAAGTCATTGTACCTTCTGTTTCCAGTATTTAATCAGCGACATTGTTTTCTTATGACTTACTGGACACTGCCTTGGAATCTGAATGCACAAGTGTAACAGGACTGAACTCAGTCATCCATCCAAACTGGGATTTCCTGCACCCACATGTGCCTTTGACAATCTCCATAATTTGATAAGTGAGAATGTTTCCTGTTTAATTATTTTTTGACTCTACAGATGATTCATATGTTCCTCTCTACAAAAGTTTATTGTTTCTGGACTCAGAAAAAGTGAAACATCAACAACAGAAGAGTTTAGTTTGCATTTGTCTTTGTTTTATCAGTGCACATTGCAGCTGTGATTATAATAAATCTACTGAACTATAGCAGTGAGATTTGTGGGAAGCAGGTAAAAAGAGTATTAACATTGTCATTTAAAGGTCTGTCCATATAAAAAATTATTCTTTGCATCTGATAAAAGTTGATTTTTTTCAAATTTTCAAGTCATGGAATGTGTTGAACAATGGCTGTTTTAATACATACAGATGTTGACGCATTTGCCATATTTTCTTTCACACATCCTACACATTATGTTGTAACAGTGGATGGGGTATGAACTTTGGAAGTAAGAATACATGAAAAACTTTAAGATTTGTGTCAAGAAAGCAAGTTAAATCTTCTGTATTTGTTACATCTATGTGACCGCACATGACCAATAGTATGTAGGCTTGTATACAGTTATCACAATGTTATTTTCACAGAGAATAGAAGGCTTGGTGTGGGTGAATCATAAGTAAAACATCCACGTTATTTGGTACCAATATACACTGCTGTTTTGTGCAATATTTTGGTTTAATAAATTTGAAAACTTGTTTCGTGGTCACATACCTAGTGTCAGATGCTATGAATCTCTGCGTAGTTAACAAATAGCGGGTATTCAGGCTCAGTTTAATGTGTAAATGACTCTCTTTAAATTTCTGTCTCTGAGGATGCTCACTGATTTGAACATTAGGCCCCACTGAATCCTTATTTTAGAGGAGTGTTCAAATCCCTACCCAGCAGTGTAAATTAGCCCCCCCCCCCCCCCAAAGGTTCTCTTAAGCTACATCTACATCATTTGAGGCAAATACTAGAATGACTCCTTAAATGAATGAATGGCCAATTTTTCCCCATCTATGCTGTGGTTTTCTCTCTGCAGTGTAATTTGTCTATCTGCCAGATTAAACTTGAACTTACTTCTCCTCTTTGGATAAAATGTAGCGTCTTGTAAGTGAAGAGTGTAGGTGGTAGCTATACATAAAATGTAATCAGTCCTTGATAGTTACTAGTGTAATTGTCAGAACAGTACATTAGAAGTTGTAAAACATCAGCCAGATCTATGTTCCAGGTATGGATCATTTCATGTGACAGAATGAAACATTTACATAACACCTTAACATGTTTCCTTCCAAAATCCATTTTCTTTTAGAACAGGGGCCCTCTTAAGAGCATAATTTTCGTCACACAACATGCCACATACAGTCATTAATGAATAGAATACTGGTCTTTCTCAAGTTCCTCGGTGTTTTTTACCGTAGTTTCTTGCTTCTAATTCCTGGAACTAGGTCCATATTTTATAGTTAGTTCGATCTATGTCTTATTTCATAAGCATATTTGCTTTTTCAACACCCAAATTAATTATACTGTGTTTAACAACTGATATGAAATATGTATGATAGTTTTTTAAGAGCTAAATTGGTTATTTTATTTAGAACTCTCATTGCATGAACTTAACTGTTGAATCACTTCACTAAGCTTAGCCAGTCCTGGAAAGGTTTTGTTGGGTCAGTGGAAGGGTCCAACTCACCTGTGTGCTTTGGCCCATGGCATAACTGTGTTGTGTTTCATGACGTCATTTAGGTGCGGTGTGTTAGAAAGGGATTGTGTTTGCAAAAGGCGTGTTTGGAGTAAGCAGTGGTGCACTACTGAGTGTGGTTATTGTTTCTAAACTGTTTGTGAGTGATGTTAGTGTGTTATTGACCTTAGTGCTGCTTGTTACTCGATGTTGTGTGGGTGGCATTATGGAAGTGTCCAGTTCAACCCACCTGATTTGACCCATGACATCTTAAATATGGTGAAAACGCCTACTTCTGATTGATACAAAATGGCAGTGATGATATTAGTACATTCACACGCCAATAAACATGAGCAAAAATTAAAATGATACAAGAATGTCTCACTCCAAAAATTAAGTTAAACTAATGAGACAACTGGGGTTTAGGTTGGGGACAGGTAAAATATATAACATTGTAAAACATCCCTCCACCCAAAAACAATTAATACCGCCAAAAAATTCAAATTACAGCTACAGCCACAAAACTAACATGAATTGTACATTTCCCTTGACCTATATAGCTCAACTGCAGCTGTTTATTTTCGCCATGTTTAAGATGTCATGGGTCATATCAGATGGGTTGAATCAGACACCTCCATAAACAATAAGTACAATTTCCAAAAGTGAACCAAAACTACAAGAAGTCAGAAATCCATAGATCCTCATATTCACAACCAATTAAAACACGACCAACATACCATAAATATACGACAGGCAAACATCACCGTTGCTATAGAATAAAATGAAAAGAAAAATTACGTACCAATATATGCCTCTTGCAGTATCGCCTAGTTTGGCCGCCGCATGCTCTCTCTCTCTCTCTCTCTCTCTCTCTCTCTCTCTCTCTCTCTCTCTCTCTCTATATATATATATATGGAAGGAAACATTCCACGTGGGAAAAATTATATATAAAAACAAAGATGAGGTGACTTACCGAACAAAAGCGCTGGCAGGTCGATAGATACACAAACAAACACAAACATACACACAAAATTCAAGCTTTCGTCTTCCCCTCTCCTTCCCTCTTTCCTGATGAGGCAACAGTTGCGAAAGCTTGAATTTTGTGTGTTTGTTTGTGTATCTATCGACCTGCCAGCGCTTTTGTTCGGTAAGTCACCTCATCTTTGTTTTTTTTATATATATATATATATATATATATATATATATATATATATATATATATATATATATACACCCCTAGCTTTTGGTTATCTATATGTAACACAAAAATTCTAAGGCCACTTTTCCGCCAGCAAAACTCGAGCTCCTCTTAACATATTAGTACAAGCTCCAGTGTCAATCTTTAAACTCTGTGCTATGGTTAACTAGTAAATGATTACCACTCATCCCCAAACCCCTATAAGACGAAAATGCATCAGACATTACCCTCCTCAATATATTCCTTATTGAGCTCCACTAGTTCCCTCTATGAACCTGCTGAAACCATAAAAACTTGATCAGCATACCCACCCCCTGAAATAATAGCCCCCACACCCACATACCAACCCAAGAATGGTCCCTCCCTCTTACCAGACTATGATTCGTTGCTCGTAGACACGCAGTAGCGTTCTCGCTTCCTAAGCATAGGGTCCCGGGTTCGGTTCCCAGCGGGTTCAGGGATTTTCACCTGCCCCGAGATGACTGGGTGGTGTTCTGTCGTCACCGTCGTCATTCTTCCCCATTACAGTTGGAGGAAAGCAACAGCAAACCACCTCATTAGGACCTTGCCTAGTGCAGCAGTGCCGGTCTCCTGCATCGTTCCCTTATGTTCTTTCAAGCAACATGGGACTTCATTTCCATTTTCCATACAAAACACTTCTCTCACTCACACCAGCTTCATGCAGACAATAACTTAGAAGACTAATAACAAAAATAATACATGAGCAAGACAATCTCTCTTGTGGCAGACCTAGATTTCTTGAACCATGTATCGAGAGCCAGATATTGTCACTCGGACAACACCACATATGCTTATCCCTGATCTGAGCCGCCACAACACACACAACCTCACATTGTTCCCACAAATGTTAGCAATAAGACCGAACACCTGCAGAAACTGTATGACGAACATTATCTCATCACCTATCACTTCACTGTCATATCCATGCCTAACAAAAGAGCAGGAAAAATTTAGATTTCGTTCCACACAACAAACGCCAAACTAATCAGGCCTAACAAAACGCCAAACACATAAACAAAATAAATCCTTAATAACTCGGTGAAAACACTTCCACAGCCCGTGTTACCATACCAACTACCCAGTCTCTAAACCACATTAGCACAATGACAACAAAAACTCAAGTGAACCAAATTTAATACCACACATTAAACTCTGCACATCAACATCCTCCACCAGAGGGCGCCATCAGATACAATTACACAACATCTACAAACCCAATCAGTGGAGTTCGTTAGTCATTGGTTGGTTGATGCTGTGGATGACAATATGGCATAAGTAGTTAAAGTTCTTCAGTTTAAAGTTCTTCAGTTATATGGCTGCTTGGCAGAATGTGTTGAAGTTTCACATTGAGCTAAGTCTCTGCTTCTCAAACCAGGCATGCATGTATGCAGTAATGTTTTCAGTAATGGTTTTTTTGGTTTGGGGGCGGGGATGGCCAGTGGGAGTTGCCTAGTATCGTTGTTTTCCTATGAGCGATATAGGTAAAATGAAATACTCAATTCCAGAGTTTTGGTGTTTTTTTTATTTGGTTTATTCTCGAGCATTTCATGTTTGTTATTTTTCAGTATTGTTTGTTTTTAGAATGGTAACATTCTTACTATGTATTTACCTTGTTTATGTCCAATACCATCTACTTTCCATCCCATTAGTTTCATTATATTACTGAAGTGAAAATATTTTGCATGATTTAATATCTTTGTTCATTGGTGTGTTTGGTGACTTAATGATTTCCGTATTGTATACAGTGCAAATAGGGTTGTACAGCGTCTTGATGATGTCACAGGTCAAAGCTGACAGACAGAATCGGGCTTTTCAGTATTGCTGTTTTGTTTATAGAAACTCCAAGAAATTTAAGTCTGCGGTGGTCGCTTCTTTGCCCATGTGTTATGTCCTCTGGCATTTATTGGTTCTGAAGTGTGCAATTTGTGTTTTGGAAGGTTCAGTTTCATAGCGTTATTATTTATCTAAGTTTAAAGTGCTTGAAGAGGGTCATTTTATTTTTTTAATTCTATTCTGTGCTAGTTCTGTATTGTTTTTACATCGAACTATTGCTGCTGAATCATCTACAAACAATTTTTGTGGGGTTATCTCACATGGCTATTTTTATATAACGTAAGTGTAGTGTCTGGTCTAGTATGGACCCCTGGCATATTCATTTCTGTATTTCCTTTCGTCTTGAATAGTCACTCTCCACTTTTTGTTGTATAACTATCTTTGTTTTCTATTTTTGAGACAGGATGGAAATCAACTTAAAAATTTTCCATGGGAACTGTAAACAGCGATTTTGTGAGCAGCAGTTCATGGTGTCTCTTGTCAAATACTTAAGTAAAATCCTAAAAGAAAGTGGATGCACACTGTGTGTTATTGTGGAGTTTGCTTAATTTAGTGATTCGTTTGTTTATAGTGTACACGGTCCTTTGCCCTTGCCTAAATCCTTATTTGGTTATTCAGAAAAACTTTGTTTTTTATGTTTTCTAATTGATTATGTACTTTTCCCTTGCATACATCAGAAAAAAATTGATAACATTGGTGCTTGGGGGGGGATTTTCTATCTCAGTTTTGTGAGACTTTCATCCCAGCAAACAGAGCTACGATCTTTGAAGGATTTTGCAATGTTAGCCACTTGAAAGCAGGATGCATGAGTAAACTGAAGTTAATGCAGATATGTATTTAATTTTATTGGGATTTATGTGAGGAGGAGAGAAGTTACAAAGTAAAACTGCTGAAATCTTTACAAATTGGTCTGCATTTTCATAACTGCTTCCCTCTCAATCTCTGATTTGGGGTTAAAATGAGTAGGTTCTTCAGCACCTACTTCAGTATTGACAATCTGTCTTACAGCTTTTGATTAGTTTAAGGCATTAAGATGCATTCACTGTATGCCATTTTAATGAATGTGAAATATTCCTTTGTATGTGTTTACAAACCAGACAAACTCTGCATAATGTTGTTTTTTGCTTCCATGTGGAGTTTCCTCTTTTTAATGCTAAAGATCTTGATGCCTTGAGTTATCCATGAGTATATTTTACCATGTGTCACATACTGTTATGAAATTGAAACATCCATTTTAAATACTCATTAATTGTGATATAAAAGCATTGTAGTTAGGCCCTGCTGAACAATAGGTGCTAAATGACAGGAAATTTTCATTCCTTTTTGAGACAAATACATTCACGTTTTGATGACTTAAGTTCCTGACCCATTTTAACTGTATGGATATTATCTGAATTTGGCACTGAGAGAAATGTGCTGGATGCTCAGCTCCAAAATGAATGTTTTTGCAGCATCATAACTGATACTGCTTACAATGTCATCTACACTTGTTGCAGTGGATTCTGTTACTCTGGTGTATTCACTGAAATTTGGTATTAGGTCTCTTGTAGATAGCAAGCCATTTAGGGAAACGGCAAATCTAAGTTGAAGTCAGTGCAAATAATATTTCTACACAACTATTCTGCTCACAACCTACTGGCAAAGTTTCTAATTTGTCTAGTAATGCACATTTGACAGTAGTTAGAGATGTGATGTACCCATAATAATTAATATGCCATATTCCAACATTTCTATACAGCGGCCTTCAAATAATACTTTGTCACTGTAGCAATTAGAAATTTGTCTAGCTTCAGGGGTTAGTGATTGCTCGACTAGAATGCATGATCCCGTAATGAAATTTTCTCTCTAAAAACTCAGTAGTAAACTGTAGCCTGTAAGTGAATTTATGAAGTTGACATTGACACTTATGCCAGTGTTTATTTAAGCATAGAACTTACATGATTTTTGTTCTCTAAAAGTACTTCCAGTTCGTATAACTTGTTCAAAATTACTGCTGGTTGGCTGCCTATGTTTAAGTGCAATATGCTGCTATATTTATGAATTAAATATAGCACAGAATGATTAAATTTGTTCTTTTCTGGTACTTGCATGGGTCTGAATTTCTACATTGTATTCCGTGTTATTTTGTTACTTTTGGACAAAATTTTTTGGGAGTTGATTTACTTTATTAGTTTCCTTGTAGAGGGATGCCCAGCACGGTAATAGATTCATTTGTGCATTCACTAACGAGAGAGATCTCTAGATCCCCTGCCTATGGCGGTAGCTATCACCCTTTTGCCACATTTGTTGAGACAGCATTCCATGTCACATGAAAAAGTTTTTTCATAATAGCTAATGTGTAACATAATTTGCAAATTTTACACAGAGGCTTTTCACCTTGTTGTTAGTTAGTCTAATTCCTTTGCCTACACACGACCAGTTTGTAGGTAATATCTTAAGATGCAAAGTTGCTGGAATTACATTATTGAAATGCAGGAAACGCAGTACTGAACAATTTTGTAATAAAGGCATGGGTTTCATTTCTGTAGACATCCTCTTATGAGAAGAATAGTCATTTCAGATAGAGTAGTATTAAATACCGATCATCAGCTTTGACCAGTGGCATAGGAAAGTCATTTCAGATAGAGTAGTATTAAATACCGATCATCAGCTTTGACCAGTGGCATAGGAAATATGCAGCAAATTTCAGAAGCAACATGGTGATGATAATGTGATATTGGCATGTACACCTCCCCCCCCCCCCCCCCCCCCCTGCCCGAACCCATAACCCCAAACTGCCTAATCTGCAGAACAATCTACCACCACAACCAGGTAGTGGTTTCGTAATATTAAAATTACTTCATCAAATGATAGAATGGGACTTGGAAACTGTCCATACATAACATGGGTAAAAATATAAGTGTTTCATTTTAAAGAAGTTACACCTGGAATATTATTGATGTGCAAGCCAAGGGATGTAAATCTTTGTCAGTGGTCGGTATCAGGCATATGAAGAACACCTGACCTTAATACCCATGCATTATCATCGGCTTTAAATTTAAATTTGTTGGATTAACTGAAGCATTGGATACCACTTGCTAAGTCGCAGCCTCGTCTGTCTACCTCATTTATACAGCGGACTGCATCACCACATCTAAGATTTTGTATTGGCATTTGTTGGCTTCACTACCTCACAACAATCAGGCAGTTCTTTCAAACATAACCTCAAACTCTTGCTATGCCGCACATGTCCGTCATAGAACCTTTATTTCAAAAACTAACGTAGGCTTAAAACAAATAGCCACTTTTATGCGTATAATCAGTTTTATGCTCTTCCTGTTTGTGCACATCAGATAACATGTGCCACCTAGTCTCTACTTTACGGAATGGAGATGACACTCAGTATCTGTAACTTCAGTTGACCCAGTTGTCTGCGTTGTTCTCAAAAACTTACCATAGGAACTTTTAATTAAAATCTTATTTGTCTGTTGATTTAAATAACTGTGTTCTCAGGAATCGTGGATGGAACTTTCCATGTATGAAATATTGTATAGAAGATAGAGCTTCCACACAGGATGCAGTGAGTGTCAGGCACTACTTATATATTATGGATAGCTACAACAAATGAAGACTTACACTGTACAACTTGATCCTTAGGACAGGATGTCACAATAGTTACCTCTCTCTCTCTCTCTCTCTCTCTCTCTCTCTCTCTCTTTCTCTTTCTCTTTCTCTTTCTCGCTCGCTCTCTCTCGTGTGCAACCTCATAGAAGGACACTGCCTTTGTAACCTAACATTTTCCACCCAATTTGCTTGAGTTCACCAGCAGCTCTATCAACACTCTTTCCCATGAATTTACTATTATGATGTTATAAGCTAATATTATATAAAGTGGTCTCACTTTAGGTTGGAATATCAATAGTATAAGGAAAAGGATAGATTGGTAATCTTTGTAAAGATGACACATTTGAGTTGCAGACAGGCATAACAAAAAGTGTGTTACACACTTAGGTTTTGGCCAAAGTTTTCTTCAGAAAAGGAAACACACACACAGAAAGAAGGAGAGAGTGAGAGATATCACACAATCAAGCACACCTCACACAGTCACGACCACCTTCTCCTGCTGTTCAAGCTGCTGGAGAAAGTGGTCATGTGTTTGTGAGGTGTGCTTGCTTGTGTTGATGTTATCACTTGGCTCCTGTAGCATATTTTCCACACAACAAAATCACATTCATACCAGTTAGTTGAGTAGGGGCGCTGATCTTGGTGTTGGGTGTCCTGAATGTACTGTCACTACCACCACTGCTGCTGCCAACCACATCATTCTCTTTCCGGATCGAAGAAATATTGATAAAGTATGTAACCTAATAAATATCAGACATTAGGGAAGATATAAAACAAATAACTTCCTCTCATTTATGAAATTTTTTCAAGTTTATTAAAATAGTAACTTGGAAGTTCATTAAAATTCAGCAAAAATAAACCTTTTTCAGATTGTCTTCGAACTTGGGCTTTAAGCTGTGACAGAACGTGACAATGACTTTAAAAAAATTGAAGGCTAAAGTTTTAAGTTGCAGGCTATTTGCATATTGCATAATTTTTCCTTATATTTCCTACTCATAAAATGTACTTTCATTGAGAATATTATTAACTTTTGTAATAATACAAACTTATTTATTTTATTGTGTTTGTGGGGGACAGTAAAACATACATTTTTTTATTTTCATTAAAAAGTGTGTTTGCATTACAGCAAAACATTTAAGTTTTACATGTTAGTAATAGAAGCATGAAAGAATTTAAAAGTTCAGTCACAGAAAATTAATAGCAACTGTCTTTGAAAACTTATATTATGAAACAATTGTTTAAGAGCTTGCTTTCCTATTAGCGGATACCTAGATTTGCATCCAGAATTGTAATAAAATTCCAGTGTTTCATGTGTGTTTTATACAGTGTAGGCAACAATTTTGTTTACAAAATCAAGAATTAAGGGGGGGAAACTTAGTGTCGTTTCACTTTTGGTGGAATGGTCCATAAAAGTTGCGCATCTGAGACATATGGACAGTTTCTACAATTTCAGGTTTAGACCGTATTTGTAAGACCATTTATTTGTGGAAGGAAGGTACCAGTCATGCTGTAGAACACAGCTAATGTAGACAGTATTAGACTGGTGCGTGCCCATCTAAGACTGCCTAAATCAGCCATGTGCTAGAACATACTAGCCTTTCATCTGCAAATGAAACAGTTTATGGGTCTTAGAAATAAGGACTAAAATTGAAATTACAGGAATTGAACTTACTCCCCTTTTACACCTCGGGTAGTGAATTTGTGACAGTTTTGTATTAGATGAACTTCGATGGATATCTTTGACCGCTTAGAAACCATTTTAGAGGTACGTGATTGAAGGATACAAAATTATTGCGTATTTGTTCCATTTAGAAAAACTTCATGTGTGTTTGTAGTGTCTTGTGAATTCCAGATTTGCATGGTGTCAAGTTTTGCAATTACAGTATTGAACACCATATGCTTATGCTGGGTCACAACACATAGCACTCTTAACATTTTTATTCGTCTCACCCTACGCCCGCCAGATAACTGAAATTCCATGTCTGTCTTCTGGCCACAAGCAAGAAATTTCATTCTAGTGTCACTTACAGGTAAAAGTATAGTTATTAGTACCCAGTGTGCCTCATTGCTCATTTATCGAATATCGACGTTTTTAACCCTGGTTGTGGTATTTATTTCCTTTTAGGTTTTAAGGAGAGTAGCTGAACAACATTTATACAGTATTTATAAGCTCATAAATACCTTAACATGGTGTTGATCTTTTCTGCTTTATTGATATTATTTACTTGAACCTAAAAATATTTATTCTTATCGGGACAACACAATGATTGACAAATTTGAAAATGTTGAGTGAATATGTGTCAATATAATTCTTGCTTTTCAGTTAACTTTCTGTATTCCTCAGTCGCGCTAGGCGTATAAGTTTGTACTTTCGTGTATACTGTTCTGTTGAGTTTATTTAGTTTTTGACAGTATAATATAATTGGATAGATAAAAAATCTACTCACAAAGAGGCAGCAAGTTTTATATGTGCAAGCTTTTGTAGCCACTGGCTCTCTGTGTGTGTGTTCTCCTGTGGCCTCTTTGAGAGAAGATTTTTTTTTCTATACAATTACATTATGTTCTATTGAGTTTTTACTAATTCCGTTTTCCTGGCTGCCACGGCACATCTTTACCTTCACCTCCCAATGTTTGACATTCCACATAACCACAGCTGTTAAGCAGTAGCTGTTGCTGAGCGTTGCAGGTCGACAGCAGGAGGCCACTTAACTAAAACTGGACGGACCTTTCCCTTCGGACTAACCGCATGACCGCTGCTTTGTGAGCAGAGGCGATTACTAACTGCCATGTGGACAGGGGTCCCTAGCACAAGTTGAATTCTGTGGTGTCTGTGCTGCAACGTATACGAGTCGTAGCACCACATGATTCAGCTTAGCTCGGGACCGCACAGTCGACAAGGTGCGCCTCTGACACGGCGAGCTGCAGAACTTCGTGGGACGCATCTGGCTAACGGCACGTGGCTGTTGTAACTAGGAATGGTTATGACAAATGCTAATAATGGTGTGTGGCTGCTATAATAGAAAAGAATGCTGAAACTGTTTAAACGATTGATTAATTAACATTCTACTGGATATTTTAGTTGTTTTATCAATTTGACTTACTCTGCACTTTTGTTTCTTAATTCTCGTCTCTACCTGTTACTGCTACCTGCTTTTTGTAGTGCTTATGTCTTTTGCCATATTAACCTCTTCATCCGAGATCCGCCGTAAGTTGTAACTCGATTTCACTACGCTACAGAGCCTTCAGATTTGCTATAAGTGTAGCTCCTGTAGAGGTGTTAACACCATAGAAAAAGAAACTAATACTGGGAGAGAGTGCAAGTTTGTGGTAAGCAGCTGTACCATGACTTGACATGTTACCTGCTTGTGCATTTCACTTGACAGTTCTGAAGTATTTTATCCTACGTTGGAAGGAAAATAGTTGATGCAGCGAAATACTACAGAAATTTTGAAATATTGTTAGGCAACCGAGTTGATGGTGTCTTCCGTGTTCTGTGAGATTTTGGTTGTACTGTTCTCCCGTCTTCAGCAGCATGTTAAACGAAAGCTTTTGTTTGGGCACCTGACTATGTGTCCTTGCACTTCTGTTTGTGTTCAGAGACCCCCGACAGCCAGGTTGGGCTTGGAGTGGGAGTTGATGGAAAAGTTTCGCCAGAAATTAACCCTGTGACTGGTTTCTGAATAAAGTTAATTGCTTCCAGTTACATAAAGATTAGAACCTAGCTTTGCATTTACAAGGAGGCCTTACATAGGGCTTTCTCCAATCCCCCCCCCCCCCCCCCCCCCCCTTACAGGATTTGAAGTTGAGTTTCTGGACATCAGTTCCTAAAGTAGTGTGATATAAGTTTTGTAAAATGTGTGACCATGAAGTTGTAGGACTGATTTTCAAATTGTTGTGGGAGGTAGGGGGAGACTGGCTTGGCCTGGTTAGGGGTGGGGGCGTCATTTGTGAACAGAATGCGACCCTTTACAGTCGTGTGCAGGTCTGTGGAGGGTGAGCACGCTCTATCTACTAAACCTCTGTGAAGCAGTGTAGTCACGTGAAGAATAGAACGGAATCTCGAGCAGTGCTGCGCCATGCAGTTTTACTTCAGACTTAAAAAACCGCCACGAAAACTTTCAGTGTGCTCAAGCAGGCCTGTGGGGATGCTGCCCTGAACTGCTCAGTTGTTTTTGAGTTGCACAAGTTGTTCTGGGAGGGAAGAGAGCTTGTCACACATAACCAACGCACTGGTCACCTGTCAACATTAAGGGTCAACAGAAATGTGACAAAAGTTCAACAACTTGTGGACTCAGATCATTGGTTATCAATCAGCCTGATCAGTGAGCAGTTAAGCCTTTCTTACAGAACCACTCAAACCGTCAATACTGATGTTTTGGTGGTGGGGAAAATTTGCGTAGTTCATGTCCAGATCCTTGACTGATGAACAGAAAACAAATTGTGTGCAGTCTCAATGAAAATCCTGAGATGTGATCAAGAAAACCCACATTTTTGCAATAAAATGGTTACTGGAGACAAAACCTGACACTTCCAGAGTGGCCTCACCAAATTTCAAATGGCACATAAAAACTTCTCCTCTCCCAAAGGAGGCTCAGATGAGGAAGTCCCAGGTAAAAACTGTGCTTCTGGTTTTTTTATCACCATGGCAACATCCACAAGGAGTTTGTACCCCCAGGGAAAACCTCAAATGCACAGTGTTACGCGGAAGTGCTAGAGAGGTGAAAGTGAGTCAACCGCATACAACCGCAAAAAAGTCATTGTTCATGACTGAGAAAAATTATATACATCAGTAATATTGTTGAATCTGTATTAATATAACAAGATTTTTGAAAAAATGACTGGCACTAATTAAATATTTGAAATGGTGACTTTACGATTACAAGAATTCTACAGCACACACTTGGCAACTGATGATGTTCACTAATTAGAAAAGTTTTGTGCTCCTTCTCCCCAAGGCGCAAGCTTATTTATTTACATTAAAAAATGTTGTCATATTGCTTTAGTAAATTGATGTCTGAATAGTGAGTTTCAAATCCTCTTTTAAGGACAAAGAAAATCGAAGAGGTCCACCCTGTGATGTCCTCTCTGTTAGAGCACATCATCATCATCCAACAGGACCATCTTTGTGCTCTCTTGGACTAATAGCAACATGTCCCTTTAACAGAGGGAAAAGGTAGCTATGAACTGGAGAGGAGTCTCTGTAGATAACATTAAATGTGGTTGTTTGCATTACCTTCAAGTTGTTTGCTATTAGAGCTAGATATGCTGCAAATTTATACTTCAATACTTTGTTACTGCCTACCTTTGAAGTGAGCCCCCATTTGAATCCACCCACATGTGAATTTATTCTCTCCGTTTCTCAATACATTCCTACATGCTACCTTCCATAAGGCTACTCGGGAGCTCCACCATGTGTCCTCAGATGGAACTCAAAAGTATGTTCACAGTAAACAGATTTCCACTTTCACCAAGTTCATTGACTGTTTGTCACAGCATTAGGACATGGTTTAAAAAACCACTGACTAATATACTAAAATAATTAGTTCCTTACTAATGCCAACAGATTTTGTTTAGGCTGTCTATAAGTAGGGTAGTGTCGATATGCATGAATATCATAACTTTTACATTACTGAAACCATTTAGAATGTGGATGAAGCAATGTGACTGATTCTTGAAAATGGTTTGCGACATAAAGCACACAGGTGCTCTTAATAACTAATTGCACATCATTAAGCCACAAGTCAAAGCTGATGTTCAGTATTGGTAGATTCAACATACCCTTCTCGCTGCTGTATCATGGTTTGATTAATTTACTTGATGAAACATCAACATTTTTACCATTTTTGTAGTTAATTTCATTTCATTTGTGGTTTTTGGGATGCACTTACACGTTCCGAGATTACCTCTTCGTGAATCATTTACATTCGTACTTTTTTACTAGTCTTTGTTTTTATTTGACTTAAAACCTTGTATTTGCTTTATGCTGTAATTGTTGCGACCTATAGTGATCCATTGAGCCGTGCCACTTCACAAAGGTTTGCAGGGTATAGATGTAGATGCAGACCCATTTAGCAATAATTTGAACCACCCTTAACAAAAACTGTAACTGTTTAATCATATTTCTGCAATACAGTGCCCATATATTTGTTATACAGGTTGTGAGCAGAAGTAGGTATTTTGTAATGATTATACTTAGCTATATCTTTTATGATGTGTAGAAATCTAAAATACTGTGGGCTGACTTTTCCGTAATTACTAGTTACAATTGACCACACATTGGAAGGTGGGGATTAATTGAGCTGGGTGGCTTAAAAACATTTAAATAAATTTGCTTAAATTACTGAAGATGTGTAATTGATTTCAAGTATTTTTCATTTATGTTTGCATTTATCTTAAGATTTTGTATCTTTTGAAATGTGGTACTATTCTGAACCTATTGTACTACATTATGATGTAGTGACATTTATCCTTGAATATATATTTTTTGTTTAGCTTTTGTGAATATGCAACTGTAACAGTTTGCATTAAGCATGGAATGAGGGTCAAAGGTTTATTGTTTAAAATTTTAAAAATATTGATGCACGCAAGAGCCCTGATGTATTGTCTAACTATAAACTACTGCATCTAAAAACACAGATGATGTTACTTACCGAACGAAAGTTCTGGCAGGTCGATAGACACACAAACATACACATGAAATTCAAGCTTTCGCAACAAACTGTTGCCTCATCAGGAAAGGGGGAAGGAGAGGGAAACACGAAAGGATGTGGGTTTTAAGGGAGAGGGCAAGGAGTCACTCCAATCCCGGGAGCGGAAAGACCCACCTTAGGGGGAAAGAAGGGGTATACACTCGCGCGCGCACACACACACACACACACACACACACACACACACACACACACACACACATACACATACATCCATGGATGGATGAAGGACTGTGAAGAGGTAGCCAATAATAATAAAATCATTCTTTCAAAGCCTCTTTGACACGATTGACTGCCTTGTCTCGATCAACTGCTTGTGTCAGGTGAGTCCTCTGCAAAGCTGTTGATGTTTTGTTCCTGTACTGACTCAGCTCTCGTGTTTTCATTTGCATATCCATGCCAAAATTGCATGTGTTGTGAGAATTGTCCCCTGTGCACTGTAGTACCTGAATGGTGAAAACTTGGTTATGAGGAACCCTCCTTTTTACAAAATATACTAGCAACAAAACATAGGCAGTTGCAAAATTCATAATGGCTACTCTTGACTAAGGTTGTGTGGAACTGAGGGAAGGGGGGAAAATATTGTCCAAACATTTCAAAATGGATACATTTATCTGCTCCAGAAAATATCAGTAAATAACACCTTTTTACTTCATCCTTTGTATTTTGTTTTCTTTGTGAGTGTTGAGTAATTGTTATAACTTCAAGTTGAACAAATATATTTCAAGGAAGATGCAATATGTGAAAGTCACAGATCAAGTAAACAGAGTAAGATGTGTGTACACTTTAACAGTCAAATATAACTGAGTCCAAGTCTAGCACCCATTGGCTGGCTGGCTGGCTGCTTACGTGGCGCTGCTGCTGCATGGCTGGCAGACAGCGCCGCATGTAGAGGACGCACGTAACTGTGCGGCGGCACTTTGAAAGATTGGCGAGTCACAACAGTAATGTCATGGTTTTTTTATTGTTATTATTATTATTATTATTATTCGTTACAGTCAACTTTGGACTACGCTAAGCATCAGTCATTTCTTGTGCTTTTTCTTGCGTTCTTCCCAGTACTTCTTCATTTTTTCTGAGTGGGCTTCTTTACGTTCTTGCGACCAGGTTGTTCCCGTCTTCTTTGATTGCGTTCGGTCTTTGAATCCCTGTATTTTGTTGATGGCATTCCTATATTCCATTCTGTTGTAAACTGTCTCTGGTATAATGTTCATTTCTGCAATGTCTTCTTTTACTTCTTTCAGCCAGTTAATTTGTGTCTTTCTGCTTTCCATGTATTCCAGGATTTTCTTTGCCGTTCTTTCTGGTGCCATTCTTTTGACATGCCCATAGAAACTCAGTCTTCTCTTTTTAAAGGATGTTGTCAGTTTTTCAATTTTCTCGTATAACTCTTTATTGGATCGCAATTTATAATCCTGTCCATCCTTTTTAGGTCCTAAGATCTTTCTCAGTATTTTTCTCTCTTTTATTTCCAATTTCTCCAACAGACGTTTTCTGTTCAGTGGGATGCATTCAATCGCATACAAACTTTCTGGTTTTATTACCGCATTGTAGTGCCTGAGCTTGGCATTGATGGAGATCGACTTTTTATTGTATACATTTCGGCATAGCTGGTATGCCGTTTCCATCTTTATTGCTCTTTCCTGTAGTGAAACATTTGGTAACCCTGTCGGTGTAATCCATTCCCCTAGATACTTAAATTTATGAACTCTCTTAATTATTCCATATTTAGTTTGCAATGTCTGTGTTGGGTCTGTTTTGTCCTGTATCATCAGTTCTGTCTTTTCATACGATATTTGTAGACCTGTCTTCTCAGCGATCTCATGCAGCATTTCTATCTGAATCTTTGCTGTTTCGATGTCATCTGCCAATATTGCCATGTCATCAGCAAATGCCAGACATTCAATTTTTGTTTTATTTCTTCCTAACGTTATCCCATTTTTCACTCCAACTTCTGCCATCTTCTTTCTCCATTCCCTGACCACTTTTTCAAGGACAATGTTAAACAACAGCGGGGAGAGCCCATCCCCTTGTCTAACACCTGTTCCAATTACAAACGGTTGTGACAATCTACCCAAAAACTTCACTTGCGATTTTGTTCCCGTAAGGGTTTCCTGGATTAGACTTTTGCTTTTATCATCAATCCCAAATTCTTCTAATGTGTTAATCAGAGTTGGTCTATCAATAGAATCATATGCTTTTTTGAAGTCTATGAATGTAATTACTAGATTTTTCGATGTGCGTGCGCGAAGTTGTATTATGGAGAGTAGACTGAATATCTGTTCACTGCATGATCTTCCTTTTCTAAACCCAGCCTGATATTCACCCAGTTCTTTCTCTACCTGATTTTCAATCCTGTTTTGTAGTGCCTTGGATAGGATCTTATAGGCCACTGATAACAATGAGATACCTCTGTAGTTATTTGCATTTGTCTTGGCACCCTTCTTATGTAACGGATGAATCAATGCTGTCTTCCATTCCTCCGGAATCTTCTCTGTATTCCAAATCTCTTCAAACAGCGCCTCGAAATTATTTATTAAGTTTTCTCCTGCGTATTTCAGTAGTTCCGCGACTAACGAATCTTTACCAGATGCTTTATTGTTTTTCAGTCCTTTCAAGATCTCTTTAATTTCTTCTTTATTAGGTGGTTCAGAGTCTGGTAGCTTATTCTTAGGCTTCTCAAATGTCAAGGTTTCATCAGGTCTTTTGCAGCTTAGCAGCGTTTCAAAGTAGTTCGCTAGGTGTTGGCAATTTTGTTCCACGCTGGTGATCAGATTTCCTTTTTCATCTTTGAAGCAGAGTGTCGGTGGTTTATATCTTGTTATTGTAGTTCTGAATGTTTGAAAGAAATTGCGTGTATTATTCTTAGAAAATTCATCTTGTATTTTCTGTATTTGTTGTGTGTCATATTTCCTTCGTTCACTTTTAATGATTTTCGTCGTTTCACGTCTTTGCGTTTTGAACTGCTCCCAGTCAGTTGGCCTTTTGGTTGAGTTGTATTTCTCCCAAGTTCTGGCTCTTTTCTGTAGTGCTTTCTCACAGACCTCATTCCACCAGGGATGCTTTTTCTTTTTGGTTAGTAAAATTGTTTGTTCTGCTGCGTCTCGTATTGAGGTTGCAATTTCTTCCCATTTGTGACTTTTGATTTTATCTGTCTTTTCCTTGTAGTCGTCTAAGACTTGCTGATTGAGCATTAAGTCCTGTACTCTGTATTTGGCTATTTTTGTTTTGTCACTCTTGTGACTTCTTTCTGGTGTTAATTTCATCTTAATTTTGGTCAGATAATGGTCAGAATCAAAGTTGGCCCCTTTCACCACCTGTACATCTTGAATGTCCCTTGAATTATCATAACTTATTGCCACGTGATCAATCTGGAACTCGCCAAGTAATTTGTTCGGTGATTTCCATGTTGTTTGTTTTTTGGGATTCTTCTGGAATTTAGTTGTCATAATGTTCAATTTGAATTTCTCACAAAACTCAACTAATCTCTGGCCATTCATGTTAGTTTTAGTGTGTGCTGTAAACCTCCCTGTGCTTTTTGATAATTCGTTTCTTCCAATTTGTGCATTAAAGTCTCCTAACAGAATTGTAGTGTGTTGCTCAGGGATCTTCCCTATTGTTTCTTCCAGTTCCTCCCAAAATGTCTGCACTTTCTCTGGATTTTGTTGGTTGTCTTTATTTATTGGTGCATGGGCATTTATAAGTGTGTACTTTTTATTTTTATTTCTGAATGTTATCAATGATATTCTTGGTGATTTAGATTTAAATTCTAGTACCTTAGTAGAGAATGAGTTATGTATCACAAATGCTGTGCCATATACCCGAAGACCTTTTGTATTCTTTACTATCTGTGCTGGTTTCCCTTTATAAATCCTGTACTGGTCTGCCTGTACTGTATCCTCATCTGGGTATCTTGTTTCTTGTATAGCCAGAACTTTTAGTTTGTGTTCATCCATTAGTTTTGTCAGTTCTTTTTGTTTACCTGTTCTCAGCATTGAGTTCACGTTCAGTGTTCCTATGAACGTTTGATGTCTGTTCCTATGTTTAGCGTTAGGGATCCTAGGACCCTCCGACTGGTCTGTTGCGCAATGATGCTGGGCCCCCGGATCCGAATGCCCAGCTTCGGCGGTATTACCACCACGGGGAGGAAACTTTCTCATTGCACCTTCCATTTCTGATACTTGGTTAAAGCTGTTGTTTCCAGAGGTATACACCTCCTTCCACTAAGACTTAGTTCGCTACACTAAGAAGTTAATTCAGGCCGCTCCTCTGGAGTACAGACGCCTTTCGCAGCCGCTTCTCTGAAGTACAGACGCTGCTGATTGAAGATAACTCTTCCGCTCCAAAAGCCGTTGGGACATATAGTGTCTTCTTCCGCCTTCTGGACCGTTGGTTAATCTTCACCTCTACCGCCAGTTCCGCCGTTCCGATGATCTTCATCTCCGCCTTCACTGCCGTTGAGGTCTTCACCGTTACCCTGGCAAGGGACCCTTACGAGGTACTATCACCCGGGCCAGGTGAACCAAGGTTTTTTAACGAGGTTGTTACTCCTCCCCCTCCTCCTTTTTCAACCGGGCTTGGGACCGGCTTTGGCGGAGTTTTTTTATTGTTAGATATATCCTTTTCACAGTTTAACCAATTTTCACTAAAACATTTATCTATGTTCTTATTTACACTTTGTCCAGGCTTCTTCTTTTCCTTGTTTTGTAAAACCTAAGGGGTGCCTCTGTGCTTTCAGATATTTCATTACTCTTGTTGATCACTGTTAGGAAAAATCCTGAAAATCCTGGGCCCTTGTGCCACCTGTGCTCTGTGTCATAGGAAACAGGAAATGACAAAGAATATGAACACGCGAAAGCACAAAATCCATTACTATGACAGGAGTGAGCCAGGCCAGTAGAGGTTAATCTGCGATGTTAGCGGATGGCACCACCACCCCCTGTTCCTGCAACTGCAGTGTGTGCTCCGTACTCGAGATACGGAACTCCACACTTGGCACAGTCAATTGATTATTGACATGACTGTCCCGCTTGAGACATGGTTGGCAGCTGATTTACATGTAAGCACATTACGCTCACCTATGAGTAGTCAATTTATCAGAAAGTCCCTTGTGTAAAGTGAGTTTGAAATACAGCTTGATGGCAAAATATTATTTTATATCCCAACCTGCTGCACTGTTATTAACTTCAGATTTTGAGATACTGGCAGTCTTCAAGAAATTATTCATTCTCTTTACTGCCAGCAACCAAACATTCCACCTGTTTACACCACAGAATAGTTTTGTACAATCGATTGGAAGTATTAGGTTTTCTTGAATGGTTTAAGATATATTTACCCTTTTTCATTGCTATAACTGTGCAAATTCTGCTACACTAAAAGTATAGGAGATTTTGAATTGCTCAAAATGCCCACATTATGAAATATTGAGGGTGAATTCTGAGGAAATGTATAACGCAGACTGAGGACAAATAAGTGGTCCGGAGAACAGAGTTCCAGGGTACAAACAAACACAGTAGAGGAAGGAAATAAAGTATTAACTTGACTATAGCAAATGTTGAAAGTGACCACCATTCTTCTCTTGGCATTTTTGGGCCCTGGTCAGCAAGTTGCTGAAGGCGGGCTGAAGCTTGACTGCTGGAATTGTTGCAGTCCCATCTGAAATGTCCTTTTGGCACTTCTTGAAGACTAGGTGGGTTGTTGCAATATACCTGACACCTGAGGGCTCCCCAACGAAAGTAATCACTCACTGATACATCATGTGACCTGGGTGGCAAGCTAGAGCCGCAACCAGGCTGACCTCTGCTAACAGCTCCGGTAGGCTGAAGATTGTGTAAATGTGCTTCAAGGTTTGTGTTAATGCTGCAACAAGTGGTTTCAAAATGTTGGCACCAAAGTCAGTGTCTGACAAAAGATGGGACCAGTAATGCGACATGCAGACACTGCACAGCAAACCCCAAACATGTGATCTTGCAGTGGTTAGTTATGCAGATTCTCTGCTGCCCAAAACCTGTGATTCTGAGGGTTGACATAACCACTCAGGTGAGATCATGCTACATCAGACATAAAGAACAGATCTGTGTCCAAGCCATTCGTTGTTATCTCAGTGAACAGCCATTCACAAAAGTGGAGATGCTGAGGAGAATATGGTTTTAGTGCATGAACAACAGACACGGTAGGGATGCATGTGCTGGCCCAGCAGATTATTTGTCCACATGATCGAAGTGATATGCTGGTATCTTGCAACAGGTATCTGATTGATTTGGTAGGACTCTGAAGCATTTTCTGGCGAACTGCAGCCACATTTTGCTGTGTGCAGGCAATTTTTTGGATGTTTCTTGACTTGTTCAGAACATATCTTGCCTGATGCCATTTTTGGACTAAGTGTTGCGCCGCACTATTTGCTGACACTTTGCCGATATTAAACTTTTTAGCAAACCACTGACCGCACCCTTTCCACAACGAACACCACCTTGCTCCACTGTGAGTACCATTGTCCCTTTTGCACTGCTCCACTCACACTGACATAGCCTGCACTACGCTCCCAACTGGCATGGATCACGCGGCAGGCGTACATGTGGTGTGCGCGTCATGGAGTGTGGTTATATGCATACATTCACACCCCTTTGTATTGACAGGTCTGGGCCCTTTTATTTGCCGCACCATGTATATTACTGGACATTTACTTCTTTTTGCTTATTCATTAAAAATTGTAACATGTTATTTGTTTTTTGATTGGGATTGATTAGTAAAAAGAACTGAGAGGCTCAGATTTAAAATTAATAAGACAAGAGGTTAAATTTGCTTATCCACCGTGTGTAAGTAAGCAACAACGAGTAGTGTGTTTTTGTAGTACATAACAGGTTTCTTCTACACAGAGAAACTGAAGGAGTTCCATCGACAGCATTACGTGAGATTTCACTCTTGAAAGGACTCAAGCACCAGAATGTCGTTTCTCTTTTGGATGTGGTGGTTTCGGAAGCAAAACTTTACCTCGTGTTCGAGTTCCTACAGCAGGATCTCAAGAAATTTCTTGACAACATCACTGACCCACTTCCATTGGATCTTGTTAAGGTACGTGTAAAGAAAATTGTAATTTAGACGAGAGATGATTCTTACTTGTAATTGATTTCTTTGTAAAACAAATTGTTAGTACGGTCTGCAGTTTAAAGATGTCTTTTATACAGCCCTCCATGCTTAGCTACACTGTCAAGCCTCTCATCGCTGTATAACTAGTGCAATATCCATCCATTTGAGTCTTCTTATTGTAGTTGAGCTTTGTTCTCCCGTTAAAATTGTACCCTCAACACTGCCTTCCATCTCTAATTTAACTAATCTGTGATTCCCGAGGATGTTTCGGATCAACAGATCCCATTATCGGTTACTAAACCAATCTTCGGCATTCTTGTGCAGAACTGTATTTCTTTTTTTCACCCATGCTCCACTTTCATGTATTCCTACTTTCCCGGCAAATACTTTTAGAAAAGATGCTCCTGTGTTTGCTAGTCTGTATTTTATATTTTCCTTCATTCTGCCACCGCAAGTTATTTTTCTGCACACAACTACTTTCTGCATATGGTTTTTCACTCTCATTCCCTCAGCATCACCTGACTTTAATTTTAGCACCATTCATTACCCCATATAAAACTACAATAAATGTTTAAAAGTAGCAGTAAGTTAATTTTCTTATACTGGAAATGTTTCAAGCCACACCTAAATGCAAGTAATGTAATTTTGCATAATAGAAGTGTACCAAAACATTTCACTATGAAATCTGCAATGTTAATGTACTATGAGAAATATGTGTTCAAATCAAAACATAATCAAAGTTAAATTCATGCTTAAAACAAGTAATTACAAATAGAAAATTAACAGACAATTTAGAACAACTATTGCCAGTTGTCAAAAAAGCTGAAATTGTAGCCCCCTTTAAACCCATATTAAAGATATGGCCAGTAGGCCTTGCTGGCAAAAAGTATATTTTGTGACAGTCTTTTTGTAGTGCCTATCTGTGACTCGGCATCTCTGCTATATGATGAGTAAGAACTATCCTATGCACAATATTGTTACATTCCACCACCACATGCTCCAGTCTGGTCACAAACATCACCCATCCCATCAAAAGCAGGGCTATTTGTGAAACCAGGCATGTGATCTAAAAGCTAAGCTGCAACCACTGTGCTGCATTCTATGTGGGCATGACAACTAACAAACTGTCTTGTCTACATGAATGGCCTCCGACAAACTGTGGCCAAGAAACAACTGGACCGTGCTGTTGTTGTTGCTGTATTTTTGTAGTTGTCTTCCAAAGATTTGGTAAATAATCTTTGGAACTGGTATTGTGATGGCTTTCTTTGGAGTTGATTGTATCTTGCTGATAATTCTCTGTTGATTTGCCTGATAATTTAGATTAACATTCTAGTATTTTTTGAGGTTGGTGGCACTTCTGCTTTTTGTTGCAATTTTGCCCATGCATAAAGTCTTGCATCGATCTCAACAGCTGTAAGTCTACTGGGCATACAACAATATTATGAAAAGGAGGTGCTGAGTCGCAGATAGGTGCAACAAAAAGACTGTCACAAAATAAGCTTTTGGCCAACAAGGCCTTTGTCAAAAGTAGACCCCCCCCCCCCCCACACACACACACACACACACACACACACACACTAAAGCTCGTGCGACCACTGTCTCTGGTAGCTGAAGCCAGACTACCAGCAGCAGCAGCAGCAGCAGTGCCTGCTGGAAGAGGCAATTGGGTGGGAGTAAGGAGGAGGCTGGGGTGGGGACCAGTGAAGTACTGCGGGTGAGCGTGCGGGGATAAGGTGGCTCAAACACAACGTTCTTAATTTCAGTGACTGCTCCACATCCTATGCTATGTGGATGCTTCCCACCACCAGCTTTGCTGAATTGTGCAGGTGGGAACTCTCCCCGTAATATATCCTACGTTCTCGTAACCCTCCTGGCCTCGGCCTTAGTTAGTCTTCGTCCTAGCCCCTTCCCTGTTCCTATCCAACACTACACGGCCCTCTATTCCACCAATGCACCCAGTCTTTTTACTTCTCTCCTTTTCCACTACCCTCTCTGCCCCACCCTCTGTCTAACCTCCCGACTGTACCTAGCTACACTACTCTCTCTCCGCCTTATCCCCGCACGCTCCTCAGCAGCACTTCACTGTTCCCCACCCCACCCCTATACTGTTCCCCCAGCCGCCTTGTTACCCCCACCCAGTTGTCTCTCCCATCGTGCTCTGCTGCTGCTCAGTCTGGTTTCAGCTGCCAGAGACAGCGGTCACCCACACTTGTGTGTGTGTGTGTGTGTGTGTGTGTGTGTGTGTGTGAGAGAGAGAGAGAGAGGGGGCTCTGTTTTGGACAAAGGCCTTGTTGACCGAAAACTTATTTTGTGACAGTCTCTTTGTTGTGCCTATCTGTGACTCAGCATCTCGTTTTCATAATATTGTTGTATGCCCAGTAGACTTACAGGTGTTATGAGATTGATGCAGCAAGACTGTATGCATGGGCAAAAATGCAACAAAAAGCAGAAGAAAGTGCCGCCAACCTCAAAATACAAGAGAGAGTTAATCCAAATTATCAGGCAAAACAATAGAGAATTATCAGCAAGAAAGCCGTCACAATACCAGTTCCAAAGGCTACTTACCAAATCTTTGGAAGACAACAACAAAAATGCAGCGCCCTATGTTAATACTGAAAGATAAGCAGGAATAATGGCTCAAGTAATGACAGAAATGCTGAAATCTTGTCACAAGCAATGAGTAAGCTGTTGAACCGTGAAGAATCAAAGAAACTTTTTAAAAAAATCAATACAAATGCCCTAATGAAGACCAAACTTGAATTCTCCCCCCCCCCCCCCCCCCCCCCCCCCCCCCCCCCCTCCTCTTCTTTTATGACTTGCCGTTCTGTAGCCCACCAGCATTCAGCAGTGATGTGAAAAAGCTGCGTGCGTTAATTCCGGTATGTCTGTTCCGGTCTTGTTCTTTCTCAGGCCAAATCCCGCAACTTGGCTCTGGATCAGTTCCGTTAGGTTTGTATTGTAATGGTAGTGTGGCAAATGTAAAAGTGCAGCATTTGTATGATGTGCTTGATACTGTGATTTTAAACAACCTTTATTAACAATATTTCATAAAATATAGATAATTGAGAATTTATATTTGAAATGAAAACAGGAATGCCATCATCGTTGCTCCTGCCAAGTGTGAATTTCAAAGTGTAATTCGGTTTCTGAAAGCAGAAGGGAATAGTGCAGCAGAAATTCATCAGTGAATGAGCTGAGTGCACGGTGATATCTTCGTGACTGACAGTGAGTTGTGCTGAAAGTTTAAAGATGGCCGAAATGACATGCTTGATGAAGGGGCCAAGGACGCAAGTCTGTCGTTACAGCTGACCTTGTTGAAAGAGTTGACAGAACGGCTAAAGAAAATCATATGCTCACCATAACTGCTTTATCTATGGAAATTCTGAAAGTTTTAGGCTCTATCGTACACTATATCATTACTGAACATTTAGGCTACCAAAAGCTTTGTGCTCGTTGGGTTCCAAAAATGTTGATATACGGCCACAAACGTCACCGAATGGTGTCAGCTTTGAGTTTCCTTGGCTGTTATCACAATGAAGGAGAGAACTTTCTGAAATCAATTGTTACTGGAGACTAAACTTGGATCCAGTACGATCCACTGGAAACAAAACGACAACCACAACAATGGATGCATCCAAATTCACCAAACAAACCTAAACAATCAAACATTCAACAACAGAAGGGTTATGGATACCATGCTTTGAGACCAAAAAGGTTTGTTGCTTGTAGAGTTTATGCAGCCTGGAACCACTATCAATACAGCTGCTTATTGTGAAACTGTACGTTTGCGGAGAGCTATTCAAAACAAAAAAAAGAGGAATGCTGACTTCAGAAATCGTGTTGCTCCATGACCACGCTCGTCCACACACTGCTGGCACAACCCAACAGCTCCTTGACAAATTCAATGGGACGTTTTCAATCATCTGCTGTACAGTCCTGACCTGGCACCCAGTGATTTTCACCTTTCCCCTGAACTGAAGACATGGCTAGGAGGGTAGCACTTTCAAACCATTGAAGATCTTCAAAACAACGTCAATGCTCATTTGCCGTCATTGGCGGCAACATTTTTTGAAGAGGGTATTGCAAAGCTTATCCACAGGTACAATAAATGTCTCAATCTTTTTGGTGATTATGTTGAAAAGTAACCGTAAGTGTACAAAACTTTTGGTAATAAAATAATTGTTTTCTATGAACTTGTCTTTTATTAGTAGCCTATCGGAGGTTGGTTTTTTTTTTTTTTTTTTTTTTTTTTTTTTTTTTTTTAAGGGGAGCCCTCATACATTTGAATATCTTAAAGTTTCATTTAACTTAGTAATAATATATCTAATACATAAGTACAGGGTGTATACAATCCGGGACATACCCGGGAATTTTTTCATCCGGGAGAAAACTGGGAAAAACCCGGGAATTATTTAGAATTCCAGGAATTTTTCATTGTTTTAGTTTTCAGTTAATTTTCTTGTAATTTCGATTGGTAAGAACCGATACTCTAACAAAGGATATTACTGTATCCCGCTACTGCAGAATAACACTGCAGCAACAAAATATGAATGAGAGTATAAAACTTAAATTGCAAAGGAAATTCGCTATATTAAAAAAAACACAGTGCTCATACAAGCATTTGCCAACAGCAAAATGTATCAAAGGGTTTAGGAAGACTATGCAATGCTTCGTGACAACAAATTACCTCCGATGAGCATGACGTCACAACTATTTACATTAGATTCAGGCAAGTAGTTACGAGCGGGATCATGCGCATGCGCAGTTGAGTCGCGTATGAGTAGTACCTCCTCCCGCTTCTGGCTGCAGAAATGTCGCTGTTGGTTGTGTACATAGCAAACCGGGGTATCTGAACCGGGTGGCAATTTCGGTGGTGAGGGAGGCAAATTCGTATTCTTGAGGGGGAAAAAAATCTTGTTTCACAAAGCATCTAGCGCACGTCAGTCTATCGATTATTCAAATGATTTTGAAACTCATCCCTGTTGCTTTTTGTACACATTCTAAGTTGATTTCTGAATGAATCATAAGTTGATTTTTGAATGCGTGCGTAGTGTACTTGATGTCCATGCCAGAGGAATCCTCGCCGCATCTAGAAATAAACTTTTCTGCAGACAATAGGAGATGCGGCTACACGAGCTGAGAGGGATAATGCCAAACGGGGTGAATGCCGTTTGTTTATGTGATTGATTGGGTATGCGAATGATTAGCATTGTTATAATAAGTAGTCCATAGTTTCAGACTACCAGAGTTGAAATAAAAGACTAACAAGAATAACAGGTAAGAAAGATTACGTATTATCTTCTCGGTGTATCCAAGAAAATGAAATTTTGACACGAAATTTTTGGCCAGATCGCTACAGTAGAAGGGGCAAGTTGTACATTTCCAGGCTAGCAGCCACTTAAGTTCTATTCTGGGAGTAGGGCGGAAAATGCGTTGTACGAACACGTAATAAGGCCTAAGGGGAGAATAATCGCTGGATAACTAAACCGGTGATTCTGGCAGGGTTAGTAGAGTTAACCGGGGAATGAGTTTTGATAATTATAGGAATAGTTACAGAATTAGTGATGAGAAGATTGTTTGTTAGAACGAGGAAGGAGAAGAAATGGGGAACATCACACAAATTATGGAACAATATGACAATTCCAAATTATACAAAAATTTCGTACTACTACTTTCCGATCTCGTGCTTCAAAAACTGAAGCGTATGAATGAAATGTGAAACTATTTCGTAACATAAAGTTTTTTGCTTGTAGTAGGCCAAATAGGCATTTCATATTGGTACTTCGCAATTTATATTCTGTCGTGTTATAAAAATGACCATTGTTACCAAAACAGTCTCACTTATTTGGTGTGTGTTACAGTGGCTGCAATATTAGAAAGCCCTGTTTCCTTTTGTCTAGCAGACAGCGACAAAATAGACGTAATCAGATCGAGAAACCACACCAGTCTTGGGTACTGTTTGTATTAACAGCTTTTTAAGTATTGTACAACGACATTTAGATTTTTCATGGAGCAAAACGTTTGACGAACTTTAATGAGGTAACAGATTCTTTCGCAGAAAGGAAACCTCACCATGTAAAGCTGTAGCAAGATTGGGGGGGGGGGGGGGGGGGGGGGGAACACACTGTCTTGCTTGTCTCTTTGTCTTGCCTGGTTTTATGTATCCTGTATTTCATTTTATGCCACACAGAACAGCAAGTTATTAGCTAATAGGCAATAAAGAGCCCAAATTTTCTGAAGAGTTCTTGTTCTTCCTGTTACAAATAATCCCATCCAGTATTAATTGCGAGGCCGTTTTTTGTCGGGGGGTGGGGCATGATGTCAAACTGGCCGACCGGGAGCAGGAGAGGTACCACAGGACATTTTAATTTATGCTGTCCTGAATATAATTTGATGGCATCCATTACAAAATATACACATTTGAGTTCCACAGTGCGAAGTACAATGATGTTCAGTAAAAGAATGCTGCGTGAGGAGGCATGGTACTCCACTTTTGCACGCTTGAGACCAAATAACATGTCTTACATTTCCTCGAAGTTATATGTTCTATGCATCAGACTCTTCAGAAACGTGCGCTACAAAATGAACATATTTTTGAAAAGTTTCATTTTCTTTTACGTCCTATCTTAAATGTTCGAGGGGGGGGGGGGGGGGGGAGGCACCACCACCATCTAGTATTTCCCCGGTTCGAAATGTCGTATATCCGGCGCTGAAGCGGATTCACGCAATTATGGTAGACTACAATACGTTGTTAGTTCCTGATTCTATTTTATTTCCACCTTTCTGCCAGTCAAGCACTAATCGCCTTGTAGAACAAAGAAGTTATTTTTGTCGCTTTGCTGAAGAAATTTGCCTTTTATTTATCTTTTCCACTGAGGCAGCCAGCTTGTTCCAAACGAAGTGTTTAATTCCACACTATTGGCGAGTTTCAACTGTTCACTGCATTTACATGCATGTTTTCATCTTCTAGCACGTATGGCTTTATGCCATAATAAAGAACCAAACACGAGATATTACAGTACTGGTACTCCAAGAAAATGTACATCTCGAAAACCACACTGAAAAGCTTAATATTAGATCGAAGCTTACTTCATTGGGAATCTGGACATATGAATGTGCACTTTAACACGAATTATTCATTTCAGTATGGTTCAAGAAATTCAGACTCTCTTGGAGTATCCTCTGATGTCTTGTTGCTTTTATGACATAGTGTAAGATCTTTTAATGTATTACACATACAAACATACGGTCTTCCTACGTCATCACAGCTGCGCAAGCGCGGGGGCACCTCTTATTTAGCACTCTCTTGCAACTGCTGGAACAAATCTATTTCTAACGGATCTCGGGGAAAGTATTACAAATAGTGGTTTGAACATCGTTATTTTCAAAATAAATTTCCTTTTGCGCACGATGAACTATGTGCGAGAATGTACGATGAATTTCTTAAATCACAGAGCGTTTGACTCTCATTTAAAAATCAACTCTTTCATGACAAGCCATTTAGAAGAATTTCGAGCCCAGAAGATCAGAGGTTTATGTTGGTATTAAACATTTTACTGGCACATTTGTGTGATGTGTCTTAAAGTGTAAAATACGCAAAAGAAGTCGACGTTATATGTGAAATCTTAGTTTCTCTTGTAGCTTATTAATCTTCGCGACAAATATTATCTATGAAACGTTTGTTTTTCCTGTAGCAACACTATGTATATTAATTTAAACCATTATATATAAAAACAAAGATGAGGTGACTTACCGAACGAAAGCGCTGGCAGGTCGATAGACACACAAACAAACACAAACATACACACAAAATTCAAGCTTTCGCAACAAACTGTTGCCTCATCAGGAAAGAGGGAAGGAGAGGGGAAGACGAAAGGAAGTGGGTTTTAAGGGAGAGGGTAAGGAGTCATTCCAATCCCGGGAGCGGAAAGACTTACCTTAGGGGGGAAAAAGGACAGGTATACACTCGCACACACGCACATATCCATCCACACAAGCAGACATATTTAAAGACAAAGAGTTTAGGCAGAGATTTCAGTCGAGGCAGAAGTGTAGAGGCAAAGAAGTTGTTGAAAGACAGGTGAGGTATGGGTGGCGGCAACTTGAAATTAGCAGAGATTGAGGCCTGGCGGATGACGAGAAGAGAGGATATACTGAAGGGCAAGTTCCCATCTCCGGAGTTCGGATAGGTTGGTGTTGGTGGGAAGTATCCAGATAACCCGGACGGTGTAACACTGTACCAAGATGTGCTGGCTGTGCACCAAGGCATGTTAGGCCACAGGGTGATCCTCATTACCAACAAACACTGTCTGCCTGTGTCCATTCGTGCGAATGGACAGTTTGTTGCTGGTCATTCCCACATAGAATGCATCACAGTGTAGGCAGGTCAGTTGGTAGATCACGTGGGTGCTTTCACACGTGGCTCTGCCTTTGATCGTGTACACCTTCCAGGTTACAGGACTGGAGTAAGTGGTGGTGGGAGGGTGCATGGGACAGGTTTTGCATCGGGGGCGGTTACAAGGATAGGAGCCAGAGGGTAGATCAACACCTTCAACCCATTACATGCAGTCTCCCATCCTTCATCAAAGACACCAACCACTTCCTTGAACGCCTGGAATCCGTACCCAATCTGTTACCCCCGGAAACCATCCTTGTAACCATTGATGCCACGTCCTTATACACAAATATTCCGCACGTCCAGGGCCTCGCTGCGATGGAGCATTTCCTTTCACGCCGATCACCTGCCACCCTACCTAAAACCTCTTTCCTCATTACCTTAGCCAGCTTCATCCTTACCCACAACTTCTTCACTTTTGAAGGCCAGACATACCAACAATTAAAGGGAACAGCCATGGGTACCAGGATGGCCCCCTCGTACGCCAACCTATTCATGGGTTGCCTAGAGGAAGCCTTCTTGGTTACCCAAGTCTGCCAACCCAAAGTTTGGTACAGATTTATTGATGACATCTTCATGATCTGGACTCACAGTGAAGAAGAACTCCAGAATTTCCTCTCCAACCTCAACTCCTTTGGTTCCATCAGATTCACCTGGTCCTACTCCAAATCCCATGCCACTTTCCTTGACGTTGACCTCCACCTGTCCAATGGCCAACTTCACACGTCCGTCCACATCAAACCCACCAACAAGCAACAGTACCTCCATTATGACAGCTGCCACCCATTCCACATCAAACGGTCCCTTCCCTACAGCCTAGGTCTTCGTGGCAAACGAATCTGCTCCAGTCCGGAATCCCTGAATCATTACACCAACATCCTGAAAACAGCTTTCGCATCCCGCAACTACCCTCCCGACCTGGTACAGAAGCAAATAACCAGAGCCACTTCCTCGTCCCCTCAAACCCAGAATCCCCCACAGAAGAACCACAAAAGTGCCCCATTTGTGACAGGATACTTTCCGGGACTGGACCAGACTCTGAATGTGGCTCTCCAGCAGGGATACGACTTCCTCAAATCCTGCCCTGAAATGAGATCCATCCTTCATGAAATCCTCCCCACTCCGCCAAGAGTGTCTTTCCGCCGTCCACCTAACCTTCGTAACCTGTTAGTTCATCCCTATGAAATCCCCAAACCACCTTCCCTACCCTCTGGCTCCTATCCTTGTAACCGCCCCCGATGCAAAACCTGTCCCATGCACCCTCCCACCACCACCTACTCCAGTCCTGTAACCCGGAAGGTGTACACGATCAAAGGCAGAGCCACGTGTGAAAGCACCCACGTGATTTATCAACTGACCTGCCTACACTGTGATGCATTCTATGTGGGAATGACCAGCAACAAACTGTCCATTCGCATGAATGGACACAGGCAGACAGTGTTTGTTGGTAATGAGGATCACCCTGTGGCCAAACATGCCTTGGTGCACAGCCAGCACATCTTGGTACAGTGTTACACCGTCCGCGTTATCTGGATACTTCCCACCAACACCAACCTATCCGAACTCCGGAGATGGGAACTTGCCCTTCAGTATATCCTCTCTTCTCGTCATCCGTCAGGCCTCAATCTCTGCTAATTTCAAGTTGCCGCCACCCATACCTCACCTGTCTTTCAACAACTTCTTTGCTTCTACACTTCTGCCTCGACTGACATCTCTGCCCAAACTCTTTGTCTTTAAATATGTCTGCTTGTGTGGATGGATATGTGCGTGTGTGCGAGTGTATACCTGTCCTTTTTCCCCCCTAAGGTAAGTCTTTCCGCTCCCGGGATTGGAATGACTCCTTACCCTCTCCCTTAAAACCCACTTCCTTTCGTCTTCCCCTCTCCTTCCCTCTTTCCTGATGAGGCAACAGTTTGTTGCGAAAGCTTGAATTTTGTGTGTATGTTTGTGTTTGTTTGTGTGTCTATCGACCTGCCAGCGCTTTCGTTCGGTAAGTCACCTCATCTTTGTTTTTATATATAATTTTTCCCACGTTGAATGTTTCCTTCTATTATATTGATATCATTAATTCAAACCATTAACTTTTCCTGTTTGTTGTTTTTGCTACTTAACAGTGATGTTGCTATTGGCTGACTACATCACGTGTCTTATGCTATGAATATCCGCTGTCATCAGCTGGCGAGATCACGTGACATGAGCTGTGACTGGCTTACAAAAGTGCATCACAATCTCGATTTCAATGCTTCGGAAAGTAACATGCGGTTTTTGGTGCAATTCGAATTTATACTTTCGTAATACAAAAATATGCAATGTATATGTTGCTGCACATCAAAGAACTTTCCAAAACATGGTTTTTCCCCCCGAGTTTCGTATTCTAATGTGCCGCTGTATAAAACTATAACCATTTAAATGATTGATAAATTTTACAGTTCGGAGAGAACGTATACTGTCACTTAACACAGAAAAAGTGTGTTTTCACCCGGGAGAAAGTGTATTTTTAACCAGGAGATCGGGAAATTTTTTTTTCCTTGTCCACGTATGCACCCTGAAGTAGGACCTACTACCAAGAGCGTAACACCACCAGTGTAGGTGTGCTACGGCGTCTGACCAATCATCATGAGTGTGCCTCAGGTTTATTCTTATGATGAACGGAGTATAATTTACATTCAGAGTTACTGAGCTCTCCTCTGCTGTTACTGCTTGTTCACTGAAAATGTAGTACTCCCCACTGGTGGGTTTCTGTCTCGTGACATGCAGCAGTCAGTCCTGCATTACCTAGAGGTTCCCAGATGCTTTCGATGAGAGAGTTCAGTGTCCGTACAGCCATGGAAAATTCACTTACGCTATAAGTGGTGCGAAATGTTTTACAGAGTAAAAAATGGTTACTCCAATGTGTCGTGCTTTAAGTAGATTTTAAAGTGTGATGAAATGCAAAATCTCTGTATTTTAGCAAAATTGATTAAAATTAGTATATTTTGGCGAAATTTATTACTTTTAAGAGCTAAAACACCTTAATGTATGGACACTGGACTCTTATTGTCTCTAATATATATGCAGTTATATGTGAAATCACCACATACAGATGACACAAGTGAAAATTTAAGAGTGTAAACAAATACTTAAAAAACTACATGTATGCTAGACAACACACATTTGTGCACTCCCAAATTATCAGTGAGTAGATAAAATGAGATTCATCTCTGCTGTATTATACATAATTGAAAAGTGAATACTAAACAAAGTATGAGGTATTTATACCCGTCAAATATGAGATACATTAGTAGATCACCGTCTGCAGTTTACAGAATTTTACTAGATAATTTTGAACAGTGTATTTTATACCTTTTTTGCAAGTGAAGTTGTAGTAGTGTAGAATTTCTGAATTTGAGACTTATTAATTCTTTTGCTTCTCCTTTATTCACTTCATTCCTTGTCAGTATATAATTACAGCATTCTTGTGTTAAGGACAGAAAAGTTTGTTAGGAAAGTAGCTAACACAAGTTGGTCGCTTGAATTTCGGAAAGGCTAATTTTGTCTGCTGTATTCTTTACTGCAACACGCAACCCCCCCCCCCCCCCCCCCCCCCCCTGTAATTATTGAAGGAGATTTTCTGAAATAGGAGTAATGCTACAAGTTTTTTATTTATTTTTATGCCAGGTATGGCATCACTGGAATTGCATACTCTTAATTAAACCTTTACGGTGTAATGTTTAGTTAATTTGTAAAAGTGTGAATAATGAAAAGAAGAGAAAAAACTTTAAGGTAAAAATTTTGTATGCATATGTTGTTTAGAACATGTATATACATATCTAGGTCATTTAAATGCAGACACAAGTTGAAAATTATAAATGCTAAGTTAGAAGTTCAACTCCTCTTGGACAGTAGAAGCAATGGTTAAAACAACGAAGTCATGATCTATTCTCTCTCTCTCTCTCTCTCTCTCTCTCTCTTTCTCTCTCTCTCTGTGTGTGTGTGTGTGTGTGTGTGTGTGTGTGTGTGTGTGTGTGCGCACCAAGCACCAATTTTGGTTTATACTCACCATTCTTGATTAACTGTCTTTAAAAGTTTCACAGTATGTGGCTATTTACACTACCACGTTGTTTGAAGTGAATTCCCACTGATGTGTTTATTGTGATATGATGATGTTGTGAAAAAAAGTAATGTTTTGTTACATGAGTAGCACCTCTTTTTGCAGAGCTATGCCCACCAGCTGCTCAGTGGCCTGGCCTACTGCCACGGCTGCTGTGTTCTTCACAGGGACCTGAAGCCTCAGAACCTGCTGATAGACCAGCATGGCTACATCAAGCTGGCGGACTTTGGACTGGCGCGGGCGTTCGGCATACCCGTGCACACGTACACCCACGAGGTGGTCACCCTGTGGTACCGCGCACCAGAAATTCTGCTGGGCAGCAAGCTCTACACGACAGCTGTCGATGTTTGGAGTCTGGGTTGCATCTTTGCCGAGATGGTGAGATTTGTATATCTTTTTTTGGCAGTTCTAATGAGATGTTTTAGAGAATAATATTAAGCCTCTTGCTTTTCTGTGGGCATTGGTGTGGATTTTTAGTAGCCATCAGCATTATTTTGAAAATTGTATATACAGGGCGTATACGCCTGGGAAATCTGGGAAAAAGTAGGTAATTTTATCATCCAGGAAAATCCTGAGAATATTTTGGAAGTCTGGGAATTTTTCATTGTCTTAGTTTCCAGTTAAAATGTTGTGCTTTTGACTGGTAAGAACTGATACTCTAACAAAGAATTTTACGTTAGCCCACTACTACATCATTAAAACATAAACAAGAGAATAACACCAAAATTAAACTTTAATTATAAAGAAAATTTGTCATTTACAATAAAAGAACATGATCTACACACAAGTGTCTGTTGATAGCAAAATATGTCAAAAACTATGCTGTAGTCGTTACACTATTTAAATGGTTGTCTCAAAGTTCAGTTGCCATTTTACCCAAATTATACCGTATTTACTCGAATCTAAGCCGCACTTTTTTTCCGGTTTTTGTAATCCAAAAAGTCGCCTGCGGCTTAGAATCGAGTGCAAAGTAAGTGGAAGTTCTGAAAAATGTTGGTAGGTGCCGCCACAACTAACTTCTGCTGTCGAATATATGTAGCGCTACACAGGCATGCTTTGTAGGCACAAAGACAAATACTGGCACCAAAACCTCCGCGTCAGTAAATAATTTTTTTAAAAAAAGGTGGAAGACGAGCTTTTTTTCTCCGCCCCGAGTTTCGACCACTGCGTTTTCATACATTATCCAACGAAGTAAATACAAATTCCATATTGTTCATCTTCGAATGTAGCAGAATTTCAATGTACTACGAAAATCCGACATGCAAGACTGTTTGGGATGTTTGTCAATATGGCCAACTCTACTTTCTGAATTTTTTCCTATCTGTGAGAAGAGATGGTTGCTAATAGGAACCTGATGAAATGTGAATCACATGCAGTATTCTCTTCACCATAAGAATAATACGAATATCAACATTTTGCCATGTATTCTTTCGTGTTTGCTGCTCTCTCATTTAAATCCTGTCTGCCTAATAAACTACGAAACTAGAGTGAGACAACAGCAAATGCGGAAGAATATACGTATCGTGTCATGTTTATATTCGCATTATTCTGATGCCTAATGGTGATACAGTCAGAAATGAAGCACGGCAACTGACTAGATTTTTAATTCTAAGATGACTAATTTCTGTGCAGAATTTGATGTACTAAAGAAGCGGCCGCAAAGATTTTCAAACGGAGAAACAAGAAACATTTTCGCCTAACTCTCGTTCAGAACATGTTCTATCATAGGCAGTCTGTTATTTGGTTCTTGTTGATCATTATCAAAGAAAGCAGCAGTGTAAGTAACAACATTGTTTCACTAATGAGACTATTACTCTCTCTCTTTTTTTTTTGAATTGTAAGCGGCGGTAGCGTGCACAAAAGCAAGCCATGCCGCGAGTGGCGACAGCCCGTAAACACGCACTATCAGTATGCGACAAACGATACGTGACACAGTACAGTAATGCATTTTCAGCTTTGAGTGACGTGAACACCTATAACAAAGAAAACAGCACTTATCAGATCAAAGCAAAATAAGCAATCGATTCAAACCAGACGAAGCACGTGAAAAAGGAAGGGTACCGGTATAAATACGGACGGAGCGCCTGACGCATAGCAATGGCTACCCAGTAAAGCTTAACTGCTAAGCTTACGACTCGAACCAAACTACTGTAGCTCTATCGTCATTCATTCTACCTAAATTGTGTCTCATATTACAATGGACCAACTTTGTTTCGATTTGGAGGTGCGGCCTAAAACTTTACTCTCCCCTTGAATTTCGAGTCTCAAATTTCCGGTGCGGCTTAGATTCGAGAAATTTTTTTTCCTTTATTTCGAGTCTCATTTTTCAGGTGCGGCTTAGATTCGAGTAAATACGGTAATCTTCATACATTTGCTATCAGTGGCATCAGTAGGCGATTGCTGCATATCTACATAGCGAGCAGCAAACCATTCACTCAGTTACCATCACTTGCATGTTGAGATTGATAATGCAGAATAAATTTTTGAAGTACAAAATGTGGTTGGAACAGTGTGATACTGAAACTTTTCCAAAGAAAGTATTGAGGAAAAAAAAAAAGTAGGTACTGTTTTTGTCAAAACCTTGAAATGACATTTCTCTTAAGTGAGTGTGGCACCAACAATAAGACTACCACAATTCTCTTATCCTGAGCTGTGCGCATGCTGTAACAACAGGCAGCGGACATATGGCTTGTACACTGTGTGATTGGAGGTATTCAGACATCTTTATGTAATTCTCGTTTAAAAAAACCTTACCAACAGCTGTACATTTTGTGTATATATATATAATAGAGGGAAACACTCCACGTAGGAAATATATATCTAAAAACAAAGATGATGTGACTTAACCAAATGAAAGTGCTGGCAGGTCGGCAGACACACATACATACACACAAAATTCAAGCTTTCGCAACAAACTGTTGCCTCATCAGGAAAGAGGGAAGGAGAGGGGAAAGACGAAAGGAAGTGGGTTTTAAGGGAGAGGGTAAGGAGTCATTCCAATCCCGGGAGCGGAAAGACTTACCTTAGGGGGAAAAAAGGACGGGTATACACTCGCACACACACACATATCCATCCACACACATACAGACACAAGCAAACATATTTAAAGACCAAGGACGGGTATACACTCGCGCGCGCACACACACACACACACACACACACACACACACACCCATCCACACATATACAGACACAAGCAGACATATTTAAAGACGAAGAGTTTGGGCAGAGATGTCAGTCGAGGCAGAGGCAAAGATGTTGTTGAATGACAGGTGAGGTATGAGTGCCGGCAACTTGAAATTAGCGGAGATTGAGGCCTGGTGGATAACGGGAAGAGAGGATATATTGAAGAGCAAGTTCCCATCTCCGGAGTTCGGATAGGTTGGTGTTAGTGGGAAGTATCCAGATAACCCGGACGGTGTAACACTGTGCCAAGATGTGCTGGCCGTGCACCAAGGCATGTTTAGCCACAGGGTGATCCTCATTACCAACAAACACTGTCTGCCTGTGTCCATTCATGCGAATGGACAGTTTGTTGCTGGTCATTCCCACATAGAATGCGTCACAGTGTAGGCAGGTCAGTTGGTAGATCACGTGGGTGCTTTCACACGTGGCTCTGCCTTTGATCGTGTACACTTTCCGGGTTACAGGACTGGAGTAGGTGGTGGTGGGAGGGTGCATGGGACAGGTTTTACACCGGGGCGGTTACAAGGGTAGGAGCCAGAGGGGAGGGGAGGTGGTTTGGGGATTTCATAGGGATGAACTAACAGGTTACGAAGGTTAGGTGGACGGCGGAAAGACACACTTGGTGGAGTGGGGAGGATTTCATGAAGGATGGATCTCATTTCAGGGCAGGATTTGAGGAAGTCGTATCCCTGCTGGAGAGCCACATTCAGAATCTGATCCAGTCCCGGAAAGTATCCTGTCACAAGTGGGGCACTTTTGTAGTTCTTCTGTGGGAAGTTCTGGGTTTGAGAGGATGAGGAAATGGCTCTGGTTATTTGCTTCTGTACCAGGTCGGGAGGGTAGTTGCGGGATGCGAAAGCTGTTGTCAGGTTGTTGGTGTAATGCTTCAGGGATTCCGGACTGGAGCAGATTCGTTGGCCACGAAGACCTAGGCTGTAGGGAAGGGACCGTTTGATGTGGAATAGGTGGCAGCTGTCGTAATGGAGGTACTGTTGCTTGTTGGTGGGTTTGATGTGGACGGACATGTGAAGCTGGCCATTGGACTGGTGGAGGTCAACATCAAGGAAAGTGGCATGGGATTTGGAGTAGGACCAGGTGAATCTGATGGAACCAAAAGAGTTGAGGTTGGAGAGGAAATTCTGGAGTTCTTCTTCACTGTGAGTCCAGATCATGAAGATGTCATCAATAAATCTGTACCAAACTTTGGGTTGGCAGGCCTGGGTAACCAAGAAGGCTTCCTCTAAGCGACCCATGAATAGGTTGGCGTACGAAGGGGCCATCCTGGTACCCATGGCTGTTCCCTTTAATTGTTGGTATGTCTGGCCTTCAAAAGTGAAGAAGTTGTGGGTCAGGACGAAGCTGGCTAAGGTAATGAGGAAAGAGGTTTTAGGTAGGGTGGCAGGTGATCGGCGTGAAAGGAAGTGCTCCATCGCAGCGAGGCCCTGGATGTGCGGGATGTTTGTGTATAAGGAAGTGGCATCAATGGTTACAAGGATGGTTTCTGGGGGTAACGGATTGGGTAAGGATTCCAGGCGTTCGAGAAAGTGGTTGGTGTCTTTGATGAAGGATTGGAGACTGCACGTAATGGGTTGAAGGTGTTGATCTACGTAGGCAGAGATACGTTCTGTGGGGGCTTGGTAACCAGCTACAATGGGGCGGCCGGGATGATTGGGTTTGTGAATTTTAGGAAGAAGGTAGGGGTGCGGGGTGTCGGTGGGGTCAGGAGGTGGATGGGGTCAGGTGAAAGGTTTTGTATGGGGCCTAAGGTTCTGAGGATTCCTTGATGCTCCGCCTGGACTTCAGGAATGGGATTACCTTGGCAAACTTTGTATGTGGTGTTGTCTGAAAGCTGACGCAGTCTCTCAGCCACATACTCCCGACGATCAAGTACCACAGTCGTGGAACCCTTGTCCGCCGGAAGAATGACGATGGACCGGTCTGCCTTCAGATCACGGATAGCCTGGGCTTCAGCAGTGGTGATGTTGGGAGTAGGATTAAGGTTTTGTAAGAAGGGTTGAGAGGCAAGGCTGGAAGTCAGGAATTCCTGGAAGGTTTGGAGAGGGTGATTTTGAGGAAGAGGAGGTGGGTCCCGCTGTGACGGAGGACGGAACTGTTCCAGGCAGGGTTCAATTTGGATAGTGTCTTGGGGAGTTGGATCATTAGGGGTAGGATTAGGATCATTTTTCTTCGTGGCAAAGTGATACTTCCAGCAGAGAGTACGAGTGTAGGACAGTAAATCTTTGACGAGGGCTGTTTGGTTGAATCTGGGAGTGGGGCTGAAGGTGAGGCCTTTGGATAGGACAGAGGTTTCGGATTGGGAGAGAGGTTTGGAGGGAAGGTTAACTACTGAATAAGGGTGTTGTGGTGCCAGATTGTATTGATTGGAATTTTGAGGTTTTGGAGGGAGTGGAGCTGGAAGTGGGAGACTGAGTACATGGGAGAGACTGGGTTTGTGTGCAATGAGAGGTGGTTGAGGTTTGCTGGAAAAATTTTGAAGGGTGAGTGAGTTGCCTTTCCGGAGGTGGGAAACCAGGAGATTGGATAGTTTTTTGAGGTGAAGGGTGGCATGTTGTTCTAATTTGCGGTTGGCCTGTAGGAGGATGCTCTGAATGGCCGGTGTGGATGTGAGAGAGGAAAGATTGAGGACTTTTATGAAGGATAGGAGTTGACGGGTGTGTTCATTGGCTGAGTTGATGTGTAGGTGAAGGATTAGGTGGGTGATGGCAATGGATTGTTCAGTTTGGAACTGGTATAGGGACTGATGGAAAGAAGGGTTGCAGCCAGAGATGGGAACTTTAAGTGTGAGGCCTTTGGGGGTAATGCCAAATGTCAGACAAGCCTGAGAAAATAAAATATGCGAGCGTAATCTGGCTAGGGTGAAGGCATGTTTGCGGAGGGAATGTAAATAAAACTTAATGGGGTCGTTGTGGGGGTGTTGAGGGTGACATGGTATTAGAAGGTGGAAAGTGTAACATGAGGTTGAAATGAAAATGAAAGATAAAAATATATGGGGAGAGATAAGGGTGAACTAGAAAGTAACTGGAGATCTGGTATGAAAAAAGGCGAAAAAGTGATGGTTAAGTTGATCCTGTGGTGAACTTGGGTTGGTAGACAGCGATGTGCATGAAGGTTAGGTGGTTGTGTTGCCGCTAAAACACGTAAAAGGACGGAGAAATTCGAGCATCCTCCTACAGGCCAACCGCAAATTAGAACAACATGCCACCCTTCGCCTCAAAAAACTATCCAATCTCCTGGTTTCCCACCTCCGGAAAGGCAACTCACTCACCCATCAAAATTTTTCCAGCAAACCTCAACCACCTCTCATTGCACACAAACCCAGTCTCTCCCATGTACTCAGTCTCCCACTTCCAGCTCCACTCCCTCCAAAACCTCAAAATTCCAATCAATACAATCTGGTACCACAACACCCTTATTCAGTAGTTAACCTTTCCTCCAAACCTCTCTCCCAATCCGAAACCTCTGTCCTATCCAAAGGCCTCACCTTCAGCCCCACTCCCAGATTCAACCAAACAGCCCTCGTCAAAGATTTACTGTCCTACACTCGTACTCTCTGCTGGAAGTATCACTTTGCCACGAAGAAAAATGATCCTAATCCTACCCCTGATGATCCAACTCCCCAAGACACTATCCAAATTGAACCCTGCCTGGAACAGTTCCGTCCTCCGTCACAGCGGGACCCACCTCCTCTTCCTCAAAATCACCCTCTCCAAACCTTCCAGGAATTCCTGACTTCCAGCCTTGCCTCTCAATCCTTCTTAAAAAACCTTAATCCTACTCCCAACATCACCACTGCTGAAGCCCAGGCTATCCGTGATCTGAAGGCTGACCGGTCCATCGTCATTCTTCCGGCGGACAAGGGTTCCACGACTGTGGTACTTGATCGTCGGGAGTATGTGGCTGAGAGACTGCGTCAGCTTTCAGACAACACCACATACAAAGTTTGCCAAGGTAATCCCATTCCTGAAGTCCAGGCGGAGCTTCAAGGAATCCTCAGAACCTTAGGCCCCATACAAAACCTTTCATCTGACTCCATCCACCTCCTGACCCCACCGACACCCCGCACCCCTACCTTCTACCTTCTTCCTAAAATTCACAAACCCAATCATCCCGGCCGCCCCATTGTAGCTGGTTACCAAGCCCCCACAGAACGTCTCTCTGCCTACGTAGATCAACACCTTCAACCCATTACGTGCAGTCTCCCATCCTTCATCAAAGACACCAACCACTTTCTCGAACGCCTGGAATCCTTACCCAATCCGTTACCCCCAGAAACCATCCTTGTAACCATTGATGCCACTTCCTTATACACAAACATCCCGCACGTCCAGGGCCTCGCTGCGATGGAGCACTTCCTTTCACGCCGATCACCTGCCACCCTACCTAAAACCTCTTTCCTCATTACCTTAGCCAGCTTCATCCTGACCCACAACTTCTTCACTTTTGAAGACCAGACATACCAACAATTAAAGGGAACAGCCATGGGTACCAGGATGGCCCCTTCGTACGCCAACCTATTCATGGGTCGCTTAGAGGAAGCCTTCTTGGTTACCCAGGCCTGCCAACCCAAAGTTTGGTACAGATTTATTGATGACATCTTCATGATCTGGACTCACAGTGAAGAAGAACTCCAGAATTTCCTCTCCAACCTCAACTCCTTTGGTTCCATCAGATTCACCTGGTCCTACTCCAAATCCCATGCCACTTTCCTTGATGTTGACCTCCACCTGTCCAATGGCTAGCTTCACACGTCCGTCCACATCAAACCCACCAACAAGCAACAGTACCTCCATTACGACAGCTGCCACCCATTCCACATCAAACGGTCCCTTCCCTACAGCCTAGGTCTTCGTGGCAAATGAATCTGCTCCAGTCCGGAATCCCTGAAGCATTACACCAACAACCTGACAACAGCTTTCGCATCCCGCAACTACCCTCCCGACCTGGTACAGAAGCAAATAACCAGAGCCACTTCCTCATCCTCTCAAACCCAGAACCTCCCACAGAAGAACCACAGAAGTGCCCCACTTGTGACAGGATACTTTCCGGGACTGGATCAGATTCTGAATGTGGCTCTCCAGCAGGGATACGACTTCCTCAAATCCTGCCCAGAAATGAGTTCCATCCTTCATGAAATCCTCCCCACTCCACCAAGAGTGTCTTTCCGCCGTCCACCTAACCTTCGTAACCTGTTAGTTCATCCCTATGAAATCCCCAAACCACCTTCCCTACCCTCTGGCTCCTACCCTTGTAACCGCCCTGGTGTAAAACCTGTCCCATGCACCCTCCCACCACCTACTCCAGTCCTGTAACCCGGAAGGCGTACACGATCAAAGGCAGAGCCACGTGTGAAAGCACCCACGTGATCTACCAACTGACCTGCCTACACTGTGACGCATTCTATGTGGGAATGACCAGCAACAAACTGTCCATTCGCATGAATGGACACAGGCAGACAGTGTTTGGTGGTAATGAGGATCACCCTGTGGCTAAACATGCCTTGGTGCACGGCCAGCACATCTTGGCACAGTGTTGCACCGTCCGGGTTATCTGGATACTTCCCACTAACACCAACCTATCCGAACTCCTGAGATGGGAACTTGCTCTTCAATACATCCTCTCTTCCCGTTATCCATCAGGCCTCAATCTCCGCTAATTTCAAGTTGCCGGCACTCATACCTCACCTGTCATTCAACAACATCTTTGCCTCTGCCTCGACTGACATCTCTGCCCAAACTCTTTGTCTTTAAATATGTCTGCTTGTGTCTGTATATGTGTGGATGGATATGTGTGTGTGTGCGCGAGTGTATACCCGTCCTTTTTTCCCCCTAAGGTAAGTCTTTCCGCTCCCGGGATTGGAATGACTCCTTACCCGCTCCCTTAAAACCCACATCCTTTCGTCTTCCCCTCTCCTTCCCTCTTTCCTGATGAGGCAACAGTTTGTTGCGAAAGCTTGAATTTTGTGTGTATGTTTGTGTTTGTTTGTGTGTCTATCGACCTGCCAGCACTTTCGTTCGGTAAGTCACCTCATCTTGTTATACAGGTTGTGGTAAAGTTTTTTTAATCGAGAAATATGTACCAGCCGATGTCCCCTGGCCATAATGGACTGATAGAGACCTTTATGTAATGTGAAATTGAACAAAATATTTTGAGAAGCAGGTGTGACAGTATAAAAGGAGGCGGGAAAGTATTGCTTGGTTAGTAGAGAAAATTAGTACCATCAGAATGGGCCAATCAGGTGAGTTAAGTGACTTTGGATGTGGACTTTGATGTCATGTGAGTAACAAAACTGTCATGGATATTTCAACATGAGTCAACTGTTTGGACAGTGATTCTGAAGTGGCGAAGTCCAGATAGCACAAGGACTCTGCACAGGGACTTAAAAAGAATGAGATATAACGGTCGGGGAGCTCCTCTTAAAGCCACACGCTTCCGTTCGCGTACTCCACTCCATTTTGGCCTGATGCAGCAACAGTGTTCCAAAAATAGAAAATAGTTTCTGCTGCAGGTGTTTTATTAAATAATGATGTGTTTCTCACGATTAGTGCATGTTTAAATTATCTGTAATTAGTAATAACAATCTTGTTACATAACAGTTTATTTGTGAACCTATGTAGCACTGATCAGTGAGATAGCTAAGCTAAAGATGAGAAGTAAAGTGATACATTTGCGCTAATCAGCGGAAACTGCATAGTCATATTTAAAAGCCATTGATATGATGGTGTTAAAGTGAATGCCGTAGTCGTCAAATATAAACATAGAGAAGCCTGAAATGGCACATGAAAATCTGTAGGTTAAAAGTGTGAAAATAAAACATTAATGTAAGAACAAATATATGTGGGTGTCGGATTAGGAACCAAAAAGGAACTCGCTAAACCATGGCAATATGCAATGCGAAAAATCGTTAGTTCCCCACAGCCACGAATCACAGTCGTAAGCAAGCAACCCCAAAATCCCCAGACGCATGCTGCTCATTCGGTCGAGGAACCTTGAAAGGGATATGTCATTATAGAGGTTTTCACTTGCCAAATCAGGCTTTCCTCCGTTTATATTTGACAATCGCAGCTGTCACTTTAATGCCACCATATCGGTGACTTTTACATTAGACTGTTGTGGTCTCTGCTGCTTGAGACAAGTGAATCACTTTTTCTCACCATTAGCTTAGTTATCTCATTAATTGGTGCTACACAGGCTCGTGAGTACACTGTTATGTATCCCCCTGCGGGTTCGGGGGTAAGAATAGGCCCGCGGTATTCCTGCCTGTCGTAAGAGGCGACTAAAAGGAGTCTCAAACGTTTCGGCCTTATGTGATGGTCCCCTCTCGGGTTTGACCTCCATCTATCTAAATTATTCCGAAGAGCGAGCCAATTGGGGAAGGGCACCTTACATGGTGCACTGTATCCTTCGTGCAATTAGACCTATAGCCGTCTTTCTCGTCGTTGCAATGGTGTCCCGCTCGTTTTCGATCTCTTGGGCGATTACCACGCTGCACTCTGCAGTGTTTCTTTTCACTGTGACGACGCCCTTGGCCATTTTTGCACCTAAGATCCAGCACGGTAGCCAGTCCGTTGTGGTGGGGTCGCCATGTACCCTCTTGGTTGTAGCCCCCTGACAACACAGGGATCGCTCTACTGATGCCTGCGCCGTTCACTCCCCACGTATGCCAAGGAGTAGATGCCCATCTCCCTGGGGCATCAGGACTCCCGGCAATGGCCATCCTGCCAGGTGGCCTTTGCTGTGGCTGGGTGGCGCCCGTGGGGAGGGCCCTTGGTCGGAGTAGGTGGCATCAGGGCGGATGACCCGCAATGAAGCGTGGTACATCATCTATCGCTGGTGGGCCTCCACCAGCAGTCTCTAAGCGATCGAGGTCTAACCTCAACGTGAAGAAATTGGATCAGAGATCGTTTCCCTTCCTAGCTACTCCATGGGAGGAACGTCTTGCTAAAGAAGGCGGTGGCGAATATTCACCCCGGTACCTTGTGTGTACGCGGGTTGATGGAGAATCGTTCGTGTCGACCAAGCCCCAGTTTTTTGTGGAGCATTTAGAGGACAAGTTCGGGGAGGTGGAGGGCTTGTCCAAGATGCGCTCTGGCTCTGTGCTCATCAAAACGGCATCCTCTGCCCAGTCACGGAGGTTGCTCAATTGTGACAAGTTGGGGAATGTTTCAGTTACCATCACGCCGCATAAGAGTCTCAACATGGTCCAGGGTATTATATTCCATAGGGATCTTCTTCTGCAGTCCGACGATGAATTACGCGCCAACCTCGAACGACGAGGTGTTCGCTTCGTCCGGCGCGTCCATCGGGGTCCGAGGGATAATCAGGTAGCCACCGGTGCCTTCATCTTGGCCTTTGAGGGTGATGTCTTACCCGAAAAGGTTAAGGTGATGGTTTACCGTTGTGATGTGAAACCATATATCCCTCCTCCGATGCGGTGTTTTAAATGCTGGAAGTTCGGGCACATGTCATCTCGCTGTACTTCCAGCATCACGTGTCGGGATTGCGGACGTCCTTCGCATCCTGATACTCCATGTGCTCCGCCTCCCGTCTGTGTTAACTGTGGAGAACACCATTCCCCCTGCTCACCGGACTGTCGGATCTTCCAGAAGGAAAGGAGGATAATGGAATATAAGACACTGGACCGCCTGACCTACACAGAGGCAAGGCGGAAATATGAGCGGCTACATCCTGTGCCCATGACATCCACCTATGCCGCTGCTGCAACAGCGGTCCGATCCTCTCCCGTGTCGTCACGTACTGTTGCCTCTCAGCTATGTCAAAATGACCCGGCCCCCTTGGTTGTGGGGAGCACTTCGCCCTCTGTTGCTCCATCTACTCCAGGAGCGACACCACCCCAACCATCGGGGACATTCGTCCCCCCTTCCCAGCCGGAGAAGCGTAGGGCTTCTTCGGCTACTCTAGCCAGGAAGGGGTCCCTTGGGGCCCTCCCTTCCCAGGCTTTGCCCAGTGTCAAAGCGGATACCCGCAAAGTTTTGAAGCAACAACCGGTCGCTGGTCATAGGGCTTCACGGTCGTCGTCCGTCCCTGAGACTGACCCAGTGGGGCCCTCCCAGCCAGACCCTCCCAAGGCACAGCGTGCGAAGCCGTTGAAGAAAAAGGCTCCCAAGCATCCTGACGTTGCGGTGGCACCTGTCCCACCGCAACCTTCAACCTCTGCGTCTGAGGACGAGGTGGAGATCCTGGCGTCCGCTGAGGACCTCGATCTCGCCAGTCCCTCCTACGCCATGGAAAGCACTGGCACAGGTGCTCACTTGGCGGCAGCAGGTGACCCAGTGGCGTAATCTGCCTTCCCCGTCCCGTCACGCCTTTCCCAGCAATGGCCAGTACCATCCTCCAGTGGAACTGCAGCGGTTTCTTCCACCATTTAGCTGAGCTCCGCCAACTTATCAGCCGTCATCCTTTCCTTTGCATTGCTCTGCAGGAAACTTGGTTTCCAGCAATGCGAACCCCCGCCCTCCGTGGCTATCGGGGTTATTTTAAGAACCGGGCAACTTACGAAAGGGTGTCTGGTGGCGTCTGTATATATGTCCTGAACTCTCTTCACAGCGAGTTTGTGCCTCTACAAACAGCTTTAGAGGCTGTCGCTGTTCGGGTGTGGACGCCCCAGGCCATTACCGTCTGCAGTATTTACCTTCCAGCTGATGGTACTGTCGCGCAGCATGTCCTGGCTGCTCTGATAGCACAACTGCCGCCACCTTTTTTGCTGCTGGGCGATTTCAATGCCCATAACCCTCTATGGGGTGGGAGTGTCTCTGATGATCGTGGTCGGGCCGTGGAGCATGTGTTGGCTCAGCTCGACCTTAGCCTCTTGAACACCGGTGCTCCCACGCATTTCAGTGTGGCCCACGGCTCGTTCTCGGCCATCGATCTCTCTATTTGCAGCCCTGGACTTGTCCCATCCCTCCACTGGAGGGTGCATCCTGACCTGTGTGGTAGTGACCATTTTCCCATCTATTTGTCACTGCCCCAGTGTCATTCTTCTGGGCGCTTGCCCCGCTGGGCTCTCCACAGGGCTGACTGGCCAGCTTTTACTTCCGCTGTAACCATTGCGTCTCCCCCACAGGGTGACATTGACGAGGTGGTCTGTGTTTTAACCACGTCCATCATTTCAGCGGCCGAGGCTACCATCCCCCGTTCCTCTGGCCTCCCTCGGCGGAAGGCTGTCCCCTGGTGGTCGCCGGAGATTGCTGAGGCTATTCGCGACCGTAGGCGGGCTCTCCAGCGTCATAGGCGGCACCCGTCTCTGGAGACCCTCATCGCCTTTAAGAGGCTCCGTGCCTTCGCCCGTCGACTTATTGCACGGCGTAAGCAGGAGTGCTGGGAGAGGTACGTCTCCTCCCTGGGCTCCCGTGTCTCGTCCTCGCACGTGTGGTCCCGGATCCGGCGGATTTATGGCTCCCAGACCCCTGTGGGTGTCCCTGGGCTCTCCTTGGACGGCGCTGTCTGCACGGACGCTGCCGCCATTGCTGAACGGCTAGCCGCGCACTTTGCTCAGAGCTCTGCGACTGCATCCTATCCCCCCGCCTTTCGCTCTCTAAAGGAGCGAGCCGAGCGGACGCCGTTCTCATTCCACACGCGTCATTATGAAACATACAATGCTCCTTTCAGCGAGAGGGAACTCCTCGCTGCCCTCGCCGATTGCCCTGATACAGCACCAGGACCTGACTGCATCCACGCGCAGATGCTGAAGCATCTCTCCAGGGACTGCCAGAGACACATCCTCACCATCTTTAACCGTATTTGGAGCGAGGGCGTGTTCCCGTCGCAATGGCGAGAGGGTCTTATTGTCCCCATCGTGAAGCCCGGTGCGGACCCACTGGCGGTGGACAGCTATCGTCCCATTACCCTCACCAACGTTTTGTGCAAATTGCTCGAACGTATGGTGGGGCGGCGTTTGTGTTGGGTCCTTGAGTCGCGCGGTCTCCTCGCTCCGTCCCAGGGTGGCTTCCGTCGGGGCCGGTCTGCGGTGGACAATTTGGTGCGGCTGGAATCTGCTGTCCGTACGGCTTTTGCCCGACGTCAGCACCTTGTTGCTGTATTTTTCGATCTGCGGAAGGCGTATGACACCACATGGAGGCATCACATCCTCGCCACGTTGCATGGGTGGGGTCTTCGTGGTCGGCTCCCGGCTTTTCTCCAAAGCTTTTTATTGCGCCGCTCTTTCCGGGTGCAAGTCGGTGCCACCTCTAGTTCCTCTTATATACAGGAAAATGGGGTCCCGCAGGGCTCGGTGTTGAGCGTCTCGTTATTTCTAGTGGCCATTAATGGTCTGGCTGCAGCAGTGGGGTCGTCGGTGTCTCCTTCTTTGTATGCCGACGACTTCTGCATCTCATTTAGCTCCACGACTACGGGAGTCGCCGAACGCAGGTTGCAAGTCGCTGTTCGCAAGGCAGCATCATGGGCTCTGGCTCATGGTTTTCAGTTCTCTGCTGCCAAGACTCGGGTTATGCACTTCTGCAGGCGTCGGACGGTCCACCCTCATCCTGACCTTTACCTCGACGGCCACCTGCTTGAAGTGGTGGACACTTGCCGCTTCTTGGGACTCGTGTTTGATGCCCGGCTCACATGGGTTCCTCATGTTACTCAGCTGAAGCAAAAATGCTGGCGGCACCTCAACGCCCTCCGCTGCCTTAGCCACACGTCTTGGGGTGCAGATCGCTGCACGCTGCTGCGGTTGTACAGAGCCCTTGTGCAGTCCCGGCTTGATTATGGGAGCCTGGCCTATGGGTCTGCGTCCCCCTCAGTGTTGCAGTTGTTAGACCCCATACACCACTGTGGGGTCCGGCTTGCAACTGGCGCTTTTCGTACGAGCCCCGTGGATAGTCTACTGGTGGAGGCCGGGGTTCCCCCGCTGCGGTTTCGCCGCCATCGACTGCTCGCCGACTATGCTGTCCACGTGCATTGCTCGCCAGGCCATCCCAATCGTCGCCTGCTTTTCCCTGCCATGGTCCTCCATCTGCCCGAACGGCGACCTAGGTCTGGGCTTTCCGTAGCTGTCCGTGTCCGGTCCCTGCTGTCAGAACTGGGGTCATTCCCTCTTCTGCCTCCCTTCCGGGTCCGTACACCTACGCCTCCCTGGTGTTTGTCCCGGCCGTCTGTCCGTCTGGATTTGGCACAGGGCCCTAAGGACTCGGTTCCGCCTGTGGCCCTCCGTCGCCGTTTTCTTGCGCTCCTCGAATCATTTCCGGGCTGTGAGCCTGTCTACACTGATGGTTCCCTGGTTGATGGTCGCACTGCCTACGCCTTTGCTCACTCTGACCATGTTGAGCAACGCTCCTTGCCGGCTGGCTGCAGTATTTTTACTGCAGAGCTGGTGGCCATCTTGCGCGCTCTTGAGCACATGCGTTTCTGCTCAGGTAGGTCCGTTGTCATCTGCAGTGACTCCCTGAGCAGCCTTCAGGCCATCGACCGCTGCTATCCCTCCTCTCCTCTGGTGTCCTCCATTCAGGAGGCTGTTTCCGCCATTGCCCGTTCTGGTGGTTCAGTGGTCCTGGTTTGGACGCCCGGTCATGTTGGCATCCCAGGGAACGAACGTGTAGACAGGCTGGCCAAAGGGGCGATCGACGCCCCGGCTTTGGAGGTCGGCCTTACGGCTCGCGACCAGCAGCTGGTGTTGCGCCGTAAGCTGATTGGGATGTGGGCTGCTGAGTGGCGTGGCATGACAGCCCTGAATAAGCTGCGGGCTGTTAAGGAGACGACCGATGTGTGGCGTTCCTCCCTGCGGGCTTCTCGCAGGGACTCGGTAGTCCTATGTCGGCTGCGCATCGGCCATACATACTTGACGCACGGCCATCTGTTGCGTCAGGAGGGTCCCCCCTTGTGTCGGTGTGGGTCCCGGCTGACGGTCGGCCACATTTTGCTGGAGTGTCCTCGACTGCGCACACTCCGGCAATCTTTTAATCTCCCGGGCACTTTGGCTTTGGTTTTATCCGACGATGCCTCCATGGCTGATACCGTTTTAAATTTTATCCGTGGTAGTCCGTTTTATGGTTCGATTTAGGGAGGTCCTGCGCCTTTCCCTTTCTGCGTCTATTGTCCTTGTGTCTGTTGCTGTTCTGGTGTGCTGTGAGATGGTTGACTCTTTCCCATTTTTGATCTCGTGGTCAGTCAACCAGTCTCCGGCCATCTTCCTTTCTTCTGTTTCTTTCTGTCTGGTGTTCCTCTGTCCTGTTCTTGTCTGTAGTGTTTGTTGCTTAATTTGTGTGCTTTTAGCCCCTGGGGGGACGTCTCCTCCCCCTTTGGTTTTTATCTGCTTCGTAGATTTTCGGCTCGCCTGATTTTGGAATGGGGGACTGATGACCTTCGCTGTTTAGTCCCCCTTAAACATACCAACAACCACCACCACACTGTTATGTAACAAGATTCTAGTTACATATAACCTAGAGATACTACACGAAACACATAATTAATAACGAAACACTTTCAGCAGAGAATTTCCTCGTTTTGGAACCACACATTTCTATAGTCAATGCTAAGCGGCACTTGAGGTGGTGAAGAGAGCCACTGGACAGTAGAGGACTTGTGATGAATTATACTATACCCTGTGGCGATACTATAGCAGTGTTTAGGTATGCTAATTACCTGAAGAATGTTACCTGTCCTCACGTATATTGTCGTTAGTGAAATACGGACAAGATGGTTTTATGGTATGGGAGTGTAACACGTAAGAAAACACTAAATGCGGAAGGATATGAACATATTTTATGGCATTGTGTAGTGTGTAGAGTAAAGGACTTTTCGGAGACTGATTCCTTTTATCAGCAAGAAATTACTTGAAGCAGCATATGTGAAGGGGTGGTTTGTGGTCAAGAACGTTACTGGAATAGACTGGCCTCTCCAGTGTCCCGACCTGACCCTTTAGAATGAATTATGACGGAAACATCCCTTAGACTTCAGTAGTATTAGCAGTACCTTTACTGGTTTTGGCTCTTGAGAAAGAATGGGCTGTCATTCCTCCACAGACATAAAACGCATTATTGAAAGTGTTCCCAGCAGAGTTCGAGCCGTTTTACAGGCGAAGGGTGGACACACTCCACATTAATGTCCACTAGTTGGTGTCCAGATACAGATGGTTTATATTTAATGTAGTGTTAACTGTGAATACCAAAAATTATGGCAGATTTCGACATGTTAAGTTTGACCACTCCCTTGAAAGCCCAATAAAGTTATCAACAAAATGCAGTGTTTTGAGAAGTTACTCACAGGTAAAACCTGAAGCTGAAATATGTAATTTTAAAAACAAAAATGAAAATTTTCAGTTTAATTGCTTGGTAATGCAGGAGATTGTCTGAACTTTGCAGTCACTCTGAATAATGTCTCGTATCCAACACACCCAGAAACTTTTAAATTTAAATGGTTTGGTGTTCGACGTTTTTCGTACAAAATTTGCAGTAAACTTTAGTTTTTATATTTTCTCCTGTAGCTGTGCAAATATCTCTGTTACTGAAGTACCAGCCATTTCAGTTCTTGATGTAATATTAATTACTGTTAAACATTGATGTTTCTTTCAGACGACAAGGCGAGCAATGTTTCCTGGGGATTCAGAGATTGATCAGCTTTTCAGGATATTTCGCACTTTGGGTACACCGACGGAGGAGGGTTGGCCAGGTGTATCACAGTTGCCCGATTACAAACCTTTGTTTCCACGGTGGGAACCACAAGATCTGCAGGACATCTTACCTAGAATGCCTAATGATGGACTAGAGCTTTTCCTAGTAAGTGCTTTCACTTAATAATTAATTATGTGTAAGCGTTCTATATTAATTTTTCCCAATCTATAAACACATTGTAAAGTCACGCACAGTATCTCACACTTAGACTGCATATTTTTGTGATACACAAATGTAAATATAAGAACCACCAACTAAAACCTGTCAGCTTCGCAAACACGTAAATCAATATGATGGCTGCTCAGTTTGCTTGTGTTGGCCAGTCACAGCACAGGACCCGTGATGTTGTGGAAACATCACTGTATTGTTGCACAAACACACAAACGCCTAAGATTGAACACACACACACACACACACACACAAATTGATGACATCTTTACCATGTGGAGTCATGGTGAGACTGACCAGGTAAAATTCCTGAAATCTCTAAATACCTTCTCCCTATTAAATTACACATGGTCCTATTCCGAATCCCATGGCACTTTCCTTAATGTTGATCTCGTCCTCACCGAAGGACAGCTACACCCTTCCATCCACATTAAACCTTTCAACAAACAACAGTACTTACATTTTGACAATTGCTATCCTTTCCATCTCAAACATTCTCTCCCATATAGCAAACGTAATTGTTCCACTGCAGACTGTTTCAGCAACACACCACCATTCTCACCTCAGCATTCGCTGCACGTAATTACCCCACCAGCCATGCCCTGAAATGAGATTCATTCTATTTGAAATTCCGCCGATCGCACCTAGAATAGCTTTTCGTCACCCTCCCAATCTCCACAATATTTTTGTCAGACCCTGTGCTCCTTCTGCACCCATCTCCCTACCCTCTGGTTCCTAACCCTGTGACTGTCCCTGCTGCAAGATTTGCCCTTCCACCACCTATAGCAACCCTGTAACTGGCAAAACATTTACTATCGAAGGGAGAGCCACCTGTGAAACGACACGTCGTATACCAACTGTTACGTAAACTCTTCGGCCTTTTACATCTGCGTGACTTACACCAAATTAGCAATTAGGATGAATGGGCATAGGCAGAGGGTGTTTACTGACAACACGCAATATCCAGTTCCAGAGCGTGCTCTACAACACGACAATCAAGACCTCCGTGCGTGTTTCACCACACGCCCCATCTGGATTCTTCTCCCAGGCATTGGTTTCTTTGAACTCCGCAGGTGGGAACTAGTGCTACAACATGTCCTTGGTTCTCACAACCTACCTGTCCTTAATTTACATTAATTTCTTCTATCTCAGCATTTCCAGACAGTTACTAGTCTTCCTGCTGTTTTCGTTTTCTGCAACTTTCACTGTTTTACCTGTCTTGTTTTTCATTGCCCCCCTCCGCCTCTGTTATGTACAGCGTGCTTAGCTTGTCACTCTTATTAACTTATGCATGATGTTTAAGCAGTAATCTCTGTCTTGCATATTACCCTGTCTTCCACCTTAAAGCTTGTGTGTTTTGAAATCTCGTCAGGTGCAGTCCCCAGCAATCAGTCTTTCTTCTCATCCTGTGCGGTAAGTCTCCCCTGACTTGTGGTTGTTTGTGTCTATCCCTTTTCCTAGACCTTTCCAGTCCTTTTCCTTCCCTCTTCTTCTTTCCCCTTCAACCCTTCTGCCTGGAGGAGGAGCCACATACTCCATAAGCTTGCCTAATTACAACCTTTTACGAGTGTTTTCTGCTGCCACTTGGTGAGTAGATTTTTTATCAATCCTGTTGTTTATATAAAAAAAGTTTTGAGTGCAGCAACCCTGTGATACCACGTTTCGTGATTCTGTTCGTTAACTAATAGACCTCCCAGTATCAATAGGAAACAGATTGCCTCCTGCAGGTAAATACCATTCTCATTCAACATTATTCCTTATTGTGTTGGCTATGAAAGGAGTTATGGCCATGCTAGTGCTTAGTGATACGCTCTTAACATCCCACATTTACTTACAGTATGTGGCTGCTGAGCCAAACAGTTCTTTTCAGACTCATGTGGTGAGCAAGAAATGCTGTGAATGGAAATGAAAAATATGTCAGTTTGAGTAGCAGTGTGATGATGTAGGCCTTGATTTAAACAAAGATTCATATGGAATATTAGACATTTATTATATATAAAAACATACATATGAAATAATTCTCCAGTAATTGATAAACTAAACCTAAGCTACATTTTGTTTCAGATCAAAAATACATTAACTTATTCCACAAGATCCCTATTGTCAGGTAATATTATTATCCAGCTCACCAGACACGATATTCTTTGTACATTGATGAAAGTTCGTAGCCTTTTGACCTAAAATACACTTTTTGTTGTCGATTACAACATGTTAATTCTTTCAGAGTGTCTTCCTGTAGCATTTATCTGAATCCATAGCTGCAATCCGTTGACAAATATTATGGCTGTTTCCTGGAATCTGTTTAGTTTCAGCTGTCACAGGGCCCACTTTTTGCATCTGCTAGAAATTCTCACAACCCAAACTTGTGCCATTACATATTAAAAACATAAAAAAACTCTAGTATCTCTCTTTTTTTACAGACATTCTTACTTGTTCACCTTTCTTCACTAATGATACAGTTAAGAATAAATGAAAGGGAATTGGCAGGAGGGGGGGGGGGGGGGGAGATACGTAACTATCGCGTACATCAGGTCAAAGTATTAAACAGTGAAAAATCCAGGGTGGAATGTAACAAAATAATGAAAAGGATAATTGCTACTCGCCAAATAGTGGAGATGCTGAATCACAGAAAGGCACAACAAAAAGACAATTGGAAAGTTAGCTTTCGGTCAAGAAGGCCTTTGTCAAAAATAGACAACATACTCACGGAAACACCACTCACACACACAACCACAGTTTCTGGCAGTTGTTTCACTCAATAGTAGTAGTAATTGCTCAAAATACTCAACTGGAAAGTGAATGAAAAATAAAGAAATCCAAGACAGGAAAGAAAGAAAATGTGCAGTGAGAAGATGAAAGTAGCTTGGCACCTGAGAAAATATCACCTCAACTGGATGTTTCACATGATTTTCTAGGGGAAAATGTGTTTATGATGGAGGATAGTGGTGGTTGAGCCTATGAATTGATATACACAACCTAAAACTTTTTCCGGCTTCTTCAATGAGGACTTGTAATGCATAAAACTGAACATTACCCATCAAAAGCATTTACTGCTCATAAACCGAAGCTGTATGTAAAAAAGATGCCTTGATCCTCATCAGGCAATCCAAAATATAAAGTAGAGGGAATTAACATCAGAATGAAAAGCATATCACCAACATAATTCACTTAAAGCCTAGGGCGACAGTATGCCATAATGAGACTTCCTTCCATGCAGCATTGTACGTATTATCCTTTCCTTGTTGTAAGATATGACAAATTCAAAATTTATGGGAATTGCAGCTTAATAACAGATGAAAGAATTGAATGCAGTTGACCGGATGCAGTAGTGATCAGTAAAGTTTAGCAAGTTACCTTCCTCATAGACACCACTTAGCTCAATGCACACTATTTGCAAACCTATCACAAAAGGGAAAGAGCCAGTTTCAGTGATTTGGCAGAGGAAGTAAAAACCATGAAGAAACAAATTTGGCCACTTCTTATAGGGATTAATATCAGGCACAGTTGTGATTCGAAAAGAAAAGGCTACAGGACTTAAGAATGCATTGTTCACTCTATTAGCAACAGTGAAAGGCAGATGTGCTGAATGTCTCTAGAATAGTTTGAAGGGCTAGTTGAGAACATAATAAACATACTGATAACATGTTAAATCATTGTTAACTTGTTGACTGCTGTGGGTGAGTTGACTCAGCACACTCCACCACTCACTAGGTGAGAAGAACTTATTTCAATTCGGCTCCTGGGTATTCTTCGAATGCTATTGACGTCTTTTTATGTCCTGTTTGTGCTGATCCCTCACTAAGGCAGGCAAGTTATTTCCACATCACAGTTAACAAAACAAAGTTCAGAGTGTTTATCATACAACACACCTGCCTCTTTGCGTGCTATCATTTGCAGAAAAACTCGGTTCGATGTGTTGAACTGTTTATGAAATGTGACGATTGTTATGACCACATCTCACATGCCCGTCCACTGGGTATAAAAATTGGTATCTCGAGTACAAAATGAGATATTCTTATGATCTCAATTTTGAATAAAATTTTGGTACCTGATGTATATTTCATACACATCAATGTTTGTGCTAAAATTAACCATAGGCATAGTTTATACAATGCTTTTTTTACCTCTGCAAAATCTTTAAAATTTTGCTGTGCATTATTTACTTTGATGCCGAACAGTGACTATGACAGATAAGGAAAGAAATTTTCCTTCATCAAGCAAAGCTACCAGACCATACAGTGTGCAAAACCAAATTTTTTTCGCCGAAAAGTTTTCTTGAAATCAGATAAGTATTTCTATAGCCGGAACACCATCTCTCAGCATGGATAGCACTATTTGGTGAGCAATACAGCAAAGACAAAGCTTCACTCAGCATGGAACGCAGGGAGCGCATGTGTAGCAGCAAAAGGTTAATATTGTGTAAAGATGTGATTCTGAGGTGTGTGTGGTGTGAGAAGTGCACTGTCTGTGAGCCTGGCCAGGGGCGTGGGTGTAGTTGTGTGACAGCAGAGGCACCGAAGTGGTGAGTGTCTGGGCCTCTCAGCAGAGCAGTCATGCAACTACAGATGTGCCTTTGGGTCGAAACAGGGAGACTCCGTTGGTTGCTCAGTCGTTTTCCCTGGTCATGTCCTCGAGGACTTTACTGTCTTTGACATGGAATTATGTGCAATCTTGGGTGCACTGTAGCAGATGAGATCTGCTTTGAGGGCTAAATTCCTTGTCTGTTCAGATTTTATGCGTAACCTTCATTCTCTACAACACTTGTACTAAGCGGATAAAGTAGTCCAGAATATCAAGGATGTTCACCCCCAAGTACAGGCGTTGTGAAAGGAGATGTGTTTCTGCTGGGTACCAGCTGGGTATTGGAGAGACTGAAGAGGCAGATGTAGTAGCTAAGGAGGTGTGTTCTGATACTCAGTTATTTCAGGTGCCATCTCCCTGTGTGCTATCAACTCGCTATCGAAGTATAGTGTTAGCGTCAATAGTGATACAATCCACTGGAAGTGACATACAATAAGCTGCATGTAGTAAAGCCCACTACCCAGTCACGGCATATCTCCTTTCAGCCATCTGGCTTCTCGCTCCAGTGAGAGGCCCCTGCAATGTGTGGCGATTGTTGCATACAAATCACTGTGCGCCACATTTTACTAGACTTTGTTTTATTTTCGGACCAGAGGGCAGTGGCAGATTTGCCAGCAGATCTGCCCTCAGTGACACTGAAACACATGTGACTAAGAGTTTTTTAATGTTTTGTGATCTGTCTGATTTGTTCCAAAAATTTTAGGGAGACGTTATTGTTAATGTTAGCAGGTTTACTGGCTCACCCATGGTCAGCCAGATACATATCCCTGTGCCATGGTTTTAACCCCTCTGTTGTATTATTTCTGTTTTCATCCCATGTTTAGTACCTTTCACTGCATCTCCGGTGTTTTATGGCTTGTGATATTGAGTGATTGTGTGGGTCAATACAAATGAGGTAGGAGTGAGTGAGTGTGCCAATGTTTTTTAGCACTTTTCACCATATTCATTTCTTTTAACATTTCTAAGGTTGCTGATAATCTCCTCACTGTTGCTCGACCATAGGCCTACACCTCAACAACAACAACAACAACAACAACAACAGTAACAATTTTCTGTTTCCCCAACATGTTTGCCAAATAATACTGTAACTCATTAGTATTCAGACAGTCACAGATTGTAATTGTTAACACATTTTTTTGTTCACAGAAACTGGTGACTTACGATCCTCGGAAGAGGATATCTGCTCGACAGGCTCTGCAGCACCCATATTTCAGAGGAGTGCATCTCGTTATTCCACCAGAAGTCAAGGTGAAGAGTAAAGGCTGATGTGTGAAACACAGTGTCAGTGCAAACATGTGAAGTCTGAGGAGTCAGTATTTTTTGCCTCTGTGATTGTTGTGCAGTGGAACACTTGTGGCACTTAAATTTCTTTTGGAGTGATCTGTTGTGTGCAAGGACATACGTGAATCAAGATTTTTTGTTTATATTTTGAAATGTTTGAGATATTAATATATTATGTAATTTTAAATAAATGTTTATTAACTACTCATTTCATTAAGCTTTCACTTATTCCCAAAGAATGAGTTTTCAGTAATTGTGGAATTGGTTTGTCACATTTAAACGATTTTTGAACGTTCTATTTAGTACTGCATGCACACAACTATTCATAAAATTCTTTCTTAATGTCCTCCGACATTATACAATTTGTTCAATTTTTGTTAAAGAATTTCAAATGCTACACTGTTTAAAAAATGAACTCTACAGTTTACTTTGGCTATCTTTGGTAGCTGTTATTGAAATTGACTGCTGTATTAAAAAGTCACGAAGTTTTGATAATCTTAATTTCAAAGTTAACAACAATGCAAGCTTTGCATTGTTCAATTTCAGAATTAGGTATTTCCCTCTATCTCTGTCAATTATCAAGTTTGCAAAGTTAGACTGAATGGTTCAATTTAGAAGAGAGAGACGAGTTGTGTACTAGTGCATATGTAGGTAGTATTACTCCTCAGGAAAATAAAACCTCTTTAGTTTCATATGAGGTTTAGGATTACAAAAATAGAAATTTAGAAGGGAAAAAGTGAACAAAATAATTTCAGTGACTTGTCTTAATAAGCACAACAGAAGAGATCAATTAACTATTTCATTCACATTTTGGCCACATGCAGGATGAATCAGAAATGTGGTCAGGATTAAAACTACAGATAATGCAACACATTCTGGAACTTAGTAGTGTGATTGCAAAACAGAAATTAGGAAGAAAGATTTGTTACCCTTTGTCCTCACAACAGGTGAGGCCCTCTTACTCCCACAGCTTTGGGTGACCTGCCTCTGCCTTTCCTTTCTAACCTTCACCGATTCCTCTCTTTCCCAATAAGAAAGGAAGTAAGAGTACCAGAAGCAAGGATTAGTGTTTTTGCTTTAACCCTCCAGCCACAGATCTGGTTTCGGCTCTTCTCTGACAATTTACTGTAGTTACCATATCACGTAATTTCTGCTATGTCTACACAAATGATGTCAAGATTTTCCCCACCAAATGTTTTTCTGTTGCTCTTTAACACAGTAAGCTGCTGTTTTCCTGTTAAATCATTTTCTGTTGTTCTGCAACATCAGAGTCGTGTTTTTCGCATTCTGCAGTCCCACTCACGTGCTTACGCGTGTAGCGTCTTGGGGGAAAATTTTGTACCCATATTCGCAAGTTTGAATATAGAAAGAAAAGACGAAGAAAATCACTTCAGTGACTTGTCTTAATAAGCATTATTATTTAATATCAGAGGTGTGATCAAAAAGTGAAGGAAATTTTTAATTTTGTGCACTTTATACGTCCAACTTACAATTTTTTTTATTTATTTATTTTTTTTTTTTTTTTTAAATCTTGTTGGTACGCATGTTACTGATTGTGTTTTCAGCTGTTTTGAGTATTTAATTGTTGACAGTCGAAAAGGTTAAACGTGTTTTCGAGAGCTTGCTGAATTTTTACTTTTGAAGAAGATGAATCAAAAAACAATTGCCATATGTATGAAATATACTCACTTGAGAATGCCTTGACAGATTTGGCTGATATTGAATGTTAGTATTTTGTGAAAAAGAGTACAATTGAAAGCGATATTTCAGTGTGTTATCAATGGTGATCATATGTTTGGTGTGTTGGAAAGATTGAATTGTCAGTTCGTGGTAATTTGGTGTGATGGAAACATTAAATTTAATTCAGGTTGTGGTTTACGTTTTGGAAAAATTTCCACCAATGAGGCATTGTAATATTGGTCAGCGTATGCAAAATGCAGGCCAACTACACTATTGTTGAGTCAATGAGACTGACAAAGAGCATGGACAGCATTTGGAGGCAAATTGAATAAGAAAGCCTCGAGCGTGATCCATTATGATGGATGCAATCCCTTATAACTCTGGAATAACAGGTATTAGATTTCGAGTAGCTCTGTTAAAGCTTATGCACAAAATAATTTGGAATGTCAGTAAACCATATGGCCAAACATGACAATTCAAACTGAATGTTTGGCGTTCAGATACGATCCAACAACCGTGGATGTATTGACAGACTTCAGGACAATGAATAATGTGGGTCAGCAATGCAATGCTTTGAATTTTCAATACGAACCACCAGGATTATGTTGTGCAAGCAGTAACATTAAACTACTACAACTGGCACTGCCATCAGAGCCACTGGCATCATTGCTTTCCGGCCAAGAACCTTGATCGAAGCATTTCTTGCAGGGCATACAAAAGTTCCTTCCAATTGACATCATTTGGAGAGAGTATTATTGAAGAACGAGGTTTTAATCGATCTCTTTTTTGACTGCGCCACACGCCCCACAGTCGCAGGTTCGAATCCTGCCTTGGGCATGGATGTGTGTGATGTCCTTATGATAGTTAGGTTTAAGTAGTTCTAAGTCTAGGGGACTGATGACCTCAGATGTTAAGTCCTATAGTGCTGAGCCATTTGAACCACACATCCCATACACAAATACATCACACAGAGAAACCTCAACAATTCACAAAGTTTCACCACGGGGGAGGAGGAGACGAGAGGGATAGAGGAGAGGGGGAAGAAGGATATCATGACATTTATCCAACTTCGATATGTAATTAGTATTGCCAGGTTCGCTGGTTTGAATTAAATTTTATTTGAAAGATGAAAAACAGTGCAGTACAACATTTGAAGTGTTGACTGTGGCTTTTGCCGAATCTGCTGTGAGCAAGACAAAAGTTAACATGATGTAAAAACATTTCAAAGAGGGATGAGATGAAAATGACGACCACCCTGGATGCCCTAGTACATTAATTACTGAAGACAATGTGGAAGAAGTAAATAAATCTGGTTCTGGAAAACCACCAGATCATCATCGGAGAGGTTGTTGATGATGCGAGCATACCCATTGGCTCATGCCAAGCAATTTTTTTAGGCATGAAACATCTAACAACAAATTTTGTTCCAAAAATGTTGAATTTCGGCCAATAATAATTCTACATCGATACTCTGCAAATCGCACTTAAGTGCTTGGCACATTCACGATAATTTTCTATTATTTCCATCTCAAACAGCACTCTGAATAAACAAACACCTATATCTTTCTGTGCAAACTCTGGTTTCCCTTATTTTATGATATAGATCGTTCTCCCTGTCTAGGTCAGTGTCAACAAAATAATATCGCATTCAGAGCAGAAAGTTGGTGATTGAAATTTCATGAGAAGATAGATTCCATTGCAACGAAAAACATCTTTCTTTAAAATATAATACAAAATGTGCTGCAGAAGTACCTGGAAGAGGACAGACAAGTGTAGTGTAGGCAGTCTTTTTAGTAGATCTGTTACATTTTCTAAGTGTCCCGCCAATAAAACGCAGTCTGTGGTTTGCCATGTGTTCTTTCCAATTAAATTGTCCATAATTGTAATTCGTAAGTATTTGGTTGAATTTTATGGCCTTTAGATTTGATTGATCTCTAGTGTAACTGAAGTTTAACATATTTCTTTTAGCACTCATATGGATGACACACTTTTCGTTATTTAGGATCAACTGTCGAATTTTGCACCATACAGATATCTTGTCCAAATCTTTCTGCAATTTGTTTTGTTCATCTGATGACTGTACTAGACAATAAAATGACAGCTTCATCTGCAAACAGCCTAAGATGGCTGCCCAGATTGTCTTGTAAATCATTTATACAGATAAGGAACAGCAAAGGGCCTACAACATTACCTTGGGGAACGCCAGAGATGACTTCTGTTTCACTTGATGAACTGTGACCTCTCTGACAGGAAATCACGAATCCAGTCACATAACCGAGACAATATTCCATAAGCACATATTTTCACTGCAAGCATATGGTGTTGTACAGAAATTTAGAAATACAGAATCAATTTGAAATCCCTTGTCAATAGCACTCAAGACTTCATGTGTGTAAAGAGCTAGTTGTGTTTCACCAGGACGATGTTTTCTAAATCTTTGTGTCAATAGACCTTTCTTTGTGTCCGAACACAATATATGTTCCAAAATCCTACTGCATATCGATGTTAATGATATGGGCCTGTAATTTAGTGGATTACTGATACTACCTTTCTTGAATATTGGTGTGACCTGTGCAACTTTCCAGTCTTAGGATACAGATCTTTCGTCAAGCGAATGGTTGTACATGATTGCTGTTACATCAGCATACCCTGAAAGGAACCTAAATGATATTCAGTCTCGACCGGAAGATTTGCTTTTATTAAGTGATTTATGTTTCTTCACTACTCTGAAGATATCTACTTCTAAGTTATTCATGTTAGCAGATGTTCTTGATTCAAATTCTGGAATATTTACTTTGTCTTCTTTGGCGAAGGAATTTTGGAACACGGTGTTCAGTAACTCTGCTTTGGCAGCACTGTTGTTGATAGTTGATATCGCACAGAAAAGGTATTGATTGTGTCTTGTCGCTAGCGTACTTTACTTATGACCAGAATCTCTTTGGATTTTCTGCCATGTTTCAAGACAAAGTTTCACTGTGGAAACTATTATAAGCATGTTGCTTTAATGTCCACACTAAATTTCAGTCTTCTGTAAAAGATCACCGATCTTGGAAATTTTGTGTTTGTTTAAATTTGGCGTGCTTGCTTCGTTGTTTCTGGAACAGTGTTCTGACCCACTTTATGTACCAAAGAGGATTAGCTCCAGCGTTTAATTTATTTGATATAAATCAATTGCACTTGATCCTATTTCTCTGAATTCGAGCCACAACTGGTTCCCACATTTACATTGTTAATTTTGAGGTAGCGGAGATTGTTTCTCAGGAAGGTGTCAAGTGAATTTTTATCTGCTTTTTTGAATAGGTAATTTTTCGTTTATTGGAAGAGTATTTGTGAGTTACAATATTCAGTCTCACTAAGACAACCCTGTGTTAACTAATCCCTGTTTCCATTTGGATGCTTGTTATGTGCTCAAGATTATTTGTTGCTAAGAGGTTATGTGTTTTCACAATTGTATAATCAGAGTTGGGAGGTTGGTAAAAGGACCCCATTATTACTTTATTCTCATTGCCGAGAATGACCTCTGCCCATACTAGCTCACAGGAACTATCTACATCAATTTTGCAACAAGATAAACTACTTCTAATAGCAACAAAAACACGCCACTGCCAACTGGGTTTAGCCTAACCTTATGGAACACTGTTAGTGTCACATAGACGTCACTGAGGAATCGCTGAATGAACTCAACAATGATCCAGAAGGATATGACGTGGGTACGATGTGGAAATCAAGGCCCAATTGTGCCAATGGAAACTGCCTGAAGACCCAAGACTGAAAAAAAAATTCAACAAGTTCAATCTCATGTGTAGGTTCCTCGCACTGGTTTTTTTCCGATTATAATGGGATAGTGAATCATGAGTTCCTGCCTTCTGGTCGTATGGTCAATAAGGAATACTACCTGGAAGTTAAGTGCTGTTTGCTTCAAGGTGTCTAAAGAAAAGACCAGAATTGTGGCAAAACCACTCGTGGGGATTGCATCACGATAATGCTCCTGCTCATGCCTCGTGAGTTCATGATTTTTTGGGGAAAAAAAAACAAAATCGTTGCCTCAGCCACTGTATTTCCACACATGGCCCTTGTGACTCCTTTCTATTCCAGAGGCTAAAGAGACTCGTGAAAGGATGTCGTTTTGCCACCATTGATGATATAAAAACAGAATCTTTAGAAGCTGAACACCATGATGAAAAGTGAGTTCCAGAAGTGCTTCCGAAATTGCAAAAAGCGCTGGCACAAGTATATTCTATCTGAAGAGAACTACATTGAAAGGTATAAAGTTGATATTGATGAATAAAAAAATTTTCTTTAAGAAAAACAAAAATTATTCTTACGTTTTGATCACACCTTGTATTTAACACTCAGAAAATTTATCAGTACCTTTATTCTGCTTTTATACCGCTGAATGCAATTTTTGCATTTCCTACATTATTCACGTTAAATGTCAATTAAAAATCAACTTCAAAGTAAGTTTATGGTTTTATTGTCACATTCCTATAATTTTAGCATGACAACTATATTAATTATCGAATAAAAATGCACCATGATTTTGTACAGAAAATTGCCCGTGGTTAGAGGGTTGAAACATCTTTCTCAGCTAAAATATTTTTCTCATTAGTATTGGAATTGTGCATCGTGAAGGTAACTGTTACTCAGCTAGTCTCTGCCTTTGTAATTTCATGTGGTTTTCTGAAGTAAACTTTCCTTGTAACACACAAAGAAAAGAATTTGAGTGGTTCATATTCATTAGTGCAGTACTTGCATAGCTTAGTTCCTTCCTTAGCTTCTTCAGAAACATATCTTCTGTGCCTTGTCTCTCCAGTCACCAGCCATCTCTCACTTTCCACAGTCCAGCCACAAAGGACACTCATCTAAAGACTCAGTACCACCCAGGACTGCAGCAACAGAGTCACATTCTTCATAAGGGTTTTGACAACCTCTCGTCGTCCCCTTAAACGAGGAATATTCTATCCCCCCAATGTGGTATCCTGCTGCCTACTCGATACCGTCGCCCGTCCCTACTCCACTCATGCTCCCAACAGCTTGCCTCATGGCTCATACCCTTGCAACAGACCTAGATGCAAGACGGTGTCCCATACGTCGTTCCACCACCACCTACTCGAGACCAGTCACAAGCATCACGTATCCCATCAAAGACGAAGCTACCTGTTAAAGCAGCCACGCGATCTAGAAACTGTTGCAACGACTGTGCCTCTTTTTACATGGGCATGACAAGTAACAAGCCGTCGTGTGCATGAATCCCCGCTGACAACCTGTGGCCAAGAAAATGCTGGACCTCCCATTTCTCCACATGCCTTCCAACACTGTTTGTATCACTTTTATGACTGTTTCACAGTCTGTGCCAGCTGTGTTCTTCCTACTAACACCAGCTTTTCTGAAGTACACAGGTGGGGACACTCCTTACAAGGTATCCTTCGCTCCTCTAAGCCCCCTGATCTTGACCTTGGCTAGTCCCTGTCCTCCATCTACATATACCCTTCTCTGCTTCCGCTCCAGCACTACACATGCATTCTCTCCCACTTACACTCTTACTAGTTTTTTTCACTTCACTCATCTTCCCCACCCCTAGCGCAGCCTTTGAACTCTGCGTCTACCAGCCCTACCCTGTCCCCACCGTGCTTCCACAGGCAGCACAGCATCTCCCCCTACCCCTGTCCTGCTATCCATTTCCTCCCCTGGCCTCTTTGCCCCCACTACTCACCCCAGCAGATGGCTGCTCACATCAGATGCAGTTACAGTCAGTCTCCAGTGCCCAGACAGCGGCCGTGTGTGTGTGTGTTCTATTTCAGAAGGATGATTTTGTCCGAAAGCTTAATATTTTAGCAGTCAAATTGTGCCTCTACTTGCATCCCATTGTACTAATTATTACAGTTTCTTCGATTTCTTACCATCCCATTCACCTATGGAGATGGGACCTGGATAAACTGACTAAACCAGAGGTTGTACAGAGTTTCAGGGAGAGTATAAGTAACAATTGACAGGAATGGGGAAAGAAGTACAGTAGAAGAAGAATGGGTAGCTCTGAGGGTAGTAGTGAAGGCAGCAGAGGATCAAGTAGGTAAAAAGATGAGGGCTAGTAGAAATATTTGGGTAACAGAATAAATATTGAATTTAATTGATGAAAGAAGAAAATATAAAATGCAGTAAATGAAGCAGGCAGAAAGGAATTCAAACATCTCAAAAATGAGATCGACAGGAAGTGCAAAATGGCTAAGAGGACAAATGTAAGGATGTAGAGGCTTATCTCACTAGGGGTAAGATAGATACTGCCTACAGGAAAATTAAAGAGACCTTTGGAGAAAAGAGAGCCACTTATATGAATATCAAGAGCTCAGATGGAAACCCAGTTCTAAGCAAAGAAGGGAAAGCAGAAAGGTGGAAGGAGTATATAGAGAGGGTCTATACAAGGGTGATGTACTTGAGGAAAATATTATGGAAATGGAAGAGGATGTAGATGAAGATGAAATGGGAGATACGATACTGCGTGAAGAGTTTGACAGAGCACTGAAAGACCTGAGTCGAAACAAGGCCCCGGGAATAGACAACATTTCATTAGAACTACTGACGGCCTTAAGAGAGCCAGTCCTGACAAAACTCTACCATCTGGTGAGCAAGATGTATGAGACAGACGAAGTACCCTCAGACTTCAAAAAGAATGTAATAATTCCAATCCCAAACAAAGCAGGTGTTGACAGATGTGAAAATTACCAAACTATCAGTTTAATAAGTCACAGCTGCAAAATACTAACGCGAATTCTTTACAGATGGATGGAAAAACTGGTAGAAGCCGACCTTGGAGAAGATCAGTTTGGATTCTGTAGAAATATTGGAACACATGAGGCAATACTGACCTTACGACTTATCTTGGAAGAAAGATTATGGAAAGGCAAACCTAAGTTTCTAGCATTTGTAAACTTAGAGAAAGCTTTTGAAAATGTTGACTGGAATAAAATTCTGAAGGTGGCAGGGGTAAAATACCAGGAGCGAAAGGCTATTTACAATCTGTACAGAAACGAGATGGAAGTTAACAAGAGTCGAGGGGCACGAAAGGGAAGCAGTGGTTGGGAAGGGAGTGAAACAGGGTTGTAGCCTCTCCCCGATGTTATTCAATCTGTATATTGAGCAAGCAGTAAAGGAAACAAAAGGAAAATTCGGAGTAGGTATTAAAATCCATGGAGAAGAAATAAAAACTTTGAAGTTCACCGGGAACATCAACAAAAGCAACATGAGGATAATGCAATGTAGTTGAATTAAGTCAGGTGATGCTGAGGGAATTAGATTAGGAAATGAGACACTTAAAGTAGTAAAGGAGTTTTGCTATTTGGGGAGCAAAATAACTGATGTTGGTCGAAGTAGAGAAGATATAAAATGTATACTGGCAATGGCAAGGAAAACGTTTCTGAAGAAGAGAAATTTGTTAACATCAAGTATAGATTTAAGTGTCAGGAAGTCATTTCTGAAAGTATTTGTATGGAGTGTAGCCATGTATGGAAGTGAAACGTTGACGATAAATAGTTTGAACAAGAAGAGAATAGAAGCTCTTGAAATGTGGTGCTATAGAAGAATGCTGAAGATTAGATGGATAGATCACATAACTAATGAGGAGATATTGAATAGGATTGGGGAGAAGAGAAGTTTGTGACTCAACTTGACTAGAAGAAGGGATCGGTTGATAGGACATGTTCTGAGGCATCAAGGGATCACAAATTTAGCATTGGAGGACAGCGTGGAGGGTAAAAATCGTAGAGGGAGACCAAGAAATGAATACACTAAGCAGATTCAGAAGCATGTAGGTTGCAGTAAGTACTGGGAGATGAAGAAGCTTGCACAGGATAGGGTAGCATGGAGATTTGCATCAAACCAGTCTCAGGACTGAAGACCACAACAACATGGAGCGTGAGAAGATTGATTGCTGGAATGCCTCTGTGCATGCTGTAATTACACTCATGTTCAGAAAAACAGAACACTTTGAACGAGTAGAGACAGGACATTCATATTCACAGGACATGCAGATTACTATGTTCTGCAAAAATATTAGTATTTGAACCATATTGACCCGTGGGTTCAAAGTAAACATTGCTATCACAGTGAAATACCACCTACTGTTAAAATGTGCCTGTGACTCTCGTTGCTATAAACCAAAGGTAATGGATCAGTGTGACTTGAGCAGATGTGTAGGATACCTTGCAGATGTATGCACCAACCTTAGCATCAAATCCATGCATTTAAAAGAGTGCACAATTCTGGCATGAGAGAATGGGATGCGTCCATCAGGGAAATTGCTATTGTTTTCCATCTCGTATCCTGACAACATGAGCTCCAACCATTACCAACACACCAAGATTAAACTACTGAAGACAATAGAGCATATGAAATTTAATAAGAAATGTAAAGCAAACAATGTAACTCCTAATTATATGATGTCAAAATTAAGACGACATCTACAGCAGCAAAGCGAGCTAAAAGGGTAACGTTTGCAGTGTTACTTGAAAATGGTACTAACGCCAAAATTGCAATCGTAATAATAAATATTTATACAGTCAACGGCGACTATTAAGTCTTTTAAGAAACATTACCATTTTCTTTGCCAAATGTTAACTTCTGGTTTTTTCTGTTAAGAAAGGAAATAGTTTTCCTATACGAGTCCGCAATCATTGTGAATATTTTGTGAGTGAAACAACCTGGACCGCTAAATAAGTTCATTATTTGTTATACTATTTTGTCTCCTGCCATCATGAGATACCTGCAGTTAAGATTAAAGTCAACATAAATAGTGGCAGGCATTTGTTATGCAACATCAAGCTACAAAAAATTAACAAGTTAATAAATATATTTAGGAAATTCATTCACCAAAAAAATTTAAACTTGCAATATTAAAACCTATCCCTAACTGCAATGTCAACTGACAACAGGTTCAAAATGTACACAAAGATGTAAGTTCTAGCTGACAGGTGGTGCTGGTGTTTGGGGCATTGCCTTCAAATTTTATTTTCCACTTATAAAAAGAAAAACATTCTTTAAATTACAAACATACAAAGTCAAAATATAAAACAGTTTAAATGAGAATAGTTGCTTACTCATAATATTCATTTTTCGGATGGAAGCAAATAGTCCATGTGAAGTTCAGTTGAATCTGTCAATAATATCTGTCCAACAGCCACATTAACTTCAGTATAAAGCATATTTTTAAAGTAGTACTTGCTGTCATAATTCTGCATGTCCAATAAACAAAAGAAAAAAAAAAAATGTGGCCTATGAACTATGGACATGATACTCATTTACATCTATATCTACATGATCACTATGCTATTCACTCGTTCCACTCTCAAACGGCGCACGGGAAAAACAAGCACTTAAATTTTTCTGTGCAAACTCTGATTTCTCTTATTTTATAGTGTTGATCATTTCTCCCTATGTAGTTGGGTGCCAACAGAATGTTTTCACAATCGGAGGAGAAAACTGGTGATTGAAATTTCATGAGAAGATACCATTGCAACAAAAAACACCTTTGTTTTAATGATTGCCAATCCAGTTCATGTATCATATCTGTGCCACTATCTCCCCAATTTCACAATAATACAAAACGAGCTGCCCTTCTTTGTACTTTTCCGATGTCATCAATCAGTCCCACCTGATGCGGATCACACACCGCACAGCAGTACTCCAGAATAGGGTGAACAAGTGTAGTGTAAGCAGTCTCTTTAGTAGACCTGTTGCACCTTTGAATCAGTCTTTAGTTTGCTCTATCCACAACATTTTCTATGTGATCATTCCAATTGAAGTTATTTGTAATTGTAATCCCTAAGTATTTATTTGAATTTACAGCCTTCAGATTTGTGCAACTTATCGTGTAATCGAAATTTAGAAGATTTCCCAATGGGTCTCCGGGTCACAGCGTTTACCGCAAACCCACCCATACAGATCGGTATCTGCACGACACCAGCTTCCATCACCCAGCACAGAAAGAGTCAGTTCTGAGGACCTTCGTACATCGAGCTGAAACTGTCTCGCATTCGGGAGGGCGACGGTTCAATCCCATCCTGATTTAGGTTTTCTGTGATTTCCCTAAATCGCACCAGGCAAATGCTGGGATGGTTCCTTTCAAAGAGCACGGCCGACTTCCTTCCCCGTCCTTCCCTAATCCAATGAGACCGATGACCTCGCTGTTTGGTCTCTTCCCCCCAAACAACCCAACCCACGAATTGAGCCACTTATGCAAAGTTTTTAAGGAAAACAGTTACAACAACAAACAGATCTCACAAGCAGTGTCATCCAAGCCTCGAAGGAAGACGACCTCTGAAGAAGACACCAAGCAGGTTGCATTCTTACTGTTTTGTGGTTCAACAACAGAGAAGATTAGTCGGCTCCTGAAGAGACGTGAAATAGACACAATCTTCAGGCCTCCGGCAACTAATAAATCTATGAAAGATGATGTAGGCCTCAGAATGCCAGGAATTTACAAGATACTGTGTGAGTGTGGGCAGTTCTATGTCGGCCAGACTGTTCGCACTATTGAACAGCGCCACATAGAACATGAAAGGTGCTACCGTCTGTGCAATCCTGAAAAGTCAGCTGTAGCAGAACATGTGCTGGAAAATGGACACCGAATTGAATTCGATGAGTCATCTCTTACTAAACGGACTAATGGCTTCTGGGATAGCATGATAAATGAAGCTATAGAGATTAGAATTTCTGATAACAGCTTCAATAGAGACGGTGGATTGCAGCTGGGTACAGTGTGGAATCCAGTGTTGAGGGAGTTGAAGCGGGGGTCCGTTGGTCGCACCATATATGGTGCGGGACTGAGCACCAGTGACGTCACGAGCGACGGCGGCTATAAAAGCACGGCAATGACAACCACAGGACAGTCGTCCATTTGACAATGGCAGAGGAGATCTCTGCCGAAACTTCTTGGGCAGTAAACCACTTGATGCAGCTTGAAACCGGAGAATGTTTTATTAATGGATATTGCCATGAAAGCATGCGTTCATACATCTCTGGGTCTTCTCTTCATCGAAAGCTCACTTCCCAGCACCGCTAAGATTATCTCCACTGACACGGTTGAAATTCTTGCATTTTTTTATTTCTACAGCCTCATTAATTACAGAATCCCAGTATGCAGGAGCCTGGGACAAAACTTCTATTTCATCAAACAATGTTTTGTGTTTCTTTGTGGGGCTGTACTCAGCAACTGCATATTTCTCCAGTTCTCAGTTTTTAAAACGCCATTGATGTTCTGCACAGTGGTCGGAAACAGTACAGATGGACTGACTGATGTAATTGCGTCCACACTCACGAGGGATGTTATAAATTCCAGAGATTCTGAGGCCAAGACGTCCTAAACGAGGTGTAGCATGTCATTTATCTTCTTAGGGGGTTGGAAACTAGATCATATACCTCGTCTTCCCAGGACTGCCTGTTTTGCTGGACATAGTGCTGCAGAAAGAAAGGTATGCTGTCTGTGGTTCACCACGCGAATGTTTCTTGGAGAACACTTGACTTCATCCATAGCCTTTCTTTTGGAATACATACTTCAGGTGATTAATTTTGGAATCCAAGTGGTCCTCGTCAATTTTTTTTCTCTGTTTATATCTTTAAAACTGCTCTCTTCTGAACTGGATATGAAAACTCTAGGCACTAAGGTATAAATTGGTGTGTGTTGGCTTGCAGTACACTGATTGGCTGAGACGTCCATCCAACTTCTGTTGTACTGAAACATCTAAAAATGACAGCCTTTCTTCTCTCTCTGTCCCTAGGGTGTACAGGATGTTTGGGTGTATACTGCTCATATGTTCAAGAAGGGCTCAAGACCTTCTACACTGTGTGGCCAGGATGATACACATGTCATCAATGTCATGATAAAATGTAGGTGGATGAAGGGGAGCCAAATTTAATGCACATTCCTCAAAATGTTCCTTAAAAATTTGGCCACTGCTGGCAACAACGGAGAACCCATAGCCATTCTCTCTGTTATTTCATAATATTTTCTCCCATACATGGAGTAGGTGGTCATAACATGCAAGAACAACTTTACTGTTTCAGGTGGAAAATGCTCTCCCAACAGTTTCAATGTGTCCTTCACAGTAACTTTTGTAAATGTTGAGACCACATCCAGACAGACTAAAATATTTTTTTGGGACAACTTTAACTTGTTTCATTTTCTCATCGAACATCTGAGAGTTTTTGATGTGATGTTCACAGCAGCCAGCTATCGGAATCGTCAACTTAGTTTAATATTTGGCCGGCCTATAGGAAGGAGAACCAATAGGGCAAACAATTGGCCTCAATAGAATTCCTTCACGGGGTCTTTGGGTAGTCTGTACTGCCTAGGCGCTCTAGAAGCTCATGCTCTAAGGATTTTTATGACATCCTACAATGCACAGAGCCCCTCTGTCTCTGCTCTGCTGACATTAGGTTTGGGCGGCTTGGCAGAGGCTTAAATGCTATTGGCAGTAAGTTGTACCTTATCGGTGTCATCTTGTGAGAGATGCTGCTCTGCCTGTTCCACTTCACTAATGAACTCCAAGATATGTGCAGTGCATGGTGTAGGAGCAAAATTCAGTCCTTTCTGTCTTAATGCCCAGAGTTTTTACCATTGAGTTCAGAAGAGATCAGCTTTAAAGACACTAATACACAGAGCAAAAACTGTTCCTGATGAGAATTCCAAAATTAATCACCTGAAGAACATGGTCTGAAAGAACAGCTACAGGTAACATTATATGAAGTCAGTGTTCTCCAAGGAAAGGAAATGTGAAAATGAATATACATGTGATGGCCACTGACAGCATTCCTTCCTTTCAGCAAAACAGGCAGAGTCCTGGGAAGACGAGCTATATGACCTATTTTCCAACCTCCTAAGAAGATAAATGACATGATACAACCCATTAAGGACAGACTCAGCTCAGTGTCCCTGGGATTTGCAACATTCTGTGCGAGTGTGGAAGCAATTGCACAGTCAATCCATCTGTCCCGTTCCTGACCACTGTGCAGAGCATCAAAAGCATATTAAAAATTGAGAAATGTACAGTTGCTGAGTACAGCCTCACAAACAAACACAAAATATTGTTTGATGAAATAAAAGTTTTGTCTCAGGCTCCTACACACTGGGATTCTGTAATTAAGAGGCTGTAGACAAGAACTTCAACTGTGACAGCAGATGTAAACTTAGCAGTGCACAAAAGCGAGCTTTCGATGCAGAGAAGACCCAGAGATGGTCGTCGCAATGTTTATGCTACAGCAGGAGCGGTGGCGCCACCAGTATAGACGTTGTCATCGTCTGCAACAGCGCTGTGTAATTGCTGATGGATCAGAAGCTGTCTATGGGCTATAGAAGGCCTTCACAGCTGCAGGTTTGACAGTCAGTTGCTCCTGATGACGATGATGGAGGTAATTGTTGAAAACTCGAGGTTTTACTCTGAACTGACACTGCAAGAAGCCTGAGAATGTTTTGTACAAAAGACTTCGTTCTCAAGCAGTAGTGACCTTTAGCACTGGAAACACACTTTACTGGTCATACACTGAACTTCTTGGGGTCCAGCTTAATAAGAAGTTAAAATGGAATCAGCACATGGATAAACTACCCTAGAAGCTCAGCTCTGTGTGTTATGCCCTTAGTTACATCTCTCATTGTGTTGACCTAATAATTGCTGATAATAAAAATCAGTTTTAACTGAAATGTGATGTACACAGTCACAATACAGGACACAAAAATAACTTTCATGTAGACTTGGTCTTCTTTTCCAGGGCTCAGAATGCTGTTATGTACTCTGGTGGTAAGTTATTCAAGAAGCCCCCATTTAAAATAAAGCAAGTGATTGGGAATCCCTTCCAATTCAAAAGAAAATTAAAAACATAATCATTAGCCACTTTTTCTACAAATTATCTTAATTTCTAGCTTCAAGGACTGTGAAGGTTCTGTTAGCCCACATGGCACGTAGCAATGCTTGTTACACAGTAGTATGACAAGTAACAATGAACTATACATGTAAAAAGTATTTTATTCACAAAATTACTATTGTAATCAAGCAAATATTAAGTGACTAATAGCCAATAAATAGCACCTGTATAATACGAGGGTGGTTTGAAAAGTTATTAGACTGGAATAAAAGAAAAGTACTTACATCCCTAAAGCTTTTTTTTTATTTTTCAATGCACTCTCATTGTAGATTAATGCACTTGCTCCAATGATGTTCCAGTGCCTTGATCCCATCTCGAAAATGAGTTTCCTCCAGGCCTTCAAAATAGTTGTCAACTCCAACTATCAATTCTTCGTTTGAAGTGAATCTTTGTCTACCAAGAAAAATTTTCAGTTTTGGGAAGAGATGGAAGTCTGACAGGGCCATATCAGGTGAATAAGGCAGTTGTGGCAACAATTCATACCTTACTTCGTGCAATTTTGCCATGGTGACAGCACACATGTGCGAGTGCACATCAAGAGTCGCGGCACATTCCTTGCAGATAATTTCCTCATTTCTAGTTCTTAGTTAAAATGTGATATGCCCTTTCAGATGACATCTGGGAAGCACGAGCAATTTCACACACTATCAATCGGCGATCCTCCATGACCGTTTTGTGCACTTTTGCAATGATTTCTGGAGTAGTGACGCATCTTAGCCCCCCACTGCACGGGTCATCATCTAAGCTCTTCCAACGAAATTTAAATTCATTTGGCCACTAGGTAACAGTTGAATATGAAGGAGTAGTGTATTCTGGGCATGAATGCCCTTTGCTTTCATACCTTCCTTTATGAAGTACTTAATCATAGCTCGAAACTCTATTTTTTTCATCTTCGCAAATCACTACGTGGGAACATTAACAGAGTCACATCACCACCACAGCTCTCTTCCAATAGCAATGACGTGGCACGTGTTTACAAGAAACAGTCCGATGAATATCACATAAACAACTCGTTGCGTTAGCACTGACCTCTCATGGTGAATTCAAGAACTTTTCAAACCAGCCTCGTACAACTAAGGATGCACTGGCTTTTTTTTTTCCTTCCCCTTTCAAAGCAGCAACTTCCTGTCAACTGAAATTAGCTTTAATCAGAATGAGCAACATTAAGCAGTTCAGAGTATACTGCCCGACAACAAAAGTGGAGCTCCCTGAATGGGCGGATGAAATTAAATGAAACTTCTGTCTGATGTTATTTCAGTGATTACAATATTGAGTAAAATTCACAAAGAACTGAGCAGTACAAACCCACATATCAAGTGTGACACAGCACCCCCATCTGGCCTGCACACTGATTTGTTCAGGAAGGGTGTTGTCGAGCCACTGTAGCCTCTCCTGATGCGAGCTGGTCCACAACTGGTGTAACTGGCCCTCAATACTGGCACTGAAAAGGGAGTCGATATCTAAACTCGTCCCTTATGTGTCCTGTGAGGAGCAATGTGAGGTCTCTCAATGACTACAACAATAACTTAACGTCACACACATAGTTCAAAGAGACACGTGCCGTGTATGGATGAGCGCTGTGCTGTTGAAAAATGGCATGACGATACTGTCACTCGGGTAGTAATAGACGAAGATGCGGGATGTCTGTGACGTACTGTTGTGCCGTTCCCTGAATCACTGCCAGCTATGACTCAAAGTCGTACTCCATGATTCCCCACACAGTGACTCTAGCAGCTGCTGCGTCTTTCCAAAACATCGGAAGAAAGCAACCTCTCCCCAGGTCCCCACCATAACCACCGACGACGATTCTCGCGTCCAGTACAGGACCACAGTTCATCACTGAACACAGTGCGACACCATTCATCAGCAGTCCATGCTCCCTAGTCACGGTACAATGCCAAATACAGCCATTTCTGGTGTCACAAAGCAGCCTATGCCTGGGACAGTAAATCGTCCGGATGCTACTAGTCCATGAGCAGTGGTGCAGGATGGCCCAGAATGTTGCAGGGAGTCCCTTACTTATTCTATGAGAGCAGGCACAGATATTAAAGTATATGATATGCCCGATGCACAATACTGTAATCCTCTCTCATGACGGACAGACGTGGCACCTCGACGAGGAGTTTGCTCGCCTTTACATTCCCGTGCAGTCTGACATAGGGCCACTGTCACATGCGAATACTCCACAAATCCGGATACTCCACGATTCAACCAGAGGATCGAATGGAGACCGACAATGAAACTCCTTTCAAACTCAACTCAATGAGGTGCTGATAACGCTATGGCAAACAAGCACCTGGCATCCCTGTGCACTTCACAGGGATCACTCGACACCTGATGCTGTTCAAACCCCATGTATATCCTACTACATCTGATAACACTAAACACAAATAACACTAATACACTCTGACTGCCATTCTACCTGTCACAGGGTCTTACACCCTAAGACAAAAAGAAAAAACAACACACCATGAAGGAACTATCCAACTGGGATGGAAATTGGTACATGGGATGTACATGTGCAGACAAACAAACACTTATAATTTCAGGAAGATTGGATGATTTATTGAAGAGAAAGAGCTTCACAAGTTGAGCAAATCAATAACACGTTGGTCCACCTCTGGCCCATATGCAACTAGTTATTCAGCTTCGTGTGGTTGTTGGATGCCCTCCTGAGAGATGTCATGCCAAATTCTGTCCAATTGGCATGCTACATCATTAAAATCCTGAAGCGGTTGGAGGCCCCTGCCCACAGTGCTCCAAACGTTCTCAGTTGGGGAGAGATCCAGTGACCTTGCTGGCCGAAGCAGGTTTTTGGTAAGCACAAAGACAAGTAGTAGGAATTCTTGCCATGTGTGGGCAGGCATTATCTAATTGGTAGAACACTTAGCAGGTGCAACAGGTCTACTAAACAGACTACTTACACTGCGCTTGTCCGCTCTATTCTGGAGTTTTGCTGTTCGGTGTGGGATCCACATCAGGTGGGACTGACAGATGACATCAAAAAAGTACAAAGAAGGACAGCCCGTTTTGTATTATCACGAAATAGGGGAGATAGTGCCACAGACAGAATTGGAGTGGCAATTTTTAAAACAAAGGTGTTTTTCCTTGCAACGGGATATTCTCATGAAATTTCAGTCACCAGTTTTCTCCTCATATTGCGAAAACATTCTGTTGGCACCCACCTACATACGGAGAAATCAGGGATTGCACAGAAAAATTTAAGTGCTCGTTTTACCCGCACACCGTTCTAGAGTGGAACGGTAGAGAGACAACTTGAAGATGGTTCATTGAACCCTCTGCCTGGCATTTTATTGTGAATTGCAGAGTAATCACATAGATGTAGATGTTAGATGTAAGAGCTCAGAATGGCTTGCCATGAAGGGCAACAAAATGGGGCATAGAGTATCATTGACATACCACTGTGCTGTAAGGGTTCCACAGCTGACAACTGAGGGGATCCTGCTACGGAAAGAAATGTCACTGCAAACCATCACTCTTGATTGTCGAGCCATGTGGCGGGTGAAAGTCAGGTTGGTATACCACCACTTACGGGGCATGTCTGTACACTCTTCGCTGATTGTTGGAGCTAAGTTTGAAGCATGACTCACATACGAGGATAATTCTACTTCAGTCAATGAGATTCAGGCAGAAGATGTATCGGGACATGCCCCAAACAGTGGTGGCACACCAAGGCGACTGTCGCCCACTATACGGCTTGACACTCAGGAGGGACAGTCTGGGATCCCTTTGGTTGTCATCCGCAGCACTCTTTACAACTCAGTGCTACATCAAAAACTTACTACACCGCACTTCTTGCCCTTCGTGGGAAGCTATACTGGGTGTACATATCAGCAATATAATGCCTGCCCACACAAGTCTAGAGTTTCTACTGTTTGTCTTCATGATTGCCAAATTGTGCCTTGGCCAGGAAGGTGACTGGATCTCTCCCCAGTTAAGAACGTTTGGAGCATTAGGGGCATGGCCCTCCAGGGATTTGACAATTTTATGTGCCAGGTGGACAGAATTCAGGACGATATCCACTCAGTCAATGAATCAGTCAATGCGAAACTGAATAACTGCTTGCATAAGGGTCAGAGGTGGAACCATACGTTATTGACTTGCTTAATTTGTGAGCTATTTCTCTTGAATAAATGATCGAATTTCTCTGAAATTATAATAATTTGCTTGCCTGTACATGTACATCACATAACCAATTCCACCCCATTTGGCTACTTCCTTTGTGATGTGTCTTCTTTTTGTCTTGGCGTATATTTACATATCTACTGATGGTGTGTATGTGTACGAAGTTACATTAACGTCCAACTATGTCTTCCAGTTGATTTACTTTTCTTGTCAGATGGTGTAGTTTGCTGTCAATACACTATACAGTTTATTTTCTATAATTGTATTTTGGTAAGGCATATCTTAACTTATTGCACATCCTCTAAAATCCTTTATCTGGATGGGCTCTAAGGAACATGATGAATGAATGAAACAGGACTCATTGGTCTTTGAGCCTAGATAATCAGATGATATAAAGAGGTACAAAGAGGAAAGGACTGTTAATAAATGTCTGTATTTTGTTTCAAATTTATTGCACCAGAATGCAGAATCCCACTCTGAATTCTCAATCAGAAACTCCTTCTCCCTTAGGCATCTCATCTCCCTTTCACCTCTCTCTCTCTCTCTCTCTCTCTCTCTCTCTCTCCCCCCCCCCCCCCCCCTCTCTCTCTCTCCCTCTCCCTCATTCTCTCTCTCTCTCATTCCTCCCAATCTGGCACCTGTGCAACTTGTTCCTCCTTTCCGGCCTTCCCCAACCTTTCCCTATTTCCTCCCTGACAAAGGAATTAACAGCTCTGAAAGCTAGGTTGATAGTTTTCTACTACTTTTATAATGTGTCTACCTACAGACCTTAGAATTTCCTCTGCTGAAGTACCATAAGTACTGGTCAGGCATTCTGTCTCCTTGTAATATTACAGTAATTTTTTCTCAAGCAAATTTTCTGTGGACAGCAACACAAATGTCAACCACTTATGAGAAATTAAGTTCTCAAGGGAGAATTCATTCATTCACACACTGTGTTTTGTAAATCTCATCATTTGTTCAGTGCTTATGCTATTATCTGACTGCTGGCCCTATTTTGTTTTGTTGTAGTTTCTAAGTGATGATCCAGTACAGCAATGTGGTCTTGTGTAGAAAGTAAACTCTTAATAACACAGGTATCTGAATTAATGTTCAGCTCACAAATGATCTTGATTATTGAAACACTATTCATTTGCATTTTGTTTAAAAATCAACAACTCTTTCCCATTTGTATTTTGTATACCTTGAGGAGTTGCTGATACCTTGTGGAATTACTGCTGTACCTGAAATAAAAAAAAAAATAAAAAAAATAGATAAACCAATGGGCTTCCTTGGCACTTCTAAAGAGTTCCTACCAATTATTGTATTAAAATATGTAAAGGTACAAATAAGAATGAAAAACTCTAATTTATAGCAATGGCTTAAATCCTACTTATCAAATAAAAGCAAAGAGTTAGCATCTCTTTAAATGGGGCAAATTATTACTGTAACAAAACAAAAAAAAAATGTCAGAGTGTTCCACGAGATTCCATACTAGGCCCAGTCCTATTCCTCTTCTATGTCAATGACCTGCCATTAAATATCAGTTCCCCGTCAGTTCTGTTCACAAATGAACTAATGTCTTAGTTGAAAATCAGGATTCGGAAAAAATTCCCAAATCTGTCATCAGTACCTTAGAAACTTGGTTTCAGCTAGATGGGTTGAATCTAAACATAACTAACACACATAATGATGCAGTTCAAAACCAAACAATAGAAATGTGAGCAAATTAAGACTATTCACAACAATCAAGATTGTAGAATAAGCTGACTCAGTCAGTTTCTTAGGTTTAAATCTGGATAAAAATTTGAGCTGCCAGGCACGTGTTGAGCATCTAGCAAATAAACTGGGAAGCTTTGCATTTGCAATACAAATATTATCAACTGCAACTGACATGAACACATGAAAAGTAGCATATACAAGCTACTTTGAATTCATTATATAAATAAATTACAATAAATTAAAAGCACACAGGCTAATGCAGATGAACTCAAGTCCACATAAAAGAAAGCTATGTGACGTACTGCCACTAAAATTTTATTACTTGGTAGATGAACTCGTGCTGGTCAAACCAAAAATTTGAGCTGGATACAATGTGTTACATATCCCAAGAAATATCATTATAGTGTTATATTATTTATTTTAATACTATTATTTATTAGTGTAAAAATCATAGAAACAGTATTATAAATTTTTGATGTACCTCCTATATGCAAACCAAATGGATTGCAAATGTACATCATTAGATGAATAAATCACAATTTATGAATCTGTTGTACTGCACGCCACACCTAATATAAGGGCTGATCATCTAGCTGCTGAACCATGAAGCATTGAAGCAGTTACTAAAAATATATGTCAGCCATTAGCTACATGGAGAAATAAGTAAGTTAATATTTAATGAAAATGGACAAAGCAAATGTTTCAGTTATGGTAAGTATGCCAGTAGAAGAGTGGTACTTTTTTTTTATTTGCCCTTCAGAATGGTGCTATAGAAGGTGTTTCATATTCTATGAAACTGCATGCATCATGCCTTTGCCTATAATACACAATCGAAACATGAAACAGTGAACACTTTTAAGGATACAATGTAAAAGTGACGTGATTGAGAAGAGAAGTAAAGATGATGAGTGAAACTGCACAGCTGTGCATGTGGAAAGACCTTGTGCTGAAAGCAGAAATGCAGAACCCATGGCTATGGTTTTTGCCTTGCTGGAAGAGTGGTCTGTTGTTTCAAGTAACTTACCAAATTTCAGTGAAGTCAACTGGTGCGGGAGACTGAATTGTTCTGGTGGAGAATTCTGAAACATGTGGATGGAGCATAACGTATACAGTTACATAAAACCATTTTAAGATGAACATAAGGCTGGATTTATTCAGTACAGTGAACTACAATACAGAATAAGAAGCACAGAAAGAGAAACACATTTGGAAAGAAATTAGAACTTTACTTAGTCTCAGTCTTTGTATATGGTTTAAAACAATACTTAGAAATTAATTATTAAAATTGGGCCACTTCCCAACAAGAGCATCGTTACTATATAAATTGCATTTGCAGACAAAATATCTGCAGTGTAAATACAAGGGCATGCTGAAAAGTAATGCCACTGATTTTTCTAAATTCTTGTCTCACTATTGGTTACATGTCATGCATGTTATTGGGTGACTTTCCCACTTCACGTATGGAAGTTGCAACCTTCTGCTGCTAGAAGTCTGTGTATTTTACCGTGTAGCATAGCAATGTGTGACAAATAATGTGCTGTAATAGACTTTCTAACTGCAGAAAACGATCCTCCAATTGAAATCCATAGAAAAATGAAAGCGGTTAGAATGATCATTATATCGACATCAGTTATGAGCGACATTGCTCATAATAAAGGAAATGGTGGTGCGAACCTCAACATGTATGACAGAGCTGAGAGGGAATGACTGCATACTGTAACTGACAAGACTCATCAAAATCGGATTGATGAACTCATCAAAGTAAATTATGGACACAGCTCTCAGGTAAGTGTGCCATACCACAAGAATCTGTACAGGCCATCATTGCAGAACTGCCATACAGGAAAACTGTGTGTACTGGAGGTGCCTCAAAAGCTCACTCCTGACACGAAACACAGAATATTGGACATCTGTCAGTAATGTGTTTTGCATTTGAGTACAAGTGTGATACGTTCCTTACAAGGGAACCTCCCCATCGCACCCCCCTCAGATTAAGTTATAAGCTGGCACAGTGGATAGACCTTGAAAAACTGAACACAGATCAATCGAGAAAACAGGAAGAAGTTGTGCGGAACTACGAAAAAAATAAGCAAATTTACAAACTGAGTAGTCCATGCCCAAGACAGGTAACATCAAGGAGAGTGAGAGCTCAGGAGTGCTGTGGTCCCGTGGTTAGCGTGTGCAGCTGCGGAACGAGATGTCCTCTCACTTTACACGATAGAATCCCTTATCCCAGTCTAGCTGCAGAACTGCAGTTGCAGCACAGCGAATTCAGCCAGTACAGTGTGGCCAGTGTGAGTGTGGGCGCATATGTCTGTGCACTCTAGCTCAAAAAAGATTTGTCCGAAAGCTAGCAAAGTTCTGTCTTATCCGCATGCCTTTTGATGATTACTATTTTGCAATTTATGTGGTGTCTGTTCTTTCGGACATGTCTGAAAGAACAGACACCATTTTGATCTTGCATTCACTATAAATTGAGACACAAAGGAATTAAACACATTAGCTGTCAGTGAGCACTGATTTATATCGAAAATTTTTGCCGGACTGGGATTTCAACCCAGGTCTCCTGCTTACAAGGCAGATGTGCTGACCACTGTGCCATCCTGACACAGTGATCACCACAACCGCACAGAGTACGCTAGCCACATATATAATTAATGTGATCCCTTCAGTAGTGAATAGTATAAGTTGAGGATTTGGATCTGACAGGAGGTGTGCCAGGGTAATCTGTGCGGTTGTGATTATCACTGTGTCTGGATGGCACAGTGGTCAGTGCGTCTGCCTGCTATAGCAGGAGGTCCAGGTTCGAATCCTAGTCTGGCACAAATTTTCAGCTTGCTCCATTAATATGAATCAATGCCCACTGGGAGCTAATACCTTTAATTCCTTTGTGTCTATTATTCAGTCAGTTAATACCTTCACACGCAAATTATTTACATTCTGCCAGGACTTTTCAGTACTGTATTTATATGAAGAGACTTTGAAACGTAATTTACCCATTATTATGGCAGGTCAAGTAATTTTTATTGAACACTGGAACTGCACTTCAAAGTGACACAGGTGCATGACACTATTTCCAACATAGTCACCAATTATCTGTAAACAACGCTCAGGAAATTCTACCAGTTGTTCAATTCCTCGATGATAGAAATCTGCTCCACAGTCACAGAGCCTTCGAGAACTGCCATGCGAATTTCCTCATCATTGTAAAATCTTTTTCTCCTTTATGTTCTTTCAGCTTGCCAAAAAAGATTGCCCAAACATTGTCATCTATGGTCAATGTCAGTAGCCTTCCTTCCTGGTTGCAATCACCCACATCTGTGCAAACTCGGTGAAACTGTTGATCACATTTCACTACAGCTCGATGCAACATTGCATGTGGTCCACCTGCCACCAGAATTTCATGGTGTTTTGTCCACAAGAATCATACTGTCCCGCATACTTCAGCTTTGGTGTGTGCTTCCATTTGCTGTGGCAGTTCACTTCCAGACTTTGATGCACTTCTTATCTGTGACAGAGCAGAACTGTGTCTGCAGGAAAACCTGAATGATGTTAGTGTGGGACGATATGTATGACTTCTGAAGGCACTACACAACCATACTACAGGTACATTATAGTGTTACTCTATTTTACTGTCAAAACAGACACAGATATATCTTTACACAACTTCACCCACACTCTATTTACTCCACGTCTTCCTCCACATATCTTGCTTCGACAGTATACTGATTTCTTTAAGCCAACTGAAACACAGGAAAACTAGCAGTGGAAACTCAGGCTTGGGGAGTGGTTTGTTTGGATCTGATTCTCAGAGCTTGCTGACGAAGTGCCCAGAGACAATGGTCATGTGTGCATGAGTTGTGTCTGAGTGATTGTGTGAACGTGTATGTTCTCTTGTTTTCTGACAAAGGCTACGGCCAAAAATTTAGTTGTGAAAGTGTGATTGTCTTTTCTATGTGCCTGTGTGTGGCTCAGCGATCATCTTTATGTTGAGTTACTACCTATCCTCATTGATTCTCAGAGTATTTGCGCAAAGTGTCTGTTATGTGGGTGATCACTGCAGTCTAATTTCATCAACATGGTGTCTGTGACACGTGAATAGCTGGCCACATGAGTGGACTACTATCACGGGCCAAGGTTGCAGACCATTTCTGTGGGTGCCGATCTGAAACTCATAGTTTCCCACTAATGTCCAGGCTGGGTCTGACTGTGTGGGGCGTAATTTGGTGGATTTTCTCGGTTTATCCATGGACCCAGGAGGCCCATGGGCGATGGATTACAGAAATTGCAACTGTCTCACTGCAAGTACATTGTACAGTGTAGCATTTTATAGACATTTTATGTATTCTAGGAAAGATTAAGGAAAGGCAAACCTATGTTTCTAGCATTTGTAGACTTAGAGAAAGCTTTTGACAATGTTGACTGGAATACTCTCTTCCAAATTCTAAAGGTGGCAAGTGTAAAATACAGGGAGCAAAAGGCTATTTACAATTTGTACAGAAACCAGATGGCAGTTATAAGAGTCGAGGGGCATGAAAGCAAAGCAGTGGTTGGAAAGGGAGTGAGACAGGGTTGTAGCCTCTCCCCAATGTTATTTAATCTGTATATTGAGCAAGCAGTAAAGGAAACAAAAGAAAAATTCGGAGTAGGTATTAAAATCCATGGAGAAGAAATAAAAACTTTGAGGTTCGCCAATGACATTGTAATTCTGTCAGGGACAGCAAAGTACTTGGAGGAGCAGTTGAACGGAATGGACAGTGTCTTGAAACGAGGATATAAGATGACCATCAACAAAAGCAAACAAGGATAATGGAATGTAGTCAAATTAAGTCGGGTGATGCTGAGGGAATTAGATTAGGAAATGAGACACTTAAAGTAGTAAAGGAGTTTTGCTATTTGGGGAGCAAAATAACTGATGATGGTTGGAGTAGAGAGGATATAAAATGTAGACTGGCAATGGGAAGGAAAGCATTTCTGAAGAAGAGAAATTTGTTAACATCGAGTATAGATTTAAGTGTCAGGAAGTCGTTTCTGAAAGTATTTGTATGGAGAGTAGCCATGTATGGAAGTGAAACATGGATGATAAATAGTTTGGACAGGAAGAGAATAGAAGCTTTCGAAATGTGGTGCCACAGAAGAATGCTGAAGATTAGATGAGTAGATCACATAACTAATGAGGAGGTATTGAATAGAATTGGGGAGAAGTGGAGTTTGTGGCGCAACTTGACGAGAAGAAGGAACCAGTTGGTAGGACATGTTCTGAGGCATCAAGGGATCACAAATTTAGCATTGGAGGGCAGCGTGGAGGGTAAAAATCGTAGAGGGAGACCAAGAGATGAATACACTAAGCAGATTCAGAATGATGTAGGTTGCAATAGGTACTGGGAGATGAAGAAGCTTGCACAGGATAGAGTAGCATGGAGAGCTGCATCAAACCAGTCTCAGGACTGAAGACCACAACAACAACAGTAGGAACCATTCAGCTCCACAAATTAGGCATAGGTATAGATTTAGGGATCTCTGACCATTCTGCATTATTCTTTGAACTACCAAAAATTAACAACAAAATTTCATGTAAAAAAAAAAGCCATATGAAAAGGAAATTTGATAAAAAAAATTCAGTTACATTTAGAAATAAGTTAAGAGATACTGAATGGCCTTACAACAGCTGTATTTTGCATAATAGTAACTTTAAGAATTTTTTAAGTAGCTTTCCTGAAATATTTAATAAACTTTTCCACTTAGAACCATGAGTAACAAAACAACTAATAAACTTAAATGGATAACTCAGGGTATAAAAATTTACAGTGCCAGTAAGAGGAAACTCCACAATGAACATAAATACAATAAAAAGAGACATTTTACTGAGTATGTTCATCATTATAAAACTATATTTAAAAAAGTTATGAAAGTAGCCAGAAAAATGGCAGACAATAAGTTCACTGTACAACATAAAAATCCCAGCTCAAATATCAGAGTGTTTAAATGATTGATTCATAAATGTTGCAAAGTCATATGTTGATGTAGCAGAGTATCAGAGTAAAGTAAATCCTTTAGCACTCCACCAAGAAGCTGAGTATCTTACAGATTTTAAAAAAGTCACAATAAAGGATGTGGAAAATGTTACATTGTCCTTAAAAAATAAACCCTCTGCTAAGCGGGATTGGATACCCACTAAAGTGACTGAAACAATGTGTGACATAATAGCACCTCCCCTAACTAAAATATTCCACCAATCTTTTAAACAGAGATGCTTTCCTGATGTTTTGAAGTGTGTGGAAGTCAGACTTCTGTTCAAGAATAGGTGAAGGAAAGACAAGGAAAACTATCACATTATTTTTATTCTTCCAAGCCTGTCAAAAGTTCTAGAGAAAGTAGCTGCAAACCAGATCAAAAATTTTATTGTAAAAAATGATAATATTATAAGTAACCAATCTGGATCTCAAACAAGAAAAAATACTCTGGATTCAGTGAATAACTTTATTGCAAGACATACAAATCATTGGATCAGCAGAGCAAAGTTGCAGATGATACTTCTATCTTAATTGAAGATGACGATGCTGAAAAAATTCCGAGATATATCATAAGCAGACTGGATACCTTAGAAAACTGGTTTCAGTTAAATGGGCTGAAACTGAACATTGTAAAAACCCATACAGCATATTTCAAAACCAAACATTCGAAATGTGTGGAACTTAAAATACAACATAACAGTCAACTTATGTAAGACGCTGACATGGTCAAACTCCTAGGACTAAATGCGGACAAGAACTTAAGCTTGAACATACATATTGACTTCCTATCACATAAACTATGCAGTTTTGCACTTGCAATGCAAATAAAATACTAGCCAATTCCATTGACTTGAGCACGTGAAAAATTGCTTATCATAGTTATTTTGAATCTATTGTTACATGTATAATTTTCTTGGGAAGTTCAAGCAGTGTATATCGAATACTGAAACTGTGAAAGAAAATTGTCAGATACATGTGTACTGCACAACAGAGTGTTGGCACCCATTATTTCAGAAACTACAAATCTAAACTGTTCACTCCATGTACATTAATGAAATTATAATCTTCCTTCACAGCAGACAAAAATTATTTTAACCACACATATAACAAGAGAAATAAAAATTATTTTATGTTACCCACACACCAGTTGAAATAATGTTCACAGACTCCACTGTGTATGGGGATGACAATGTATAACAGGTTAATGGGCAAAACATTTTAATATGCAGCCAGAAATTTTAAAAATGAGGCTTCAGCAGATTCTGTAGGAGAAATGCTGCTATTCAATAGGAGAATTCATAGAGGATGAACGTAATTTGAGCAATGAGTAATTAAGCATTTGATTTTATTGTGTGTATATATAACAAAATTCTATTATTATTATTATTATTATGCTTTCTGTTAACATCAGCTGTTCTATGTTTATGGTGAAATTTTACCACAATTTTGACATGTCTCCTGTACCTGAATCAAATGATTTTGTAGTAACTTCAAGTTGATCAAATATATTTCAAGGAAGACGCAATACATGTAAGTCACAGATCAAGTAAACAGAGTAAGACGTGTGTACACTTTAACAGCCAAATTATAACTGAGTCCAAGTCTAGCAGCCGATGGCTGGCTGGCCGCTTAGGTGGCGCTGCTGCTGCATGGCTGGCAGACAGCCGCATGTAGAGGACGTGTGTAACTGCGCAGAGGCTTCCCGTACGGACGGAAGTGTCCCCGATGATAACGGGTCGAGATGACAGGAGACATGGGGGTCGAATCTGCTGGGGCCCCGTGCACCAATCTGCCCACTGCAGCAAGTCCAGTTGTTATAACAGGAGACATGGGCAATGTGTCCATGTCCGTAGGAGAAGGAGGCGAGTTGAGTTGCTCCGACAGATGATGGTCATCTGGTTCCTGCATGGGCACGTCTCCTGGTGGTGTCGGTTCTTGTGCTGGCATTGATATGATGGTGAGAGGACTACGTTATGAGTAATGAGAGATTCCAGTATCCCGAGCATCAGGTAGAGCCGAAGGCGGTGTAGTGGCATCCGGAACAGGCGTTGCCGGCACACGAGGCTGAAGCTGGTCCAAATGACGCACTGCAACACCCGTGTCCATCTGGATTTCATACAGGCGTCGGCCACGGTGTCATAAGATGCAGCCAGGACTCCATTTTGGCCGCCTGCCGTATCCCCGTACCCAGATGAGGTCGTCGGCGGTGAAAGGGCCAACGAAGGCACCCAGGGCCGTGAGGTGGAAGACCGCAGAAGACGAAGTAGCGTGCTGGGCTGTCGGCCATGTAAAAGCTCAGCCGGGCTCTGGTCGCCCATGGGGGTGAAACGATAAGAAGCCAGAAATTGGAGAAGTGCATCATCAGCAGCAGAAGAAGTCAGGAGTTTCCTCATCTAAGCCTTAAAATGTGCGGACCAATCGTTCAGCCTCACCGTTTAACTGTGGATGGAACGGAGGGGCCGTGACATGCATGACGCCATGACGGGCACAAAAATCCGCAAAATCAGAAGAGGCAAATTGCAGACCATTATCAGTAACAAGAGTAGAGGGAAGGCCTTCCAAAGCTAGAGCACTGGTGGTTGCCGCGGTGGTAGGCGACGTGCAATGGACAATGAAAGGAATGTTAGAGTAGGCGTCAATAACGAGAAGCCAATAAGTACCTAAAAAAGGTCCCGTGAAGTCAGCATGAATATGCTCCCAGGGCTTCTCAGGCGAAGGCCACGGAGACAAAGATGACTTCCGGGTGGCGGCATGTGACACACAAGGGCCGCAGGCAGCGACCATGTGTGCGATTTCAGAGTCGATGCCGGGCCAGTACACATGACGGCGCGCCAGAAATTTTGTGAGAGAGACACCCCAGTGCCCTTGGTAAAGGAGGCGCAAGACTGAAGCACGCAAAGACGCAGGTACCACAACACACAGCGAAGCATTGTTGGTGGAAAGGACGATAACACCATCACTAGCCGTGAGGCGGTAACGCAAAGTGTAGTAGCTCTGCAACGGATCAGAAGTCTTAGCGGACGGACGATCTGGCCAACCCTTCTGAATATAGCGTAAAACCCGGGAGAGGGTAGGGTCAGAACCCGTAGCAGCCACCAACCGGTCCCCGGTGATGGGGAACCCGTCCACAACCCGCTGCTCGGCAACATCCAGGTGGAAACACAAAAGTTCGTCCCTATTGAATGCCAGATCAGGACCCATGGGAAGGCGAGACAGTGCATCAGCATTCGCATGTTGAGCCGTCAGCCGGAAATGAATCTCATAATTGAAATGAGACAAGTAAAGAGCCCATGTTCATGAACAGCATGTATGCGGTCGGATTTACAAACGGATGACACATGACCCTTTTTTTTGCATTTGTGACACATGGCCCAACGTTGTGGACAATCTTCTCGTGAAAGTTTTGTAAAACACTGTGGACATGAAGGAAGTTGCTGTGGGTTTTGCTGCAGTTTCTTAGAGGTTCGTTTACGGTTATGCTGAGGCTGCACTTGGGAGCGTACTGCGGCCACGTCGGCTGGTGGGGACACGCCACACGCTTCGTCAACATCGCACAGAGGTCGTATTTCCCCGACGTTGCCCCATGCCTCTATTTGCGCTCCAGCAGCGCAAGAAATTTCAAAAGACTGAGTGATGGATAGGACTTCGTCTAGAGTCGGATTTGCCAACTGAAGGGCATGTTGCCGAACTTCTTTGTTGGGCGCCGATCGGATAATAGCATCCTGTACCATGGAATCGGCATAGGATTCTTTGTGAACTTCAGTAACAAATTGACACTTTCTACTGAGGTCGTGAAGTTCAGCAGCCCAAATGTGATAGGATTGATTCGGTTGTTTTTGACAATGATAAAAGGCAACACGAGAGGCTACCACATGCGTTTGCTTTTGAAAATAGATGGACAGAAGTGAGCACATTTCAGCAAAGGACAAAGACGCAGGATCTTTCAAAGGAGCCAATTGCGACAACAACCGATACATTTGAGGTGAAATCCATGAAAGGAATAGAGACTTACAGTTTGTTCGTCCGCGACATGAGATACCAAGAAGTGCTGACGAAGACATTTTTCGTAATCAGACCAGTCTTCTGCCGTCTGGGCATTTGATGCCATGACGAAATTACGAATCGCATTTGTGAGAAGCGTTTGCTGTCCTATGAGACCTTGTAATAGTTGCTCTAAAGTAGCCATGGAAACGTGTGTCAACGATGGAAAAGAAAAATCACTATCTCATCACCATTTGTAGTAACTTCAAGTTGAACAAATATATTTCAAGGAAGACGCAATACATGTAAGTCACAGATCAAGTAAACAGAGTAAGACGTGTGTACACTTTAACAGTCAAATCATAACTGAGTCCAAGTCTAGCAGCGCTGGCTGGCTGGCCGCTTAGGTGGCGCTGCTGCTGCATGGCTGGCAGACAGCGCCGCATGTAGAGGACGCGCGTAACTGCGCGGCAGCACTTTGAAAGATTGGCGAGTCACAACAGATTTAGATTATGTGCATTATGAGATGAATAAACCACAATTCACAATTGACTGCAGACTCCACATCTTTTTTGGCTAATCTTTTAACACCAATCTGTTTCTTTCAAGTTCAGAAATAGAAAATAATGAGAGACAGCTAAATCTGGTAAATAGGGAGCATGAGGAAGCAATTTGAACTTTTAAAGCAATGATTTTGAGCATGGTGATAATGGATTATGGACTGGCGCACTGTCAAGATGAAGAAAAACTTTCTATTTAGCTAAGTATGACTGTTTTTGATTGATTTCATCATTCGAATGCTAGCATAAGTTCACATAATAAGCATTATTCACTGCTTTCCCTTTTGGAAGACAATCGGTGAAAATTATCACACATGTATCCCTAAAAATTGACACCATGACCTTCCCTGTAGATGGAACTGTCTTTGGCTTCTTTGCAGCAGATGAAGCCTTGCAGTCCACTGTTTTGACTTTCATTTTATCTCTGGTTTAAGGTGATGGACACAGGTTTCATCCACAGTTATGAATCAACACACGAACTTGGCTTTATTGTAGTGAAACATGGCCAAACAATTGACCGACACGTCCTCATGACAGTGTTTTTGTTCCACCGGGAGTAAATATGGCATTCTTGTTGCACACAGGTTTCTTGTGTCCACATTTTTAGCCATTATGCTATGTACAACACAGTTGTTTGAAATGCCTATGATGTCTGACAGCTTGTGCATTTCAATTGACAGTTATCTGATATGATTTTGTGCATTTTCTCCACACTTCCTGTTGTGATTACTACATTTGGTCGGCCAATGCTATGCCTGTCTTGGCAGCTCTTGCAGCCTTGCTTGAACTCTGCCACCCAATATTTTACTGTTGTAAATGAAGGAGCAGACCCCACCCCAGAGTTTATTCTAGCTCTTTAATATAAGATGAACTAAGACCTTTCAACTGAAAACACTATATCACATAACAAGGATCAGTTTTATCCATGTCTGCAAATTCGCTGAGACTGTTCACTATTGATAGTTCCCAAACAAATACTAAACAATGTAGCATTGTCAAAGTTCAAACTCAAGTTTTATAATGCGGTATTTTCTACCTTCTCATTTCTTTGAAACAACGGCTGTTATTTTATGCCATGTCAGTCCTCCTTAGTAGGATTGTGCATTGCACTAGCTGCCAATAACGAAGTCAGAATAGTAGATAATCTTTGTTCTTTGCATGTCTGCTACCAGCCTTGTAACAAGTTTAAAGTGCCTGCACATCAAAATTCAATGATTGAAAAATCAAAAATTCTTTGGAAGCATCGCCATAATGTTAAGCAACTAACTAACTCACTGACTGTGATAAAAATCCACTGACAAAAGAAATGGCTACAAATAGTAAAACTAGTGTATGATTCTCATTACTACATTTTGTGCCACTTCATGTATTTAACGAAAAGGCTCAAAGGAACTGATCTTTACACCTACGTCAAACATCTACACGGTGATTTAAAAAAGTTCACAAACTGACAAGACACAGCGGGCATACAGAAAGGATCAGTAATAGCAAAGGAATCAGGGGTCGTAAAGGCCATACAGGGCTATTAAATGGTGTTGCAGTTATTTAGTCACAGGTTACAAATGGAACACACAACAGGAGATGTTCAACGTTTTGCCCAGATGCATCGAGACACACCTGAGTTGATACTGCATTGAATGGCGCACTCTCTCAAAGATATCTGGTGTATCTCAAAGACATCCTGCTGCTGCAACAATTTTGTCCACTAGAGCCTCCGGTGGTGTAACATGTATTTCATACACAAGGCCCTTCAGATAACCCCAAGGAAAAAATCTATTGGGGACAGATAGGGTGATCATGGTGGCCATGCGACTGTCCCAGCATAACCAATCCAGCAGCTGGGAAGGGTTGCCTGCAGATGTGCCCTCACCTGTCTGCTGAAATGCTTGGAGGCTCCATCGTGCTGAAATTGAATGCGGTGATGAAAAGGCATGGGATCATCATTCAGCATGTTTGGCAGAACCTGTTGTTGGAATACAAGATACATGCAATCATAGAGTCAGTCTGGGAAAACGTACGGCCCAAATAAACAGTTTCCGATGATGCCAGCCCACACATGACTGTAGCACCCTCTCATGGCATTTGTGATCCCCAGTTCCTATGTGATTACTGATCCTTGTTCCATGTCAGTTTGTAAAATTTTTTTGAATCGCCCTGTATATCCATAGTCTGCAAACCACTGGGAGGTGCATGACACAGAGTATGTCCCACTCTACAACATATTACAACAGTGGTTCCCAATCTTTCTGAGATCATTATCCTTGACCGCAATCAGATATTTGCTAGAATCGTCCACCCCACCATTATATACATTAGTGCATAACTAAACTTTAGAAAGGAAAAGAATTTTCTTTCATTATTTTTTTAAATGACAAAAGATAAATGACATTTAGTTTTCATAGGTGTTTTATTAAACTGCAAACCAATGAGTCAGTGACGTAATTGCCACTGCTTATTTCTAACAACCCTTTTGTATAGAATGATGAAGAAATTCTCAGAGTGTTACTGACAAAACCTACAACTCTCTCTCAGAAAAGAAAGCTAACTATCCACTTATGCTGGAACATACTTCCTCTGCACCACTCCTCTCCCTAGCAGCACTTGCTTCAGCCACATGCTGTATTCTCACTTAAAACCAAACAAGTTAAAAAGCAAGCACTATACTTACTGTTTGTAAATCACTTAATTGCTAGATTCCTTACTTCTGAACTGGAAGAAATTGGAAGACTTCATGTTGCCAGCACTTTGTGTCTGACAACCACCACCATCACTGACAACAATACACTGAGATGACTAAAGTCACGAGACAGGGACATGCACATATACAGATGGTGGTAGTATCATGTACACAGGGTATAAAAAGGCAGTGCATTGGCAGAGCTGTCATTTGTATTCAGATGACTCATGCGAAAAAGTTTCGGACATGATTATAGCTGCACAATGGAAATAACTGACTTTGAATGTGGAATGGTAGTTGGGGCTAGATGCATGGGACATTCAATTTTCGAAAATGTTAGGGAATTCAGTATTCCGAGATCCACACTGTAAACAGTGTGCTGAGAATACCAAACTTCAGGCATTATCTCTCACCACGAGCAACAGAGTGGCTGACGGCCTGCTCCTAATGACTGAGAGCAACAGTATTACAGTGTAATGATAATTTTTACTTTTGGGCAGTCTAACTACAACTGAAAGAAACAGTTTTCATGCCATGCGCATTTCGCTTTTATTCTCTGCAAGGCACCTTCAGTGGCAGGTTCGGTGAACAATTTTCTACATGTTGTGTTTTTGTTCCATTTTCACCACTATTCTTGTTCTTATAATTTTCAATTTGAGGGTTTTTTTCCACACTTAACAACACTAGGAAAATTGTGTTTCATTCAGTTGTAGTTAGGGAGTCCTAAAGTAAAAATTATCATTATACCGTAATATTACATGCAACTGAGGAAGACAGGACAACAAAAGTTGAAGAGAGAAACAATGTTTGCCTAGAGTTGTCAGTGCTAACAGGCCAGCAGTACTGCGTGAAATAATCACAGAAATCAATGTGGGACGTACGATGAACATATGTGATAAGACAGTGCAGCGAAATGTGGCATTAACGGGCTATGGCAGCAGATGACCAATGCGAGTGCCTTTGCTAACAGCACAAAATCGCCCAGCCTCTCTTGAGCTCTTGATCATATCGGTTGGATCCTAGAACCTGACTGGAAAACTACAGCTTGGTCAGATGAGTGCCTGTTTCAGTTGGTAAGAGCTGGTGATAGGGTTAGAGTGTGGTGCAGACCCCAGGAAGCTGTGGACCCAAATTATCAACAAGGCACTGTGCAAGCTGATGGTGGTTCCATAACAATGTGTGCTCTGTTTACACAGAATGGACTGGGTTCTCTGGTCCAATTGAATCAATTGTTGACTGAAAATGGTTATGTTTGGAGACCATTTGCAGCCATTCATGGACTTCATGTTTTATGGATGACAATGCACCATGTCATCAGACCATAACTGTTCACAGCTAGTTTGATGAATATTCCAAACAATTTGAGCAAATGATTTGGCCACCCAGATTGCCTAACACGAATCCCATTGAACATTTATGGGACAAAAATGTTCATGCACAAAATCCTGCACCAGCAACATTTTCACAATTATGAACAGCTGTAGAGGAAGCATGACTCGACATTTCTGCAAAGAACTTCGAACAACTTGTCGAGTCCAAGCTGCGTCGAGTTGCTGCTATATGCCAAGCAAAAGGATGTCTGACAGTGTATTGCTTACATCCTAAAACGTAATCAGCTTTTGTGGTGACAACGGGACTGTTTAACTTGTCAGTCATCAGCGATCTTCAGTGAGATCTGTAACTCAGGGTTGCTGTATTTCCTCACCTGTGATATAACGTATGTCCATTTAGTATATGTCAGGCATTCTGTGTCATGTTAATCTAATAAATGATGAAGTTGAAATAGTCCAAATACTTTCAACAACATGTTTTATCACCTCATGAACTGATGGAGACTGACACAGGTTTAGTGCCTCACGGATGAAATAATACTGACTCTGCACGGCCACTGCTGCTGTCCCTTACATAACTGTTTACAATCATGAAGTTACAATCAACATTGTTTCAACTGAAGTTAGTTGAATTTACAGTTAAGAAAAGGACATACTGGTACTCACTGTAAGGATGACACATTAAGTTGCCGACGGGCATGATGAAAAGACTGTTACATATAAGCTTTTGGCCAAAGACTTCCTGGTAAAAGAAAAATGCACACCCATTTACACAAACAGGCACACCTCACAATAAAACGGACAGTAAGCATTTCAACATAAAGAGGAGGAGCAACTCTTATCACTAGACAAAAATCTGTAGATAGTGAAGCAAACACTTAGTTTTTCGGAATGAGCTTTGATTGTCAGCTAATATGGTGTGAACATACAAAGGTACTGGCAAAAAGCTTGTTACCAGCATGCTATGCTCTTAGAGTGTTAGTATGTCTGTAATAGCCAATGACTTGTGGTAACATACTAGGCATACATACACTCAATTCTGAGCTATGGGATTCGTTTCTGGAGATTGAAGACAAAAAATATGGACATAGTTTTTAAACTGCACAGAACAGCCATACATAAGAATAATAACTGGAAATAGTAGTGGGACTCATTGTAAACAGCTATTTAAAAAAATTAAATAGTCTTACTTAACGAAGTGTGTACATATAACAGTCTGTGGAGCATATCATGGAAAATATTATCAAATACTGCAGTAATTATTCTATTGATGATCATGGCACAAGAGATAGTTTAGAGTTATAGTTACTGAGGAAGAACAAATAAAAAACTAGAAACAATACCTTATATCAGTCGATAAAACTGTATAATAAACTTCCAAGGGAAGTGAAAAAGATTGCTAAAATACATTTTTTTAAAAGGCAGCTAAAACTTTCTTAAGAAGTAATGCTTATTATACAGTTAAAGAGTACTTAGATAACTAAGAGTAGTGGATAGCAATTAGAGGGGATACTACAACACCTGTCACATTTCAATACACGGTAATGTTTGACTGCTTTTGTGAGGATCATGTGTCAAGCCTAGCTTAGTTTTTCAGGTGAACAATTTGAGTGTCGAGATCGGAATTGAGGCTGACAGTATAGAAGTGTCTTCTCAGTCCAGGAGTCATCGGTAGGTGTCTTGGTGTGTGCGGCAGTGGAGAGTGGAATTAAGTTTTACATTGCAAGTGGTCGGAAAGAGTCCAGGCGACTTTGGCACATAGGCAGGGACGAAGGAAACAATGTTTTATTTAGCAAGTTAACTGAAACAAATTGTGTGTAACTGAAGGAACATGAACATCTGTCCTACCTCCATAGGCTACCAGTCCTATCCTCATAAAGCATGTTATATTTTCGGCTATTGATAGGCACTGTATTACCTTGAAAAATCGTATATCATTTTGAGATAATCTTTAAATGAATAGAGATAGATAGGCAGATAAATAATGTGAATAGACGACCCGTTCGAGTTTACAGAAAACATTAATTTGTGGTTGCACGTACTGTTGCATCAATTCTACAGCTCTTCGCAGCTCATCGTCGTTCCCTGAGTTTGCTTGTGATCGCTTGATTATTATTATTATTAACGACACAAGTAAGAGAATATCCGGAATAGAAAACGTCTTTCGGCGAACACTTTCAAATTTTGCGCGACATATCGTATTGACAACTGTTCGACAAACGATATCGAAATCTCTACAAAGACCTCCTTTAATAAATTTAGTATGCGAACAATTACGGGTAACACAGCCCCTTGAACGAGTCACGATAATATTCAAAACAAGGAAAAATAGTTTGAAATCGTAACGTATATATTTTCAGCCAAGTTGAAAGTAAAACAGTTTAGTTTTCGATATAATCAGTCACTCCAACAGTGTTACCAACACTCATAACCTTGCCATGTGTGTACTGTGGATAGCTGGATAGTGGATACTGTGATTGTCATGTGGACTCTGAATGTAAACATACTGTTGTGGTTTTGTGTGTGTGCTGTGTAAAACACATATTTACGAAGAAGCAAGTAAGAAATAACCCTCGTTTGAAACCAATTAGCGATGGATAAGAAGGGTAAGTAAATATTGGAAGCTGGAAAAATTAGAACTACAGAGAAAATAAAATTATAAATAGCGTTATATATTTTCGGTGGGTATGCTCGTTAGCTTTTGACATATACATTCTAGCGTGCGAAATGCTGACAGATGCATCCTACACTGAATGGTTATATGCCAACTGTGGCCAAAACTTTGTGCATGATGAAATTTATTTCAAAAACTTGGGTTTCCAGAGATACAAGATTATTTTATCGGAATATTGGAGGAAGAAGAAGATGTTTCAGCTGGAATTGCCGCAATAAGGACCTTACTTACCGTTCTGGAGCGAGACAAATGTAAGTTTTGTTTTGACGGAAAAGAAATACTATCTCCTTTTGGTGGTTGAACGTCGTGAGTAAAGTATCATAACGCAACACTTTTGTATACATTTTCCAGCAGAGACAGTACAAGAGTTGGATTCAAACCTTCGCGCAGCCGGAGATGCAATGCGAAAGACAGATCATCCAGGTGCAGCTGTCAGATCTGGATGCGAGCTGTTTCTGCGTTTCATTACCCTCGCAAAACTTGATACAGAGGTATGTTGCAAATGAATCCTGCCTGAGAATGATTCCTTTAATGTTTTTACGCCAGGGACTTTTGAGTCATTTGACAATCTCATTCCATTTTTGTGTGTTGCCTCACTCCCTTCCTTCCTAAATTCGTACTTCAAATAATAGATGTATGTAACACCTATAATAATTCCACTTCCTTGTCATTTGTAATGCCTGGTTGATCTAGTAATGGACTAATCCTAAATTGTATAATGTAAGTTCAGATTATATTAGATTCACTTTTCGTTCAATAGAGCCAAAAAATGAGATGATATTCGTGGGTGTGGAACATGTCAGAAAGTATAACATAAAAATATAATACATTTGAAAATAATATGAATTACCCTGATCTTTTCTCAGGAGATTGTCAAAATAGGTGAATACAGTGCGGTAAACTGGAACAGTTAATATTTGTAGAATTAACATGCTGTCAGAATGAAACATTGTTATGCACTATTAATAAATGTATCATACACAAAATGCCTAATCTTGACTGTTCTACCAAGTGCTGTCAAAACTGAAATCTAACAGACATTTTTACTTAATCTGGTTTAACAATCTCTGTTAAGATATTCATCTATAGAGTAGAAGGAGTTGCCTATCAAAAAGTCTCTCAAACTCTGTTTAATCCATGCTTTTTTAATGGTTGCTGGCAATTTATTGAAAATGTGTGTTCCTGAATATTGGACCCCTTTTTGGACCAAGATAAGTGATTTTAGGTCCTTATGTAGATTGTTCTTATCCCTACTATTGATACTATGTATTGAGCTATTGGTTGGAAATAGAGATATATTACTTGCAACAAATTTCATTAACGAGTGAATATACTGAGAAGCAGTGGTTAGAATACAAAGTTCCTTGAACAGGTTTCTACATGATGTTCTTGAATTTACACCACAAATGATTCTTGTCGCATACTTTTGCACACTAAAATCTTTTGCTCAGTTTGATGAGTTACCCCTGAATTTGATGCCACAAGACATAATAGAATGAAAGTAAGCAAAGTATGCAAGTTTTTTATGTTTGTATCTCCTACATCTGACATCATTCTTACTGCAAATACAGACTTGTTTAGGCGCTTAAGCAATTCTGTGGTATGCCCTTCCCAAATAAATTTATTATCGAGTTGTAATCCCAGAAATTTATGCATGCTGGAAGGAAATCTCTTACATGTTCAGAACTACATACAGTGGGTCTTCTCAAAGTTTAATGACAGTGATTAGCTTTAAACCATTTATAAATGTCGGTGAACATTTGATTAGCAGCTATTTCTAAATCTGTGCTTGACTTGCTACTTATTGTTCATTCAACCTATTCCATGTTCTAGTAAGGTTCTCATCCACTTTATTTTTAATGTTGTTTAGTTTCATGTAGCCATACTATAAATGTTCTTTGTGTTCTGTTTTCATTTTGGTCTTTGTGTTATTCAAAGTTCGCTGTTGTGTGTGTTTCTTGTCAGGATACTAGTGTACTTCAGCTACACAACTTTCTAAATAATTTACTTTTAGCCCAGTTCACCTTTTTACATAAGCTTATTTACTGCAGAAGCCTTTTTTTTATGATGATCTTAATAAGTCTCCTTTTCTTTGGCACCTCGACCAATATTGCTTATTGGAAACAAAATTCTATCTTGTTTCCTCAGTTTTTATACATTTGTGAGGTAGCACTCAACTGCAAGGTTCTCAATGGCCAAGGTTTGGAATGTAACATTTTTTCTTGATACATTGTATGTCTCTCTCTTTTTTTTTTTTTTTTTTTTTTTTTTTTTTAGACTGAATTCTTTGTTCAGCTGCCTACTTCTCGCATTGATCAGTTCATCTCAAGTTACTTATTCCCCGTCAACAATGATTCTTAACACTGGTATCTTTCCGGGTCGACAGAAGCGTCCGATCCAACGCGTCGGATTTGACCCGTGACGTAAGGGTGTTGTGTGTGACGTCATGATGGCGCGGAGTTTGGTTTGAGTGTGGCTGTCTCCAATTCTGTTTTATCTTATTTTATTTACTTTTCTGATCTGTTCGTTCTATCTCGTGAGATTTTTTTTTTAAATTTAAAAACACTTATTACTTATTTTAATTATCTGTTTCCTCGAATTTCTGTTTTAGTTTATTATATTTATCTTTCTGATCTGTTCGTTCTATCCTGTGAGATTTTTTTTTTAAAAAGACAAAAAACACTAATCAGCTACTGAAGCATCTTCATCTTCTATGGGTTGCAGGGGTTATGACCCCTGGGGAGGTGGGTGGATATTCATGCATGGCTGTCTTCACTTACACGTTGTAGCTACGGGTTGTTTATATTTAGTTTGCCCCCCCACCCAAAACACCCCATTTCCCGCGCTTGTCCCATTAGTGTCATTAGGCTTCTTGTGGAAAGTGTGTGTGTTTGTTTTTGTTTCCGCCATATTTGTGACATCATGGGTCAAAGCAGACGGTTGGGATCAGACGCTTCCGTATTTCCATCTTTCCTTTTGTGTTAAAGCTTTTTGTACCCTTGTTATTTTAGGTTGAGCGTTGTTATGTATTTTGGAGTAATTTTTATTCAAAATTTTACAACTAATGACCACCTTCATATTGGAGTAATATGCAGATTTAGACAAAATTTATTCCTCCAAAAGACTGAAGAGTTGAGATGTGTCTATGTTAAGCATAAAGTCATCATAAGGACCTATGAAAATAAGTTTCACAAATACCCAGTCACATCTTGATGAGGTTTCAAAGTGGTCCAAAGATTGGTTGCTGGAGGTTCAATCAACAGTAAAGCAGGTGGCAACCTGTGGTAAATTGTACAATACTGGGAAAATGCAATCTGTGTATAAGAGTTCTGGAACTCCCTCTAGGATGTTGCTGGAATTACTGGAGACTGGGTTAGCACCTGTCTGCTATAACTAGTGACATCACCATGCCAATAATTCCTATTTCTGTGGATCCAGTATGGCAACCAAAATATGTCAGAACCCACACAAAAATCCAAATACTACACAAACCAATACGCTGACTAAACTCAATGAGATTAGCGAGATGACGACAGGGAAAAGGGGGTTTTGGGCAGGGAAAAACTAAACATTCAATAATAAAAACACCACCACCATTCAAAATGCAGCACTAAAATATATATATATATATATATATAATGGAAGGAAACATTCCACGTGGGAAAAATTATATATAAAAACAAAGATGAGGTGACTTACCGAACAAAAGCGCTGGCAGGTCGATAGACACACAAACAAACACAAACACACACACAAAATTCAAGCTTTCGCAACAAACTGTTGCCTCATCAGGAAAGAGGGAAGGAGAGGGGAAGACGAAAGGAAGTGGGTTTTAAGGGAGAGGGTAAGGAGTCATTCCAATCCCGGGAGCGGAAAGACTTACCTTAGGGGGAAAAAAGGACAGGTATACACTCGCACACACGCACATATCCATCCACACATACAGACACAAGCAGACATATTTAAAGACAAAGAGTTTGGGCAGAGATGTCAGTCGAGGCGGAACTGTAGAGGCAAAGAAGTTGTTGAAAGACAGGTGAGGTATGAGTGGCGGCAACTTGAAATTAGCGGAGATTGAGGCCTGGCGGATGACGAGAAGAGAGGATATACTGAAGGGCAAGTTCCCATCTCCGGAGTTCGGATAGGTTGCTGTTGGTGGGAAGTATCCAGATAACCCGGACGGTGTAACACTGTGCCAAGATGTGCTGGCTGTGCACCAAGGCATGTTTAGCCACAGGGTGATCCTCATTACCAACAAACACTGTCTGCCTGTGTCCATTCATGCGAATGGACAGTTTGTTGCTGGTCATTCCCACATAGAATGCATCACAGTGTAGGCAGGTCAGTTGGTAAATCACGTGGGTGCTTTCACACGTGGCTCTGCCTCTGATCGTGTACACCTACCGGGTTACAGGACTGGAGTAGGTGGTGGGAGGGTGCATGGGACAGGTTTTGCATCGGGGGCGGTTACAAGGATAGGAGCCAGAGGGTAGGGAAGGTGGTTTGGGGATTTCATAGGGATGAACTAACAGGTTACGAAGGTTAGGTGGACGGCGGAAAGACACTCTTGGCGGAGTGGGGAGGATTTCATGAAGGATGGATCTCAAATCCTGCCCTGCATAATTAATTGTGATACCACGTAATTTCATGCATTCCACTTCATGATGACTGGAGCACACTAAATGACACAATAAAATACCTCACAAATACATCAGCATCACACAATTAAATTGTTAGAGCATGCCACTTCTTCATGTACCATATTCTCGGCAGCAACATTTCACTTCAAAACAAGCACACCGCAGCTCGATAACATCAGACAACACATTGTGGTACAGCACAACTACATCACAGTTCGGGTGGTGTCCTGCAACTAAGGATACACATATTGCTGGAGTCTGCATACCAAGTAGGACTACAGGGGATATTGAGCTATGCAAGAAAAGTCACCTGTTTTTTTTGGCTCATGGAAAAGATTTATGGAAATCCTACAATGTAAGCACTGGCGGATGCCAACAATTCTAGAAAGCCTACTTACAAAATTTCATCAAGTAGTGTCACATGAGGAATCTAAAAATATTGCTGCTGTAGGGATTGTGAGGACAAGACTTGACTAATTTCTGGGTCACAGAGTCATTCAAGCAGTTATTCCCACTCTTTGTACCCTAATGGTATGGTAAGAAGTTCTAGTAGGAAGCATTTTCTGCTAGAATTTTTCAAAAAGTAAAAAATTTAGTCGCTTTGCACCATACTTATGAATTTACATGTGTGGTAAGTTTGTTTTATATGCCTGTTCTATGTACAGCACGTTTAAAAGGATCTATTTCAGAGACTCTGTTACTAACGAGCAAATGTTATAAATTACAGACATTTGCCGAGTGTAAGGCAATTATGCTGCACCGAGGGAAGTTGTTTCTCAAGAAACTGATGGAGGCAAGAGGCAAGGTTGCCAAGCTGGCCTCTAATTTCATAATAGATGGCTCGGTGAGTAGATTCATCCTGAGTTCAGTGTGTAGAAAGCTTCAAAGTGTGTTAATTTGCATTGAAATGTGTGCACATGAGTTTGCACTCCGTATTCCTGGCAAGACTGGAAATATTTTCTGTTTCTGTACTGTACACTAGCATAGTGACCACTGCTTTGTTCGCATAGTCTGTATGGACAGCACAGATATTTTTTTTTTTCCTTAATTGAATTTTTATGGTATTCAAAAACTTCAGCACTTTTCAGGCTAATTAAGACCACAGGAGCATGGTATTTTTTGAATGTACTTCTGACCAAAAAGAGATTCTGGCAGCTGGCGCCAGAGGTTTTTGTTTATCACATCTTTTGTGTTTTTGTGGTGATAGTGGCACAGTGACTTTCATACTCTAACATGTATTTCTTTATATCTAACTGAGAAGTGTAATACTGATTTCCATAATTTAGCTTTAAAAATTTTTTAATATACCAAAATATTTTCTAACAGTTTTAATCCCCTACATCATCCACATAGGGGTTGACTATTCAAAAAGAATGAAACATGTGTATTTTTACTTCTAATTGAGAGGCGAAATACAATTTTTTATAGATTTAGCTTTGAAAATGCTTTCATAATGAAATAGTTTCATAAAACCTTTCCTCTTCTATTTCACTCCCTTCAGGGATTGAATATCCAACAACACTGAAAAACATATTTTTTAATTTCTATGTGATTTCTAAATAATGTAATTTTCCTTGAGAAAATAAAAAAAACAATAATAAATATTACACGACAGCAATATAGAAACTTATTGGGTCATGGCAAATGACCCATGCCAAGTCATCCAAATACTCACCAATGATTCACCAACAACACTGACAGAGGGGGGAACCATGGGAATGGGGGGAGCTGTGCTCCCATCTTTGATTATATATTTCTTACGTCTTTCCCTCTCCTTCGCTCTTTCCTGACGAGGCAACAGTTTGTTGCGAAAGCTTGAATTTTGTGTGTATGTATGTGTCTGTTTGTGTTTGTATCGACCTGCCAGCGCTTTCGTATGGTAAGTCACATCATCTTTGTTTAACAAAGATGAGGTGACTTACCGAACAAAAGCGCTGGCAGGTCGATAGACACACAAGCAAACACAAACATACACACAGAATTCTAGCTTTCGCAACCAACGGTTGCCTCATCAGGAAAGAGGGAAGGAGAAGGAAAGATGAAAGGATGTGAATTTTAAGGGAGAGGGTAAGGAGTCATTCCAATCCCGGGAGCGGAAAGACTTACCTTAGTGGGAAAAAAGGACAGGTATACACACGCACACACACACATATCCATCCACACATATACAGACACAAGTAGACATATTTAAAGACAAAGAGTTTGGGCAGAGATGTCAGTCGAGGCGGAACTGTAGAGGCAAAGAAGTTGTTGAAAGACAGGTGAGGTATGAGTGGCGGCAACTTGAAATTAGCAGAGATTGAGGCCTGGCGGATAACGAGAAGAGAGGATATACTGAAGGGCAAGTTCCCATCTCCGGAGTTCGGATAGGTTGGTGTTGGTGGGAAGTATCCAGATAACCCGGACGATGTAACACTGTGCCAAGATGTGCTGGCTGTGCACCAAGGCATGTTTAGCCACAGGGTGATCCTCATTACCAACAAACACTGTCTGCCTGTGTCCATTCATGCGAATGGACAGTTTGTTGCTGGTCATTCCCACATAGAATGCATCACAGTGTATGCAGGTCAGTTGGTAAATCACGTGGGTGTTTTCACACGTGGCTCTGCCTTTGATTGTGTACACCTTCCGGGTTACAGGACTGGAGTAGGTGGTGGTGGGAGGGTGCATGGGACAGGTTTTGCACCGGGGGCGGTTACAGGGATAGGAGCCAGAGGGTAGGGAAGGTGGTTTGGGGATTTCATAGGGATGAACTAACAGGTTACGAAGGTTAGGTGGACGGCGGAAAGACACTCTTGGCGGAGTGGGGAGGATTTCATGAAGGATGGATCTCATTTCAGGGCAGGATTTGAGGAAGTCGTATCCCTGCTGGAGAGCCACATTCAGAGTCTGGTCCAGTCCCGGAAAGTATCCTGTCACAAGTGGGGCACTTTTGTCGTTCTTCTGTGGGGGATTCTGGGTTTGAGGGGATGAGGAAGTGGCTCTGGTTATTTGCTTCTGTACCAGGTCGGGAGGGTAGTTGCGGGATGCGAAAGCTGTTGTCAGGTTGTTGGTGTAATGATTCAGGGATTCCGGACTGGAGCAGATTCGTTTGCCACGAAGACCTAGGCTGTAGGGAAGGGACCGTTTGATGTGGAATGGGTGGCAGCTGTCATAATGGAGGTACTGTTGCTTGTTGGTGGGTTTGATGTGGACGGACGTGTGAAGTTGGCCATTGGACAGGTGGAGGTCAACGTCAAGGAAAGTGGCATGGGATTTGGAGTAGGACCAGGTGAATCTGATGGAACCAAAGGAGTTGAGGTTGGAGAGGAAATTCTGGAGTTCTTCTTCACTGTGAGTCCAGATCATGAAGATGTCATCAATAAATCTGTACCAAACTTTGGGTTGGCAGACCTGGGTAACCAAGAAGGCTTCCTCTAAGCGACCCATGAATAGGTTGGCGTACGAGGGGGCCATCCTGGTACCCATGGCTGTTCCCTTTAATTGTTGGTACGTCTGGCCTTCAAAAGTGAAGAAGTTGTGGGTCAGGATGAAGCTGGCTAAGGTAATGAGGAAAGAGGTTTTAGGTAGGGTGGCAGGTGATCGGCGTGAAAGGAAATGCTCCATCGCAGCGAGGCCCTGGACGTGCGGAATATTTGTGTATAAGGAAGTGGCATCAATGGTTACAAGGATGGTTTCCGGGGGTAACAGATTGGGTAAGGATTCCAGGCGTTCAAGGAAGTGGTTGGTGTCTTTGATGAAGGATGGGAGACTGCATGTAATGGGTTGAAGGTGTTGATCTACTTAGGCAGAGATACGTTCTGTGGGGGCTTGGTAACCAGCTACAATGGGGCGGCCGGGATGATTGGGTTTGTGGATTTTAGGAAGAAGGTAGAAGGTAGGGGTGCGGGGTGTCGGTGGGGTCAGGAGGTTGATGGAGTCAGGTGAAAGGTTTTGCAGGGGGCCTAAGGTTCTGAGGATTCCTTGAAGCTCCGCCTGGACATCGGGAATGGGGTTACCTTGGCAAACTTTGTATGTGGTGTTGTCTGAAAGCTGACGCAGTCCCTCAGCCACATACTCCCGACGATCAAGTACCTCGGTTGTGGAACCCTTGTCCGCCGGAAGAATGACGATGGATCGGTCAGCCTTCAGATCACGGATAGCCTGGGCTTCAGCAGTGGTGATGTTGGGTGTAGGATTAAGGTTTTTTAAGAAGGATTGAGACGCAATGCTGGAAGTCAGAAATTCAAGCTTTCGCAACGAACTGTTGCCTCATCAGGAAAGAAGGAAGGAGAGGGAAAGACGAAAGGATGTGGGTTTTAAGGGAGAGGGTAAGGAGTCATTCCAATCCCGGGAGCGGAAAGACTTACCTTAGGGGGAAAAAGGACGGGTATACACTCGCGCGCACACACACACACACACACACATATCCATCCACACATATACAGACACAAGCAGACATATTTAAAGACCTGTGTCTGTGTGTGTGTGCGCGAGTGTATACCCGTCCTTTTTTCCCCCTAATATATATATATAGAGGGAAACATTCCACGTAGGAAAAATATATCTAAAAACAAAGATGATGTGACTTACCAAATGAAAGTGCTGGCAGGTCGACAGACACACAAACAAACACAAACATACACACAAAATTCAAGCTTTCGCAACAAACTGTTGCCTCATCAGAAAAGAAGGATGGAGAGGGAAAGACGAAAGGATGTGGGTTTTAAGGGAGAGGGTAAGGAGTCATTCCAATCCCGGGAGCGGAAAGTCTTACCTTAGGGGGAAAAAAGGACGGGTATACACTCGCACACACACACATATCCATCCACACATATACAGACACAAGCAGACATATTTATATAAATATGACACACACTCACAATCATGCACTCACACTAACACAAACGCAGATCACACACATGACTGGAATCTCAGGCAACTGGTGTGGCTTCAGTTGCCAGAGACTGCAGTAGTGTGTGTGTGTGTGTGTGTGTGTGTGTGTGTGTGTGTGTGTGTGTGGGCGGGCAGGCACTTGTCATCTATTTTTGATGAAGGCGTTACTGGCTAAAAGCTTTATTTGTGAGAGTCTTTTTGTTGTGCCTCTCTGCGACTCAGCATCTCTGCTATATGGTGAGTAGCAACTTTCCTTTTCATAATATAGTTACTTTCTGAAACATATACACCATAGAAAATAATCCAACAGCCTGCAAAGTATGTACAAAAATTAGAAATGGAATGAAACAATGTGGGAATGTAAACACTTTCAAGTTCCATTACATGTACCTCATTGTTTAAAAAAATGTCACAATTTGAAAATTGTGTGAGGTGAGTAGCAACTTTCCTTTTCATAATATTGATAATGATCCTCATGTTTTATAAATTTGTGACAGCACATTGGGTATTAATGCTTCTGCTATTTGAAGTAATTCTGTTTCTTTTTCATATTGTTTTTGTTGTACAGAGTATATTAATCATTAAGTACCATATCAAGTGTTTAAAAAAAGATATTTCAGTGCCCTTTCAAGTATTGCCTCATAATACTCAACCTGCTAATCTCTGATCTTGGCAGCCAGCAACAATCATTCCCATGTTGTAATGAATAGTACATTTTAGTGCGAAAGTAGGGTTATGTTGACTTTCGTTTTGTTCAGTCATTTCTACATTTTTGTACCAGCCTGTTTATCCTTTCACTTCAACAGTAATGTGCCAATGCAGCTTCTCATTATGAGTTCCAACTTTTTTTAATTTTACTTTAACAGAATCTCCTGGCATATATTTCCTATTAAAACTATTGGACCAACAACATTTGTTCCATTTTCAGCTAAAGTTACAAACAGTTTCACCAAAGAGTACCAACTATCCAAATATAAAGTGTGCCTTTTATCTGGTATTGAAATCACAACAGTTTCAGGTTCATTGTACTCAAGTTCTGCTTTATCATTTCGTGAATATATTTTACAATTATGGGAATAGGCTGATGGTGAATCGCACAGTTTATAACATTTTATTCCAAATCTCGCCCTCTTCAAAGGACTAAATTTTTTGAGACCTGCGTTTTTTTAAATTTCATCAGTGATTCATCAATTGCAGTGTTTTCTCCCATAACATGTACTTCTTTGAATTTTTTATCAAAATAGTTTAGCAGAGGCATGGCTTTACATAATTTATCATTTATGTAAGTCGTATTGTTATTTGCAAAATGAAAAAAAAACTTGTAATTTGCAAAAATCTTTACAGTGACATAATGTTCTTGAATGTTGGTGTTTCTACGATGGATCTTTTATACTAGTAAATCTGAATTTTTGTTCTTTTTTACCTGAGCTATTGTTATCTATAAAACAAAGTATATGTTACATTCACTACAATTGACAGGGATCCATGTCTTATTTTCTTTCTTGTATTTTCATTGATCATTGTTTGTTCTATGTACCGATTTGTTTCCGTGACAATATTATCAAAACATTGTCAGACATTATATAAAAGAGTCAGACACTCTTGTACTTCAACCTGACTGTTCTCCAATTGGCACTCTTATGCCAGGAGCCTGTGTATATTCAGAGATTTTTGTCTTGATATTTTCTTCTTTCCAAATGCAATACTTCAACGATGAGGACAAATACAGTCTTCATTATTGGTGTCATTTTTGGTGATTAGTATTTTGGACATTTTCATGCAGCCCACTGCCATCACTGTTATTATTGGTGGGATCTACTGAATCACTGTCCACAATAACAATGCACTTATGACTAGTGTCATCAATATTAGATAATCTTTTTATAGACATTACAGGTATGTGGGTTGTTTAATTATTTTAGGGAATTATAATGAACACGAGTGAGTGCAACAAAGGAGTTCATGTAATTGACTATTAAGAATTGTTTAACTATGATCCAATTCATGTTGTTGATGTTGTTTGTGCCATATGATGCGCCAGGCTTGTCTTTTTTATGTGTGGTCTGCATTGAATCCCACAGGGCAGCTGCATGCTTATCGTTTATGGCCCAACTTCCTTATTGCAAGTCTCACTTGTGGTTGTGGGCCAAGTTGAAGAAAAAGAAATCAAGCCTTGACCTTGACACTTGGTGATGATTTAGACTTCCTCTGCATGTTCACCCTTCAGTGCAACACATTTTTCTTAATTACGGTTGACTCGGTGGACACCTCTGTAACAGATGTCTACATTTTGGTAGATCTGGAAATTTTCCACCTTGAAAATCAACTTGTTGTTACTGAGAAAAATATGTGCCATGCAATGCTCTGCCCAGCCAGTGGAACAGGAAGAAGTTATTGGCTGCCATGACAGAAGAATATGGGAGTGTGAAAGCATTTGCTGTGACAGTGTGCCATGCAGAATGAGCTGGAGTGTCACAGTGGACCAGAAGCAGCCCCTAGCTGCCTATGATGCTTGATCTTGATAGCCTCCTGCAAATTCAACATGAGTTGGTGCCATGCTCTGATGATGGTTTGCCCCTTACGAGCATGATCTGTTAGCACCACACTGTTTCAAGTCTGTGAAACTCTGGAGATCACCTCTGTTAATGACAGTCCGATCTCCACCTTTTTTGTTGATGGGAGATCTGCATGTTTCCTCTGCTTGCTTCACTCCTTTGTATTTGGGTCACAGTGATACACACAGAACTCATCCATGATGATTAGATCGCTAAAGATCACTTCTTCGCACCGACCGTCACGTAACAGCTGCGACACGTCAGGGTGTATACACACTGTCTGTCACGTCAGGTCAGTTCACTTAGCCCAGCACTGAATGGTGAAAGTGAGGTTATGAGGTAACATTCATGATACAAAAAGTCAGAGTATAGTATCGGAATTGAGGAACTAATGACTATTAAGTTTATTAATGGCCAAAGCAAACTTCATATTGTACCAGTAGGATGAAAAACCAGTCCAAATGTGCAAATTTTTCAGATGAGTTCATAATTGCGAATAATGACTACCATCAACTGTAGAATGGAATGACGACAATGAAAATTTGTGCCGGACAGGGACTCGGAACACGGATTTCCCACTTATTGCAAACAGTCCCCGTACCATTTGGCTACGTACGCACAACTCATGAACAGACCCAAACTTTGCAATTGCGAATTCATCTGATGTGTTTCATAATGGCTGTGATCACCACAGTGCATTGTCATCAGAATAACACAGGCACGTAATATTGTATTTATCTGCTGATACCGGGCATCCTACTTTGAAGCACGTTGTCTGATCTGTACGGGAATACACACAATAGATGTGCGAGTACAGATCGTAGACATATTGTTGACGACAAGTGGAAGTTTGGGTCTGGCCGTGAGTCGTGCACGGATAGCCAAACGGTAAAGCGACCGCTCATGATAAGCAGGAAATCCGTACTCGAGTTCCGGTCTGGCACAAATTTTCATTGTCGTCATTCCATTCTACAGCTGATGGTAGTCATTATTCGTAATTGTGAATTTGTCTGATGTGTTTTGTAACGGTTGTGGTCACCGCAATGCAGAATAACACAGGCCCTGCAATATCATATTGCAAATTTTTACTTTCTATTCACTAGATGACTATTTCGGGCCAAGGCCTATTTTCAAATCATCATAACGTAGTCAAAAATGGCATTTCCGAAGATATCAGAAATGTGCAATGAACATTTGTGACATCTTCGGAAATGCCACTTTCGAGCACTGTAAATGTTCGTTGCACATTTTTTACATCTTCGGAAATCCCATTTTCGACTATGTTATGATGATTTGAAAGTGGGTCTTGGCCCGAACTAGTCATCTAGTGAATAAAAGTAAAAATCTGCAACTTTGGACTGGGTTTTCATTCTACTGATTAACAGAAGTTGCTGACTCAAACTACTCCAGCATTCTAGAAGTCCGTTCGTATCGTATATTCTTTTATCAGTTTCACATGGTAAAATGTTTAGAAGAAACATTTCAGAACATAGATATTTATTTGGAAGTGAAAATATATATACGCAAGCACGTTGAACAATATTTTTGTTGTTGTTGTTGTTGTTTTGTCTTCAATCTGAAGACTGGTTTGATGCAGCTCCCCATGCTCCTTTATCCTGTGCGTGTCTCTTCATCTCCATTTAACTACTTCAACATACATCCTCCTGAATCTACTTACTAGATTTATCTCTTGATCTGTGTCTATGATTTTTACCTTCTTCAGTTCCCTCCAATACTAAATTGGTGATCCCTTGATGTCTCAGAATGTTTCCTATCAACTGGTCTGTTCTTCTAGTCAAGTTGCGCCACAAATTGTTTTTTCCCCAATTCTATTCAGTACCTACCATATTTCAAAACTTCTATTGTCATCTTGTCTAAACGGTTTATTGTCTGTGTTTCAATTCCGTACATAGCTACAGTCCACACAATTGCTTTCAGAAAAGACTTCCTAACACTTAAATCTATATTCGATGTTCACAAATTTCTCTACTTCAGAAATGTGTTTACCAGTCTACATTTATATAATCTTTACTTCGGTTATCATCAGTTATTTTACTGCCCAAATAAGAAAATTCATCTACTACTTTGTATGTCTCGTTTTCTAGTCTAATTCCCTAAGCATCATCTGATTCAGTTCGACTACATTCCTTTATCCTTTTTTTTGCTTTTGTCGGTGTCCATCTTATATCCTGCTTTCAGACACAGTCCATTCTGTTAAACTGTTCTTCCAAGTCCTTTGCTGTCTCTGACAGAGTTACAATATCATCAGAAAATGTCGAAGATTTTATTTCATCTCCATGAATTTAAATACGTTCTCCAAATATTTCTTCGGTTTTCTTTACTACTTGCTCAATGTTCAGATTGAAAAATATCTGTGACAGGCTACAAACCTGTCTCACTCCCTTCTCAACCACTACTTCCTTTTCATGTCCTTCAGCTCTTATAACTGCCATCTGGTTTGTGTACAAGTTGTAAATACCCTTTCTCATCCTGCATTTTACCACTGCTACCTTCGGAATTTCAAAGAGAGTATTCCAGTCAACACTGTCAAAAGCTGTCTCTAAGTCTACAAATGCCAGAAATGTAGATTTGCCTTTCCTTAACCTAACTTCCAAGATAAGTCTTAGGGTCAGTATTGCCTCCTGTGTTCCTACATTGCTCCAGAATCCAAACCTATATTTCTCTGGAATCCAAACTGAGCTTTCCTGAGGTTGGCTTCTATCAGTTTTTCCATTCTTCTGTAAAGAATTAATGTTAGTATTTTGCAACTGTGACTTATTAAACGAATAGTTCAGTAATATTCACACCTGTCAGCGCCTACTCTTTTTGGAATTGGAATGATTAAATTCTTCTTGAAGTCTGAGGTTATTTTGCCTGCCTCATATATCTTGCACACCAGATGGAAGAGTTTTGTCATGGTTGACAGTCCCAAGGCTATCAGTAGGTCTGATAGAATGTCATCTGCTCCTAGGGGTCTAGTATCCACATAAGTCTTTTCAGTGCTATGTCAAATTCTTCTAGCCATATCACACGTCCCATCTCCTCTTCATCTTCTTCCATTTCTATAATATTTATTGGGGAATATATAGAGCCTGTGTACCTTATGATTTATGTTGTTTCTCTCTTACTTAACTAACAAAAACATAAATGATTGTATTTTTCTCCTTCAATAGAGCTGACTTTTAGAGTTAAAATGTTATTTAATAAAAATTGCTTCATCAATTTATGTTCTTATTTATACACATTGTGGACATCAGCACTTTTCTGTTACTGTAAACTTACTGTCTGAGCTACACGAGAATGCCTCATGACCCATCCTCATAGCTTTACTTCTGCCGGTACCTCATCTCCTACCTTTTAAGCTTCACATAAGTTCTCCTGTGTACCTTGTGGGACTAGCACTTCTGGAAGGAAGGGTATTGCAGACACACAGCCTAACCACAGCCTCGGGCATTGTTACCAGAATGAATTTTCACTTTGTGGTGGAGCATGTGCCGATTTGAAACTTTGTGCCAGGTTAAAGCTGTGAGGGTGGGTCCTGAGTCATGCTTGGATAGCTTGGATGGTAGAGTAAATGCCCATTAAAGGCAATGGTTGCAGGTTCTAGTCCCAGTCTGGAGCACAATTTTAATCAACCAGGAAGTTTCAAATCACTGCACACTCTAGAGTGAAAATACATTAGTAATCATGATGTCATTATAGCAACTATGATTACAAAAGTTAGTAAACCAGTCAAGAAAGCTATGCGTGTGTTTCTGGTAGAAAGAGCACATAAGTGGTTGTTAGCATCTCACTTAAACAGTGAATTGACATCACTTAGTTCCAGTTGGATGGGCTTAGAGTAATTATGGGCAAAGTTTAAGTTGATTGTAAATCGAGGTCTGGAGAGTTACTTGCCTAGTAAGTGGATTAAGGATGGGAAAGACCCGTCATGGTTTAATAATGAGATTTGGAAAACACTGAGGAAGCAGATTCTGTTGCACTCTCGGTTCAAAAGAGAAAGCACAAATGATAACAAGCAAAGATTAGTAGACATTGGCACGTCTGTGAAAAGATCTGTGCATGAAGCATACAATAACAGCCACAGTCAGATCTTAGCAAAAGATCTGGCAGAAAACCTGAAAAAATTGTGGTCCTGTCTAAAATTGCTAAGTAGGACTAAGGCTTCCGTTCAATCACTTGTTGACCAGTCTGGTGTGGCAGCTGAAGATAGAAAAACAAAAGCCAAAGTTTTAAATTTCACATTGAAGAAATCATTCACACAGGAGAATTGTTCAAACATACCATTGTTCAACTATCAAACAGACTCCCGTATGGACAACATAGTAATAACCATCCCCAGCGTGGAGAAACAACTGAAAGAGTTGAAAAGAAATAAGTCACCAGGTCCAGATGGAATTCCGTTTGGTTTTTCAAAGAGTACTCTACAGCATTGGCTCCTTACCTAGCCTGAATTTATTGCAAATCTCTCACCATGTGCAAAGTCCCAAGTGGCTGCACGAAAGCACAGGTGACTCCTGTATATAAGAACGGCAAAAGAACAGACCTGCAGAATTACAGACCAATATCCCTAACATTGGTGTGCTGCAGGATCTGTGAACACATCCTCAGATCGAATATAATAAATCTTCTGGAGACCAGGAATCTTATGTCCACGAATCAGCATGGTTTTAGAAAGCAATCGCTCTTGCAAAACTCAGCTTTCACTTATTTCACATGATATACTACAAACTATGGACGAGGGGCAACAGGCAGATTCCATATTTTTTGATTTCCGGAAAGTGTTTGACAGGGTGCCCCATTGCAGGTAGAAGGTACGAGAACAAGGAGTACCTTCATAGAAATGTGAGTGCCTCAAAGACTTCTTGAGCAACAGAAACCAGTATGTTGTCCTCAACAGCAAGTGTTCATCTGAGACAAGGGTATCGTAAGGAATGCCCCAGATAGGACCACTATTACTCAATATAAACATAAATGATTTGAGGGACAGGGTGGGCAGAAAACTGTGGCTATTTGCCAATGATGCTGTGGTGTACAGTAAGGTGTCGAAGTTAAGTGACAGTAGGATGATATGATATGACTTAAGTAAAATTTCCAATTGGTGTGATGATTGGCAGCTAGCTCTGAATGTAGAAAAATGTAAGTTACTGTGGATTAGTAGGAAAAACAAATCCATAATGTTCAGATACAGTATTATTAGTGTCCTGCTTGACAGTCATGTTGTTTAAATACGTGGGCGTAACACTGCAAAACAGTATGAAATGGAATGTGCATGTAAGGATTGTAGTGGGAAAGGTGAATGGTCAACTTCAATTTATTGGGAGAATACAAGGAAAGTGTGGTTCATCTGTAAAGGAGGTATATGGGACACTGGTGCGACCTATTCTTGAGTCTTTCTTATGTGTTTGGGATCCGTACCAGGCAAATTAAAGGAAGACACTGTAGCAATTTTGAGGTAGGCAGCTAGATTTGTTTCTGGTAGGTATGAACAACACGCGAGTATTAAGGATGTGCTTTGGGAACTCATATGGGAATCCCTGCAGGGAAGCCAACATTCTTTTCGAGAGACACTATTGAGAAAATTCAGAGAACTGGCATTTGAAGCTAACTGCAGAACGATTCTATTGCCTTGAACATACATTGCACGTAAGGACCATGAAGATGAGATACGAGAAATTAGCACTCGTACGGAAGCATGTAGATGTTCATGTTTCCCTCACTCTATTTGCGAGTGGAACAGGAAAGGAAATGACTAGTAGTGGTACAGGATACCCTCCGCCACGTGCAGTACAGTGGATTGCAGAGTATCTGTGTAGAAGTAAATATAGATTCTGGAAGCTGAGTATTACATATTGAAATGTCCTCTGTTAGGTTTAAAACAAACGGAAAAATGGGATGAGAGTTTGAAAATAGCACTGACATTTACAGTTAAGCAATAAACAAGCAAGAGCCGCAAAACTCTCCAGCAGTCGTGCACTCGACTGTGCCCGTCGCAGAGTCTGTTTTGACTTTTGTGGTGGCCCGTTGCAGTTGGAGGAGTTATGAGTACACTGCTACTAAATCGGAGTTCTCAGTCACTTTTACACAGTTTTGTTGCAGCGGGTATTGACCCATTCCCACTCGCGTGTCGTGCTGCAAGCGATGAAGGAAGCAGCCAAAGCAAACAAGCGCTTCGATGTCTATGTCACTGTGTCTTCACCAGATAATAGCGGGTAAGTGTCTCTTATTCTTGTTGTTATTATTGTCAGTAGAAGTAGTAGTAGTAGTAGTAGTAATGAATTCTCCCAATAAATGGAAGATGTTAACCCTCTGTTACTTGTGCAATAATTCGTGATATGGTCACTCACGCGGATGACAGGTGTCGTCCACAACATAAACAGCTTATCTGGTCATCGAATGATTTATGTGGATGATTTTAGGTGTGTTTTATTTACATCTAAATGTAACCTATTTAGTACACATCTGCGGTAAGGTGTACAGTATGTGTGAAATATTTTTGGCAGTTGCTCATAAACAGCTCCACTCCATCTCCGTTAGCAGCCAATTTGTCAGTCCCTCTGCAGACACCTCTATCAAGGATGATATCAGACATCGGACATCTCAAGAGAAACCTGAAGCAGTCTGCACTCGTGCATAAGTAACATGATTCAAGCCTGTTGCCGTTTGGGTTGTCCCAGAATTTCAATAAATTCTTTCTAGAACATCTCAGAGGTTTGCACAGATATTAAATACCAATGAAAGCTCTGATCTCCATAACATCAGTTTCTGCAACATCCTTTTCACTAGAAAAGTTACCAAGAACTTTGTTGATACAAATATTAGAACCTGTTGCAATGATGTGTACTATTATATTTTCATCCAAGATTCACTTCAGAATATCTAATTCTGTCTTTGTTATGCGAAATTCATTTTTGGATCCAACAAAGTAAATGCATAATAATAATAATAATAATAATAAAACACCACCATGTTCTGATATTGGAAGGATATTTACTTCTCCTCTTTTTAGTTATACCATCTTTTCCTCAAAGGAACATATCCTCTTAACTTGCTTCTTCCTGTGATTTAAATTCATCATTTTCTGTTGCTGAACCACAGCTGCTTTTAGGTACACAAACCTCTTTCACTCACACACTCACTCACCACTCAGCTCATGGAGCCATGCTAGTCATACATCAGGATCCGTGCTAAACCCTGCTCTATGTTTTTTTATCTTTGACATTTATTTCACAATATTTACTTTTCTTAGGTAAGTACTGTAAGTAAAAAGCAAATTAACTGTTGTTAGTTTTGATATGTCTAAAATTATGTATACAAAAGTTAGATTGAATCTAGGAAAAGAATAAAGTAACATACACTTGTTTGAGATTGTAGCAACAGAGCTAGCATGGTTGTCCAGTGTTCGCCAAGTTACAATAATGTTTCAAAAACATTGCAGCATGTGTTACTGAAAGCTAGTAATGCCTGAAGCTCACGTGTGGAGAGTTTATGCCCAGTGAGACAAAATAGAATGGAAAAATCATGTGGATGACTAGCGTCATCCATGTGAAGGGTGAAGCAAATGACTCAATAAGCTTTTCTTTAGGTTTTTCGTGTTGTTCCAGCAGGCTTACATTCTTTCCAGGAAGGCTTGTTGATGTTCTTCTCACCACTTTCATTTGTACTAGTTTTGTTTTGGTTGCTCTGATGTAACTTCAGATTTGTCTTCTTTGTGTCTGGAGGTATCTCTTTCTAAAATGTAGGTTTGACTTATGTTTGCATTTTTTATGTCTTCCGAACTTCATTCAGCCTAGGTGTTGAGTTCTTAAGTGATCTTACATAGTCTGTTATCCTTTTTGTCAGTCGCTTTTCAGGTAGTCGGTTGAGATGACTGACGACACTCATTCATCTTTTCTTAATATCAGTTGTGATGTTTGAAGACTTTTCTATTGTTTTTGATTGATTGTAGCCCGTAAACATGTTGAGTATGCCTTGCTCCTAAAACTTTCGTAGTGATCTTTCTCTCTTCTTTCTTGAGTGTCAATGTTTCGCTTGCGTAGAGGACTGTTGATTTTGATATTATTGTTACTATTTTTATTATTATTAGTAGTAGTAGTGGGAATACAAACTGTGTGTGAGGAATTTGTATCAGATTGGATTAATTTCAATTCAGTACCTAGTGATGGCTTCTAAAGAAGATATTTTCATAAGGGATATGCAGTCCTGTTTTGTGAATGAATTGTAAGCTTTTTGACAGGCAGAATGAATTGTGTTATACTGAGAGAAAGGGGCACACAAGGACAAAGAAGTAACTTCTGATGTGCCTCAGGGAAATGTCATACTGTTGAGTTCTTCAAAGCTAGGTATCCAACAATAAGGTAGCAGGAAGCGAACATCTAGTTACCGAAATCTGTGGCTATAGAAAAGTGGCCTACTGCACTCTGCCATGTCACAGAGCAATGTATCTTAAACGGAATAACACTGGCAACACACGAGTAATGAGAATCAGTTTTTAGGATATTGTACACCAAAATAAACTCGGCTTTTGCTTGCAGAGAAGACATGCCACTGATGTCAACTTCTGAACCTAACCTGACCTAATCCATTAAGTTATTATGAACTAATGTAGTTGAAGTTGAGTTTGGGCTGCAGTTTAGAGTGTAATAAGTTCAGTCTCTGAATAGATTATCCTTCTGGTGTCACCTTCACTAATGTTCTACACTCTGTGCAAACTGTCAGACGACTGGAACTGCTCGCACTGTAGATAACTTCTTGGCAACTCCAGGACTGGAAGTGATAACAGTAGGAACTACTGAGAACTGGCAGAGTGTAGGTATGCGGTCACTCATATCAAGTGCTTGGCATCTGAATGTCATCTTGTAAACTACTTGGTAGTAACAGTCGTAACTGTTGGCTGATGGACACCCTTATTTGAATGTCTCATGCAGAAATATAAAGTACTTCCTGATATGACCACCACCTGGGAGGCGACTGACCATACTACAAGGGTGGTATGATAAGTCTGGTAAAATAGCAAGGAAAAATGCTTTGGAAGCATCTCACTTGTTAACGTAATTTCCTTGGAGGGATATACACCTAGTCCAGGTATCCTCCAGATTTTTCAGTCCCATCGTAAAAATACTTGTTGACTTCAACTTTCACTTCCTCATTCTGTGAAATTTCTTCCCAGCAAGCCAAAGTTTCAAGTTAGGGAACAGGAAGAAGTCACTTGGGGTTAAGTCTGGTAGCTGCGGTGCATGAGAAACCAGTTCAAAGCCCAGTTCGTGCACTTTCACCATTGTTATCACTGATGTGTAGGGTGGTGCATTATCCTGGTGAAAGAACAGTTTTTTGTATGTCAACCATGGTCTTTTTTCAGACAATGCAATTTTCAAACAGTCCAACAATGAAGCATATTAGGGTCCAGCTATGATTCTGCCTTTTTCCAAGTAATCTATGTCAGTTATTCTGTGGGAATGCCAAAAATAGTCCTCACCTAGTCAGCTGACAAAATGGTCTCTGTCCTCTATGGTGCTCTTTCATCAGATTTTGTCCATTGATTTGCCTGTTGTTTTGACTATGTTGTGTAATGATGGATGCCTACAGTCTCACGAATTTTCATTTGGTCACCTTGGATTACCATATCATGGTTTTTGTCAGTGGTTTTCTTTGTGGTGACCTCATTTGCAACAGCTGGAGCACACGTCTTCAGCCGTTGTCCAACTATGTTTAACTTTATTAATCCAAATGTAAATGGTCTTCAGTGATGGTGCAAAATTGGCGTTAACTTCATCTGATTCTGTTTTGATTTGTACGGCAGTCCTACCATTTAAATGAAAATGTTTAGTAACAGCACAAAACTCACTTTTCTCAATTTGGAATCACGGTTGACACACTGATCAGTTCAGATGACCCTCAGCAACGAGTTATACGCTGTAAATTGTTGAAACTCTAAATGGTCCTTGGAATAACAGAGCTCACCAACTGTGAAGGAGCAACGAAAATGTTCCATTCTTTCATGGAAATTCACCAGACTTATTAAACCACACTCTTATATGAGGTGCCACACTTTTATTGCCATCAGAAGGAAAATTCTGTCAAAACAAATTAAAATTGTGTGATAGAATTGCCTGCAGTGCATAACTCCAGGGAAAATGTAAGCCCTCTCTACACACTGACCAAGCTTTTGGCTGAAAAGGACAGGCAGCTCACCCAGAAAGGCCCATGCCTTCGCCAATCTACCCTCTCACCTGGCGCTGTAGAATCTGAAATGACAAATATTTGAAAAAGGTACTTAAATATTTTGTTAATAACTGCTTTGGAAATTCCTGCTGTTACTCATTGTGTTCTGTAAATGTTGCTCCCATGGTGACGGCGATTGTAGCTCACCAAGTAAATCTCAGACTATTAAGTGAGAGATCTGGGATTCAGTCTGCAGTCAGTATGAGGATTTTTTTTTTTTAATTACATTTCACTTCTCTCACCTCTGACGGTGTTTTTTTTTAATCCCAGCAATACCAACGCCTTTTCCATAACAGGGAGGGGGTACTTTATGCCCACAACAAGGAAAAATTTTTAAAACCTATAATGTCATTAATTGTTTTTCTTTTTTATTAACAACATAGTTTTTAAAGACTTACTTATGTATAAGTAGGGTCCAGAGCCTGAAAATACGCAGCCGAGTAAAAAAATCACAACACCATAAAACAATTAATGTAGAATACTGAAATTTTGGGACATTTGTCTAGATTAGATTAGATTAGATTCACTTTCATTCCAATTGATCCGTAGTGAGGAGGTCCTCCAGGATGTGGAACATGTCAGAAAAACAACAATACATGACAAATATTTACAACTAAAACAAATAAGCTAATGTACCATTCCACAGGTCCCAAGTGGAATGATCGTCATTTTTTAATGAACACTAAGAGTCATTTTACAAATACTAATGCATTGAATTTAAAATAAAAAAAAGCATATTTATGTGATTAACATTGCAAGATCACAGATAAATGCAAATGTGTGAGAAACCATTGAAGATGTGAAATGCTGGTACATTAATAACTGATCTAACCACCAGACTGTCGAATGCAAGTGTGCAAATGTGCATGTATTGTGTTGTATAGGTGCCAGATGTCAGTTTGTGGGATGGAGTTTCATGCTTGTTGCACTTGGTCGGTCAATACAGGGATAGTTAATGTTGCTTGTAGATAACGTTGGAGTTGTCATCCAATATGTGCTTCATTGGAGACAGGTCTAGTGTCAACATTTCGACATACTGTGGAGTATGTTGGGCTTACAACAGCGGTATTTGGGCAGGCGTTATCGTGTTGGAAAACATCCCCTGCAGTGCTCTTCATGAATGGCAGAACAGTAGGTCAAATCACCAGATTGATGTACAAATTTGCAGTCGAAGTGAATGGGGTAACCATGAAAGTGCTCTTGCTGTCATATGAAATCGCATGCCAGATCACAGCTCCAAGTGTAGGTTCAGCATATCTAGCATACAGACAGGTTGGATGCAGGCTTTCAGCTGATCTCCTCTTGACAGATGAACATAATTGGCACTGAGCCAAAACCAGCTTTCATCAGGAAAAACAAAATTTTTCTTATTTTGTGCTTTTATTGAACTCTACATTCACTATACTTTAGTCCTCTTCAGAGTATTGTCCATTCACTATACTTTAGTCCTCTTCAAAGTACTGTCCATGTGCATTACTGCACTTGTCCTAGCACTTTTGCCACTGCTGAAAACAGTTCTGGAACTCTTGAGGCAGAATACTGTTCAGTGTTGTTAGTGTCTTTTTCTTTGACATCACCCACATCACTAAAATGCTTTCCTTTCAGGGTTTGCTTCATCCGTGGAAACAAAAAAATAAATAAAAAATCATATGGAGCCACATTGGGTGAGTGGGTAAAGCATGAGCACCATGATGGTGTTTGCCATGAAGTTTCGGACCGTCGGAGCTGTGTGGGCTGGAGCATTGTTGTGATGGAGCAACCAGTCCCCATTGCTCCCCATTTCTGGCCATTTTTGCCGCACACTCTCTCGTAATCTTCATAACACATCTAGATAAAATGTCCTGGAGGAATGATCTCCTTGTGGAGAATGCCATTGTCTTAAAAGGTTTTCACATTGGATCGCACTTTATGCGCTTTCTTGGGCCATTGTGGTGTTTCAGTTTTCCTCTAGCTCGATGTTTGCTTTGACTCTGAATTATACCTATAGCACCAACTTGCATCCCAAGTCACAATTATCTTAAGAAAATTTGGATCATCTGCACTTAACTCTTCAAGTTGTGGCAAACATTCACGCAGTTTTTTCTTTGGTCATATGTGAGAAAGTGAGGAACAAATTTTGCTCACACCTGCCTCATGCTCAAACCTTCAGTTAAAATTTGCTTGACCATGCTCTGTGACACTTTGTTTCCTCAGAAATTTGGTCAGTGGTCCTTTGATAATCTTAATCAATTGCGCGTTTCATTGTGGCAATGTTTTCGTCACTTCTTCCTATCTAAGAATAACTGGGTCATGGCATGTCTTCAGTTGACATGTTGGCAGATTTGAAACAAGAAAACCACTCCTAGACCTGTGATTTCCCCAATGCATCGTCAGTAAAGGCTTACCGAAAAATTCTGTGGCGTATCTTCAGTTGACACATTGCCACATTATACGAGGAAACCACTTGTAGATCTGTGATTTGCCGAAAGCACCACCATTAAAGGATTGCTGAAACAGAAAACAATATCTCACTCAGACTCTTTGCGCCTTCTTGTTGGCCATGTCATTAATCACATAAGGGTTGAAACAGGAACACAAACAACAGAACACCACAAACAAACTATTTAACCCCGACTGACATCAGCATACTCGGTGACATCGGAGACCCCAAACTAACACCACCTAGTGGCACAATGCGCATGACAGTTTGATTTCAGTTATTTTTGGACTTCCCTCGTAGACTTATTGCTCATTTATTTTCTTAAGACAGTCACATAAACATTAATAAGTGGTACGTAAGGTGCATCTATGTGGGCCATACTTTACAGCAAAGTGAGAGTGCAAAAGTGCAGCAGTCAACATTTCTGCATTGTGAGAGCAGCAAAAGCTAAAGCAGGAAATAGCTACACATCTGTGAAGGGAACATAAACAAACCAGGATATATATGCTGCAATAAAAGTGTTCTCTGCTTGTAACCTTATAATGGTTGTTCCCATTCCTTACTCATTGTTTTAATTTGCAATTTTGTCTGTAATATGGTTGTAACCTGAGATATTTTTCCTCATTTCCCAAGGGTTCTGATGAGCAAAAAGTTGCGTGACCTGGGTATTCCGGTGACAGTCATCCTCGACTCCGCTGTTGGCTACATCATGGAACAAGTCGACCTCGTCATGGTCGGAGCAGAAGGTGTTGTGGAAAGTGGAGGCATCATAAACAAGGTGACACAGCTTTTCGGCATCTCGTACAGTGAAATGCATCACCTTTAGTGTTAATCTCAGTGCACAATCTATGTATACGTGTATGTAACACACAGTTCTCTTGTTTTCAACACTTTTGGTTCCTGTTCAGTTGTAGTTAATGGCTAATGTTAAAACAGAACATTACTGCTGCACGATGCCTGACTAACAAGGGGAGGCCACGATGTTGGCATCACAGATGTACTTCAAACTTTGTATACTTTTAGTAGATCATTAAAACAACATAATGTGCAAGAAGTAAGGGGCACTACTGTGGCAGTCCCGAAAAAATCAAAAGAGGAGTTATACGCATCTATTATGTAACTGATGTATCTGTGCGTAGGTGTGGGACAATAGAGTTCATGAAACTTCCTGGCAGATTAAAACTGTGTGCCCGACTGAGACTCGAACTCGGGACCTTTGCCTTTCGCGGGCAAGTGCTCTACCATCTGTGCTACTGAAGCACGACTCACGTCCAGTACTCACAGCTTTACTTCTGCCAGTACCTCGTCTCCTGCCTTTTAAACTTTACAGAAGCTCTTCTGTGAACCTTTCAGAACTGGCACTCCTGAAAGAAAGGAGGAAGGTAGGAGATGAGGTACTGGCAGAAGTAAAGCTGTGAGTACCGGGCGTGAGTCGTACTTCGGTAACTCAGATGGTAGAGCACTTGCCCACGAAAGGCAAAGGTCCCGAGTTCGAGTCTTGGTCAGGCACACAGTTTTAATCTGCCAGGAAGTTTCATATCAGTGCACACTCCACTGCAGAGTGAATATCTCATTCTGGAAACATCCCCCAGGCTGTGGCTAAGCCATGTCTCCGCAATATCCTTTCTTTCAGGAGTGCTAGTTCTGCAAGGTTCGCAGGAGAGCTTCTGTAAAGTTTGGAAGGTAGGAGACGAGGTACTGGCAGAAGTAAAGCTGTGAGGACGGGGCGTGAGTCGTGCTTGGGTAGCTCAGTTGGTAGAGCACTTGCCCGCGAAAGGCAAAGGTCCCGAGTACGAGTCTCGGTCCGGCACACAGTTTTAATCTGCCGGGAAGTTTCATATCAGCGCACACTCCGCTGCAGAGTGAAAATCTCATTCTGGAAACATCCCCCACGCTGTGGCTAAGCCATGTCTCTGCTATATCCTTTCTTTCAGGAGTGCTAGTTCTGCAAGGTTCGCAGAAGAGCTTCTGTAAAGTTTGGAAGGTAGGAGACGAGATACTGGCAGAAGTAAAGCTGTGAGTACCGGGCGTGAGTCGTGCTTCGGTAGCTCAGATGGTAGAGCACTTGCCAGCGAAAGGCAAAGGTCTCGAGTTCGAGTCTCGGTCGGGCACACAGTTTTAATCTGCCAGGAAGTTTCATATCAGCGCACACTCCGCTGCAGAGTGAATATCTCATTCTGGAATAGAGTTCATGGTGGTCAAGTGGTTAGCGCTCGAGCTTCATAAGACAAATGTGTATGAGACGATGGTTCGATTACCACTCAGACCTTTTGTTTTTGTAGTACAAGTGTAAATCCGGTGATATAAAAAAAACTGTACCTACACTGTTCATTCTTGCTACTTTAGAAACACCTCACTGCTATGCAGGTGAACTGCCAAATGGGGGACTGCCTCTGAGTCCGCAGCTCGAAGTGTCGAGGTGCAAAGTAGTTCCGGGTACCTTCACAGATTGCATGTACAAGGGATTTCGAAAATCATGACAGTCATACATTTTCAGGAAAACTCCTTGTGTTATCTTCATTTACTTGTCAATAGCTAATTATATGTTTGTTCTAATAATCAAATTTAATTAAAAATAGTAAATACTCAAATAACATGAAATTCACTAAAACTTCATGCAAATACTTGTGATTTTTTAAAATTATATTACCCCTAAAATGTCATATAAATTAAATAATATGACCAGTGAAGAAAAAAATATAGATTAAAAATTAAGTTTGAGCAAGAGTCAAACCTTACGAAGCTCAAACGCTAACTACTTTACCACCTTGAATTCTAATGTCCAGTGTCTATGCACAGATACATCAGTTACCTAAGACATGTGTTAAGCTTCTGTTGTGATTTTCTCCTAATTGCCGGACTATTTCACCTTACTTCTTGCACATTATGTTGCTTTAATGTCCTACTAAAGGCGTAAAAAGTTTGAAGTAAATCTGTAAACTCAATATTATGGCCTCCCCTAAAGTAATACTGGAAAAATGTTTTTTCACTACAAATCTATGGATGATGGACTGTCACTGTTCTTAACCAGAACACAAAAAAACTATCTCTTCACTGGCTACAGTTCCGTCAGAATGTTAGAATTGCTAATAAAAGCTAAACCTAGTATATGCGTGTGTGCGTGCATGCGCACGCGTGCACACACGTGCACACGCGCGCCCAGACACACACACGCGCGCACACACACACACACACACACACACACACACACACGAGTTGCAATTATAACACTAAATAGTAGCATTTTATATATTTAGATAGGTTAAATGAATTGTCTAGATTCAGACAGAATTACTGAATAATTATGTCACTATTGCAAATTTTCCTACTTAAATTTATAAATGCCTGACTTACTGTGAATTTATTGAAAAACTATGACACAATCTGGGTGCGGTTGATTGTCACTCAACTGTAACTTTAATGTGAAACAGTTATAGCAAAGTACCTACTTCTGTGTATGTAGCCATATGTGACAAGTGTGGTCTTTCAGTAAATATGGAAGCATAATGACATAATTGAACTAATTTTTAAACCGTGTTGTGTTGTCAAAGAAATGGTGAACATTTAAGAATTTATTTAACATTTCCCTTTTAAGAAAAAAGGTTTTCCTGCTGAAGTTTTCTATATAATCAGTCACTGTATATAGCTGTGAGTAATAATTTAATTTTTCCTGCAAAATAAGAAAAGTATTTTGTTTTATTATTAACTTTAGGAATAACCACCACTGTTATAATGTTCTTTGCTGTTAACTGGCTTGAAATATTGCCAGTGGTGTCCCATTAACTTCACGTATCCACACACTTGTTTGTTTGTTTTGAACATGGCTCCACTGAGCTTGTTTTTCTCCTCACTTGTGGCTGTAGCAGTGGCATTGACTGAAGATGACTGCTAATCTCTGGCACTGCAGATGTCTTACTTATCCAGAAACTGACAATATGGCAAAGAATAGTTTCGTAACTAAGCATATTGTATGCTCATGGACTCAGACTTCTGTATCATTGTGTGGTCCTGCTGTTGAGGCTCTTCAATGCTGGGATGGGATGTTTCAATGGGATCCACTCAGTTAATTCACTATGTTCACTGCAGATTACACCCTCACAATTATTCATTTAAACAGCAAGATGTCAATTTATTCAAACTTTCACTTTCAAACTAATGAATGTGTATCCATCACAATAAATAATTTTAACAATTGGTACACTGTTCCAAATCTGTTTCCAAAGCACAAAAAAATCACTCTACAGTCACTTTTTATGTACTATCCACAGTCGCTGTAGTTCACCGGCTTCTTCCATCTCTCTGTCAAAACAAATAGCTGTTTCTTCTCTGTTCACAGTCACCACTATTGTTCGTACATTTGTATGTCTTTGACAAGAACTTTCACAATTTTTGTTCTTTTGACTTCTTGATTTCTGTGTTATTGACATTCTTCTGCATTGACTCTTTTGAGAAATCTCTTGCGTATTATTTCTTCTGTCTTCTCTTTTCTGCCTTCTCCCTCATCAAACCCTCTCTCTGTCGAAACTTTAAAATGTCGATGTTTCATCTCACAGTTCAATGACACAGTACAACAATTACATGTCTAAGGCCCTGGTAGTGGTCTCAATTGGTTTTGAGAAAGCCTCTAATTCAGTTAACTAGCAAATATTGTTTGGCATTTTGATAGCATCTGGAATGATCTCTACGACAGTGGAAATTATCAAGCAACACATTCACAAGTAAAATTCATTGAAGAATTTACCAGAGAGTTTTTAATTGAAATTGGAGTGTGGCAGGGTGATGGATTGTCTCCAGTTTCCTTCAGCTGCATGTCAGAGAAGGTCATTCGATAATGGGGAAAGGAATTAGCTGGGAAAGTTGTGTTGCACAACGTTTACATTGGAGGATTAAAGAATGTATTAGTCAATGGCCTTGCCTTCACCGACAACCTGGCAGTCCTGTCAAGAAACACAGAGATAACTGTGGAACAGATAAATATGCTGTAGTTACAGGCAGAAAAAGCTGGCCTGCAAATTTCATTTGAGAAAACAAAGTACATAACCTACATCCAAACAGCGCTTCATCATCTAACAACAATAGAAAAAGTGGTCAGTCTCAGATACCTCAGTTAGACAGCAAGTGAAAAAGAAGCCATCAACAGCAGCAAGAGAAGATGGGTGCTGTTCTTCATAGGACACGTGTCCTATACAAGAAAAAGGCAATTTCAAGAAAGCTTAAGTCAGTCATTATACAGTGGTCAAAACAGACAGTCTCTACACAAGTGAATGCCTCAGAATGACATGAAAAGCTGGACTGAGAAAATCTGAGAAATTTGCAAAGTAATGGGCCCTAGGACAATAGATAGACAGTATAAGCTTCCAGCAAGAGGAGAGTTATACAGCGACAGTGAACGGCTGTTGAAGTCAGTAGGAAAATGACAGCTGAAATCATATGCATATCTGTTCAGGATGGATACAACCTTACCTTACCTTAATGTATTGGGCAACAGACCTGAACATTATGATAAATGGTTCAGGGAAGGACCTCAAGAGCATTGAAGTGAATCAGGACATCTGTGACAGATCGAAGAGCAGATCACACATCAACAACTTTAAAGGCTTTCACGACGACCAAAACCGGAACAGTGGATGGACAGCAGAGAGAAGACAGGCAACCAGGAAAGAGCGTAATCCATTTGGGGTTTTTTTTTTAAAAAAAAAAAAAAAAAAAAAAAAAAAAAAAAGAAGAAGTTGCTAGGCATGGTCTCTGATGACCCTAAGTGAGAGGAAAACAAGACCATCACCCATTGTGACATCATCTTCATTCCACTCATCGCAAAATTTCCAAAACTGCATGCCACTCTCTCAATACTTTCAGTCTCCTCTCTGTGCTACATTGTCTAGTACCTTCCGCCGCAGAAGTCGAACACGCACCAGAACAAATGGACGTGGTCAGCCCATAGAGGGCTCCGCCTCCGCGGCGGCTATTCTGCGCAGCGGCTCTTGCGCAGCGAGGGCGCCACCGCTACGCCACGTGCAGACAGCGGCCAATAGCCGCTCTCTCCGGTTTCGTGTATAGGGACCTGCTCTGCCCTAGTCCAGTCAGTCTGGTACTCGCTCTGGATTTCGTTTCTATCTCGATGGTACTGCGTTCTGGTCGTTGCTCGTTGTTGACATTTGCCTGGCTCTGGTTCCGAGTGGATTTACTGTTGGTGTTTGGTGTTGTGGTTTCCACAAGCCTCCGTTGTTTATCCCTTTAGTGACCAGTGGGAACTATAGTGCCCACTTATTTGTTTTCGCTGTAAGTTCAGTGGTAACCCGTGTTCCCACTTCTAACTTGTGCTGTCAGCTCTGTTAGAGTATGCTAACTACATGTAAATTGTCAACGGGTGTGCGAAAGCGGTTGTATTTCTACCTTGTTAGTCAATCAATGCAGAAGCGCAGTTTCCGTGCGAAAACGAGCCACTGTTTCGACCGCCACAGCGTTTTTTGTACAGTGTGCTTTCCTTTTGCGTGTGAAGTGACTTGTGTCATATTTATCTACTTTTACATTTGTGAGGGAGATAGTATTCGTGTATATTTGCTGGATTTGACTAAAAAGTACGTAAATATTACAAGGTTAGTGGGAATTATTTTTCCCACTGAACTTGGGTGAAGTGCAGTGCATATGGCTGCGTAATTGGCATCGTAGTTATTGTTTGTTTCTTATTGTTTAGAATGCCTGGACTGATGGCAGAAGAGGTTTTCAGAATTTTGTATGCTTTACCTGAAGATGTAGAAGATTCAGATATCGATGCTGACTCTGATGATGATTTTGAGTCACCAAATACTTCACAGATATGCTGAAAAAAAATTCTAGACTTAGCAGGGGAGAATTCGAATTTTCTGTCAGGTCATGTGTTGCTGCAGTGAAGTGGCAGGATAGCAAACCTGTTTGTATACTATCAAATTACCACAATCCAAACACATTACAACTGTTTTGAGAAGAAACAAAGATGGAAGCAGAAGTGAAGTAAGTATTCTGCCCATTGGCTGTGGCAGAGTATAATAAAATAATGGGAGGAGTGGATAGATTTTATCACCTGCATGAACGGTATGCTGTAGGCTATCGTTCATGGAAGTGGTGGCACACTGTTTTTCTTTCTTGTAGATTTGGCAGCTGTCAATTCCTACATTATGTGGAAGCTACAGAAGACAGAAGCAGACCAGCTAACATTTAGTTTGCACTTGGCGAGGCAGCTTATCTCTGGAATCTCAGGTCATAAGCGAAGAAGAAGGTCTGTTCATTTTCAAACACCAGAAAGGGGACAGGTCTGGAGTGCCAGATGAAGTTCGTCTGGAGAAAGTTGGAACTCATTTGCCTACAAAAGGTACAACAAACACAAGATGCCGCCAATGTAGCACCAAGAACAAAGAAAAGAACGAAACTAATGTGCAGCAACTGTCGGGTACCTTTGTGTGTAGCACCATGCTTCTCTAAGTTCCATAGTACATCACCTTAGTGAACTCTAAGGACAATATGAACAAATACTAATATAAATGTAATGTTTAACATGCTTTTTGTACTAAAAAAAAGGATATACATTTTTTATTAAATTAGCAAGAGAAGTTACTCCAGAGTTCGGTGGGAACAATAGTTCACACTAATTTTTTTATACTCTTAGGCTAAACTCTCACTTTTAAGATTTAAACTATGATTTTATGAATGGTTCCTTAGCCCAATAAAGTGTTCATAAAAAGTCTACAACTTATGGAAATAATTTGCTCACTAAAGGGTTATCTCTTCCTTGTTGTGTCGGTCATAGTCAGTCGTAGTCGGTTGTTGTCAGTTGTCGTTGGTCTGTCGTCCGACTCGTCCTTGTGTTTACCCAGTGGTGCGTGCTCCACCACTGGCGGCTTCCCCACCTGGCGGCTCCGATCCGCAGCCCAAGGCGTTTCTGCAGTTGGTTTTGGTTACTACACATTGTCCAACTGTTAGCATGGAAATAAGACATCCTTTCCGCAAAACACAAACATTTCTCCACTAACAAGCCGAGGAGCCCTCACTGCCTATCTTTCCACTTCCAGCTTCTGTAGCCAACTGTCTCTTGTTTCTCAGTAAAGTTACAATAATAAAATTTAATTTGTCAGACCATAGCACTTAATATTATATAGAACATACATTTGGGTTTACCTTTGAAAATAAAGATCACATTTTTACAGTGTTAGTAATATATTAAATCAACGTTAAAATCATTGTTGAGGACTGAAAAGGTGTCGCATGTGCAGTGATACAAATTCTCCATCACAATGTATTCAAGCACATGTAGTTGTGAGTAGAAGTTGCTTAGATTTTGTAATCTAGTTTCCTATGACTCAATGCTAAAGTAGCAGACTGCAGATCCAAAGGTCTCTGGTTGATCCACAGTCAGTCCTAAGATTTTTATCTGTCACTTTTTTTGATAATGTGAAAAACAGGGACTTGCTTCAGATTACATTGTAGATCCCCCTATAACTGGCTGTGTCAGTCAGTTCGAAGGTTGTAGAGTGGCAACGGAATACCATCTCTGATGGGACTGTGCATAGTGAAACGTCGTGAAATTCCAACCAATCTTCTAGTTGATTACAGTGTTACTGTTTTAAAAATATTTTACCATCTCCCTTTTTGATGAAGTGATTGAGCAGAGTGAATACAAGACTCCCTAGAAATTACACAATGTTCTTTCTTTCTGAATTTTTGTAGCCAAAAGAAGAGTGGGAAATGGACATATCAAATTGACCAGTGTGAGGTCTAATTTTGAAGAAGAAGAAGAAGAAGAAGAAGATGATGATGATGAAATTATTTGGCTTGAAAATAATCTATGTGATTAAGACACTATTAATGAATGCTTTAAGGCAAATTGAAATATTTCACAAACAGCTGCTGTTAGCCATGTAAAAGAAGTGTCAAAAAATATCAAATTTCATCATAAATTGAAACTTCTCTGTTTTCTCTTGGCGTATGTACTCTTAATAATAGTAGTAGTAGTAGTAGTCATAACACTAATAATAATAATAGAACACTGATCTGTATTTAAATATATTATATTTTATGCTTTCTGAAAAAAAAGTGAATATAATTTTTTTTAAAAAAATGGGAAAGTCATGTTTTCTAATTATATACTAGATTAGAGAAATACATGAGGCTCCTTTGAATGATGCGCTCAAAACCACATACAGATGATGTGCTGATTGAGAGTTTAATGTTCAGTGTTTAATTGAGAATCTTACAATTTTATAGAGTACTAGAGAATATTTGTCTGGCACAATTTCACTTGGTAATCTCCATATGTCACTAAAGTACATACAGCTCTTCTGCGAGTACCATTCAAAGGCATGTCTAATGCTTTTCTAATCTATGTTATTTCCCGCTTTTAGACAAATCCTTGCACAAGAAAGTTAAATGCTCTTTTATCTTTCATACAAAGTTTTATTTATTCTTTCTTGTTTAACAATCATCTGATGTTGTTGATGATGATGATGATGATGATGATGATGATGATGATGACTTGCTAAGAATTTAAACTGCAGACCGACTCTATTGAATAGGGTAGACAGGGCATGTATTATATGCTATTACTTATACTCTAGAGCTTTTTGATCTTCTACATCTACATCTACATCTACACTTTGCAAACCAATGTGAAGTGCATGGCAGAGGGTACATTCCATTGCACCATTTATTAGGGTTTCTTCCCATTCCATTCATGTATGGAGCGTATGAAAAGTGATTGAATGCCTCTGTGTGTGCTGTAATTATTTTAATCTTGTCTTCATGATTTCTGAGTGAGCGATACTTAGGGAGTTTAGTATATCCCTGGAGTCATTAATTAAAACTTGTTCTTGAAGTTTTGATACTAGACTTTCTCGAGTTTGTTTATGCCTGTCTTCAAAAGTCTGCCCAGCCATTTTTTTCAGTGTCTCAGTAACATTCCCATTCGTCAAACAAACCTGTGACCATCCATGTCCTTCTCTGTATACATTTAATATCCCACATTAGTCCTATTTGGCAAGGGTCCCACACACTTGAGCAATATTCTAGAATGGATTGCATGAGTGATTTGTAAGCAATATCCCTTCTAGACTGATTTCACTTCCCCAGTATTCCACCAATAACCTGAAACCTAGTGCCTGCTTTACTCACAACTGAACCTAAGTGATCATTCCATTTCATATCACTGCAAAATGTTACACCCAGATATTTGTATGAGTTGATTGATTCCATCTGTGACCCATTGATATTATAGTCATAGGATACTACATGTCTTTCTTTTGTAAAGTGCAAAATTGTACGTTTCTGAATATTAAAAGCAAGTAGTCAATGTTTGCACCTCTTTGAAATCTTACCAAGATCTGACTGAATATGTATGCAGCTTCATTCACATAGTACTTCATTATAGATTACTGGATTGTGTGCAAAAAGCCTGATTTTACTGTTAATATCGCCTGTAATGTCATTAACATACAACAGGAACAGCAAGGGTCCCAACACATTCCCTGGGGTACACCCAAAGTTACTTCTACATCTGACCATGTCTCTCCACCCAAGGTGACATGACATGACGTGCTGTGCCCTCCCTACCAAAAAGTCCTCAGTCAAGTCACAAATTTCACTTGATACCCCATGTGATCAAACATTTGACAATAAGTGCATGTGTGGCATGGAGTCAAATGTTTTTTTTGGAAATCGAGAAATATACTGCATCTACCTGACTGCCTTTATGCAAAGCTTTCAGTATGTCATGTGAAAAAAACGAGAGTTGAGTTCCACATGTTTGATGTTTTCAGAATCCGTGCTGGTTGGCATTGAGAAGGTCATTCTGTTCTAGATACCTCATTATGTTTGAGCACAAAATATGATCTAAGACTCTACAACAAATTGATGTCAAGGATATGGCACGGTAGTTTTTTTGATCACTTTTACTACCCTTCTTGTAGACAGGTGTGACCTGTGCTTTCTTCCAACTACTGGGCAAGGTTTTTTTAGTCAAGAAATCTTAAAATAGATTATAGTTAGAAGGGGGGCTAACTCAGCTGCAAATTCAGTATATGATCGGATAGGGATTTCGATTTTTAATGATTTCATCTGTTTCTCAACACCACTGACACTAATACTGATTTCAATCATGTTTTCAATGGCACAAGGATTAAATTAGGGCAATTCTCCTGGGTTTTCTTTTCTGTAGGAACTTTTGAAAACAGAGATAAGTATTTCAGCTTTTGTTTTGATACCCACTAATGTTGGTGCTACTAACAGCATTTGCATATAACCAGATTTTTTTGTTTTGTGGAAGATTATCTAACAGTATTCTACTATGGTAGTCACTGAATGCTTCATACATTTCTCTCTTGACAGCCAAGTGTGTTTCATTCAGAATCTCTCTGCCTATAGGCCTATGCATTGTTTTAGGCCTGTTATGCAGTAGTCTCTGTATCTTTAGAAGTTTCTTCACAGTGACTGTGTATTATGGAGTATCCCTCCCGTCACGAACTTTTTTACTGGGCTGCAGCATGCCAGAATTATGTTTTTCTGTTTTGATAAAGCAAGCTGTAATTGGAGATTTACTTGTCAGTATGATAGCCTTTTTCAAGTAATATTATTTACAGTTAACGAAGTCATCATTGTTTCATAATAATGTTATGTATTGTGACCCAACAGGTTGGGAGTTACACAATGGCACTGTGTGCGAGGGAAATGAAGAAGCCGTTCTACGTGCTGTGCGAAAGTTTTAAGTTTGTACGCCTCTATCCGCTCAACCAGCAGGATCTACCAGATGAATTCAAGGTAAGAGAAGTCAGAATAGAGTATCTGACTGTTTTCTGTAAATCATCTAAAATGGTTAATTATGTCAGTTTATACCCATAACGTGCTTTTTCCCTTCTTGACTTTCAGTATTTTTTTTTATAAAAATGGAAGTGATATTCAAATAATTTGAAAGCTCGCTAAAACGCTCCGTTCAAGTCATGTGATGCCTGTGACATCACTGTCATGAAGCTAATTCACAGTGATGTCTTGTTTTGGAATTTACATTTCGGAAAATGGGTTGCAAATGGCACGTAGTACCACACTGTACAGATACATCCATAAAAACTCTTGGAAAATTGTTTTTGAGTGCTTCAGAGAATGAGAAGGTGCATAAAAATTGGTTGCACTGTCCCGGCAAAATGCCACTCCGTCAATGCCCACTTTCCGTTACTTAATTAAAAATGTCTTACACTCTAAAGTTAACAATTTACTTCTGAGATACGCTTTCCCAGTGTTATAAAGAAGGGTAGCGTTGGTCAACGTAATTAAACTCTTAGTAAAAACTGTCGTTATAGCCAGTCCCTTGAATATTATTGGTAACTCGGTTGGTAGAGCGGTGTACTATTGAATATTCAAAGGCGATATCCATAGGTCATTAGTTCAAATCTAGCCTGCAACAATATTTTAACTTATTTATAAAACAAATTGACAGTCCATTCATGTGAAAACCAAATCACAATTACAAAATTTCACCACACCAATTAAAAACAGAGTATTATTGTGTTTTTGTTGACATTTACATGTGCCATTGCAAAATAGCTGTTCACACACTTTACATTCTCTCTCGAGCGCTCTGGCGGCAGAAACCTGAAGTGCGGCTTCAGGCGAACAAAACTTTATGAGTTTTTCTACGTATCTGCAGTGTGTCGTGACCATATGTCAATGAATGAATGGTGCTACAGTGAATTTATGAAATCGCTTCAATCATTTGTAATAGCCCTATACATGCTTTATATCTCTCTGGATACGAAACCTCATCATTCTACACCTCGTTGTACTGCAGGAGTATCGTGATATCTTCACTACTAGCTATGCTTTCCAAAAAAGTGAATTGTGTGTAAGTTCCAAAAAAGTTAATTGTGTATAAGCAAAATAGATGCATCTATTCTCACGTGTCCATTTCCCAGACTAAGAAGCTATATGCAATACATTCCTCCATTGAAACAACTGCTACAATGCATTCATTCTTGCTAGCGATATTTTCATATTTCATTTAAAACTTTTAAAAATTTATGACCCTTCCAAAAATCGAACCCGTGTTCTTCATATCCCTAATTACATGCGCTATCTATTGCACTACAGATCGTGGCCATCTGCTGAATATCTTGTAGAGTGGAAAGCAGCACTAATATTTGCCAAGAATAATTTTATTGTGTTTTGGGTCAGATTTCATGACTGACATCAACAATCTAGATATAGGATATAGACCAATTTGCAAAATTCCACAAACCCTTAGTTTTGAGCAGGTTTAATGATGTTGCAGGGAGCTGAGAAAAGAATGTCCGTCGTGACAAATATCGCCGCTCTAATTGAGTGGAGCATAAACGCATCAATTTTTGTAATATTGCCACCATCAGCGTTCACAAAATTCCTGTCTATTGTTACTTAAAAGTTGTAAATGCATTTTTTATACTAAGGAGCTTAACTATTTGCAGAAAAAGTACATAAAAACATTGTAACTTCGGCTAATACTCCTGTGACACACATATAGCTTCGTCTTACTCCTAGTCTGTGATATTACAAGAGCTTCAGCCAATAACAGAGCATTTTCGATAATGTGACCAAATCTTGGTATCTATTGATTTTGAAGCTTTAATTACATAAAAATAACTGATATTTTGTGAGAGTATTGATAGTAAATGTTTTTTGAATGTTGTAATCACTCCGAATAATAACAATCTGAACCATATTTTTAACATAGGAAAATAGCCTATTGTCGTATTGTAATAGCTCACTTGTATCTTGATGCTTCTCTGCTGAGAAACTTATACAAACAGTGGAAATTTGATGTTGTGAAGAAAAGTGAAATAATTATTGTAGAGAATATGTCCTTAATTTTTTAGATGTGGATTTTTTTAATGGGCAATGGCATTGATTTTTATTGCATGAAAAGTCATGTATTGAAATTTTCTTGCTCTCTGTTTTGAATGTGTCCCCACATACAATGTTGGGCCTCTTAAAAATGATAGTGCTCTCAGTGTTGGATCCATATTGGAGTGGTAGGATGTACAAAACAGAAAACTGAACCTGAGCTTTAAAGTGTTGTTCACATAATGTCATGTGATCTTTATAGGTATCAGTATCTAGACACCTAAATAATCTGTTCTGGGCACGATTTAATAATTCAAAATTAGCATATGACATTCTTCTCTACAAACAATTTCTCAGTATAACCTCCATCGAGCCCATTGCACATTATTTTAACAAGAATGAAAAATACTCCTACTGTAGCACAAAAAAGGTGACTATGTCCTGGGCAGAGTTATGGATATCAAAGGAGGAAACTAGCTCTTCAACTTATCTGGCAGCTTCAAAGACATTTAAATCAAAACATCGTGATGTATTCCCACTTTTTTATTTGTTTGGTATTAATACCAACATCATGTTATATATATGACCAGTGAAGTAACATGATACTTGATGTCATGCTGTGTAACATGACATGTCATCATGTTGTCCAACGTGGTACTTGTCATGTTGAGCAATATGGCACAAAGTGTCATTAAAGTTTAGGATGCATGCATCCCACTCTGGGGTATTTCCAATTATAGCTGCACCCCCGCTCTTGGATACTTCCTTTAATAGATGCATTCCACACTGTAGAAGCACATAAATTTGTGTCTACTTGTTCTTACACCCCTAACCATACTTAATACAGAGTGTTGGTATGGGGAAGAAATGGTCCCCGTGGAGAGAAATATCACACCCTCCCCTCCCCACACCAAATAATCAATTCTTTTACAGTCCCTTCAGGAACAAATACACCACAGAAATTTTACTGCCCCAGGAAAACTTTTTTTAGCTATTTCATGTACGCTCGTCAGCCATACGATATTATACAGGGTGCTTTTTTCACCCCGTTTGCAAACAATGAGCATATACAGTACAAAAAAGCTCAAATGAACTTATGTCCAGAAAGCATAGTTTCCGTGCTAGAGACCATTTGTTCCATAGTACTTTACTACAGAGACTGCGGTCTAATACATGCTGTACCATGCAGCCACAGTTACAGTATGCATGATTTCCTCCTGGAGGGTGGTACTATTCGTTCATACGTCATGCCCTAGCACCATCTCCTGCCATGGTAATTGGCAGTGTTGTGTCCGATTAACTTCTCTTGCCGACTCACCTTGTAGTGGATGTGTTACAGCATTGTACACAATCGTTTCATATTCTAATCGAGAGCGTGCTGACGTGTTTACGTACGGAAAGGCAAATGGCAACAGGCAACGGGTGGCAGACAGCAAGGTTGTAACAGGAGACCTATCCCCGCCGACAACAACCACAGCATTCAATGTTTGTGACAGTGTTTTGCCGTTTGTCTGTGGTAGGGTCATTTCAGGAAGCAGGAAATCGTGAAGGACACCCGAAATGTTCAGACACGAGACTTGGAGGAAAATGTGATCAACACTGCGGAAGGCACCCACAATATCAGTATCGGCCAGTAAGCTCGCATTCGGGAGGACGACGGTTCAATCCCGCGTCCGGCCATCCTGATTTAGGTTTTCCGTGATTTCCCTAAATCACTCCAGGCAAATGCCGGGATGGTTCCTCTGAAAGGGCACGGCCGACTTCCTTCCCCATCCTTCCCTAATCCGATGAGACCAATGACCTCGCTGTCTGGTCTCCTTCCCCAAACAACCCAACCCCAACCCAGTAAGCCCACCAGTACTGGGTAAGCCAGACGAGTGTGTGGAACATTCTCCATGACAATTGTTACTACCCTTATCACTTACAGCATGTACAGGGCTTACTAGCGACAGACTTTCCACATCGGGAGAAGTTTTGTCACTGGTTTCTTCACCAGGCAACCTTGATTTCAGGATTTGTATCATCCATCGTATTCACAGATGAGAGTACCTTTATGCAGAGTGGTATCTTCAGTTTTCATAACTGTCATCTGTGGGACAGTATGCAGAACCCTCATGGTATGGTGTCAGTGAATTATGAGCATCGGTGCATCCAGAATGTGTGGGCCGGGATAATAGGCGAACATATTTTGGGACCAGTCTAAAAAAACGGAACTATTGGCATTTCTTGCGGGTGACTTTGCCTCCCTGCTGGAAGAAGTTCCATTGATGATTCTAAGGGTTATGTTGCTGCTGCCAGATGGTGCTCTGGTCCACTTCGCCGCCAACGTCCAGACGCATCTCAGTCGTGTCTTCCCTGGGCAACGGATCGGACGAGGGGGTCCAGTTGCATGGCCTGCTCATTCACCAGGTCTCAACACGTGCAATTTCCGGTTATGGACCATCTCAAAAGTGTCAAGTGTGCAGACCCCATTCAGATGTGGAGACACTGGAGCAGTGTGTACATGCTGCCTTTGACGCTGTTCGGATGCAGCCTGGCCGACGTGAACATGTGAGACAGATAATGATACTGGGTGTACAAGCATGCATTGAGACACATGGAAATGATTTCCAACACATACTGTAACTGTGGCTGCTTGATACAGCGCATATTAGACTGCAGTCTCTGTAACAATGTGTGATTGAGTAAATGACCTCTAGAACGAAAATCGTGGATTTCTGGACATAATTTCATTAGGCCTTTTTTGTTTCACACTGTGAAAGTAGGGTCAACTTGTAAAAAGAGTGTGAACAAGTCGATATGTTTTGATCCAAATGTTTTTGGAGCTACCAGATAAGTTGTAAAGCTAGTTCCACACTTTTACATCCCTGACTCTCCCCAGGGCATATTTGCCTTTTTGTGCTATGATAAGGGCATTGTTCATTCTGGTTCCCAACTTTTGCTCTACCATAATTTTCACATTAGACTGCCATAGCTTGGTAACCAATGTAGACTTTTGTCCAAATGAAGCTAGATTTTGAAAAGAAAGTTTTCATTTTTAATGTAAGAATGCATTTTATATTTATCTGATGTACTGTTGTTATTTTTGGACGTTTCCCATGCTACCTTCAGAATTTCAAAGAATACAGCTCACTCAACACTTAAAAGCTTTTTCTAAATCTGCAAATACCACATGGTGTCCCACATAAAATGGTAAAACTCCCACCTGAGACTCAAGTAACAATGAAATAACTAAAAAAAGAACAGATAATAGAAGTGTTAAAAAAAAAAAAAAAGAACATGTAGCTACCTGTGTATAAGAGCTGCTGGAAGTGGTGGCCACAGGCATCGCTGACTTAACGTGATAAAAAGTGTGGCTTCTGGGAAGGACTATCTCCAACCGACCATTTACTCAGATTGCAAACAGCAGTCCGACAGGCCTTTACTAACCACTGGCACCTTGTCACGGTCTTCTTTGACCTACATAATTTATATGACACAGCTTGGTGCCATCACATTTTCATTGCCCTCCATGACTGGGGCTTCCATGGACCCCTTCAGATTTTTATCTGTGAGTTTTTATCTCTGTCTCTTCTGGGTTTGAGTTGGCACTTCACTCAGCACCCCTCGGATTCAGAACAGTATCCCACAGGGTTCTCCGTTAAGTGTCGTGCTCTTCCTCGTAGCCATCAATGGATTTGTAACCTTTGTTGAGCCTGTAGTTACCCTGGCATTGTACGTTGACAATTTTGCACCTGGTGCAGCTTCCACTCTGTAGCATCTGCTAAGCACTGGTTCCAAGATGCCATCTGACGGACCTCTGTATAGTCCATCTCCCATAGCTTCCAGTTTTCTCCCTCCAAAATGCGGGTTATGCATTTTCGTCGCCAACCCACAGTACAAACCAATCCACAAATTTATTTAGGCTACTAGCTCCTCGATGTTGCAGCACAGTCCCATTTCTTGGGCCTTATTTTTGATAGAAAGCAGACATGGTTACCCTGCATTCGCCACCTGAAGACTACATTCATGCGGATGCGTAATGCTCTTTGCTTCCTGCAGACTGTGCTCCTCTTCTCCATCTTTACTGTGCTCTGGTCTGGTCCAGAGTAGACTATGACAGGTTCATGGCTCAACGGCTCCTTCCATTCTGAAAGTTCTTGACCCAGTTCACCATTGTGGGGTGCACCTGGCTATTGGTGCCTTTTGCACTAGTCGTGTTGACAGCCTCCTTATAGAAGTGAGGATTCCCCCTCTACAAATATGATGGAGCCAACTGATTTCTTATGCAGTTGACAGTTGCCAATTACCTGACCATCCAGTGTAACCTGTCCTCTTTGCAAAAGAGGGATGTCTCCCTCCTGATAACTGCCCACAGGTCGGATCACTGGTTAGAATGTGTCTCACTTCCCTCTGTCATGATCTCTATCTCCATTCGATGGAATCCACTCCGCATATTTCCTCCCGCATGCCCCCTTGGTTGGTGCCTAGACAATGGATTAGAACTGACCTATTCCAGGGTAGGTATCTGTTGCCCCTATAGTCTTCCGACGCCTTGTATTTTCCATCCTTTCATGGTGCTACCATCTTCTTCGCTGATGGTTCTAAGACAATAATAAAGCAGAATACACTTCTACATCTCCTACTGGTTTAGAATACCATTTATTGGCAGGATTATGTAGTGTGTTCACAGCGGAGCTGCGAGCCATTAACAGGGCCCTCCATTTTGTTACTCAGGCTTCCCTCCACTGTGTTTTTATATGTACCGACTCAATGAGCAGCCTGCAGGCTATCGACCAGTGCAACTCTCATCACCCTTTGGTCTCTGCTATCCATGACCACCTCTCTGCCCTTGTCCGTACCACCTGCTCAGTTGTCTTTCTCTGTGTTCCAAGTCGTGTGTGCATCTCAGGGAGTGAACTCGCTGACCATTTGACTAGAGGAGCAGATACTTGCCCCCATTCCCTTTAATGATTCCAGCTACAGATATGTGGACATCTATGTCAAATCTTTCTTTACCCAAAAGTGGACTGACATCTGGTGCACTACTGCTCACAGTAATAAACTCTGCGCACTCGAGGAGTCTACTGCCATTTGGCGCTCTTCTTTCTGCTCCTATCGGAAGGAGTCCACTGTCTTATGCTGTCTACGCATTGGTCATACCAGGCTAACTCATTGTTTCCTCCTGCATAACAAACCAACCCCACACTGTGGTTGGGAGCCAGATTGACAGTATCCCATATATTGATGGAATGTCCCCTTGTTTTGGCCCTTTGTCCTAAGTATTGTCTTCCAGATTCCTTAAATTTAATATTGGCAGACAATTCACGGGTGGTTGAATAGGTCCTCAGTCTCCTCTGTGAAAACAGTTTTTATTTTCAGATATAAGGTTTTGCTGTGCTCCTGGATCAGGGACAAGATGGTTGTGGTTTGGGCCTCTCTCCATGTGTTCTTGGTCTGGGACCCATGACCACTCCCCTCTGCATAGACCACTCTTTTATCACTCTGTTTTCCCAGTTTTTAGACTTGGGCTACCATTTTATACCTTCTGGTGTGTGTGTTGTAACTTTCTCATTTTTATAGTTGGACCTCTCTCCACTTTCAGCAGACCCTCTCTCTCCCATGTGTAACTTTGGAATCATGGACCTGATGATCTCGCCATTCAGTCTCGTACTCCCCTCACTCAATCACACGTTTTGGCTCACCAGTTTGCTTAGTCGAGTGAAACAGTTATTTGCGCTATGAATGAGCATAATGCTGAGTTGGATATAGACTTCTTGTAACATTATTTTTTGCCCAACTTATCCATCTGCCCGTACAGTACTTGTGCAGTGATATTTATTTTTGATTATTTCTCATCTTGTTTCAGCATCCCACTAGCAAGCTGGAGAACGGGAAGGACCTGCAGGAGGAGCACCCATTGGTGGACTATACGCCGCCCTCCTACATCAGCCTCCTCTTCACGGACCTCGGTATCCTCACGCCGTCTGCCGTCAGTGACGAACTTGTCAAACTGTACCTGTAGAGCTCGTCTCTTCTAGTAATAAAACTATTCTTACCACATCCGCCATTCTGTTCCATTTTTCTGAAACTACCTCGATAACATAATAAACTGGTCGTCAGTTGCCTGTGCTTCTGCTATTGTCTAATGTAATTGTGGGAGGCTCTTTGTGAAAAGGTGAAACAATGTTCCCAGCGATGTGTTTGGGGAATGACTATGCCCAAACCAGTGAATTCACCTCCTACTACGAGTTGTGATGAGATCTTGTCTTCACAATCCACACTGAATAGGTAAAACATGATGATAGATTATCGATGGAAGGTGACAGCACAACTCTGTTTAAATAAGGGTCAACTTCAGACTCAGTTAAAATATATATATTGACAAAGATCCTCTAGTACATTAATACCGAAGCTCCGATAATTGAATAAAGTAAAAAGGCTCTAAAATAGATGGCAAAAGTACAGTGGAACCTTGCATAGCGAGCATTATTCGTTTCAGAATCTTACTCGTAGTGTGAAACACACATTGAGCGAAACAGTTTATCCCGTATAAATTAAAGTAAAATATGATATGCATTCCATGCAGAAAAAGTACTAAATGTTTTATTTTATTAATGCCATTTATTCAAAGAAAATTGTACATACAGTATTATGTACTTTATTATTCATGGCATATAACTAACAATTTTATGAGAAGGAAAGTTGCTACTCACCATATAGCAGAGATGCTGAGTCGGAGAGAGTGGTTTCAGTTGCCTGAGACAGCAGTCATGTGTGTGAGTGGCGTTTGCGTGAGTGTGTATGTGCGTGTGTCTGTCTGATGTTGACGAAGGCCTTAACGGCCGAAAGCTATAATTGTGAGTGTCTTTTATGTTTTGCTTATCTGAGACTTGGTATCTCTGCTATATGGTGAGTAGCAACTTTCCTTCTCATAATATTGTTACATGCCATCGTGGATTTTCCATTGTTTGACATATAACTAATTCTTTTTGCTAGGAAGCTATCTATAGTCATTTGTTTCTTCCGACGCTTCAATGCTTGGCAAAAATGCAAAACAGCATTTTCATCAAATAAATTTCTAGCGCATATAGCCACTGCTTTGTTGGGGTTATGATTTTCATTGTATGATGCTACCATGCAACCGATTCCCATGCTTTCAGCATTTCTCTCATTGCGCCAGAAGATTGCTGCTTTGTTGTTACCTCCTCCTCCTCCTCCTCCTCCCCCGCCCCCCTCCTCCTCTGAAGAACTCCTCTCCACAACTTCCTGCTGTGAAACACACTGCCAACTCCATAAGTTCTTCCGTGGTCATTTCTCGGCTATGATCTTCAACAAGCCCATGGATATCATTGTTATCCACTTCTAGTCCCATGCTCTTGGCCAAAGACACAATCTTGTTGACCACAGGCTCCACAGATACTACTGACTCAAATGCTTAAAAGTAATATTCGACAATGCGTTCTGGCCAACGCTTCTCCCAAGCAGGAGTGAGATTTCTCTTAGTAGCCCTTTCCCACGCCTTTTCAATCATCTTTACACAGGCAAAGATGTTGAAGAGATATTTCCAAAACTCTCTGTGAGTGAGATTGCTAGCTTCAGTCAAGTGAAAGTAGTACTTGAAGAGTGCTTAGTGTAGAGCTTCTTAATGTTAGAAATAATCTGTTGGTCCATAGGCTGGAGTAATGAAATGATGTTGGGAGGCCGAAATTGGGTCTTGATGAATTTAAATTCCTCACGGAGATGGTTGTAGGCCAAGAGAATGGGCTGGAGCATTCCATAACAAGCAAGTGGCAGATTAATTTCAAGCAAATATTTTTGCACCAAAGGGCCAAATACTTCATATCCAATCACAAAAAAAGATCACGTTTCACCCAAGCCTTGTTGTTGGACTTCCACATCACATTTAGCCTGCTCTTCAGGGCTTTACACTTTTTGAATGCTCATGGACTTCTTGAATGGTAAACAAGCAGAATTTTAATTTTCAAATCACTTCTTCCGTTGGCACAGAATAGTAGTGTGAGATGGCCTTTCATTGCCTTGTGACTGAATAATGCACTTTCCTCTGCTGTTATAAAGGCATGCTTCGGCATCTTTTTTCAGAATAGACCCGTCTCCTCACAATTAAAAACCTGCTGCAGCAGATAACCCTCAGAATGTACAAGCGTCTTGAAGTTGCTGATGAAGTTATCTGTTTCCTTTGTATCAGAGCTGGCTGCTTTGCCATGCCTCACAACACTATGGATGCCAGTTCTTTTAGTGCAATTGCTTTTCTCTTATTCATAAAAGCAACAACCTTTGCCATGCCTCACAACACTATGGATGCCAGTTCTTTTAGTGCAATTGCTTTTCTTTTATTCATAAAAGTAACAACCTTTCGACATCATCCAAAATACAAAACCATTGTTTAGACACTCTTCTCATTCCCTTTGAAGCATGTATCTCCTTAATCTTGTCTCTGTACTTGAGTATAGTGCAAATAGTTGTACATGCATGCTAAATCAGCAATGCTTACACTACGTTCACATTTTTAACAATTTTACATTTCATTTCTGAGGTAATTTTCTTTCTCATATGGTTGTCTTCTTGCGGATTTATCTTTGGGGTCATTTCTATGAAGGTTATTAAAATTTACACACAAAAAAACACTGTGTGAACTTAAGTTTAGAAAAATGTGTGATCACAGGCTGCAGTTAGATGGTAGCAGAAAGAGCGCTAAACTCCGACTGCAGTGCAAACTAAAGACATTGTTCATATGCTGTTGCCAACAACAAAAGGTGTTCTCGTTGTCACTCGTTATATGAAATGTCGCTTGTTAAGCTAGTCATGTTTTTACAATTTGTTTCCTTCGTTATTCATGTTATGGGAGGTGCTCATCAAGTGAGGTTCCACTGTACTTGCATATGAGGTAGTTATTGCTGGACTGGGAGCCAACTCTCAGTTCAAGAAAAACCACACACACAAGTAATCAGAGGACAAGACCCATGATATTTTTTGGGGCCACAATATGGTGGAACAAAGTAGAATAGAATGGGGCTATTAAGGAGCTTGGCAAGGTGTAGCCGTAACAGGTGGAATTACCAGCACATCCACTGCTGGCTTGAGACTGTGCTGAATGTGTCGCCATTACATGTATGGGTTAAAATGTGGCATTGTCGGGGTTATACATGCTAAAAACTGGAAATAAGTGGACTCCTTTAGGACATCCGGAATCGCAAACCAGCGAAGGAAATGTAAATAAAGGAATGGACAGGAAAATGCCTGCTGACTACAGAATAACTGCCGGCCACTTCAATAAACCTTTCAGTGTAACAGTTGGTAGTAGGGAGCATTGTAAGAAGAAACCATGACACCATTCAGAACACACAATCTAGTTTACTGATGGGTCAATGACAGACAAAGGCACTGGGACTAGACTATACAGGGTACAGGCTAGACAAGAGAGCGCAGTGTTTATACAGTGAAAATATCCGCTATCACAGTCTGTGCAGAGAAGAATTTGAGTAGGTGCTACAAGTATTGTAGTGTCTACACGTGTTCGGACAGTCGAGCAGCCCTTAAATCCCTTATCAGCCCTCACAGCAAGATCAAACATCATTGCAGAATACCATGAAGTCCGTGTGAGATTAAAGTGAAAAGGTTAACCTTCTCTGGGTCCCTGGCCACTCAGGAATGATGCATTCTTTTTTTTTTTTTTTTTCCAGTATTGTACTGAACAGTTTGAGTACGACACGATTTTGGTGTAGTACGGTAAACAGAGACTAGAGGTAATTGCGCACAATTTCCACTGCTCGATTGAAGAAACACACAGTGCTACTCTGAGCTGCCAGTGGTGGGGCCAAGTCTTCCATTACTCGTCTCTCACTGCTCCTCTCAGTCCGTCACTCCGCAGTGACGGATCTGTTTTCCTTTCCCCACCCAATTCAGCCATGGCCCAGCACATTGTGGTCCATACTACATCCACACCCGCAGCTCTGTAACTGCAGTTGTAGTGATGTCATCTAGCCATTTCCCATCTTCTGCCTCACCCCTTGCCACGGCACAGCTCGGGTCACATCGCGTAGTCCCAGCGGACTGACCGTCTCCTGCGTACTCCTCTTTTTCCTGCACCCCAGCGAACCATGGGGTCTGCCGTGTCACCCCTCGTCCGCATCTGTACACAGTGTCTGGGGCAGCTGCCTCAGGATTGTAACCCGAATTTTAACCTACGTCACTTTACACCTCTGGGCCGACAGGAAATGCCACAAACAGCAAAAGTAGTCATCTATCAGTAGTGTTCTGTATTCTGGAGCTTTGTGGCTGAAACTTGAGTATTCTTACAGTAAAATCTTTTGTGAACTATGCTTCACAAAAATGTTGTTATATTCTAGGACATAAATGTAAAAGAAGTTAACACTACTGTCCGACTGTAGGCTCAGACCCAAAACTAGTAATGATATAAAAAAATAATTTCAAGAAAACTTGTGGCTGGTTACAGTATTTCCTACAGTGTAATGTACAAAATCAACGGTGGTGTTCTCCAGCCAAAGTGGATATAATAACTCATACAGTGATTTTAAAATTAATGAAGTAGATTGTTTGCTAAAAAAGCCTTTAATTTATTAAGTGTGAAACAGAAGCTAGAAATCAAGTAGTCATGTGGACATTGAGTGAAAAGTTTCTTAATGTCTCAGCCCAATAGAAGGAAGAAAACAACTTTCTGCAATACACGGGTCTGCAAAAAGTAGTGGTTAACGGTGACTGCAGAGAAAGAAAAGTTATTTCAATGGTGAAGAGTTGTGGTGAACGGATTAAGATGTGGAGAAAGCGGACTGTATTTAGAAAATACTTGTAAATACAAAATATTTGGCACCATTAACATTGCTGCTCAAATTGATTTAGTGTATAACATGTTAATTCAAAAACATAATAAATTAGTTATGAAGAATAGACACACATTAAACAGAGTAATGTAGTGCTTAACGTTTTGTGGAATTTGAGAGTTAGCACTATGGGCAATTTCTTAGATTTCTTGCCTCTTTGAGGAACTCCTTTACAATATTTTAGATGACCACTTATGCAGCCCTAGTGCTTCTATCAGTAAATATGTCGCACATGATGCAAAATGAACTTTTAGACTCTATCAAGTTTACATTGAAGAATTGATTAAACACATTAATACTGCCACTTTTGTTCCTGTTCAGGCAGATGAAACAATATGTATTACAAACAAAACAGTTATACAGCAGTACATTACGGAGAAGAAACCTGTTGAAAGATTTCTTTCCTCTAACATAAATGGCAGACATGAAGGTTATATAACAACAGTTTGGAACAATTCCGTTGAATAGTTTATTGACTTTTTATCTGGGCCCCACCAAAGAAAATGAGCACGAGCCACCACTGACAGAGTTAAAACGGAATTAGGAAACTGGATCAGAAGGTAACATGTAGAATATTGGACTATGAGCCAAAAACAAAAGCAGACTAAACTCATGGTAGGACTAATGACAGGCCACGGGAACTTCAAGAAACATCATACATAAAGTATGACACGATCCAAAAGATGCCATTCAAGAGCTTGGTTGAATGCTGTTCTATTTAAAGAAAATCGTCAAACCTCAAAATCCCATTTGTAACTGCATAGCATGATACACCATTCCTTATCTGCTATCGGATTTAACGCTTTACTATTTTGCCCTTCCATTTACCAATATTTTTCAATTCGATCGTTAATCTAGGCCCATTTAACACACGATTCTGCTACTTGGGCAGTAAGTGTATTGGAAACCCGTGATCTTGGATTTCGTTCGTTACTTTTGTGCACTGTAAACTATGACTGTTCTGCCGTATTTTGACAACTGCAGAAATATGTCAAACTGTTCAGTTTTCCACCAATCGAAAACTTGCACTGTGTGCATCAAATGCTTACAGAAGAACAAATGGGACATGAATAGAATAGAAAAATGAGTACGTGAAAGATGACAACAATAGGCCTACATGCCTAAACAGATAAATTAAATGTGCTGCCAGGAAACGCCAGAGATATCATAACGAAACAAGTATAATTAAATAATTTTCATTCTATTAGAGACCACTAATGATGGCTAGTATGAATAGGCGAAACTTTGGTTAAAAATGCGCAGTTGCTGAACATTAAAATCTGCTTTATCGGCATGATTATCGGAAACTCGAGATATCGCAAAGCGATACGATTGTGGTGTTACCGAGAGGCGCGAGCGCACTCGTGGCAATTTTGTGAACTAAAGGCGCGCTCGGCTCGTCCCTGTTTTGGTTTCGTCTGTGGGGCAGTATTCCGTGGCCCGGCGACACATTTCGTATTCCAGTGACCCCGTTCCTGGCGTAGGCAGCCTAGAATCCCAGTTACGTGACCTGCCGACCTGCCTGAGAAGTCGACCAACGGTCGGTCGGGGCACACTTTCCCTTTCCGAGGTTAGGAGGGTGACCCACAGCGGAACAGAAAAGCAACAAGTGATGATGGCTTCCTCTTGGCATTCGCACACTCCGATTAAGGTGCAGACTGTCACTATGTCTCCTTGCTGTCATAATTAAGCACCATTATCGTCTTTACGTAAAATAAACACGTTACCAAGGCATCTGGAATCATAATTAACTTACAGCCCAAGTGAACCACAGGGCTACCGTCCACTCTCCATGGCATCAATTTCTTGTAGAACCTTAATGCACGTACACACAGAGCTTGAAACATATTTTTTTAAGAAAACATGTTTATGGCTATTTGATGTGAGCACCCCTTGGAATTATTTTTCGAAACGCCTTAACATCTATCCGAAGCAATGTCGGTACTGATCAAAAGAAACAATATTTCGTAGCTACCACATTCCACCGCTGGACGGTGTTAATGTGTACATTTACATGTGATGGATAGCTGTGTTGCGATGTCCAAATACCAATAAATAATAAATAATTTTTATATGTCGCATTTTGTCATATGTTGAATAGCGTTGTATTGTGTTGTTATCGCTTGCATCATTAAGTTTTTTTCTGGAAAAATGTGGAGAACGCATTGTGTTTTAATTCAATGAAGTATAGTGTAGTATGATGTAAAATTATGTACCGCAAATTGATTAGGCATCGTGTTGCTGACAGAAAACTCTTTATTTTATATAGCAGATTACCATTAAACGGTTAAAGAAACTTTCATCAAACATATGTCACGACAACTCTGACTAAACTAGCCTTCGAATATATAAAAAAATCTGTGTTGGTATCGTTGCATTCGTGTCGGTGCTGTAATGCCATAGACACACAGACTTACGAGACCTGACTTCGTACGATTTGACAGCGGAGCTGATTGAATATATGTCAGTGGTTTTCAAACTTTTTTCATCGCGGCCTCCCAGCGTATTGTTATAAATAAAAATAGTTGTATTTTACATTTTTCCTTATTATGTTTGCCAAACTCAATTTAAAAGGATTTTACGCCACAGAAACCAACAATAATTTATTATAACGAAAATACGGGAAAAATTTTTATATTTGCCGCGTTTTCATTTATTTAAAAACTGTGAAATGAACATTATTTACAATTCAGCAAATAATAATTATAACAGCAATAAAAATTATAAATTAAAAAGTTCAGTGTGATGGATGAGTTTCTGAAGACCTGGAGGATTAGCAGAAAGAGCCACTCGAAGTTCTTTGTTTACATTTAGCTTTGAACGGCATTTCGACTTCACAGCCGACAAAGATAAAATCTTGTCTCGCACAAGTATGTTGCTGCAAAAGGAATCAGGCTTTTCATTGCATTTTGGATTAGCGTTGGGAAGTCCTTGCTAATATGTATCCAAAACTCCAACAGAGACACTTCATTAAATTAACTCTTCAATGAAGTGAGTTCAATAAGTTGTTCTTTCTCTTCTACATTTAGAAATGATGGTCCAGGAGTATTTATGAATGGCTTTTTAATCCATTTAAATTTATCAAAATCGTTGCTGAAATAGTTCTCGAAGTTTATCGCCATTGGAAGTATCGGATTATCTGTATCCTCTAACAGTGAAACCATAGTAAGGAACATATCTAGTACGCTTCTCCATTCGGTTTTGCCACAGCTCTAATTTCTTTATGAACGCCCTCACCTTTTCATTCCAAGATAGTACAGTTATCTGATTACCTAAAAGTGAAGTGTTAAAAATATGTAGTTTCTCAAAAATATCAATGAGGTGAGTCATTTAAAAAAATCTCCGTTTATTTATTTATTTACGTCCTGAATCTTTGAGGTACATATACTATACCCTAGATGTTGGACAAAATGACATTAATATACTGTTACGCTGATTGTATACTGTCTGCCAAAGAGTGACTTCTCTCCTTTAAAAAACAGAATACCTCGTTCCTCAGTTGAAACATGCTTTTCAATACTTCACCCCTTGAAAGCCATCGAGCATTACTAAAAAAGAGCAACTGAGTGTGTTCAGACCCATCTCCTCACATAGCACTTTAAAAAGCATCGAATTTATAGATGTTACCTTAATAAGATTAACTGTTTGTATAACCGCTTGCAGAACTTCAAGAAGGGGTGGATTAAGTTCTTTTGCGGCCAGTCTCCCGATGTATCATGTAGTGAGTCCGTTCAGAATCAGGAGCTACAGCTTTAACTTTCGCTTGCAATCCACCATGAATTCCAGACATTGAGCGAGTTCCGTCTGTGCATACTTCAACGCATCTATTCCATGATATACCGTTTTGATTTAAAAAAGCATTGAACGTGTCAAAAGGGCTTTCACCTGTAGCTGTTTCCAGTATCGGCTCACAGAAAAGAAATTCATCAACGAAACGAAAATAAGCAAACAAATAAGCGTCTTTATGAATGCCAGTTACTTCGTCCACTTGAAGTGCAAAATCGTTGTTGCGCACTTTACCGATTAGCTGCTCGACTAAATCGTCAGAAATGTCTAAAATTCTTCTGCGTACTGTGTCATTAGAGACAGGAATACGTTTCACTGTTGAGCAAATGAGTCGCCAAACATTGTTGATGTTACATCAAGTGCTGCTGGTAAAACCAAAGTTTCTGCAACCGTGTGTGGTTTCTTGCAGTTAGCAATTGTATGAAAAATCTGGTAAGAGGCTAAAAGGGCCTTAGATTTACATTCGCCGTTCTAGCAAAGTTCTTCTGGGTAGATAATAAAACATTTAGTTTCCTGACAAAAAAAAATTTGATTTTCCCCATAATTCAGGATGTTTGGTATCAAGCTGTCTCTTTAACTTCAGTAGCTAAAATCGTTAGACAAACTACACACTGCGGACGTTCTTCGCCATTGATCGTAGTTTTTGTGAAGCCTACTTCGACCATAAGTATAATAGACTGGTTCAAAATGGTTCAAATGGCTCTGAGTACTATGGGACTTAACTGCTGTGGTCATCAGTCCCCTAGAACTTAGAACTACTTATAGCTTACTAAGCTAAGGACATCACACACATCCATGCCCGAGGAAGGATTCGAACCTGCGACCGTAGCGGTTCCGGACTGTAGCGCCTAGAACCGCATGGGCACTCTGGCCGGCTAATAGACTGGCCCTGACCAAGGTCGGCCCTGACGTCATTTTCGTGGCTCCAACATCTCTGGGCTAAAGTCACGTGAATGTTGGCAAAACATGGTTGTTTCGTGTTGCGCTTATGGCTGTAATCAGCGTTTTGTCGGGGGAAATGGCATTACATTTCACGTGTAAGTGTTTCTATGATAGTGCAGATGCGTTTATTGAAATCTGCTGAAGTGACTTTTATATGTTTTTTACACTTGAAATAGAGTATCACGTAAATTAAAGTGTTGAAAGTGATGCCTGTAAAGTCAGACTCATATTACATTTTGGAAAGTATCTGTGATAATTCGGTTACAGAAGTAAGTATAACTGTTTCTCGTTCCTACTCATAGCTTCCCTAAGGATGAAAACCGAAGGCAGCTTTGGATACAGGCCTGAAACGGAAAAACTTGAAGCCATCTGCACATACGCGCCTTTTTGTATATATAAGTGAGATAATAATAAGGTAAGAGCACCTATAGTCGACACATGAAGAGAATTTTTTTCTACCTTCTAATACTATTATATAAATGTAGGTTCCAAAATTATTTTCTGAAACTTCAAAGTCTCACCTTTCATCTGAAATATTTTTTTTAAACTCATAGTTTAAACTTTTGTAAAAATAGTTGGAACTGAACCTTTGAAGTGCACCTGAAATTGATACTCTAAAATGGACCTGCTCCTAAAGTCGACAATTTTGGCACCTATAGTTGACATAATTCCCATATCCCATTTTCTTTTATAAGTGACTAGAGCTCAAAACGCGGCGAATCCAATGTTTAAAGTTTTGACACGAGCCCACTCTTACTGTTTAAAAGAATTTTAACGACATTTTACTTTAATTGATATTTTATAGTAATTTCGTCCCGCTGCCCACCAGAGGGGCGTTCGATGTATTTGTTAGATTTTATAAATTGTACTGTGAACAAATCCAGGTCAAATGTAGTGCTGACATAATTTTTAGCAAATAAAAAAGTAATTTTTGTTGGAAGCGTTTGGCAGTCAATTGAGAAATGTGGGTAAAATACGATACAAACATAGGATGGCAGACCGCTGATTTGAAATCCCGCCACGTTTTGCCAACAGTCGCGTGGTTTATGTTGGAGCCACACCAGCCCTATAGCTTCTGCACAGCAAGGCCAGTCTACTAGTATCTATGGTCTAAGGAAGCCTAGCAATTAATAGTTGTCATCATACTTCCTCCTTCTCGCCTTTGGAGTAACTCCCTCCCCTTTGCCCGTCTTGATGTTTGTCAGTGATCAGGAACTGCTTGATACTGCAGTCAAGTCTTCCTTGCTAAGTCTTCTGAGTGTAGACAATAATTATAGTCGTCACTACAAGAATGCGTTGAGATACACGAGCCAAACCTTGCACTGCGCGGGATAGTTACGGCAACAGTAATGGCGCTGGCAACAAAGGGTATTCCGCCGAGTATCGAAGGAAGCAACGCCATCTAGGAACAAAGGCTACTCAGCTTATAAAATGACTTTTTTTATAATAATGTGAATATTTATATATGTGTTTGGAGATAGAGAGAGAGAGAGAGAGGGGGAGGGAGAGATTGATTTTTGATTGAGATTTTTACTTAAAGTCGTAACTGGTACCTGAATTCTGGTTGCTGCCTCCTTGAATGATCAGCTTCTGCATCAGTTGGTGACGTATTACAATTTGGAGGAAGTTATTGTCCTTTAAGGTTTAAAATACAACTCTGTCAGTTACTTGGCCGTATTGCGGATAGCTTTGAGCCCAAGTTTTCGTAGCTTTTTATACCTAACGGACCACTGTTGTTAGTAAATACAATCAAACAGTAATCTGCTTTTCGTGCGTGGGAAAAGGAGATCACTTGGCACACAAACTTCCTCCAAACTACACGTCCTGCTACATCAAAATTGGTCAGTGGAGTTCAGCACCATACTATTGTACAAGAACATAATCCAATTATTGTAATTAATAAATTATGAGAGTTTGTTACTTATTGAATGAAAACTATAGAGAATGCATTTCTTTTCCTGTATTTTAGTGAACTTTGTACACTTACAGTTCTGACGATTGATAGCCGGCAACTACAATGAAGTTCACCTCCTATTCCAAAAACAAGATATTTCTATTCTTCACTTCCAGAAAATTTGTATACATAAATGTTTGGTAACTCTTACACATACTTTACTCGGTTTTATCACTAAAATATCAATTTTCATTAAATGTAACAATACGTTCTGATCGACGGCCTAGCAACACGCCCTCTTTCCACAAGATACAGATTAACAGTCCTTTTTTTAATAAATCAATTGCCTTTTTTTGAGTCCATATTCAAAGATTCTCTAATAATATCGTTGCGGGGATTGCGCGCTAAAGAGTTTCTTGCTGTGCGGCTGCGCTTCACTTAATTTCAAGTACGGTACTTTTTGAATCACATTTACATTTACGATATTTACATACATTACTGAGCTTCTTAGAATAAAATCAGACACAAATTAGTAAAAGAAAAAAACAGTGAGACACACATAACATTACAAGTCAGTATTGAAACCTTTTCTCGATCAATTTATTAAATGAAATATCGTCACGACTCTCTGCAACTCAGCTGCAAAGAAGCAGACATTCACAAAAATAATTGCTGTTGCAAGGCTTCATGTTTTGCAAAGTACTGAACTAAAAATGTAGCCAAAGAGCGAGAGGGGGGGGGGGGGGGGGGGGGAAGGGAGGGATGAAAGAGGAACCCCTCCCCATAGGACTATCACAAACAAAAGGGCTTCATGGATGCGCAGCTTACAACTCTTTTTCACGAAGGTAACTTGTTAATCACGAATAACAAAGATCGTTTTCATGTTATCTTATTACGAATACTATTTTATTTGCTTTGAAGTTACCAACACATTTCGCATTTTCTACAGTTGCGACTCAATAAAGTCCGACGAGGTGACAGACAAACAGTTGTATATAGAAGAATTCTTACATTCATTATATCCGTCAGGATCGCCGCCACATATGCTTGAACTAAAGAAACACGCTACTGTCATGGCTATGAGAACCACAACGCTGAACAGGGCTTAGTAAATGGAGCACGCATGGTTGTAACAGAACTCAATGAATTTAGAATTAATGCCCAACTGATTGATACGTGGGGAAACTACCGTAATACCACAGATAAACTTAAAAACATCTGATCCAAGCATGCCTTTTCATTTCACGAAAAGACAGTTGCCTACTAAAGTTGCATTTGCGATCATTATAAACAAGTAGCAGAGACAAACTCTTGAAAGAAAATACTTATATTTACCAAATCCCGTCTTCAGTCACGGATAATTATACGTAGCCTTTTCAAGGGTAACTAAATCAACCAATATTTTTACACCCCTTAAGGAAAATGAAAAAACAAAAAAATACGCGAAGAATAAATTCATATGTCAAATTTCGTGTACACCGAGATATTGTAATGGTCTGTAAGGAATTTTATTTAAAATTATGTGCCTGAAAATTTGTATACCGGGTGTCGGGGAAGTAAGAACGAATTTGAAGTTAGCGTACTCTTTGTCATATGACGCTTAGGACCCGTGGTTTTTTCATGTTTGTTATCTGCTGAAAGCAAGGGGAAACTACAGCCGTAATTTTTCCCGAGGGTATGCAGCTTTACTGTAGGAATAAATGATGATGGTGTCCTCTTGGGTAAAATATTCCGGAGGTAAAATAGTCCCCCATTCGGATCTCCGGGCGTGGACTACTCAGGATGACGTCGTTATCAGGAGAAAGAAAACTGGCATTCTATGGATCGGAGCATGGAATGTCAGATCCCTTAATCGGGCAGGTAGGTTAGAAAATTTAAAAAGGAAAGTGGATAGGTTAAAGTTATAGTGGGAATTAGTGATGTTCGGTGGCAGGAGGAACAAGACTTTTGGTCAGGTGAATACAGGGTTATAAATACAAAATCAAATAGGGGTAATGCAGGAGTAGATTTAATAATGAATAAAAAATAGGAGTGCGGGTAAGCTACTACAAACAGCATAGTGAATGCATTATTGTGGCCAAGATAGACCCGAAGCCCACGCCTACTACAGTAGTGCAAGTTTATATGCCAACTAGCTCTACAGATGATGAAGAAGTTGATGAAATGTATGATGAGATAAAAGAAATTATTCAAGTAGTGAAGGGAGATGAAAATTTAATAGTCATGGATGACTGGAATTCGACATTAGGAAATGGAAGAGAAGGAGACGTAGTAGACGAATATGGATTGGGGTTAAGAAATGAAAGAGGAAGCCGCCTGATAGAATTTTGCACATAGCATAACTTAATCATAGCTAACACTTGGTTCAAGAATCATGAAAAAAGGTTGTATACGTGGAAGAACCCTGGAGATACTAAAAGGTTTCAGATGGATTATATAATGGTAAGGCAGAAATTTAGGAACCAGATTTTAAACTGTAAGACATTTCCAGGGGCAGATGTGGACTCTGACCACAATCTGTTGGTTATGAACTGTAGATTAAAACTGAAGAAACTGCAAAAAGGTGGGAATTTAAGGAGATGGGACCTGGATAAACTGAAAGAACCAGAGGTTGTACAGAGTTTCAGGGAGAGCATAAGGGAACAATTGACAGGGATGGGGGAAAGAAATACAGTAGAAGAATGGGTAGCTTTGTGGAATGAAATAGTGAAGGCAGCAGAGGATCAAGTAGGTAAAAAGACGAGGGCTAGTAGAAATCCTTGGGTAACAGAAGAGATACTGAATTTAATTGATGAAAGGAGAAAATACAAAAATGCAGTAAGCAAAGCAGGCAAAAAGGAATACAAACGTCACAAAAATGATATCGACAGGAAGTGCAAATTGGCTAAGCAGGGACGTCTAGAGGACAAATGTAAGGATGTAGAGGCTTATCTCACTAAGGGTAAGACAGATACTGCCTACAGGAAAATTAAAGAGACCTATGGAGAAAAGAGGACCACTTGCATGAATATCAAGAGCTCAGATGGAAACCCAGTTCTAAGCAAAGAAGGGAAAGCAGAAAGGTGGAAGGAGTATGTAGAGGGTCTATACAGGGACGATGTACTTGAGGACAATATTATGGAAACAGAAGAGGAGGTAGATGAAGATGCAACGGGAGATATGATACTGCGTGAAGAGTTTGACAGAGCACTGGAAGACCTAAGTCAAAACAAGGCACCGGGAGTAGACAACAATCCATTGGAACTACTGACAGCCTTGGGAGAGCCAGTCCTGACAAAACTCTACCATCTGGTGAGCACGATGTATGAGACAGGCGAAATTCCCTCAGACTTCAAGAAGAATATAATAATTCCAATCCCAAAGAAAGCAGGTGTTGACAGATGTGAAAATTACCGAACTATCAGTTTAATAAGTCACAGCTGCAAAATACTAATTCAAATTCTTTACAGACGGATGGAAAAACTGGTAGAAGCCGAACTCGGGGAAGATCAGTTTGGATTCCGTAGAAATATCGGAACACGTGAGCCAATACTGACCCTACGACTTATCTTAGAAGAAAGATTAAGGAAAGGCAAACCTATGTTTCTCGCATTTTTGTAGACTTAGAGAAAGCTTTAGACAATGTTGACTGGAATACTCTCTTAAAAATTCTGAAGGTGTAAAATACGGGGAGAGAAAGGCTATTTACAATTTGTACAGAAACCAGATGGCAGTTATAAGAGTCGAGGGACATGAAAGGGAAGCAGTGGTTGGGAAGGGAGTGAGACAGGGTTGTAGCATCTCCCCGATGCTATTCAATCTGTATATCGAGCAAGCAGTAAAGGAAGCGAAAGAAAAGCTCGGAGTAGGTATTAAAATCCATGGAGAAGAAATAAAAACTTGGAGGTTCGCCGATGACATTGTAATTCTGTCAGAGAGAGCAAAGGACTTGGAAGAGCAGTTGAACGGAATGGACAGTGTCTTGAGAGGAGGATATAAGATGAACATCAACAAAATCAAAACGAGGATAATGGAATGTAGTCGAAGATTAGGAAATGAGACACTTAAAGTAGTAAAGGAGTTTTGCTATTTGGGGAGCAAAATAACTGATGATGGTTGAAGTAGAGAGGATATAAAATGTAGACTGGCAATGGCAAGGAAAGCGTTTCTGAAGAAGAGAAATTTGTTAACATCTAGTATAGATTTAAGTGTCAGGAAGTCGTTTCTGAAAGTATTTGTATGGAGTGTAGCCATGTATGGAAGTGAAACATGGACGATAAGTAGTTTAGACAAGAAGAGAATAGAAGCTTTCGAAATGTGGTGCTACAGAAGAATGCTGAAGATTAGATGGGTAAATCATATAACTAACGAGGAGGTATTGAATAGAATTGGGGAGAAGAGGAGTTTGTGGCACAACTTGACTAGAAGAAGGGATCGGTTGGTAGGTCATGTTCTGAGGCATCAAGGGGTCACAAATTTAGCATTGGAGGGCAGCGTGGAGGGTAAAAATCGTAGAGGGAGACCAAGAGATGAATACACTAAACAGATTCAGAAGGATTTAGGCTGCAGTAGGCACTGTGAGATGAAGAAGCTTGCACAGGATAGAGTAGCACGGAGAGCTACATCAAACCAGTCTCAGGACTGAAGACCACCACAACAACAACAAGGAAAATCAAAAAGAAAAAAATACGTGAAGAATAAATTCGTATGTCAAATTTCGTGTACACCGAGATATTGTAATGGTCTGTAAGGAATTTTATTTAAAATTATGTGCCTGATAATTTGCATACCGGGTGTCAGGGAAGTAAGGACGAATTTGAATTTTGCGTATTTTTGTGCATATGACGCTTAGGACCCGTGGTTTTTTTTTGTTTGTTACCTGCGATCCTTCCTATTAGTAGCCTGATAGCTTTTGTGTGCTGAGCATTGTTGTTCATTTTCGTCATGGAGCAGATGACATCTGAGCAACGTATCCAAGTCGTAAAAAGTTATTATAAAAACAATGAAAACCCATGGCAACCGTTCGAGAATTGCGTGTGGCACTCGGTCGTAATGCTGCTTTAACTAAATCATCAGCTCGGAAGTTGATCCGGAAGTTTGGGACCACGAGTTCTGTTTTCAAACGAAAAGAAAACAGAATGACCGCGTTCTGTTCGAACACAAGAAAACATTGCTATCGTGCGTGACGATGTGACCGTAAGCCCCAGAATATTTGTTCGCCGGCGAGCTCAATAGTTAAATTTATCAGCAAGTTCACTGCATAAAATCCTTTCGAGAGATCTGAAAATGCACGAGTACAAGATTCAGCTTACACAAGAGTTGAAGCCTGCAGGTCATGGAAAGAGACATCGATTTGCTCAGTGGATCTCTGCTCGACAAACATAGGACGAGAACTTCGCAAAAATAGTAATTTTCTCAGATGAGGCGCACTTCCACCTCAGTGTGTACGTCAACAAGCAGAACTGCAGAATTTGGGGTAACGAAAATACGCGAGTGACTGTGGAAGATGTGTCCACAACACAGAACTGTATGGTGTGGGTTCTGATCAGGAGGAGTGATCATTTTTGAAAATGATGAGGGAGCTGTCGTCACTGAATGGCGACCGTTACCGAAACGTGCTTTCTGATTGTTTTTGTCCCTCTTACTGATGAATATGTCGATTTTTGGGTTCAACAAGATGGTGCGACATGTCACACACCCTGTGAAACGATTGCTCCGCTGAATGAAAAGTTTCGTCACAAAATTATCTCTTTGCGTGGCAACCAGATCATGCGACCTTACGCCTTGTGACCTTATTTTTGTGGGGATTTGAGAAATCAGAAGTGTACGTGAACAAATCACAAACAATACACTAACTGAGGGATGAAATTATTAAGGTAATTTCACCAGCAGTTTGTGAACGCGTCATCGAAAACTTCAATGAGTACATGGCTCGTTTTTGCGCAGCCTTAGGTGATCATATGGAGGGTATAATTTTTCATACATAAATGAGAGAACTTACTTAATGTGTCTGTAAAAAAAATAAAAAATAAAAAAAATAAAAAAATAAAAATTCATTAAATTTTGTAAGTTCTATAGCACTTTAATGTAAGAATTGGCTTGCCGTGGTAGTGGCGAATATACAGGGTGTTACAAAAAGGTATGGCCAAACTTTCAGGAAACATTCCTCACACACAAAGAAAGAAAATATGTTATGTGGACATGTGTCCGGAAACGCTTACTTTCCATGTTAGAGCTCATTTTATTACTTCTCTTCAAATCACATTAATCATGGAATAGAAACATACAGTAACAGAACGTACCAGCGTGACTTCAAACACTTTGTTACAGGAAATGTTCAAAATGTCCTCCGTTAGCGAGGATACATGCATCCACCCTCCGTCGAATGGAATCCCTGATGCGCTGATGCAGCCCTGGAGAATGGCGTATTGTATCACAGCCGTCCACAATACGAGCACGAAGAGTCTCTACATTTGGTACCGGGGTTGCGTAGACAAGAGCTTTCAAATGCCCCCATAAATGAAAGTCAAGAGGGTTGACGTCAAGAGAGCGTGGAGGCCAGGGAATTGGTCCGCCTCTACCAATCTATCGGTCACCGAATCTGTTGTTGAGAAGCGTACGAACATTTCGACTGAAATGTGCAGGAGCTCCATCGTGCATGAACCACATGTTGTGTCGTACTTGTAAAGGCACATGTTCTAGCAGCACAGGTAGAGTATCCCGTATGAAATCATGGCGGTGAATCGAGGAAGTACAGTACATACTGAAGAAACTAAAACGAGCTCTAACATGGAAATTAAGCGTTTCCGGACACATGTCCACATAACATCTTTTCTTTATTTGTGTGTGAGGAATGTTTCCTGAAAGTTTGGCTGAACCTTTTTGTAACACCCTGTAGTAAGTTTCGCGTGGTTATCACAACGAAGCAAATTGTGTGTCTCCACACCACAGCACGGGCAAAAAGGCCGGGCAGAAGGAAGTGGCTACGATTGATCCGAGTGGAGTCGTGGCCTGCACCCACCCCCTTCCTTCAGCCCTCGATCTACGATATTTCCGAACCGAGCAAAAACTTAATAGTGGTGTCCCCCTCCTCTCCCCTTGAGCGTTTGAGACAGGACTTAAAAAATGAAAAAAATATGATTCTTCAAAAATGAGTTCATTTTGTAGTGCACATCTTTCTGAACAGTCTCTGTATGTCCATCTTTTCAGAGATAGTTTCGGGACTCGGCTGCTCGACACAGGATGTCAGCCGTCTAGTTTCCAAACTTATTTTATTTGGCTACTAGTTTCTGCGATTTACTACGCCTCATTCAGGCCCCTGCCCGACGTGTAGGATGATTCCACGTCTGAACAGTTTGACATGTAAAACATGTATGTTCGAGGAAATTTAATACGTGTTATTTGGTCTTAAGTATGCCAAAGTGCAATGCCACGCCTCTTCACACACCACTCTTCTATGGCACGTCACTGTATTTCGCTCTGTAGAAATCAAACTAGTAATTTTGTAATGGGAGCCATCAAACCTGTATCCACGGTAGTGGAAATTAAAATGTCCTGTGATGCCTCTCCTCTCCCAGGCGGTCGGTTTGAATCGTAACCTCCTTTTTCTTTAAAAAAAAAAAAAAAAAAAAAAAAAGCTCACAATTAATACTGGATGGGTTATTTGTACCTGGGAGAATAAGAACTCTTCAGAAACTTTGCACTCTTTATTGCCTATTAGCTAATAACTTTCTCTTTTGTGTGATATAAAATTAAATGTAGGAAACATAAAACCAGTAAAGGCAAGAGACAAACAAGACAGTGCACATTCCTTCAATCCTTACGTCCTACCATTTTTTTCTCTCTAATCTTGCTACAACTTTACACGGCGTGCCTTCCTTTCTGAGAAAGAATCTATTACCTCAACAAGGTTTGTCAAATGTTTTGCTACATGAAAAACCGAAATGTCGTTGTGTAATACTGAAAAAGCTCTTCATACGAATTGTACCCAAAACTGGTGTGGTTTCTCGATTTGATTACGTCTATTTTGTCACTGCCAGCTAGAGAAAACGAAATAGGCTTTCCTAATATTGCAGCAGTTGTAACACACGTCACATAGGCAAGACTGTTTTGGGACGAATGGTCGTTTTTATCTACCTCATTTACACAAATAAGACGCCAGAATAAAAGTCACGAAATAACAGTATCTAAAGCCTGTTAGGCCTACCACAAGCATAAAGTTTTATGTTGGGAAATAGTTTCACATTTGATACATACGCTCTAGTTTCTCAGGAATCAGATCGAAAAGTAGTAGCAGTATGAAATTTTTATATAAATTTGGGATCATCACATTCTTCTACACTATTGGCCATTAAAATTGCTACACCAAGAAGAAATGCAGATGATAAACGGGTATTCATTGGACAAATATGTTATACTAGAACTGACATGTGATCAATTTTGCACGCAGTTATGGTGCATAGATGCTGAGAAATCGGTACCCAGAACAACCACCTCTGGCCGTAATAACGGCTTTGATACGCCTGGGCATTTAGTCAAACAGAGCTTGGATGACGTGTACAGGTACAGCTGCCCATGCAGCTTCAATACGATACCACAGTTCATCAAGAGTAGTGACTGGCGTATTGTGACGAGCCAGTTGCTCGGCCACCAATGACCAGACGTTTTCAGTTGGTGAGAGATCTGGAGAATGTGCTGGCCAGGGCAGCAGTCGAACATTTTCTGCATCCAGGAAGGCCCGTACAGGACCTGCAACACGCGGTCGTGCATTATCCTGCTGAAATGTAGGGTTTCGCAGGGATCGAATGAAGGGTAGAGCCACAGGTCGTAACACATCTGAAATGTAACGTCCGCTGTTCAAAGTGGCGTAAATTTGAACAAGAGGTGACCGAGACGTGTAACCAATGGCACCCCATACCATCACGCCGGGTGATACGCCAGTATAGCGATGACGAATACACGCTTCCAACGTGCGTTCACCGCGATGGCACTTAACACGGATGTGACCATCATGATGCTGTAAACAGAACCTGGATTCATCCCAAAAAATGACGTTTTCCCATTCGTGCACCCAGGTTCGTCGTTGAGTGCACCATAAAAGGCGCTCCTGTCTGTGATGCAGCGTCAAGGGTAACCGCAGCCATTGTCTCCGAGCTGATAGTCCATGCTACTGCAAACGTCGTCGAACTGTTCATGCAGATGGTTGTTGTCTTGCAGACGTCCCACCTGTTGACTGAGGGATCGAGACGTGGCTGCACGATCCGTTACAGCCGTGCTGATAAGATGCCTGTCATCTCGACTGCTAGTGATACGAGGCCGTTGGGATCCAGCACGGCGTTCCGTATTACTCTCCTGAACCCACCGATTCCATATTCTGCTAACAGTCATTGGATCTCGACCAACGCGAGCAGCAATGTCGCGATACGATAAACTGCAATCGCTATAGGCTATAATCCGGCCTTTATCAAAGTCGGAAACGTGATGGTACGCATTTCTCCTCCTTACACGAGGCATCACAACAAAGTTTCACCAGGCAATCCGGTCAACTGCTGTTTTTGTGTGAAAAATCGGTTGGAAACTTTCCTCATGTCAGCATGTTGTAGGTGTCGCCACCGGCGCCAACGTTGTGTGAATGCTCTAAAAAGCTAATCATTTGCATATCATAGCATCGTCTTCCTGTAGGTTAAATTTTGCGTCTGTAGCACGTCATCTTCGTGGTGTAGCAATTTTAATGGCCAGTAGTGTATTTGCGTGATGTCCCCGTTTCTTGTCCTTCGTCGTTCTAACAAACAATCTACTAATCACTAATTCTGTAACAATTCCTGCCATTGTCAAAACTTATTCTCCAGTTAACTTCACAAACACTGCCAGATTCACTAGTTTCGTTATACCGCGTTTATTCTGCGGTTAGGCGTTATTGCGTGTTCGTACAACGTGTCTCCCACACTATTCCCAGAATAGAACTTAAGTGGCTGCTAACCGGCGACTGTAAAACTGGCACTTAGCAGTGTAGCGATCTAGCAAAAATTTTCTGTCAAAATTTTATTTTCTTGGATACACCGAGAAGATTAACATGCAATATTTCTTACCTCTTATTCCGGACTACCATTCTACCACAAAATCCACAGATTCAGACTACCATTCTGGTAGTCTGAATCGGTGGATTTTGTTTATAATTATAACATTGATAACTCGCACACCCAGTCAAATAAATAAACAAACAACCATTGGCATTCACCCGTTCGGGTTCATTCAGCTCAGGTCATGTAGCCCCGTTTTCTTTTGTCTGCGGGAAAGTTTTTTATTTCTAGATGCGACAGGGATTCCCCTGGCAGAAACATCACGTATACTAAGCACGCATTCATAAATAAATTTATGATTCTTTCAGAAATTATCTTAGAATCTGTTCCAAAATTTTCAGAAACCAACGGGGATGTGTTTCAAAATCATATGAATAATTCCAATCCCAAAGAAAGCAGGTATTGACAGATGTGAAAATTACCAAACTATCAGTTTAATAAGTCTCGGCTGCAAATACTAACGCGAATTCTTTACAGACGAATGGAAAAACTGGTAGAAGCCGACCTCTGGGAAGGTCAGTTTGCATTTCGTAAAAATATTCCGTAAAATACTTATCTTAGAAGCTAGATTAAGAAAAGGCAAACCTACGTTTATAGCATTTGTAGACTTAGAGAAAGCTTTTGACAATGTTGACTGGAATACTCTCTTTCGAATTCTGAAGGTGGCAGAGGTAAAATATAGGGGACGAAAGGCTATTTACAATTTGTTCAGAAACCAGATGGCAGTTATAAGAGTCGAGGGGCATGAAAGGGAAGCAGTAGTTGGGAAGGGAGTGAGACAGGGTTGTAGCATCTCCCCGACGCTATTCAATCTGTATATTGAGCAAGCAGTAAAGGAAACAAAAGAAAAATTCGGTGTACGTATTAAAATCCATGGAAAAGAAATAAAACATTTGAGGTTCGCCGATGACATTGTAATTCTGTCAGAGACAGCAAAGGACTTGGAAGAGCAGTTGAACGGAATGGACAGTGTCTTGAGAGGAGGATATAAGATGAACATCAACAAAAGCTGAGGGAAAAAGATTGGGAAACGAGACACTTAAAGTAGTAAAGGAGTTTTGCTATTTGGGGAGCAAAATAACTGATGATAGTTGAAGTAGAGAGGATATAAAATGTAGACTGGCAATGGCAAGGAAAGCGTTTCTGAAGAAGAGAAATTTGTTAACATCTAGTATAGATTTAAGCGTCAGGAAGTCGTTTCTGAAAGTATTACATTAGGAAATGAGACACTTAAAGTAGTAAAGGAGTTTTGTTATTTGGGGAGCAAAATAACTGATGACGATATAAAATGTAGACTAGCAATGGCAAGGAAAGCGTTTCTGAAGAAGAGAAATTTGTTAACATCTAGTATAGATTTAAGTGTCAGGAAGTCGTTTCTGAAAGTATTTGTATGGAGTGTAGCCATGTATGGAAGTGAAACATGGACGATAACTAGTTTGGACAAGAAGAGAATAGAAGCTTTCGAAATGTGGTGCTACAGAAGAATGCTGAAGATTAGATGGGTAGATCACATAACTAATGAGGCGGTATTGAATAGAATTGGGGAGAAGAGGAGTTTTTGGCACAACGTGACTAGAAGAAGGGATCGGTTGGTAGGACATGTTCTGAGGCATCAAGGGATCACCAACTTAGTATTGGATGGCAGCGTGGAGGGTAAAAATCGTAGAGGGAGACATAGAGATGAATCCACTAAGCAGATTCAGAAGGATGTAGGCTGCATTAGGTACTGGGAGATGAAGCAGCTTGCACAGGATAGAGTAGCATGGAGAGCTGCATCAAACTAGTCTCAGGACTGAAAACCGAGCGAGGTGGCGCAGTGGTTAGACACTGAACTCGCATTCGGGAGGACGACGGTTCAATGCCGCGTCCGGCCATCCTGATTTAGATTTTCCGTGATTTCCCTAAATCGCTCCAGGCAAATGCCGGGATGGTTCCTTTGAAAGGGCACGGCCGACTTCCTTCCCCGTCCTTCCATAATCCGATGAGACCGATGACCTCGCTGTCTGGTCTCCTTCCCCAAACAACCCAAACCCAAAATCAGGACTCAAGACCACAACAACAACAACATGAATAATTGATAGACCAACGTGCGCTGAATGCTAAGCGCTTTGTGAAACAAAGCTTTCTTCTTCCGAATATGAATCTGGCGCCCCCTGACACTGCCGGCCGGGGCAGATAGCCCGGCCCCCTCCCCCCTCCCCCTCCCCCGATCACTCGCCGGGCTAACCCCATAAATCCGGGCCTGCTGCTGTTCTACATTGAGTGCAGAGGTATCGAATGGACAGCGCTGTATCACAAGATGTCGAGCTGCTCTAGGCACGAAGTGATCATCGAGTGTGTTGACTTAGACTCACCGATCTGCGTCCAAACAGCGACAATGGACGACCTCAGTGCAAGCTACATCTACATCCATACTCCGCAAGCCACCTGACGGTGTGTGGCGGAGGTTACCTTGAGTACCACTATCGGTTCTCCCTTCTATTCCAGTCTCGTATTGTTCGTGGAAAGAAGGATGGTCGGTATGCCTCTGTGTGGGCTCTAATCTCTCTGATTTTATTCTCATGGTCTCTTCGCGAGATATACGCAGGAGGCAGCAATATACTGCTTGACTCTTCGGTGAAGGTATGTTCTCTAAACTATAACAAAAGCCCGTACCGAGCTACTGAGCGTCTCTCCTGCAGAGTCTTCCACCGGAGTTTATCTATCATCTCCGTAACGCTTTCGCGATTACTTAATGATCCTGTAATGAAGCGCGCTGCTCTCCGTTGGATCTTCTCTATCTCTTCTATCAACCCTATCTGGTACGGATCACACACTGCTGAGCAGTATTCAAGCAGTGGGCGAACAAGCGTACTGTAACCTACTTCCTTTGATTTCGGATTGCATTTCCTTAGGATTCTTCCAATGAATCTCAGTCTGGCATCTGCTTTACCGACGATCAACTTTATATGATCATTCCATTTTAAATCACTCCTAATGCCTACTCCCAGATAATTTATGGAATTCAAAAAATGGTTCAAATGGCTCTGAGCACTATGGGACTCAACTGCTGTGGTGATTAGTTCCCTAGAACTTATGTAAGTAGGCTGTTTATGTTTTCTTATTGGCAACGTTACGTAGCGCCCTGTATGAAAATCACTGGCTATGCTGTGTGCAGTCTCTGGCTAGTTTGCATTGTTGTCTGCCATTGTAGTGTTGGGCAGCGGCAGCTGGATGTGAACAGCGCGTAGCGTTGCGCAGTTGGAGGTGAGCCACCAGCAGTGGTGGATGTGGAGAGAGAAATGGCGGAGTTTTGATATTTGTAAGAATGGATGTTATGAACTATATATATATATATATATATATATATATATATATATATTATGACTTTTGATGATATTAAGGTAAATACATTGTTTGTTCTCTATTAATATCTTTCATTTGCTAACTATCCCTATCAGTAGTTAGTGCCTTCCGTAGTTTGAATCTTTTATTTAGCTGGCAGTAGTGGTGCTCGCTGTATTGCAGTAGTTCGAGTAACCAAGATTTTTGTGAGGTAAGTGATTTGTGAAACGTATAGGTTAATGTTAGTCAGGGCCATTCTTTTGTAGGGATTTTTGAAAGTCAGATTGCGTTGCGCTAAAAAATATTGTATGTCAGTTTAAGCACAGTCCTGTATAATTGTTCAAAGGGGACGTTTCACTTAGAACTACTTAAACCTAACTAACCTAAGGACATCACACACATCCATGCCCGAGGCAGGATTCGAACCTGCGACCGTAGCAATTTATGGAATTAACTGCTTCCAGTTGCTGGCATGCTATTTTGTAGCTAAATGATAAGGGAACTATCTTTCTATGTATTCGCAGCACATTACACTTGTCTACATTGAGATTCAATTGCCATTGCCTGCACCATGCGTCAATTCACTGCAGATCCTCCTGCATTTCGGTACAATTTTCCATTGTTACAACCTCTCGATACACCACAGCATCATCTGCAAAAAGCCTCGGTGAACTTCCGATGTCATCCACAAGGTCATTTATGTATATTGTGAATAGCAACGGTCCTACGACACTCCCCTGCGGCACACCTGAAATCACTCTTACTTCGGAAGACTTCTCTCCATTGAGAATGACATGCTGCGTTCTGTTATCTAGGAACCCTTCAATCCAATCACACAATTGGTCTGATAGTCCATATGCAATCAAGGGCTCTGCGGCCGCCCGTATCGCCGAATCTACGCTACAGGGACGTGCGCTCGAACATGGAAGTCGCAATATGCTGCAGCGTTCCACGCGACAGATGATCCATCTAAAAAGAAGCGTTAACAGGGTGCTTGCCTGTCAAGTCGTCTGCTCTGCGTGCCTACTGTTTTTGTTGTCAACTTAACAGCAACTGAATCGACGGCTTCAGTTCACTTTTCGTGACTATCAAGTTTTTATGTCCTTTAATAATGATTACTATGTTTAACTGCATTTTAGACGGACACTGTGACGCTGAATTTAGTTGTCTTCGTGCAGTTTATGTGAAACTAAGTTACTTACAGGTGTAAACGACCTCAGTTTAAAAGCTGGAAATCATGGGCAAACCTATAGAAATATTCCTTCTCTGTTGCCAATGTTAATTTACTAGATTAACTCACGTTTTCCCTTTCGTGGGAATACACATTATGGCACATGTGCGAGTGGACAAGAACATTTTTTTAAGAGCAGTTCCAGATAGATCCGGATGACTGATTTAACTTCCACCCATTAACTACATTGAAGAGCCAAAGAAACTAGTACACCTCCCTAATATCGTGTAGGGCCCTCGCAAGCAAGTAGAAGTGCCGCAACACGACGTGGCACGGACTGGACTAATGTCTGAAGTAATGCTGGAGGGAACTGACACTGTGAATACTGCAGGGCTGTCCATAAATTTGTAAGAGTACGAGGGGGTGAACGTCTCGTCTGAACAGCACTTGCGAGGCATCCCAGATATGTTCAATAATGTTGATGTCAGGGGAGTTTGGTGGCCAGCGGAAGTGTTTAAACTCAGAAGAACATTCCTGGAGCCACTCTGTAGCAGTTCTGGACGTGTGGGGTGTCGCATTTTCCTGCTGGGATTGCCCAAGTCCATCGGAATGCACAATGGACACAAATGGATGCAGGTGATCAGGCAGGATGCTTACGTACGTGTCACCCCTCTAGATGTATCAGGGGTCCCATATCATTCCAACTGCACACGCCCCACACCACTACAGAGCCTCCACCAGCTTGAACAGTCCCCTGTTGACGGATTCATGAGGTTGTCTCCATACCCATCCACTCGATACAATTTGAAACGAGACTCGTCTGGCCAGGCAACATGTTTCCAATTATCAACAGTCCAATTTCGGTGTTGACGGGTCTAGGCGAGGCGTAAAGTTTTGTGTCTTGCAGTCATCGGGGGTACACGAGTGGGTCTTCGACTCCAAAAGCCGTTATGGATGATGTGTCGTTGAATGGTTCGCACACTGACACTTCTTGATAGCGCAGTATTGAAATCTGCAGCAATTAGCGGAAGGGTTGCACTTCTGTCACGTTGAACGATTCTCTTCAGTCGTCTTTGGTCCCGTTTTTGCAGGGTCTTTTTCCGGCCACAGCGATGTCGGAGATTTGACGTTTTACCGGATTCCCGATATTCGCGGTACACTCGTGAAATGGTCGTACGGGAAAATCCCCACTTCATAGCTACCTCGGAAATGCTGTGTCCCATCGCTCGTGCGCCGGCTATAACACTACGTTCAAGCTCACTCAAATCTTGATAACCTGCCATTGCAGTAGCAATAACTGCACGACACTTGTTGTCTTATAGAGGCGTTGCCTACCGCAGTGCCGTATTCTGCCTGTTTATATATCTCTGTATTTGAATTCGCATGCCTGTACCAGTTTCTTTGGCTCTTCGATGTATTTATGAGATCAACAAACTACAACGATCCGTTGAGCAGGAGACACAATTCAGGAAGAACTTCGTGCAGTTGGTCAGTTGCGCTCCCCACTCAGTCGTCTGTGCAACCTCTAAGAACTTTCATACGCGTGAGAATAGGATCTATCCTACTCTATCTAACAGAGATCGTACGCGTGAATCTTGGGCAACAAGGCAGAGGCCGGGGGAAGCCGTGCACTGTTCAAAAGTGGTTCAAATGGCTCTGAGCACTATGAGACTTAACATCGGAGGTCAACAGTCCCCTAGAACTGAGAACTACTTAAACGTAACTAACCTAAGGACATCACACACATCCATGCCCGAGGCAGGATTCGAACCTGCGACCGTAGCGGTCGCGTGGTTCCAGACTGAAGCGCCTTGAACCGCTCGGCGACACAGGCCGGCGCCGTGCACTGTGGGTAATCTTGCAAGCTCACACGCTTCGCTTAAGGCTGCGGTCACAGTAGCACCAATATCGATCAGTTCTGCCGACGACTGAAATTGCCAGAAGACGGCTGGTCGGCTGGTCTCAAATCTCAAACCAGTTTTATATATATATATACACTGCTGGCCACCGTAAATGCAACACCAAGAAAGACAAGAGGTAGCACAACAAAATTTATTTTGTAGATAACATGTTGATCAAGTATCAAATGATTACGTTTACAGACTTCTGTGACATGTGGTTCCTGCCAGAATCAGTAGCCAGAGTAGCCGCCATTGTTGGAGATCACCGCTGCCACACGTCTCGGCATTGAGTGAAAGAGACGTTGGATGTGTTCCTGGGGTACAGCAGCCCAAGCAGCTTCCACACGTTGCCAAAGATCATCTGGTGTGGCAGCTGGGGATGTAATCTGGGTCACTCGTTGAGCAACCATGGACCACATGTTTTCTATCGGTGAAAGATGCGGAGAGCGAGCCGGCCAGGGAAGCAATTCAATCTGGTTATTGACGAAGAACCTTTGGACAATCGTGCCACGTGTGGTCGCGCATTATCCGGTTGAAATATGGCTGTGGCCGAGCCCTGAAGGCAAGGAAGGACAACTGGCTCCAGCACCTCGGATATGTAGCGCCGGCTATTTAAAGTACAGGCAATGCGTACTAGAGGCGTGCGAGAGTAATATCCAATACCGCCCCATACCATAATACCCGGTGCAAGACCAGTGTGGCGGTGCATAATGCAGCAGTCCAGCATCCTCTCTCCACGGTGTCTCCACACTCGAATCCGACCATAGTGGTGCTGCAGACAGAAGCGTGCCTCGTCAGTAAAGACAATGTTATTACATTCTGCCGTCCACATCCGTCTGTCATCACACCACTGGCGACGGAGACGTCTGTGGTTCTGCGTCAATGGTAGACGAAGCAATGGACGTCTTGCGGACAGACCACTCTGCTGTAAACGGCGTCGAATGGTACGCGCAGACACTGGATGATGCGTTACAGACGCAATGTGCTGTGCTATGGTTCGGGATGTCACTGAGCGATCCGTCACTGCCATGCACATAATTTACCTATCAGCACGTGCAGTGGTGCACCGAGGTGAATGCGATCGACCACGTCGGTCCGTCGTACCCTCCTGCATCCGACGGTCACATATCCGCATTACAGTTGTTTGGTTTCGTCCAACACGACTAGCGATTTCTCTGTATGATAATCCACAATCTCGGTAAGCCACTATCCTTCCTCTGTCGAACTCGGATACTTGATCAAACGATGTTCGCTGTTGTCTACGAGGCATAACTGATCGTCTTGTGAAACAACCACAAGGTAAACACACGTGCCGAACGTACACTCGTCGAAATCGCCAAGCCTTAAATGGCGCTATGAGGTGGCGCCACAGGCGCGCGTGATGTGCGTCTGCGCTGAAATTCTAATCAGTTGCATATCTCATCGCTGCAAACTCATGGTGTAAATTTCACTTGATTTACGGTGGCCAGCAGTGTATATAGGTGTGAGGCCATCCACGCTCGCACAAGCATGGTGACCAACTCAAAAGGTCTACTGTCACCTCTTCATTGTTGGTATTTAGAATCGAGGAGATCGCAGGAGCGAGGAACTACGACGTTATCCATACGTCTGGGTAGGGTTACCCATTAATACGGGCGCATCTAGGTGACAGAAGTGGTCGAAAATGTCAAGCTTGAAAGAAGAGCGGTTTGAAGGGCAGAGGGAAAAAAGCGCCAATGGAAAAAAAGCTTTGCGACAGTGCCAGGTTGGATAGTAAGGGCAGTAGCGGTTTCTTGCTTTCTGCGACAGACCGTGCAAAGTAAGGTTATGTCAGTGGTTGAGTATCATGCATCAGTACCATAGAAGAAATGCCAGATTGTCATGGAATGACCAGTCCTGTCGAGGAGGTGAGCGCTGCTGCTGCTGGGCCGACCATGTCTCCTGGACCAGCTGTTGCTCCTGTAACATAGCCATGTCGTTATAGGTTTGTCAGTTCGATGGTCCTGTAGGAATTGGCAGTGTGATATGTGTTGGGGGTTTGTTTGCGAGCCATGTTTGGCTTCCCTGCGATTGCCAGTTCTCATGGCAGAGGCTCAGCTAGCAAGCTAGTCAGTGGCTGAAGTGCAGAGGCTCGCCTCAGTGTCGTTTGCGTAGTTACGAAGTTACCATAGATGGTTAGTCCCTAAGGAGTGTCTTTGGGCGCTTGTGTTTCCATCTATGGTTGTGATCGTTGTTGCCCAGGTGTAGGACGTGAGGATTTTTCGAGTGACTTGATTTCTTGTACCATCGTGTGGCGAGTTTTCTGAATACCTCCTGGAGAGTCCCCAGTCGGTATTCTCGGTGAAGGTCCGCTGTCCGTTGTAGTGTTTACTTTACTCGGGGTTCTGCCGCGAAAATATAAAATAGAAAATCTGATTGGGTTTTGAATTTTGGTGGTTTCAGTTACGGATAAGGCGGACTTCATATTATTGATTGAGATAGTGCTGTAATTTGACCGTGCATGGCAGATCGCGTCGCCAACACTACAAAAAGCGACTGTACGGAAGTAGCATCAGAAATTAGTTGAAATTTACCTTATAATTTTGTTAGAAACGTAGTATTAATTATAATATAGTCTTCGTGGCTGTCTTCTTAATTTTCTTGTAGTATGACCTGTTTTCATTGTTCTCCATCTGTTGAAAATTTCTTTAAGTTGTCACTGTCAGGATTAATTTATAAATTTGGCGAAAACCATTTCGAATCACTATTGAAACAACTTCGTTTTGTAATATAATTGCCGGCCGCGATGGTCTCGCGGTTCTAGGCGAGCAGTCAGGAACCGTGCGACTGCTACGGTCGCAGGTTCGAATCCTGCCTCGGGCATGGATGTGTGTGATGTCCTTAGGTTAGTTAGGTTTAAGTAGTTCTAAGTGCTAGGGGACTGATGACCACAGCAGTTGAGTCCCATAGTGCTCAGAGCCATTTGAACCATTTTTTTGTAATATAATTTTAATTTCCACCCAAAAGCATATTTAACACAGCGCCGAAAAATACACGTCTTTCGTATGAAGACAAGAGAGAGAGAGTAATCAATTAGCTGTTAAAAACAAAACCTACGCAAAAGTAAAAAAAAAGAACAAAATTATTTATAAAAATCAGTCGCTGGCGCAGCGCTCTTCCGCATGCGCGATCGTAAATCATATCTTTGTATTGGCGAAGGCGCGGTAGTCAAAGTACCATTACACCGTGTGTATCGGGGAGCATTGCTTGTGATACGTAATACCTTGTTTTGTATTTTCTGGAGGCGGTCCAGGTGTGTGGATGCTGCCGCGTATGTCATCAGCGGTCTAATCAGTGTCATGTATAATGTCCTAGACACCCTCCTATTCAGTGTACTATTCGTATCGAGCATAGGATAGAGTTGTTTGAGCATCGCGTTTGGCCTGTTGGTCATGTATTGTATGTGTTCCCCCCACGTAAGCTTCCGGTCTATCCAATCACCGAGGTATCTGACTTTCGCAGTGAAGGGTATTGGGCTTGTATGTAGTGTTATTGGTCTGCAATTTTGGTGTTTGCGCAGTAATTTCGGCCTGCGAGTGAACAGAACTGCCTCGCACTTGTCGACGTTTACTTTAATACGCCACTTCTCTCAAACCAGTAAACCAGTGAGCAGTCACAATGTAACCGATTTCATCGCCCGAACATTCAGATTTCGGACGACAGTCGGTGAAATTCAAATCAGTTTGTTGTTTTCGGTCATAATGCCCGATACGACACGAAACATGGACTGTGGGGAGCTGATAAATTCAGTCAAATGAGTAGTTTGTGGCATACCGACGATGAAAAATATCGTAATCGGGATGTAGCTCGGATTCTATAGACCGAAATCCCAGGTTTATTGGAAACAACTAGTAGGCAAGATCTTTATCGCAAATTTGAAGTGTGGATTATAACCTCGAAAAATAATTTGTTCAAGTGACAAGGATGGTGTACCTAATGATTAAAGTTACTGTAGTGGATCTTTTCGGGTTGTGGTAGGTGAACATTAGCTGTCTACAAATTCATGTTACAGCTGCTGGCGTCTTTATGACAGTAGGCTGATAGAGTTAGATAGAGACAAAATAAAGGCACACATTAACAGTTTCCCTGCCTTATCCTGCCACTACAGCACAGCTAAAAGTCCACACAGGAGCTACTTAGACTCTGATTTAAATGTATCCAAAATGTACGAGCTTGGTTGTGACTGGATTGCTGAAAACTGTGCTGAAGATCGTCCAGTCTCTGAGTCATTTTACCATCACGTCCTTAACACAGAATTAAATCTTGGTTTACTCATCCTTTGTCTGCCGCCGGCAACTATTGTGACAAAACAAAGAGACAATGAGACAAGACAACGATTCCGAAATAACGGAATTAAAACGGGGAAAGAGTTCGCATAAAAGCAGAGCAATGATGGCACAAACACTGTTAAAACAAATGGCTGATAACGAGGCTCCAACAGTTGCTGCTGTTGCCATAGAAATTCAGCAGGCACATCCCACATCCAAAACAAATTCTAGAATCCAATTTTACTTTTAATTTTGGTGTCCACAGCATAAAGGACAGAACGGCTCCAATGTACCTGTGAGATGAAAGCACTGGGAAACGAGGCTCTGCTGATATTTCAGGTTGCGTCTTTCGCTATACTGAAAGTAAAATACCACCAGAAGCGAAGACGTTACGTATTTTCGGCGATAGCTGTAGTAGGCAGAATAAAAACATGAAATGGTTCTGACCTGTGCCAGACACACCTTTACAGAACGAAGAACCCTTTGGATGCCATTATGGTAACGAGAACAAGTTTAAAGATACAGGAATTTTGCAAAAGCACTTAACGAAGAGGCAAGTTGCGAGCGACAAATTTTCAGAGCGAAGAGTTTAGTTTTCTCCGGTAACTACAGAATGGGATTTGGCATTAAACCTACGTACAGCGGAGCACCTTATCAAGTGCATCTCCATTAAGGACGTGTGAAGAGCTTTGATCATCGTTTCAATCTTTCGACAGTCAGTTTACTGAATAAGTGCACTAAACCTGTAATTATTTCACCAGGAAAACATCGTTCACTTCTTCCGTACAGTCCCGCGAATCATCATGCATACTTCACAAGTGTATTTACTTATTAAGAGAGCATGTATGACACACCAGAAGGAGAAGAAGAGGCAGCAGTGGACGATGATGCCACACATTACTGACATACTCATGCTCCTCACAGCAGAACCCAACCTGAACCAGCAGTTGGTCGTCTTCGGTGCACTACACTTTATAGTTACGTATTTCGTTATATTCATTAGTTTATTCATTATGTTTTATTGTGTATTACTTATTATTTGTATTAATGATTAATAGTAGATCAATTCTTGCCAAATGTTGACGTTATAGGAAAACAGTTTCGGCCATCACAAACGTGAGAGCATACTTTATGTAAATAGCACTTCTATGAAATTAGCGTTCAGAAAGCTTGAATATTTGTCAAGCAGCGTTTTACAGTTATACTTTATATGTTCACATCTGAACGCTAATTAATGTCTTTTAAAGATTCTGTTAATAGAGTGCAGTAAATCTTTAACTGTACTGTTCTCTAAAACTAGCTTCTGGCGCATATGCCTCTGTATAATTGATGAATATATATATATATATATACTCCTGGAAATGGAAAAAAGAACACATTGACACCGGTGTGTCAGACCCACCATACTTGCTCCGGACACTGCGAGAGGGCTGTACAAGCAATGATCACACGCACGGCACAGCGGACACACCAGGAACCGCGGTGTTGGCCGTCGAATGGCGCTAGCTGCGCAGCATTTGTGCACCGCCGCTGTCAGTGTCAGCCAGTTTGCCGTGGCATACGGAGCTCCATCGCAGTCTTTAACACTGGTAGCATGCCGCGACAGCATGGACGTGAACCGTATGTGCAGTTGACGGACTTTGAGCGAGGGCATATAGTGGGCATGCGGGAGGCCGGGTGGACGTACCGCCGAATTGCTCAACACGTGGGGCGTGAGGTCTCCACAGTACATCGATGTTGTCGCCAGTGGTCGGCGGAAGGTGCACGTGCCCGTCGACCTGGGACCGGACCGCAGCGACGCACGGATGCACGCCAAGACCGTAGGATCCTACGCAGTGCCGTAGGGGACCGCACCGCCACTTCCCAGCAAATTAGGGACACTGTTGCTCCTGGAGTATCGGCGAGGACCATTCGCAACCGTCTCCATGAAGCTGGGCTACGGTCCCGCACACCGTTAGGCCGTCTTCCGCTCACGCCCCAACATCGTGCAGCCCACCTCCAGTGGTGTCGCGACAGGCGTGAATGGAGGGACGAATGGAGACGTGTCGTCTTCAGCGATGAGAGTCGCTTCTGCCTTGGTGCCAATGATGGTCGTATGCGTGTTTGGCGCCGTGCAGGTGAGCGCCACAATCAGGACTGCATACGACCGAGGCACACAGGGCCAACACCCGGCATCATGGTGTGGGGAGCGATCTCCTACACTGGCCGTACACCACTGGTGATCGTCGAGGGGACACTGAATAGTGCACGGTACATCCAAACCGTCATCGAACCCATCGTTCTACCATTCCTAGACCGGCAAGGGAACTTGCTGTTCCAACAGGACAATGCACGTCCGCATGTATCCCGTGCCACCCAACGTGCTCTAGAAGGTGTAAGTCAACTACCCTGGCCAGCAAGATCTCCGGATCTGTCCCCCATTGAGCATGTTTGGGACTGGATGAAGCGTCGTCTCACGCGGTCTGCACGTCCAGCACGAACGCTGGTCCAACTGAGGCGCCAGGTGGAAATGGCATGGCAAGCCGTTCCTCAGGACTACATCCAGCATCTCTACGATCGTCTCCATGGGAGAATAGCAGCCTGCATTGCTGCGAAAGGTGGATATACACTGTACTAGTGCCGACATTGTGCATGCTCTGTTGCCTGTGTCTATGTGCCTGTGGTTCTGTCAGTGTGATCATGTGATGTATCTGACCCCAGGAATGTGTCAATAAAGTTTCCCCTTCCTGGGACAATGAATTCACGGTGTTCTTATTTCAATTTCCAGGAGTGTATATATATATATATATATATCAGTGGTATTCCTTTCAATAAGAGCTGTGAACCATTGACAGTAACATATATATATAATATATATATTACATATTATAAAATATATATAATAAATAATTTTAATTTATGGGCTACTGTTGCTTTATACAGGAATAATGTGTATTCTGTTGAGAATACATGTTATACTTGTTTAAGAAACATTTTTCTTGATTGATTTTATAGACCAAATGCTTCCAGAATGAGATTTTCACTCTGCAGTGGAGTGTGCGCTGATATGAAACTTCCTGGCAGATTAAAACTGTCTGCCGGACCGAGACTCGAACTCGGGATCTTTGCCTTTCGCGGGCAAGTGCTCTAAGAACTGAGCTACCCAAGCACGACTCACGCGCCGTCCTCCCAGCTTTACTTCTGCCAGTACCTCGTCTCCTACCTTCCAAACTTTACAGAAGCTCTCCTGCGAACCTTGCAGAACTAGCACTCCTGATAGAAAGGATATGGCGGAGGCATGGCTTAGCCACAGCCTGGGGGATGTTTCCAGAATGAGATTTTCACTCTGCAGTGGAGTGTGCGCTGATATGAAACAACCTGGCAGATTAAAACTGTGTGCCAGACCGAGACTCGAACTCGGGACCTTTGCCTTTCGGGGGCAAGTGCTCTACCAACTGAGCTTCTGTAAAGTTTGGAAGGTAGGAGACGAGGTACTGGCAGAAGTAAAGCTGTGAGGACGGGGCGTAAGTCGTGCTTGGATAGCTCATTTGGTAGAGCACTTGCCCGCGAAAGGCAAAGGTCCCGAGTTCGAGTCTCGGTCCGGCACACAGTTTTAATCTGCCAGGAAGTTTCAGACCAAATACTGTTTATACGAATGCTTCCGGAACCAAATCGTGTATATAAAATAAATAAACAAATATGTTTTCAGAATAAATGAAAACATAAGCCTTTTTAAGGTTTTATTAGAGCTAGAGTGTTATAAACTCCCCATATGTTGAGGCAATGAGTTTATGTGTCAAATTTAGTCCAACTAGGTCCAGGGGTCTGGCTTTTCCCACATATGCATTCAACACAATATTGCCCACACATGCTCCACGTCTCTGTTCCCACATCTTCGTCTGTCACTCTGTTCACCTCATCCTCCCATCTCTGTCTATCTTCTCCCCCATTCTCTGTCTCTCCATCTTCTCCTCCTCCTGATTCTCTATCTCCTCCTCCCCCCTCTCTGTCCATCTTCTCCACACCCTCTCTCTGCATATCTCCTCCTCACCTCTCTCTGTCCATTCGTTTTTTACCCTCCTCTCTCTCTATCTTCTTCTTCCTCTCTTTCTCTGACCACCTCCTCCTCCCTCTCTGTCTGTACATCTCCCCCTCTCTCGACTAATCTATCCCCTCTTCACTTATATCTCTGTTCAAATCCTCTGCCCCCTCCTTGTCATCTGCCTTCTCCTCCTCCAACTCTCTATCACCTCCCACTCTCTGTCCTTCTCCTCGTCTCCCTGTCTCTGTTCTTATCTGCCTCCCCCCTTCTCTCTTTCCATCCACTCCTGTCTCCCTCTCTCCGTACCCATCCCTTCATCGAGGCCTATACTATTTCAGCACAACACACCTGTTATACAGGGCACACTACAATTTGGGGGCTGCAAACCATTTCTTGCTAATGACATATGGGCCGCCAAGCAAAGCAGGTTGATAAGGCAGGCTGATACTACTACAAGGGTCTTTCTGAAAGTAATGCCTCCTATTTTTATACATGGAAACTACAGGAGATACATCAATCACAATAACACAGCTAAACAGAGCGATATTTCAGCTACAGACTACCATCTTCCATGTAGTCATCACAATTTGTTACGCACTTTTGCCAACAATGAACCAGACCCTGCATGCTGCGCTTCTAAAAATCGGAACCAGCTGAGGGTAACCACTTTCTTACAGCTTTGGCAACAGAATCCTAGTCTTGAAAATGTTCGCTACATAGTCCATCTTTCAGAGGCTTAAAGAGATCGAAATCTGAAGACACTAAATTGGGGCTGTATGGTGGATGTGGTAAGACAGTCCAGCCGAATTTTGCAATGAGCTATGTGGTCGCAGAACTGGTGTGAAGCCTGGCATTATCATGTTGCAGGTGAAAGTTGGTCTTCTTTTCTGGCTTTATCCTGGAAATTAGGGCTTTCGGCTTAGTCAGTGTCGCCTTGTAGCGTGCTGAATTGACAGTTTCCCCAGGCTCCAGGCCACCCAAAAGAACCACATCCTGTCTATCCCAGAAGAATGTGCACATCACCTTGCCTGCAGATGGCTGCGTCTTGAATATCTTCTTTGACGAAGAATTCACATGTCGCCATTCCATGGACTGTCTTTTCGATTCCAGCTCATAGTGGTGACAACACGTCTCATCTTCAGTGACGATGCTATTCAGCAAATTGTCACCATCAGTTTCATATTGGTCCAGCAGGTCCTGACAAATTTCTATTCGATTAGTTCCTTGTTTTCCTGTAAGCATTTGTGGGACCTATCTCACACAGACTTTGTAATAATCGAGATGTTCCAAAATTGTTTCCAAGGCATTAAAGCCAACATTCATCTTGATCTTGGCACACAATTCTCTGGTTGTTATCTGCTGATCAGTATGGAATAGTAGATCAAGACCTTGTTCATTGCAAGAGATAACTGGGTCGACCAGGCCGTGGCTTGTGACATACACCCTTTTCACCACCTTGAAAATGCCATACCCATTGCCTGACATTGTTCACATTTATTGTATCATCTCCGTTCATCTTTAGCAAGCGTCGATGGATTTCAATTGGCGCAATTTATTCAGCAGTGAGGAATTCAATCACACATTGCTGTTTTATATGCACATCCACATCAGAATCCATTCATGAACACTTCTCTGCTGGCGCCAACTACTGTAGAACAATGGAACTACTTGCACATGAAAGAGGAAGGTTCAATCATTGGCATTACACATCTGGCATGTACCCCCAAAGTCACCACAAAAATATAGGAGGCATTGCTTGCGGAATGACCCTCGAACAGCATAGCATGCCTGTTATGCAGGGCAGCCTACGTGTAGGAGGCTGAAAAATCATTTCTTGTCCCTGACATGTAGGCTGCCCTCCAAAGTAGATCGATCAGGCAGTCGATGCATTTTCCATACAATACACCTGTCATGGAGATTATCCTATATGCCAGGGACTGGAGAAATCACGTTTTTGTTTTCCTATCTGACCATCAGATACCTGTCTCTGTTGGTCATCTCCCCACTTTGTATCCACCTCATCCACCACCCTCTGTCTCTGTCTCTTTCTTTCACCCACTCCATCTCGGTCTGTACATCTCCTCCTGACCCATCTCTCCCAATGCATGCTCTACTGCCCCTTCTCTCCTGACAACACACTCTGGTACTACTCCCACAACATGCCTCTATGTAATACAGCTTATATGCCAAGGGCTTTGAAACCCTTCTTCCCCATGACGGGTAGGCTGCCATGCACTGCACACTAATATTACTATAGTCTGGGAGACGAGTCTTTGGTATTGACAGCTCGGTAGCGTCTTTCCGTTGCCTAGCGACCGCAGGCAGGCAGCCAATGACGGCCTGACTTTGAGCGGGTAGCAAGGGCCACGTTGCCGCTCTGACACCCGGTCACGCGCGCTTATGAAACTCACCAGTGTCTCGCGTGCAGGCGGTGCGGTCGTTCGTCGTTTGTCTGAAGTTGAATTCGCAGTTTATTTCGTTTTTGTTGTTTTTAGTGTTTCTTTGTTTATGTTTCGTTGTAAACAATGCCTAGTGCGGCGGGTAGTACCAGCCCAACACAAGAAGTGAAACAGAGGAAGAAAAGTGTGCTACACACCCATGCCCGTGAATTCGTGTGCTCTGTGAGGGATTACTTTGAGAAAGAAAAGGACAAAGGTAGGCCCTTAATTCCTGTTGTTCAGGTTGTGAAGAGAACTGCAGCAGCATTGAAAATAAGTAAGAACACTGTTGTAAAGATAGGAAGAGAACAGTATAGTGTAGATTGTGACGAGAGTGGCACAACAAAGCTGCACACACCAGGAAAGAAGCGACCGAGAAATAAGCAGGTGACAGCTTTGGATGATTTTCAGAAAGACGCTATTCGTCGTCATATATACAGCTATTATAAGAGAAGGGAACATCCCACTCTATCTAAATTACTGGTGTCGCTTCAGAAAGACGATCTTTATAAAGGGAGCAAATTTTCATTACGTACAGTGTTGAAAGATATAGGCTTCAGCTATTCACTGTTTAACGGCCGCAAAATATTAATGGAAAGGACAGATGTAGTTGCATGGCGGTGCAGATTTCTGTGCAGGATCATGGGTGTGGAATTCGAAAGTATAGTGTGGTTAGATGAAACTTGGGTCAATGCCAGCCATTCTTTACGTAGAGGCTGGAATGATGGAACGCCCGAGGGGACAATGGCAGTGCCTGTTGGCAAAGGAGGGCGTATTATTGTCTTACATGCAGGAACATCGAAAGGTTTTGTGCCAAACTGCTTGAAAATGTTTCGGTCAAAAAAGACGGGAGATTACCGTGAAGAAATGAACAGTGTAGTATTTCATGAACGGTTCGATACATCGCTTATGACGAATCTGACAAGTCCATCAGTGATTGTTATGGACAATGCGCCTCATCATTCCGTTGTTCACGATAAGGCACCAACCTTGGCAACAAAAAAAGACGATATCATTCAGTGGTTGAAACGGCGAAAAGTAGATTTCAGAGAAGATTTAAGATAGGCGGAACTGCTCGAAATTGTGGCACAAAAGAAACCCCAATTTCCAACATATGTAATTGACGAGATTGCTAAAAGGCACGGGCATGAAATCGTTCGGCTTCCTCCATACCACTGTCACTTCAATGCAATTGAAGGAGTGTTGGCGCAGATAAAAAATTACATTGCTGCAAACAATAAAAAATTCACGATCTCTGAAGTGGAAACTCTCCTTCCAGCAGCTATCAATAAAGTAACAAGCGAGACGTGGGCTTAAATTGTAAACAGCACTGCAAGTGCCATCAGAGAGACGGCCAAAACCGAAGGGGTTGTGGAAGAATGCATCGAAAATTTAATTATACATCTGGGAGAGAGCAGTGATAGTTCGAGTAGTGCTGAGGAAGACAATGTCAAATCAGATTCTGACAGTGATGTGAGTGGTGTTATTCCATTACAGTAACTACAATGTATTCAGGAATGTAAGGAGGGAGTTTGCTATCGATCTACAACCAGATCATCATATTGTGAGTACTTTCTTCAGATTATAACTCTTAATACACTGACCAATTATTCTGTAGCTTGTAGTAGAACAAATTAATAATGCTAATACTTAACAATGGAAACCAAAACTGCTAATGTTCAACAACTTGCGAAAATAGTTTTCATTTCAGTTGTGAAGTTTAACAAATAACTTTATTATGTTTCAGCATCTCAGATACTTGTACTAAATAGCTCTTATCAGTTTTCGAGTTAATATATTTCAAGCATCAACTTTAAATAAATTCACGCGTACCAATAAGACTTGTATTTTGCCTCGCATTTATTTCTGCTGCTTGAGAATGCGTGTAGCAGACAGGGCGCCGCGTGCTGTGAGTCACGTTCGGCAACAGCGCCGTCTGCCCGCCGGAACTGTCAGTAACAATCACTCGTCTCACGGACACCTGTTGTGCTGGATAGCCTATACATGTGGGGCTGGAAAAAATAATCTCTTCTTGAACCTGGAGTGTAGGTTGCCCTGCCAAGCAGGTCGACAAGGCAGGTTGATAACTATCCACAAAACACATCTGTCGTGCTGGGCAGCCTATGTGGCAGGCGCTTATAGAAACAGGCCAGTCTGTATCTCAATAAATACAGGGCTATTACAAATGATTGAAGCGATTTCATAAATTCACTGTAGCTCCATTCGTTGACATATGGTCACGACACACTACAGATACGTAGAAAAACTCATAAAGTTTTGTTCGGCTGAAGCCGCACTTCAGGTTTCTGCCGCCAGAGAGCTCGAGAGCGCAGTGAGACAAAATGGCGACAGGAGCCGAGAAAGCGTATGTCGTGCTTGAAATGCACTTACATCAGTCAGTCATAACAGTGCAACGTCACTTCAGGACAAAGTTCAACAAAGATCCACCAACTGCTAACTCCATTCGGCGATGGCATGCACAGTTTAAAGCTTCTGGATGCCTCTATAAGGGGAAATCAAAGGGGCGGCCTGCTGTGAACGAAGAAACGGTTGAACGCGTGCGGGCAAGTTTCACGCGTAGCCGTGGAAGTCGATGAATAAAGCAAGCAAGGAGCTAAACGTACCACAGCCGACGGTTTGTAAAATCTTGCAGAAAAGGCTAAAGCAGAAGCATTTCTTAAACAGGAGATTGGAAAACCAATGGATCGGTCGTGGTGGAGATCATGATCAACAATTCATGTCATGGCCTCCACACTCTCCCGACTTAACCCCATGCGATTTCTTTCTGTGGGGTTATGTGAAAGATTCAGTGTTTAAACCTCCTCTACCAAGAAACGTGCCAGAACTGCGAGCTCGCATCAACGATGCTTTCGAACTCATTGATGGGGACATGCTGCGTCGAGTGTGGGAGGAACTTGATTATCGGCTTGATGTCTGCCGAATCACTAAAGGGGCACATATCGAACATTTGTGAATGCCTAAAAAAACTTTTTGAGTTTTTGTATGTGTGTGCAAAGCATTGTGAAAATATCTCAAATAATAAAGTTATTGTAGAGTTGTGAAATCGCTTCAATCATTTGTAATAACCCTGTATTAAAGCTACAGTGTTATAAACACCCTATGTTGGTCCTCTTGAGGCAAGGAGTTTGTAAGTCAGATTTGGCCCAATCCTGGGGCATGGAGGAGTTCTTTGACATACATAAATATACTCAGCTTTATATATAACGGGTGATCAAAAAGTCAGTATAAATTTAAAAACTTAATAAACCACGGAATAATGTAGATAAAGAGGTAAAAATTGACACAGATTCTTGGAATTACATGGGGTTTTATTAAAACCACATCTACCGTTATCGGGCCTTTTTCTTCAAGGAAATGCGTGATTCCAGTTTTGTAACTGCTACCGTGACAGGTGAGAGGTATGCTGATATGTTACAGAATCGCATCATCCCCAGCCTGGCTGATAAACACCTGCTGGTATGTACAATGTTTATGCAGGATGGCGCTCCACCCCATATTGCTAGACCCGTGAAAGATCTCTTGCGCGCATCTTTTGTTGATGATCATGTGCTCAGCCACCACTTTCGTCATACTTGGCCTCCCAGGTCCCCAGACCTCAGTCCGTGCGATTATTGGCTTTGGGGTTACCTGAAGTCGCAAGTGTATCGTGATCGACCGTCATCTCTAGGGATGCTGAAAGACAACATCCGACGCAAATGCCTCACCATAACTCCGGACATGCTTTACAGTGCTGTTCACAACATTATTCCCCGACTACAGCCAATGTTGAGGAATGATGGTGGACATATTGAGCATTTCCTGTAAAGAACATCATCTTTGCTTTGTCTTACTTTGTTATGCTAATTATTGCTATTCTAATCAGATGAAGTGCCATCTGTTGGACATTTTTTGAACTTTTATATCTTTTTGGTTCTAATAAAACCCCATGTCATTCCAAGCATTTGTGTCAATTTGTCCCTCTCTATCTACATTATTCCGTGATTTATTCAATTTTCAAATTTATACTGATTTTTTGATCACCCGGTATATAGACACACAGAAGTTTGATAGATGTTGCATCTGTGAACACTACGGAGTCTGGTTTGCCCTGCATCAGCTCGTTATCAAATGGGGACACTCTTGTGTTTGTTACTATATGGAGCGGACAGGAAATGGAGTGCTGTTCTTGGAAGGAAAGGGCAGACATGAACTGTGCTTGTGGAGCAGCCAATGGAAATGCTCACTCTGTTCAAAGTTTGTGTGTTCAGTGGTTTGCAAACTGTCAAGTGCCAGATCGGCAGATGTCCGAAGCTCGTGGTATAGTGACTAGCGTTGCTGCATCTGAATCCTGGTCCTGGGTTCGATTCCCGTCCAGGTTGGGGATTTTTTCTGTGTTTGTGTTGTCCTCATCATTTCATCACCATCATCATCATTCATGGCAGTGGCTATATTGGACTGTGTAAAGTAATCAGACTGTGTTAAAATTGGGCCTCTGTACGGGGGCTAATGACCACACAGTTTATCAAACCAAACATCATCATCAAACCAAACAGATAGTCATGGTAGCAGGTCTGCAGGGCAACGATTTCTATGTATTTGTGACATGAAGATAAAAGGGACGAGAGGTTGAATTTTTATAACCTTTATTTGCAAATGCTGTATTCAACATAGTTGCGGATATTCCAAGTGTGACAATGCTACAGGTTTTCCGCTTCTTACTGGGATATGAATGCATTGATCTTGGTTGTGCTACTTTTTGTTTGATAGATATTGATTAGAGGACAGCACCTGTGGAGACTGCGTCGTCTGGTTCACCCTGCATCAGTTTGTGTCATCAAATGGGGACATCCTTGTGTTTGTTACTGTGTGGAGCGGACAGGAAATGGAGTGCTGTTCTTGGAAGGAAAGGGCAGACATGCACTTTGTTTAAAGAGCAGCCAATGAAAATGCTCACTCTGTCCAAAGTTTGTATGTTCGGTGGTTTGCAAACTGTCAAGTGTCAGATCGACACACGTTTACTGTCATTCACAGGTCACTATTAGAGACAGGTTCACTTAAGGTACGTTTTCCATTGGCGTGTTCTCACAATGGCACATGTGCATTTAAGGCCTACTTCGATTCGAAACCCGATGTTATCATTTTGTGTTTGCAGGTGCACGATCGTCAATCCATAGGGCTTGAAGAGGAGGTGTTAGAATCGCTGGAAAACACACCCTGAACAAGCTCACGGCGTGTTTCACGTGAAATGGGTGTAAGCCGTTCCACGATTTGGCGTGTATGGTATGAAGGTGATTTGCACCCCTACCGCCTTCAGAAGATTCATGCCCTTAACCCAGACGATTTTTTATGTCGAATTGAATTCTGCTGGTAGTTTTTGCAAAGGTGTGGCATTCAACTGGACTTTCTGAACCATTTATTTTTTACAGATGATGCATTCTTTATACAAGAGGGTATGTTCAACAGCCACAATCAATACATGTGGGCATGGGAAAATCTGAACACCATCTTTCTTTGTGGTCATGAAGATTGGCTCACTGTCAACATTTGGGCTTGCTCTGTACACGATAATCTAACCGGCTCACACATGTTCCTCCGGTGACTTATGAGAAACTCTACCAGTGTTGTTGGAAAATGTTCCACTGAAGGTGCAACAGAAACTTGGTGACCCCACCTTAGTGTACCTGCGAACTTCACACATGAAATGGAAATGCATTTGGACGAAATCTTTGGTAAGAACTGGATAGCTCGTGGTGGGCAGGTGGCATGGCCTGTATGGCTCTTATTAGTATATTCGGTTTGAAAGAGACCTCTCCAACGACGGTTCAATCCAGCGTCCGGCCATCCTGATTTAGGTTTTGCGTGATTTCCCTAAATCGCTCCAGGCAAATGCCGGAATGATTCCTCTGAAAGGGCACGGCCAACTTCCTTCCCTAATCCGATGAGACCGATGACCTCGCTGTTTGGTCTCTTCCCCCGCAAACCAACCAACCAACCAAGACCTCTCCAGGTGCTTGGTGTATCAGGGTAGTAGCTTCAATGACAGTATCATTAGGTCTACAAAGTTTTGGACAATTCAGATTCTATAATAATATTCTAATCATAAGCTGATAACTGTCCTATTTTCTGTTCAAACTGACTGCAAGGAATACAACGAATCAGCACACTGTTATCTGTATGATTTTTTTTAAAAATTACATATAAGGAGGAAGAATATAAAGGACTAACAATGTGCCTAGCCCGCCCGGTTAGCCGTGCAGTCAAACGCACTGCTATCCGGGTGGGAAAGCATGCTGGTCACCGGCACGAATCTGCCCAGCGGATTAGTGTTGAGGTCCGGTGTGCCGGCCAGTCTGTGGATGGTTTTTAAGGCGGTTTCCATCTGCCTTGGCGAATGTGGGCTGGTTCCCCGTATTCCGCGCAAGTTACATTATGTCGGCGATTGCTGCGCAAACACTGTCTCGATGTACGCATACACCATAATTATTATACCATGGAAACATTTGGGGCTACACTCGTCTGGTGTGAGATGTTCCCAGAGGGAGGGTCTACTGGGAGCCGAACCGCACAATACCCTGCGTTCAGCGGGGAGGGGGGGGGGGGCAGTGGGGTGAGTGGACTGCTGCAGTCTGTTGTGGGGTTGTGAATCACTGATCACTGAGGGCTACGGCGGGGGGGACGAAGCCTCCCCATCGTTTCTAGGTCCCCAGTTCCATACAATACAACACAATACAAAATTTTGGCTAATGGTTTAAATAACCCGACGTCGTAGTTAAAACTGACTGCGAGAAAGAAAACTAAACCACACATTTGCAAAGCACAACGTTCTTTTCTTCTCGCAATCTGTTTTAAAAAAAACATGTACAGTGCTGTTTAAAAAATATGTACATCCTATGTCAGCCTGAATGTTTGTCAGAGTATTGACAAAAATTTGAAGTAAATCGATCAAGAACTTTTCGAGATTTTGGCAAGAACTTTTCTCCATATTATGATATATATATTTGTCTCAGTATGACAAACAGCTAAAGTTTCAAACTAGTTCTTTTCGTTACTTGATGATGCTTAGTTCCAGGTTTTTATTCATAACCCCAATTCCTCCTGTGATCCAGTCAGAATAAATATTGCACCACATAGCAAAAATCAAGGCAATCGCTATCCAAAGGTGTACAATGCACGTAATCATGATATCGCTGTCTTAGTGAACCAACGTACTACTGGCCAAATTCGGTAGTACCCGGAAATGGCGAAGGAAATCAGCGCCGAGCACAGGTTCACTGATGTCTATTTCAGGCAAGGCCACATGCTGAAAGCAAGGCCACATTCAGCCACCTGTCTTAGTCTCGTAAAACATATATTCTTTGTGCATGTATGTTAGAGCTATTTATTGTATTACTGTGAAAAATTCTATAATGTTGTGAGAGGGTCGCGGGGCGAATATGTAGCGAAAGCGGCCAGCATTTCTTGACAGCGTAGTGTGAGAGTGCTTCACGCGTTTCTCGTGCCGCGAGTCGTATTGTCAAATTAGTCCCATATCGGCCGCCAGGAGCGCTGTATTTTGTCTATAAACTCCGTGCCCTTTACCCTTAGTTTATAGCACTTGATGTGTTCATGTTTGCTCTTTCTTGAGTTCTATACTTGTGCTTAGCTCTTAGTAACCATTCAAAAAGAGTCTTATTCATTCTCTCTCCAATTTGTCTTGGTGCATAAGGTATCTAATGACGTCCTTATCACTTGACTTACGAACAAATAAAGTCGTTGTCGTCCCAGCAAAAAGATATCGTTTGTGCATTATTTATTTTAATCCAAACAGGCCAGCCAGTCCAAAGGGTCAGACTAGCCCCATGGCCAAATTGGTGACCCCGTCGTTCTTTACGCCTGCCTGATGCACAGTTAAAAAAATAATATTGCAGCTTGACGGAAAATCCGACATCGACCACCCCTGCTGTCTCCAGGCTCGCCGTACGATTACTGCCTATCTGACCTCACAACACGGAATTTTGGTTTGCTCATGTCGAAGCCAGTTTCTTTTATTCGAGTATAAATACTGATGCCACCAAGTTCGCACTGGTTGTGAGCCAACGTCACCGTCAGCACACAGCTGAAATGCAAGATGTGATAACTTCGCCATCAGAGATTGCTTTGTACAACTGTCTCAAAGCAGAGCTAATCCGTCATGTACCCACCTCCCAAGAAGAAAGTCACTGCCAATTCTAGGCACAGGGATCGCAAACCGTCCCAGTACTTGCGCCATTTGTGAAGCAAAATCGATGTTGGCACAATAGTGGACAGCCTGCTGGGAACCAAACCAAGTATTCAGTTACTGCCTGCCTTTAACGCAATTATCGTGTCACAATGTAACATACCTTTAGATACAGTGGCACAACTAGCAGAGAAGGTGTAAGACGCTATACAGGGTGTTACAAAAAGGTACGGCCAAACTTTCAGGAAACATTCCTCACACACAAAGAAAGAAAATATGTTATGTGGACATGTGTCCGGAAACGCTTACTTTCCATCTTAGAGCTCATTTTATTACTTCTCTTCAAATCACATTAATCATGGAATGGAAACACACAGCAACAGAACGTACCAGCGTGACTTCACTTTGTTACAGGAAATGTTCAAAATGTCCTCCGTTAGCGAGGATACATGCATCCACCCTCCGTCGCATGGAATCCCTGATGCGCTGATGCAGCCCTGGAGAACGGCGTATTGTATCACAGCCGTCCACAATACGAGCACGAAGAGTCTCTACATTTGGTACCGGGGTTGCGTAGACAAGAGCTTTCAAATGCCCCCATAAATGAAAGTCAAGAGGGTTGAAGTCAGGAGAGCATGGAGGCCATGGAATTGGTCCGCCTCTACCAATCCACTGGTCACCGAATCTGTTGTTTAGAAGCGTACGAACACTTCGACTGAAATGTGCAGGACCTCCATCGCGCGTGAACCACATCTTGTGTCGTACTTGTAAAGGCACATGTTCTAGCAGCACAGGTAGAGTATCCCGTATTAAATCATGATAACGTGCTCCATTGAGCGTAGGTGGAAAAACATGGGGCCCAATCAAGACATCACCAACAATGTCTGCCCAAACGTTCACAGAAAATCTGTGTTGATGACGTGATTGCACAATTGCGTGCGGATTCTCGTCAGCCCACACATGTTGATTGTGAAAATTTACAATTTGATCACGTTGGAATGAAGCCTCATCCGTAAAGAGAACATTTTCACTGAAATGAGGATTGACACATTGTTGGATGAACCATTCGCAGAAGTGTACACGTGGAGACCAATCAGCTGCTGATAGTGCCTGCACACGCTGTACATGGTACAGAAACAACTGGTTTTCCCGTAGCACTCTCCATACAGTGACGTGGTCAACGTTACCTTGTACAGCAGCAACTTCTCTGATGCTGACATTAGGGTTATCGTCAACTGCACGAAAAATTGCCTCGTCCATTGCAGGTGTCCTCGTCGTTCTAGGTCTTCCCCAGTCGCGAGTCATAGGCTGGAATGTTTCGTGCTCCCTAAGACGCCGATCAATTGCTTCGAACGTCTTCCTGTCGGGACACCTTCATTCTGGAAATCTATCTCGATACAAACGTACCGCGCCACGGCTATTGCCCCGTGCTAATCCATACATCAAATGGGCATCTGCCAACTCCGCATTTGTAAACATTGCGCTGACTGCAAAACCACGTTCGTGCTAAACACTAACCTGTTGATGCTACGTACTGATGTGCTTGATCCTAGTACTGTAGAGCAACGAGTCGCATGTCAACACAAGCACCGAAGTCAACATTACCTTCCTTCAATTGGGCCAACTGGCGGTAAATCGAGGAAGTACAGTACATACTGACGAAACTAAAATGAGCTCTAACATGAAAATTAAGCGTTTCACATGTCCACACAACATCTTTTCTTTATTTGTGTGTGAGGAATGTTTCCTGAAAGTTTGGCCGTACCTTTTTGTAACACCCTGTATATCCCACGCCTATCAGCATAACAACTGTGCAGTATGCAGAGTATCGCCTGTCGACTGAAACGCTCTGACGGCAACGTTGGACGTACTGGCACAGCAGATCTGGCTATATTTATTCCACCATGATGGCAGAAGTGACCATGACCGATCCAGATTCTGGAAGCGCTCATACAGTGGGTCGTCGACTACCTCGTCTACTGCTGGGACAGAAATGCAGCAGGAGATATGGCGGTACCACAGCAGCCAGGCACTGAAGTGTGAATTGCAGAGTAACCATATAGATATATAGATGTAGACGTGACAGTCAAGCACATCTCTGTACCAAACCCAAATGCCAAGTGTAGTCGGATGTAGACACATCATACAGTTGTCAGTCAGAGTCACAGCATCTGCTTGTAAGTGACTGATGTACAGATCAGAAATATCTGGTTGGCACTGGCTCTGATCTATGTATCTTCACATGAACAACGCTACACTGGACCAGGCCACACTAATTATTCTGTCTAACTGCTGAAAACAATCATTCTTTTTGTGCTGGTGTAAGCTGACGCCAGTACACCAGTTGGCAAACATGTAGCGCTAAGATCGATAGTAGCGCTCGATCAAGTGCGTCTACCACGTGAGAGGCCAGAGACAGGCTCGCAAGCAACATGCCATCAACGGTCTCTCGACTACAAGTATTTAGGCCGCCGTCGCTGACCGGAGGTCTCAATTCAATTGGCTCTGAGCACTATGGGACTTAACTTCTGAGGTCATCAGTCCCCTAGAACTTAAAACTACCTAAGCCTAACTAACCTAAGGACAGCACACACATCCATGCCCGAGGCAGGACTCGAACCTGCGACCGTAGCGGTCGCGCGGTTCCAAACTGTAGCGCCTAGAACCGCTCGGCCACTCACTTGAGGTCTCAGTCACTAGCTCAGTCACTGAGTCACTGACGCATGAACTCGCTCTCCAGTTTGGCATCTGTCATTAATTCTCAGAGAAGGCTTAGGCTACAACAGTACAAAGCGTCAGATTATAGCAAGATTACCGATATTGTCTGCAAGAGGACAATGACTGAAGTGCTTGTAGCACAACACGTGGAATCTATTCCAGTTAAGTAAAAACTTCTCGTTCATGTAAATAAAGAATGTGTTAATCCACGAGTACATATGTGTTTCAGAAAGGGGATACCAGTCACCGGTAACATCTTCTCCCTTACACCCTTGGCACAAGACTCTACAATGGCGATGAGAATAACATAGTGGCGACAGAGACACTACAGTGGCTATGAGGATACTGCACTTCTATCACGAGGTAGGCCCACATCAGTCTGAGCTAGACTTAGGTCTACACCAGCTGTTCGTTTGGGGTTTCATGCCTGTACAGTGTGTTGGACTGTGCTGAGGTACACACGTAGACGTCTGTCGCCGAGAAAGACATCCCAGAGACAGCCATAATTACTATGTTTAGCCTGTTCTAAAGCAAATTCATTACTTTGCCCTCAAGTACGCCGCACAGAAATGGCAGAGATTTATCGATTCAGTGGTGCAAGACTTGCCATTCTGTTTTGCTTGCCTTGATTACATGTTGGTATTCTCAGTTTCGCCAGAAGAACAGTGTCACCATCTCATAGCGGTTTCCAAGTGACTGGACGAGTATGGCGTTGTTCTGAACACAGCAAAGTCTATTTATGGTCAGCCACAAATCAATTTCCTTGGACGCTGCATTACACATTCAGGCTCCAACCACTACCTGAAAAAGTGGGACCTGATGTTCCCCCACCCTTCCCCACTGAAGAAGCGGCGACGATTTCTAGGGATGCTAAATTTTTTTCGTCAGCCTCTACCACAAGCAGCGGAAATTCAATAACCATTAACAGCTGTGCTTGTGTGTCCAAAATGCAAAGGGAACGCAGCACAAACTTAGACAGACCACATGTTGTTGTTGTTGTGGTCTTCAGTCCAGAGACTGGTTTGATGCAGCTCTCCATGCTACTCTTTCTTGTGCAAGCTTCTTCATCTCCCAGTACCTACTGCAACCTACATCCTTCTGAATCTGTTTAGTGTATTCATCTCTTGGTCTCCCTCTACGATTTTTACCGTCCACGCTGCCCTCCAATACTAAATTGGTGATCCCTTCATTCCTCAGAACATGTCCTGCCAACCACTCCCTTCTTCTAGACAAGTTGTGCCACAAACTTCTCTTCTCCCCAATCCTATTCAATACCTCCTCATTAGTTATATGATCTACCCATCTAATCTTCAGCATTCTTCTGTAACACCACATTTCAAAAGCTTCTATTCTCTTCTTGTCCAAACTAGTTATTGTCCATGTTTCACTTCCATACATGGCTACACTCCATACAAATACTTTCAGAAACGACTTCCTGACACTTAAATCTATACTCGATGTTAACAAATTTCTCTTCTTCAGAAACGCTTTCCTTGCCATTGCCAGTCTACATTTTATATCCTCTCTACTTCGACCATCATCAGTTATTTTGCTCCCCAAATAGCAAAACTCCTTTACTACTTTAAGTGTCTCATTTCCTAATCTAATTCCCTCAGCATCACCCGACTTAATTCGACTACATTCCATTATCCTCGTTTTGCTTTCGTTGGTGGTCATCTTATATCCTCCTTTCAAGACACTGTCCATTCCGTTCAACTGCTCTTCCAAGTCCTTTGCTGTCTCTGACGGAATTACAATGTCATCGGCGAACCTCAAAGTTTTTATTTCTTCTCCATAGATTTTAATACCTACTCCGAACTTTTCTTTTGTTTCCTTTACTGCTTGTTCAATATACAGATTGAATAACATTGGGGAGAGTCTACAACCCCGTCTCACTCCCTTCCCAACCACTGCTTCCCTTTCATGTCCCTCGACTCTTATAACTGCCATCTGGTTTCTGTACAAATTGTAAATAGCCTGTCGCTCCCTGTATTTTACCCCTGCCACCTTCAGAATTTCAAAGAGAGCATTCCAGTCAACATTGTCAAAAGATTTCTCTTCTAAGTCTACAAATGCTAGAAACGTAGGTATCCCTTTCCTTAATCTAGCTTCTAAGATAAGTCGTAGGGTCAGTATTGCCTCACGTGTTCCAGCATTTCTACGGAATCCAAACTGATCTTCCCCGAGGTCGGCTTCTACCAGTTTTTCCATTCGTCTGTAAATAATTCGCGTTAGTATTTTGCAGCCGTGACTTATTAAACTGATAGTACGGTAATTTTCACATCTGTCAGCACCTGCTTTCTTTGGGATTGGAATTATTATATTCTTCTTGAAGTCTGAGGATATTTCACCTGTCTCATACATCTTGCTCATCAGATGGTAGAGTTTTGTCAGGACTGGCTCTTCCAAGCCTGTCAGTAGTTCTAATGGAATGTTGTCTACTCCCGGGGCCTTGTTTCGACTCAGGTCTTTCAGTGCTCTGTCAAACTCTTCACGCAGTATCATATCTCCCATTTCATCTTCATCTACATCCTCTTCCATTTCCATAATATTGTCCTCAAGTACATCGCCCTTGTATAGACCCTCTATATACTCCTTCCACCTTTCTGCTTTCCCTTCTTTGCTTAGAACTGGGTTTCCATCTGAGCTCTTGATATTCATACATGTTGTTCTCTTTTCTCCAAAGATCTCTTTAATATTCCTGTAAGCAGTATCTATCTTGCCCCTAGTGAGATAAGCCTCTATATCCTTACATTTGTCCTCTAGCCATCCCTGCTTAGCCATTTTGCACTTCCTGTCGATCTTATTTTTGCTTGCTTCATTTACTGCATTTTTATATTGTCTCCTTCCATCAATTAAATTCAATATTTCCTCTGTTACCCAAGGATTTCTACTAACCCTCGTCTTGTTACCTACTTGATCCTCTGCTGCCTCCACTATTTCATTCCTCAAAGCTACCCATTCTTCTTCTACTGTATTTCTTTCCCCCATTCCTGTTAATTGTTCCCTTATGCTCTCCCTGAAACTCTGTACAACCTCTGGTTCTTTCAGTTTATCCAGGTCCCATCTCCTTAAATTCCCACCTTTTTGCAGTTTCTTCAGTTTTAATCTACAGTTCATAACCAATAGATTGTGGTCAGAGTCCACATCTGCCCCTGGAAATGTCTTACAATTTAAAACCTGGTTCCTAAATCTCTGTCTTACCATTATATAATATATCTGAAACCTGTCAGTATCTCCAGGCTTCTTCCATGTATACAACTTTCTTTTATGATTCTTGAACCAAGTGTTGGCTATGATTAAGTCGTGCTCTGTGCAAAATTCTACCAGGCGGCTTCCTCTTTCATTTCTTAGCCCCAATCCATATTCACCTACTACGTTTCCTTCTCTCTCTTTTACTACTACCGAATTCCAGTCACCCATGACTATTAAATTTTCACAAACTTAGATAGACCACATAACTGCTGCATTCAAGCAAAACAAGCGATAGAGGATGCTGCACTGTTGGCACACACTGACCTCAGGGGACACTGCCTTAACGTAGCACTGTTCGTGCAGGCGAGGAGGTTTGCGTGCTCTGGATGCAGAGGACTATGCCGGCGCGGCGGTAGCGTAGTTACCAGCAGGGCCACCCATGCCGGACAGGCCAATGGGGAGGAGCCAAACGAAATATGTCCCACAATGACCTATCTCCTGTCTCTTGGACGATCCTATCCTAAGCCTATCTCTCTCCCTTATCATTCTTAACATCCTACAACATAGGGCAGGGAGGGCTCTAGAGGCATGGTGAAGCCTGTCTCCCTAAGGCAGTAAACTAAATACAAATCACCTGCTGCCTGCAGTTGGTAGAGTGATCTATAAAGGCTAAGGATGCTCCCCCTGAACATGGAGCCAGCTACCCTGCGAGCTGTAAGGGGCAACCCCCCAAATGGTTGGGCGGAAGATTAACAATCTCCCCCTCTAAAACATCAATTGTTGCGAATGCTAGCAAAGGATTAAGCCGGAAAGATATCTCGATGACGACCCCAGTAAACAAAAAAAGGATGAGAGGTATGTACATAGGAATATGGAATGTGCGGAGCCTATACCAAGTTGTAGCCCTATGTCAGCTGCTAACACAAGTCAACAACAACAGTATAAAAATATTGGGTCTCCAGGAAATTAGGTGAAAGGGGAGTGACATAATGGATGCAGGAAATTTCACTATCTTCTGTAGTGGTGGTAGGATGAATACCTTTGGAACAGGTTTTGTGGTCGCTAAAGAACTGAAACATGCGGTGATGTGCTTCCAACCAATCAATGAACGGATGTCCATATTAAGATTAAGGGGAAAATTTTTAAACATTGCAATGATGCACTCACAGAGCAGGCAGATGAACAACAAAAGGACGAGTTTTACAGCAAAGTAGAACAACTGTATGATCAGGCTCCCAAACATGATGCCATGATATTAATAGGAAACCTGAGTGCAAAAATGGGAAAAGAAGAGACCTTTCAAGCAACCATGAAATATCATACGACAATGGACTTAGGGCTGTAGATTTTGCTATAAGCAAAAACGTGACTGTCAGCAGTACATGTTTCCCACACAAAAAAGTACACAAAGAAACATGGATCTCACCAGATGGACGAACCAGAACCCAGATAGACAAGGATCAGACATAATGGATGTTAGGAGCCAACGTGAAGCTGACTGCAATTCAGACCACCATCTAGTGAGAATTAAATATAGACACAGGACCTCACTATTGAGCAAACAAAAAGGCCGCAAACAAAAGAGGTTCATATGGTCCAAATGGCTCTGATCACTATGGGACTTAACATCTGTGGTCATCAGCCCCTAGAACTTAGAACTACTTAAACCTAACTAACCTAAGGACATCACACACATCCATACCCGAGTCAGGATTCGAACCTCCGACCGTAGCGGTCACGCGGTTCCAGACTGAAGCGCCTAGAACCGCACAGCCACACCGGACGGCGACAAAAGAGGTTTGACATTAAGAAACTGAAGTTAGAAGAAATACAGAGAGCATATCAGACGAAAAGAGAAGAGAGGATTGAGAATGAGACCGACACATCAAACGAACATATAGAAGTAATGTGGAAACAATGTAAGACTGCAGTCCTCGAGGCAGCTGGAGAGGTTTTAGGACATGAACGGGCTGAAAGGAAGGAAGATTGGTTTGACAAAGAATGTATGAGAAGAATTGAGGAACGTAATATAGCACGAATGAAATTATTGCAGAGAAGAACTCGAGCAAATCTGAACGAATATAATGAAAAGCGCCGTATAGTGAAGAGAGTCTGCAGACAGAAGAAAAGAGCACTAGAAGAGAAAAAAACTGGAAGAAATTGAACAGCTAGGAGAAGAGAAGCAAAGTCGTGAAATGTACCAAAAGATTAAAGAAGGAAAGACCGGGTTCCAAGCCAGAACAAATATATGTAGGAGCAAAGAAAGGTATTTGATAGGGGAGAGTAATAAAATACTTGACAGGTGGGCAGAATACTTCCAAGAGTTACTGAACCCAGAAGTAGAAGGGTTAGAATGAGAAGAACAGGTCGAACTAACTTACTATGGACCAGAGGTTTTAACACCCAAACCTACACTGGAGAAAGTGATGCAAGCCATTAAGACCTTAAAAAACGATAAGGCACCTGGAGAAGATCAGATCCAGTCCGAACTTCTCAAGTATCGTGGGGAAACACTGTGGAAAACAATTCATAAAATAATACTGAATATCTGGCAAGAGGAGAGCATGCCAAAGGAGCGGAAAACAGCTATAATGTGCCCCATACATAAAAAAGGAGATAAATTAAACGACCAGAGCTATCGAGGAATATCCCTACTAAATACTATAAAGTTTTCTCCAAGATTCTAACCAGCAGGCTTACTCCATATGTGGAAGAGAGAGTTGGAGACTATGAGTGGCTTTAGGAAGAAATAGGTCAACAACTGACCAGATATTCACATAGCGCAAGCTACTTGAAAAATGTTACAAACGTCAAATTAACTTACACCAGCTTTATATCGACTTTAAACAAGCCAATGGTAGCAACTCAAGAGTGGCATTTCAGAGTGTAATGGAAGAGGCTGGAACGCCTAAGAAGTTCATTAAACTTTCTATGATGACCCTTAGCGAAACCAACTGTAAAGTAAAAATAAAGGACGAAATCTCCAGAGAAGTGGAAGTGAAGAAGGGTCTTAGACAGGCTGACAATATCTCCTCATTGCTGTTCAACCTTTGCCTACAAAAGGTCATAAGTCAGATAGATTTAAATAAACGAGAAACCTTCTTAAATCGTTTACTACAGTACCTAGCCTACATTGAAAATGTGGCATTACTCGCACGAAATACTGCTGTTCTAGGTGAAGGCTATCAACAACTGGAGAAAGGTGCAAGGGAACTTGGCCTGACAGTCAACATCGAAAACACCAAGTATATGGCAATGACCAACCAACAAAACCTACCAAATCTCAGGATAGCCGACAGGGAGTTTGAAAGGGTGAGAGACTTCAACTACCTTGGGTCGACGATCACTGAGACAAATGACATTGCCAGTGAAATGAAAGCCAGAATAGCAGCAGGTAACAGATGCTACTTTGCCGCATTACCCCTGCTTAGGAGTTCGCTTCTATCACGAAAATCCAAAATCCTCATTTACGAAACAATTATAAGACCAGTTGTTATGTATGGTGCCGAACCGTGGATCATGACGTTAAATGAGGAAAAGATCCTTAGCATGTGGGACAGAAAGGTGCAATGTAAAATATATGGCCCAGTATATGAGCAAGAAAGTTGGCGCATTCGTATGAATGCAGAACTACAACACCTTTTTGAAGAACCTGACATTGTTACTACCATTAAAATAAGAAGACTGCGATGGGCAGGGCACATGGTCAGAATGGAAGAAGACAGAGCATGTAAGAGGATTTTTGATGGCAAGGCTGGAGGCAGACGGCGGAGGGGACTCCCCAGAAAGAGATGGGTGGATGGAGTTGAAGAAGACACGAAAAAGCTGGGTGTCAGAGGATGGAGACGGAAAGCCATGGATCGGATAGAATGGCAGGATATTGTGATGCAGGCCAACGCCCTTCAAGTTCTGTAGAGCCGAGGAGTAAGTAAGTAAGTACAAATCAATTTCCTTGGACGCTGCATTATGCAGTCAGGCTCCATACCACTACCTGAAAAAGTGGGACCTGAAGATCCCCCAGCTTTCCCCAATGAAGAAGCTGCGACGATTTCTAGGGATGCTAAATTTTTTTCGTCGGCTTCTACCACAAGAAGAAGAACCGTTAACGGCTGTGCTTGTAGGTCCAAAATGCAAAGGAAACGCAGCTCGAACTTAGATAGACCTCATAACTGCTGCATTCAAGCAAGCAAAACAAGCGATAGTGGATGCTGCACTGTTGGCACACACTGAACCAAGTGTACCATTAGCACTGGTGGTGGACGTGAACCAGATGGTGTTGGGCACTGTGTTGCAGCAACGCAACAATTAAAAAGCCTTTTGCATACAGAAACTGTCAACAACTCAACAGAATTGGAGCACTTATGACTGCAAACTGTTAACAATCTATGTGGCAGCCAAGTTCTTTCAACCTCAGCTGGAAGCTCATGAGTTTACAGTCTTCATTGACCACAAGACGCTCACATATTCATTTCTGTAGAACAAAGTCGACTGTTCACTGCGGCAGCATTACCGACTTACGTTTATCGCACAGATCAGCACGATCCAACACATATCTGGGATTGAGAATGTAGTAGCAGACTGTCTCTCACAAGTCAACTTCTTCGTTAGACTTGCAATTAGTCAGCATTCCTCGTTCTTGCATCATGTTATACTGCAATGAATCAACAACAGTATCACAGTCATTTTTACCAGCAAGATTTTGGAAGAGAGTCTTCAAGTCTTTACACAACCTGTGTCATGTGGCGTGCCATCTACATTATGTGTCATCACACATCATTTCACGTGGCCAGGAACGAAGAAAGACTGTTGTGAGCGGACACAATGTTGCATACAGTGTCAGCATTGGAATGTCATCTGGCACGTACATGCACCAGTTAGCAACTTCACTGACACTTCCACGCATTTCACTCACTTGCGCAAGGACATCATGGGACCACTACTGCCTTTCAACAGTCCACAGTTCATGCAGACAATGAATGACTAATTCATGTGTTGGCCAGAAGCGGCACTTCTGGGTAACATCTCCATGGAAACTTTGGTGCTTGCCTTATTGCTATACTGGGTTGCTTGGTTGGTTTAAAGGGGGGGGGGGGGGAGGGGAACGGACCAAAGCTAAACTGGGTATCTTGTTTCAGGTGTCCTGTGCAAATTACAACAGATCACAGCAAGCTGTTCGAATCAGAATTGTTCGCGAAGCTGGCAGCATTCTGTGACACGAATCATCACAAAACTGCAAGCTACCACCCAGTCAGCAATGGAACAATGGAGCATTGGCACTGAACACTAAAAGCAGCTCTAACGTGCCACACTGACAGGTGGGCAGAAGCTCTGCCGACACTTGTAATTGGCCTACAGAATGCGCATAAACACAGATGGTTCCTCTGCAGAACTGGTGTACAGAGAGTCGCTATGACTGCCTGGCGAATTTGTAGATGTTGCTGTGCAACCTGATACAAATATGTCTACCTTCGCCAGTCACCTTAGAGATCACATCACGGAGGTCCGACCACCGCAGCCTGACTCGGAGCTGTTATCACTTTTTTTCCACAAAGACCTCAGTATATGCACAAACATAATGTTGTTTGCTGATGGCGTCAAATCGGCCCTACGCATCATACACCAGACTGGATCGTATCGTCAAGAGGGGAGATCGCCCCTCATACATTCTGGTCGACAGCAAACACACTACTGTTACAATAGACAGGATCAAGCCGACATACGTCTTCAGTGACCGCCCTCCACCAAGACTCGACAGGCACAGCCTCACCCATAACTTGTCCAGCAACAGCAAATCTTGCACCAGCACCGGCCATGACGTCAGTACTGGGGGACCGGCGTGTCACGAGATCTGGTCGACGCGTTCACTTTCGACGCGCTTCCTGGATGGCGCTCCACTTGGGCCGAGGGATCTGTTGTAGCGACCGCGGCCAGCAGTTCAGAGCAGTGTAGTGTGTGCGTTTCTCACGTGTGTGTCGTGCTATTAGTGTTTGATTTCACGCTGTCAAATCGGTTCCACGCTGGCCACCAGGAGCGCTGTATTTCGTCTATAGCGTGTCGTTTGCTCTTAGTTTACAGCAATTGATATGTTCATTCTTATTCAACAAGAGTCTTGTTCTCTCTCGAGTTTATCTTGATGTACACCGCGTTTAATGAAGTTCTGTGTTACCTGACCTACGTACAAATAAAGTCTTTGTCGTCCCAGCAAAGTTATCGTTTATGCTTGATTTATTTTAATCGAAACAGACAGGCTAACCAGTCAGACAAACCAGACGCAGCCCTACAGCCAAAAATAAATAAATGACACAGCTCGTAACTGAAATTTATCTCAGACTTCAGACCGTTTTGAAGTTAGAATGGGAGTCCGACAAGGAGATGGACTCTCACCTTCACTTTTCAACTGGGCAGGCTTACTCGAGAAATTTATTCGTGAGTGCCGAAAAGAGTGAGTAACAAAGCTGTTAAAAATGGAGTTGGCCTTAAGTATAGAAACATTACTTTGATAATTGACTGTCTAATACATGCATATGACCTTTCTTTCTTTCTTTTGTCTCTATTCGCTAGACACAGCTGCAGAATAAATCAGTAGACTGAAGAGAAAAGCAGCAAAGGAGGACGCAACATCTCCGAGAAAATGGAACAAACAAGAAGACACTAAAAGTACTAGAGACAGAAGAAAGGAAAATCAAAGAAGCGGAGAAATTTGAGTACCTAGAAGCGTTGATAGACCTCTGAGAAAGAAGCTTTTGCATCACAGGTCAGGAAAATGGGAGCAGTATATCAACTAAACAGAAACGTCTATAAGAAGAAATCAGTACCCATTAACATCAGGAAACGATATCCTGATCGAGAAAATGGAGATAAAAATAGAGAGCATGGGAATTTCCAGTGTTCAGGCAAAGAAGAGACAAATTCAGAAGATAATATAAAATACGAACTCTACAAACGTGTACGAAAGATCGTATACCACATTTGTACTTTGCAACAGAAGAATTGTTTTTTATAACCGCATGAGTCCTACGTGGTTAAGCAATGGAAGCTTACGCTATTATCTCAACCAGAAACCAGAGAGGCGTTGTTCATCGAGATATAACATGAGCTGCAAGAAGTGGGTATATCACAGAAGGATCTCCAGGAAAGCATTCCGTTAAGACAAAATTACAACCGCATCTTGATTTCCAAGAAAAGCCAAAACATGGACTGAAGCGAGGAAGGAACAGCCCGGAAGCGAATATGACAGTTGTGGACTTAACGTGAAGTCCAGGGACAGGGAAAAAGAAAAGCCTTGGTAAGTAGCTTTGTCCGTATGTGGCTGAAACGCCAATATAAGAAGAATAAGTGAAGGTTTATGGCTGAAGCGTTCGAGTTTTGGACAGTTGAAAGTCGAACTTAGTGGCAGCCACAAACTTTGGTATGTTTATTTACCAAAGACAATGTTGATGTTTTGGTGTATTTTGTGCCGGTTGTGCGATGTTGAGGTTATAAATTGCATGTTGGTAAAATTATTCTGAGTTCGATTAGTTTTGCAAACCACTATGGCTGCAGTCATTTTTAGATTGCGCACTGCCTTGAAAAGAATAGAAGAAGTATTTCTTCAAATGTTTATGGGTCAGAACTTCCCCCATGGCAAGTACAATCCGCAGTATTTCGGATACTTTGTATACACAAGAATATTAAGAGTGTAATTAATCCTGTGCAATAATTAATAGGTAACTACGCTCTAGCATACGCTGGAAATGTAATTCCAACGCCGTCAACAAGTGCCTTTTCGTTAGAAAGTATTGTGGGTGACGGATTTTTGTGGGCTGTTCCACGAAATAGGCGCACGATCGAAAGGAGGCTAAAGAGAAAGTATGGCAATCCCGAATACCATCTCAAGATTCTCAAGCCAAAGAAGCATTTACTAACATGTAACACATGTGGCAATTCTTACGAAGCAAGAAATCTGTGTCGTAAGTAAAAAGCATTTTCTTTCGCCTTTGTACCGCGGAAAAACAGCGTCACATAAACAGTTAATTTCATTTTTAAACAGCCCATTGCTATGAGAAAGTGAAGCTGGAAACGGAAGCGATGCAAGAACAAATTCAAAAAGAACTAGGTTTGAATCCTGTTGAACAAGAAGTGGTAGTCGTCTATGAGGGTGAGAAGCAAGAACAGTCGGATGAATTTTGGAAGGTATGTTCAGCTGACATAATGTTTCTGTATGTTACTGTGCCAATCTGAGTAAATGTATTGGATGTGTTACCGAGAAAGACTGGAACAGTGTAACCAGTAAGCAATTGCTATGCAACACAATTGTGAGTTTATGTGGTTCTTGTATTTGCAGTTAGTTACATATTGATTTCAAAATTATGTAACGAGAAGTCAGTGATTAAGATACAGACAGAGATTACTTCATCCACTTACGTTACCTCTTACCTAAGCATGATTGAAAAATGTGACAACTAATTACAAAGCACCAATATTTATAATTTTAGTACCAACTTTAACGAGAACACTTTTTTATGACAGAAAAGAAATCTGAGATACAGGTAGATGTGAAGCTAGCTGTGATAATTTGTCACCAAACAAAACTTTTAAGAAGTCTCTGATGTTTACAGTGTGATTGCTTTAATCTGTGGACTAACTTATGCAGCATGTTCCAGGAGTACTGGTCAATATTCAGGGATATGACAGGAACAATCATTCAAAGCAAATAAGTCTAGTAAACATGGGTTTTAAAATACATTTCATCATAGCTATGAGCAGGACTTGTTCAGTGGAAGAGATGTGTTTGATAGCAGTGAAGATGAGCAGGTGCTTATAGATCTAAAGGAATGCACGTTGGGGCCCATGATTAGTGGTCATTTGTTTCTTGTTTTGGTCCGTACTACCTCCTCACAAAATATGAAAAGCAAAGAGCTTGTATTAGAAAATATCCATTGCACAATACCAGAGATAAAGAAGTGCTCGTAGCTCTTTGTGTATGCGTTTTACAGCCCATGTTTACTAGACTTTTTTGTTTTGAATGATTGTTTCTGTCATATCTTTTCTACTTGCAAACACATTTGCAGTTTTTAGTGCAAAGTATGCTCTCTGGGTTGGAACGTTCTATGCAATTCACTTCAGTTCTGTTTAACTGCACTGCTACCTATGTCCAATTAAACCTGCTTACTGTTGTTAAGCTTCAGTCTGCCTCACGATTTTTACCCTCAGTCCCCCTTCCCCCCTCTCATACTACCAGCCATTACCTTCTTTTAGCCTAGTTGTATCACATAACATTTTTTGTGCTAATTTGATACAGTAGCCTACTTCTTCATTTGTTACCCGGTCTACCCGTGTATTCTTCAGCATTCTGTTGTAACACCATGTTTCAAAAATTTCTTCCTCTCCTTGCCTGTACTGTCAATCATCAATGTTTCATTTTTGTATAACACTACATTCCAGACAATTGCTTTCACAAGGCCTCCTACCACTTGTTTATATATTAGATGTTTGCAAATATCTCTTTTTAAGAAGCACTTTTCTCTCTATTACCATTGTTCATGTTATATTCCCAGTTATTTTGCAGCAAAACACATTTACTACTTTCAGAGTTTCATTTCCTAATCTAATTTCCTCAGCTTCACCTGATGTAATTTCACTGCATTCCATAACTCTTATTATTCTTGATATTTGTCTTATAACCCGTTTTGAAGGCACTAACCATTGTACTCAATGGATCTTTCAGGCCCATTGCCGTTTATAATAGAAATTACAATCTCATCAACAAATCACAGACGTTTTAGTTTTTCCCCTTAACTTTAATTACTTTTGCAAATGTCTCCTCAATTGCTTCATTGCTTCCTGTAAGTGTACAAATAACATGGAAAGGGGGGGGGGGGGGGGTAGGCCACAGTCTTGTCTCCATTACTGCCTTTCTTTCATGTCCTTTGACTTTTATAACTGCAGTTTTGACTGTAGCTACACATTTTAGACAACATTTCACTTCTTGTATTTTTATCTCTGTCAGCTTCAGAATTTCAAAGAGTGTATTCCATTCAGTATTGTCTGAACTTCCTCTACTAGTGCAATAAATTTAAGTTTGCCTTTTTTAGTCTCTCTTCTAACGTAAGTCGTAGGAGCAGATTTGTCTTGTGTGTTCCTACATTCCTCCAGAATCCAAGTAGATGCGCTCCAAGATTGACTTCTGTCAATTGTTCCATTCTTTTGTAATTCCTGTTAATATTTTTTAACAATAACTTTTTAATCTGATGTTTATCTAATAATCGTACTCTCTGCTGGAAATATCACTTTGCCACAAAGAAAAATGATCCTAATCCTACTCCTAATGATCCAACTCCCCAAGACACTATCCAAATTGAACCCTGCCTGGAACAGTTCTGTCCCCCGTCACAGCGGGACCCACCGCATCTTCCTCAAAATCAACCTCTCCAAACCTTCCAGGAATTTCTGACCTCCAGCCTTGCCTCTCAATCCTTCTTAAAAAACCTTAATCCTACTCCCAACATCGCCACTGCTGAGGCCCAAGTTATCCGTGATCTGTAGGCTGACCGATCCATCGTCATTCTTCCGGCGGACAAGGGTTCCACGACCGTGGTACTTGATCGTCGGGAGTATGTGGCTGAGGGACTGCATCAGCTTTCAGACAACACTACATACAAAGTTTGCCAAGGTGATCCTATTCCTGATGTCCAGGCGGAGCTTCAAGGAATCCTCAGAACCTTAGGCCCCCTACAAAACCCTTCACCTGACTCCATCAACCTCCTGACCCCACCGATACCCCGCACCCCTACCTTCTACCTTCTTCCTAAAATTCACAAACCCAATCATCCCGGCCGCCCCATTGTAGCTGGTTACGAAGCCCCCACAGAACGTATCTCTGCCTACGTAGATCAACACCTTCAACCCATTACATGCAGTCTCCCATCCTTCATCAAAGACACCAACCACTTTCGCGAACGCCTGGAGTCCTTACCCAGTCTGTTACCCCCGGAAACTATCCTTGTAACCATTGATGCCACTTCCTTATACACAAATATTCCGCACGTCGAGGGCCTCGCTGCGATGGAGCCTGCCACCCTACCTAAAACCTCTTTCCTCATTACCTTAGCCAGCTTCATCCTGACCCACAACTTTTTCACTTTCGAAGGCCAGACATACCAACAATTAAAGGAAACAGCCATGGGTACCAGGATGGCCCCCTTGTATGCCAGCCTATTCATGGGTCGCTTAGAGGAAGCTTTCTTGGTTACCCAGGCCTGCCAACCCAAAGTTTGGTACAGATTTATTGATGACATCTTCATGATCCGGACTCACAGTGAAGAAGAACTTCAGAATTTCCTCTCCAACCTCAACTCCTTTGGTTGCATCAGATTCACCTGATCCTACTCCAAATCCCATGCCACTTTCCTTGACGTTGACCTCCATCTGTCCAATGGTCAGCTTCACACGTCCGTCCACATCAAACCCACCAACAAGCAACAGTACCTCTATTATGACAGCTGCCACCCATTCCACATCAAACGGTCCCTTCCCTGTACCCTAGGTCTTCGTGGCAAACGAATCTGCTCCAGTCCGGAATCCCTGAACCATTACACCAACAACCTGAAAACAGCTTTCGCATCCCGCAACTACCCTCCCGACCTGGTACAGAAGCAAATAACCAGAGCCACTTCCTCATCCCCTCAAATACAGAATCTCCCACAGAAGAACCCCAAAAGTGCCCCACTTGTGACAGGATACTTTCCGGGACTGGATCAGACTCTGAATGTGGCTCTCCAGCAGGGATACGACTTCCTCAAATCCTGCCCCGAAATGAGATCCATCCTTCATGAAATCCTCCCCACTCCACCAAGAGTGTCTTTCCGCCATCCACCTAACCTTCGTAACCTCTTAGTTCATCCCTATGAAATCCCCAAACCACCTTCCCTACCCTCTGGCTCCTACCCTTGTAACTGCCCCCGGTGTAACACCTGTCCCATGCACCCTCCCACCACCAGCTACTCCAGTCCTGTAACCCGGAAGGTGTACACGATCAAAGGCAGAGCCACGTGTGTGAAAGCACCCACGTGATTTACCAATTGACCTGCCTACACTGTGAAGCTTTCTATGTGGGAATGACCAGCAACAAACTGTCCATTCGCATGTATGGACACAGGCAGACAGTGTTTGTTGGTAATGAGGATCACCCTGTGGCTAAACATGCCTCGGTGCACGGCCAGCACATCTTGGCACAGTGTTACACCGTCCGGGTTATCTGGATACTTCCCACTAACACCAACCTGTCAGAACTCCGGAGATGGGAACTTGCCCTTCAGTATATCCTCTCTTCTCGTTATCCACCAGGCCTCAATCTCCGCTAATTTCAAGTTGCCGCCTCTCATACCTCACCTGTCTTTCAACAACATCTTTGCCTCTGTACTTCCGCCTCGACTGACATCTCTGCCCAAACTCTTTGCCTTTACAAATGTCTGCTTGTGTATGTGCGGATGGGTGTGTGTGTGTGTGTGTGTGTGTGTGTGTGTGTGTGTGTGTGTGTGTGTGTGTGTGTGTGTGTGTGTGTGTGTGCGCGAGTGTATACCTGTCCTTTTTTTCCCCCTAAGGTAAGTCTTTCGCTCCCGGGATTGGAATGACTCATTACCCTTTCCGTTAAAACCCACATCCTTTCGTCTTTCCCTCTCCTTCCCTCTTTCCTTATATATTCTACATGCTTATTCATTTTATGTTTTCATCAATAATTATCCCAAGTTTTGTAAATTTGGTGTTTTCTGCTATGCACTCATCAATACATCTTCACTGTGAAAGTTTCAAAGTCTGAAGTTTACACAAAGTGTTTTAGTAATATTGTTGTGCGGGTTTAATTGAGTAAATCTTTGGATGGCATTATTTACTTCTACACTGGCTTTTATTTCTAGCTTTTCTGTGTCTTTAACTCCCAACAGAAGAGTTGTGTCATCGGCATAGGTTACTATACTACCATACTCAATCATATTTGGCATGTGATTTGGGTATAGGATGAAGAGTATTGGGCCAAGAATGGAGCCTTGTGGCACAGAGAAGTGTAAAATTCTTGCTTTAGATCTTATTTTTCACCAGCAGTTTTTGTAATTTCAGTATATTGCCTCCTGTTTGTCAGGTATGAGAGAATCCAGTCTCCTGCATTTCCTCTTGCGTCATATAATCCTAATATTTCTACTAAAGTTTTGTGGTCTACTTAGTGGAATGCCTTTGTTAGATCCATAAATACTCATACACATTTATTTATAGGGATTGACTGCTACTTTGTTTTTAAAGTTAGGTCTTTCAGTGCTCCGTCATATTTCTCTCGCGCTGTTGTATCTCCAATCCTATCTTCTTTTTCCTTTTTGTAATATTGTCTTCAGATTTCTTTTGTTCATATAGTCCTTCCATATATCCCTTCTTCCTTTCATTCTTCCCTTCTTTGTTTAGTACTGGATTGCCACCTGACTTCTAGTTATTCATACTCTGGCTTTTTTCTTGAAGATATTGTTAAATTTAATATCTCATATGTTATCCAAGGATTTGTATTGGGTGTTGCCTTTCTTCCTAATTTTTACTGTGTTGCTTTCATGATTTCATCTTCTGTAGTATTTTTTCCCATTTCCATCAGATGTTGTCTGATACTGTTTTTTAAACTTACAACAAACTCAGTTTCTTTTAACTTATCCAGGTTCCAGTTACTTAATTTCCTGTATCTCGCAATTTTTCTCACCTTTAATTGCCTCTCATAACTCATAAATTATGGTAAGGGTCAACTTCGGCTCCTTCATAACCAATAAATTTTATTCATAGTCCACTTCTACTCCTGAAAATGTTTTGCTGTTTAAAATCTGGTTTCCAAAGCTCTGTTTTATCATTATATAATCTGTCTGAAACTTTGGTGTTTCCAGGTGTTTTTCACTTACACAACTTACTTTCGAGAATGTTTAAGCAAGTGTTTCCAAATTATACAAGGCAGCTTCACCTTGCATTTATTTCTGCCAGTCCATGTTCAGCAATTTTTTTCTTTCTCTTACTTTTCCTATTATCAAATTCCAGTCCCTTGCCACTATTAATTGTTTTTCTGTCTCTCTGTCAGCAATTTATATAGCTTAAGAACAGCAGAAGCACTATAATACTTCCGTTAGGGAAGCCAGATATCACTTGTGTTTTATTCAATAACTTTCCATCAATTACTATAAAATGAGACTTTTTTTAACTAGAAATCATGAATCTAGTCTGAGCTGACCAAAGATGATACTTCACAGGCACACAATTTGATTAGAAGCTGCTTGTGAGGAATTGTGTCAAAAGCATTTTGAAAATCTAGAATTATTGAGTCAGTTTGAGATCCTCTGTTGATAGCCCTTACTTAGCGTGAATAAAGAGCCGGTTGTGTTTCACTAGAATTATGTTTTCTGAATTTGTGCTGACTTTGTGTCAACAGGTTGTTTTCTTTGCGGTAATTCATAATATTCAAACACAGTATATGTTCCAAGTTCTGCTTCAGATTGATGTTAGTCATATAGGACTGTCATTCAGCGAATTACTTCTATTTTCTATATCACCGGGAAATACAATGACTACAGTTTCCCTTGCTTTTAGCTGTTTGTAGGTCTAACATAGCAATGCCATGTTGCCTAATGTTACAACGGAAATGCTGCTGCCCTCCTTCAAGAACTCAATGCAAACTAAGTACTGGATTACACTGTACATGCAGGTTTTTTGTGTATGAGTGTTTAATGTAAATATAGGACCTATACATATTCACTTATTCATATATGTGGGTCATTGCAAATGTCATGACAACAACACTATGTGATCAAAAGTGTCTGGACACCTGGCTGAAATGGCTGAAAATGACTTAAAAGTTTGTGGCGCCCTCCTTCAGTAATGCTAGAATTCAATATGGTGTTGGCCCACCCTTAGCCTTGATGACAGCTTCCACTCTCGCAGGCATATGTTCAGTCAGGCACTGGAATGTTTCTTAGGGAATGCCAGCCCAATCTTCACGGAGTGCGGCACTAAAAAGAGGTATCGACGTTGGTCGGTGAGGCCTGGCACGAAGTCGGCGCTCCGAAACATCCCAAAGGTGTTCTGTAGGTTTCTGTGCAGGTCAGTCCATTACAGGGATGTTATTGTCATGCAAACACTCCGCCACAGGCTGTGCATTATGAACAGGTGCTCGGTCATGTTGAAAGATGCAATCGCCATCCCCGAATTACTCATCACCAGTGGGAAGCAAGAAGGTGCGTAAAACATCAGTGAAGGTCTGTGCTGTGATAGTGCCAAGCAAAACAACAAAGGGTGCAAGCTCCCTCCCTTAAAAGCACAACCACACCATAAGACCACCTCCTCCATTGGCAGATGATGTTCACCAGACATTCACCATAGCCACACCCTACCATAAGACCGCCACATTGTGCACCATGATTTGTCACTCCACTCAACATTTTTCCACTGCTCAATCGTCCAATGTTTACACTCCTTACACCAAGTGAGGCGTCGTGATGTGTGGCTTATGAGCAGCCGCTTGACTGTGAAATCCAAGTTCCCTCACCTCCCACCTAACTGTCATAGTACTCGCAGGGGATCCTGATGCAGTTTGGAATTCCTGTGTGATGGTCTGGATAGATGTCTGCGTATTACACATTACGACACTCTTCAACTGTCGGCGGTCTCTGTCAGTCAACAGACGAGGTCAGCCTGTACGCTTTTGTGCTTTACATTTCCAAACTCTCTTGCAGACGTATGACACAAGTGACCCCCAATCACGTGATCACGTTCAAAGTCCTTGGTTTCCACGGAGCACCCCATTCTGCTCGCTCAACGATGTCTGATGACTACTGAGGCAGCTGATATGGAGTAGCTGGCAGCACAAAGCACCTAATATGAAAAATGTATGTTTTTGTGGGTGTCCGGGTACTTTTGATCACACAGTGTATTTTTTGTCTTGAAAATGGCAACGAATTAAAAAATTCGGAAATATCCAAGTGGAATGTTAGTTCATATATAAACACTACATGTAGGGAGATGAATGAACACACACATGGTTCTAAAGATGCAGCATGAGGAAAAAGTTGAAAGAAAGTTTGTCATTGCAAATGTGTTTTACTGTCAGTTGCAACAGTAGTACATTACAAACTATGTGCCTTCTGTGTTGGTTGGAGTTTGCCCGGAATCCTTTCCAGGAGAACGAAGCACGAAGAGAGACTACAGTGGGAGCTGAGAAGCCATTCAGTATGGATGTTACCCGACTTGAACAGTGTTCTTACGTAAAGATTCCAGTTCACCATAGAAGGAACGTACAAGAGTATCTAACAATGCCGCCACTTGCAAAGTAGGTTAGAAATCAGATTAATAATGTTGCTCACATAGTATATGTTCGCTTTATCGGGCAACAACAAAGTTACCGACTGTGGATGGTATCGTCAGAATGGAAATAATGAGGTCACTGTAAAAAAAGTCATTAATTTGGCACTTATCTTGAATGGATTCCCACGTAGATTTCGTTGAAGTTGTTATGGCTCATCTTGTTGATTCTAGGGTGATTCCACTTTGAATGCTAGAAGGTCCAGATCTGTATTTTAGCAATATTTGAAGACCTGACAAATGCATTTTTCAGGAAATGCTTAATGATCAAACAATCCCAGATCAGAACAATGGTATGGTAGAAGTAATTTTTGACTTGGTGTTCATGATCCACATTTTTGTTAAACTTCTTGTAAATTCACATATACTTCTTCTTAATTGTCACATCATCAAGAAAACAGTTTTGTATCAATCTTCATATATTTAATTTTCACTTTAACCAAACACAAGACTTGACTGTTCTTTTACAAAGCGAAATAACAAATTAACTTTTGCAAAGTGAAACAAAGACTACTCTGTGCGCATTCGCGCCAAAATGGTTACAAGTAAGTCAAAGATTATGACAGTCTCACAGAAATGAATACACACAAGAACCATATCACTGTAATATAGTGATACATTGGAGTACCTGTACATTAATAAAATTAAATGTGAATATTGTCACAAAAATATGTCAGTTACTTCGCAGTAGTACGATATTACTGGTATCAAGAACTGGGGTTGGACTGCCGTAATGGTCACGTAAATAGATAACCATTACAAGTGCCACGAGGTGTTTGTGGAAGCAGTAGGACATGCTGCTCTACCATGCTGAACTGTTGCTCAGTGGGTAGATTCATTCAGGCGCCGCACAGCTACAATGGCCGACCTGCTCCAATATGTGTGGCCTCTCAGTGTGTGTACGGATTGTGCCCATACCCAGATTGCCCAGTGCCAAGGGAACCTCAGCAGACAGATGCTGCAGGAATTACAGGGCCATGCTGGTATTGACAAAACAACAATCCACAGGATTTTATGCAACAGTCTACACGTTCTTAAAGTTGGTGCAAAGTGGGTGCGTCATGCACCAGGTGAAGAGACGAAATGGAAATGGGCATGTTAAGAAATTCGTCATGTGCATCTAGTGCATTATCAGGAGGAATGAGACAATATGCTTGTGAGATTGCTGCCGTAGATGAATTTTGAGCCAGGGCCTGCAAACCAGAACTGAAACCCAGTCCCTCGGAATGGCATCATCTGGGTTCATCATACAGGCAGAAATATTGTTTGAATCCCTCTCTTGTCCTTTTGTGGTTATCATAGCGTATGTCATTAGAGGAGTGATTTCGTGCGTCGTTAGAGGAGTGATTTCGTGCCATTTTGTCCCCCATACGCAAACTGTCAATTCACTGTACTACTGTCGTACTTTTCTGCAATTGCGCCTACGAGGGGTTATTTGGGAGAATCGTCCTGAACGTCTACACAGTGGATTAATTCTTCAGGACAAAGTGAGAGCCCATACGGCAGCGTGCGTGTGGAATCTGCTCGTGCGATGGGGGGTAAGTACTGGAGTATCTACCATATTTGCCAGACTTAACACCTTGTGGTTATGACATCATACAAAAACTGAAAGAGTGATTGTGTGGAACATGCTTTCAAACATGTAAAGACATTGCAACACAGTGACACATCAAATTCGACAATTCACACGTGCTGAGGCCACAGGTATTTGAAGTCTCGCACAATGGTTGCAGTATGTGATGGATTAGTTAGGAGACTAGTTCGAGAGACTCTAAGATGCTACAAGACCATGTCCCTGCCCGGTACTGTTGTGTTCTGTTGCAATTGACAGTAAAATCTGTTTGAAACAAAAAAAAAATTTTTTTTTTTCTTTTTTGGGGGGGGGGGGGGGGGTGCTGTATCTTTATGGCTGTGTGTGTGTTCGTCCCTCTCCCTGCATGTAATGTTTGCATATGAACTAACGTTCCATTTGCATATTTTGATACTTTTTAATTTTCAAGGCAAAAAATAGTTGCCATGACTTTTGGAATGACCCTCATACATTCAAGGGCCAAAAGAAAGTGGTACACCAGCCCAATATCGCGTGGGACCTCCGCGAGCACACAGAAGTGCCGCGACATGACATGGAAGGGTCTCGACTAATCTGAAGTAGTGCTAGAGGGAAATGACACCGTGAATCCTGCAGGGCTGTCCGTAAGTTCATAAGAGTGTAGATCTCTTCTGAACAGCACATTGCAAAGCATTCCAAATAAGCTCAATAATGTTCATGTCTGGAGAGTTTGGTGGCCAGTGGAATTGTTTAAACTCAAAAGAGTGTTCCTGGACCACTCTGTAGCAATTTTGTATGTCTGGGACATCGCATTGTCCTGCTGATATTGCCCAAGTCCATCGGAATGCACAATGGATGTGAATGGATGCAGGTGATCAGACAGGTTGCTTACGTACGTGTCATCTGTCAGTTGTGTCTAGACGTATCAGGGGTCCCATGTAACTCCAGCTGTATGTGCCCCGCACCATTACAGAGCCTCCACCAGCTTGAACAGTCATGCTGACATGCAGCGTTCATGGATTCATGAGGTTGTCTCCATACCCGTACACTACTGTCCATTCGATACAATTTGAAACGAGATGTGTTTGACTGAGCAACATGTTTCCAGTCATCAACAGTCAAATCTTGGTGTTGTTGGGTCCAGACAAGGTGTAAAGTTTTGTGTCGTGTACGAGTGGGCCTTTGACTACAAAAGCCCATATTGATGATGTTTTGTTGAACGGTTCACAAGCTGACACTTATTGATGGCCCAGCATTGAAATTTGCAGCAATTTGCGGAAGAGTTGCACTTATGTCACATTGAACGGTTCTCTTCAGTCGTTGTTGGTTCCATTCTTTCAGGATCTTTTTCTGGCTGTAGCAATCTTTTTTCTGGCTGTAGCAATCTTGGAAATTTGATGTTTTTATCAGTTTCCTGATATTCACGGTACACTCTTAAAATGCTCGTGTGGGAAAATCCCCAATTCATCGCTAACTCAGAGATACTGTGTCTCATCACTTGTGTACTGACTATAACACCATGTTCAAAGTCACTTAAATCTTGATACCCTGCTATTGTAGCAGCAGTAACCGATCTAACAACTGTGCCAGACACTTGTTGTCTTATATAGGCATTGCTGACCACAGCACCATATTCTGCCTGTTTACGTATTTCTGTATTTGAATAGATATACCTATACCAGTTTCTTTGCCACTTCAGTGTGTATGCCAGTATCTATTGAGGTATTCATAACTCCCAAAATGCCCCATGCCTCCCCTCCTCCCGTTCCTAGTCTCGTCCATTGCAAATAAGTGATCAACTGCTGAAGCATTCGCATCGAAGTTCCACACATGAAGAACTGAAAAGCAGTGGAGCTCACACAATGTTAGGTGCAGAAAGCTCACTAATATACCAGATTGCATAGCAGCTTCAATTCCCACCGTGCTGTAATTGTGTTGTTGCCTACGATGACTGCCTGTAAAGTGCAATCTAGTACTTAGGTCACACTAAAAATGTGCAGTAGGGAAAAATGTTGCATTCAACAAGGCCACAAGAAACTTCTGGTTGGCAGTGGCACAAAGTTCCAGCACTGCTTTCTGCAGACTCAGTATGTCAGAATGTTATGAATACACTTTGCAGATAACATTATTCTAACGGCAGCTGTGCTGGAGGGGTATCTGTGCAGAGGATAAACAAATCTATGGTTCTTGAAGGACTTGCAATAGTGTCTAAAGCAATTATTTTTACATTTTTCAGTGGAACTTTAAAGAACAGGAAAGCACTGGAAACACAACAAGCGAAAATGAATAAATTACTCATGCTCTCATTCTCTTTACATTGTTCAAAATCGGAAATAAAAACATCTAAATTTTGCCTAAAATAATTTATTGTTTTTGTTTCTTTTTAAGAACAATGAGCTCTACTTGTCTCTCTACAGTATGCAACAGTCTGAAAGGCATTGGCTGAGTGCTGACACACACACACACACACACACACACACACACACACACACACACACACACACAAATGTGCATACGGGTTTCCCTCTTTGTTCTGATAGTGTCCGGTGGTGTAAACAAAACATGGAAACAAAAGTCTTTTATGAAACCACATTGAAAAGAAATTCTTGTTCTAATGTGAGACTTATCATTGATAATCATTATAAAATCAAATGAAACTTGTAACACAGTGTGGGTTAAACACTAAAGTTGGCAGTCTTCATAACCAGTGAACAATAATTACAAAATCTACAGCTTGTTGCAGACAAGGAAGGTTACTCGATTCGGGGATGCCCTGGGTGAAAGAGGGCAGAAATTGTAGTCATGTTACAGAGCGTTTTGAGGAGAAATTTTTATGTCTGACATCAGGTAGTACCAACCTAAAACTGAATGCCTAGAACGCATTAGCATATTTCACGTGGAAGTAACAGTGATTCATGAAAGCTCGCTATACAGACAGTCGTCTTCAAAAGTGATGTTTATTTGTATACGTGATTCTGAAATTAAATTAAAGCTGTTTTAATACAACACAATAAGCAGAAGGAAAGTTTGTACTAGAGTAATTGTTGTCAGATCTTGATGATCATTAAGGCAATGACTCAGCATACCTCCCAACCATTTCAAATATTGCAAGCCTTTAATACAGGCTGTGATGACCCAACTTGCTTACTGTGCTAACATTACATTATGTGGTCAATAACTTTGCTTATAGTGTACATTTTCTGCTTTGTTCCAAGACTGGTTTCGAGCAGAAATACGATGCACTTTTTACAGAAATCTGTATGAAAATCAATGTTAAAGATTGTGATACTGTCAAAGAAAACTTAAAATGCAGGAAATGTTGTAACACGAAATCATTAATGATGGGAAAGTATTGTATTGAGAGAATAGAACGTATGTTGAGACTGACAAGAATGATTGTAAAATGCGGGACTGTAGAAAGATATACATATTCAGAAAACAAAATAAGTAGTCAGTAGCATCATAGCTCAATGAGGAATTTGAAGCAGTTTAACCCAGCGCAGAAGCAAGTAGAAAAACTGTGGCACAGGTGTAGAATAGTTGTCCATACACATGATAGGGATATTTACATAGAAGAACAGTTCGTGATGGGAGGGACCCTCTGTGGTATATAGTCACCAAGAAAAAGAAAAAAAGCTCTATATAACAGGTATAAAACAAAGCATTCAGCTTTAGAGAGATAGCTCCTAAAGGAAGAGCAGTTGGCTATAAATGGCAATGTGTCAAGGCACTGAGTGACCACCATAGCAAAAACTTAAAAGACCTCTCCCAAGACCGAAAAGAAATTCTGGTCATATGTTAAGGCTGCTTTCTTACTCACCAAATGGCAGCAGAACACACACATAAAAGACGGTTATAATTAGACAAGCATTCGGAGCTAGTGGCTCTTTCGGGTAGTAGGGTTGAAGGGAAAGGAAACGGGGTGAAGGAAAAGGACTGGAGAGGGCTAGGAAAAGGGGTAAATTTTGGGAAAGTCACCGTGAACCGTGGAGTAGGAGAGACTTACTGCACGGGATGAGAAGGAAGTACTGATCTTTCCTTCTCATCCCATGTGGTAAATCTCCTCTAACACATTCATGTTTTCATCGATTTTTGAAGTTGAAGGTCTCCATGAGTGAGGTTTTTCTTCAATGTGTTCCTGGTGGCCTTCCAAAGATGATTTGTGCCAGTGAAAAACTTGTACTCTCAATAAGGAATGTTTCCCATAGGCCTGTTTCAACTTTTCAGAGGTCACACTCATGAATTCTCCAAGTTTAACAGAAAACTTGATTGCACAATATTGCTCTATATTCTGCTGTTCCATTTTTGTACACACAACAGAAACACAACTTCTCAAAAATTGTGTGATGGCTGTATGCAGCGGGAACTGGGGATGGACTCACCAGTCTACACAAGTAAAACAACGTTGCCAGATCACTCACAGGGTTGTCAGTCTATTTATCAGTCTCATTATTTTTCTCTCACACACACGGTTGGTTGAGAAATTTGTGTAGAAGGCTTTTGTGCAAGGTAGGTATTTTCTACTACCATAGAAATTAGTTAGCCATATTTCAACAAGTCAAAATTGCATAAACATAGTAATTACAAATTACACACCTTTGAAAGTGTAGATAACAAAAAGTGATGAATAGATGTTTTTCTCTCTTTTTAGGGGAAGCGAATAGTAGAGATGAAGAGGGAACGCCCACCGTGGTTCAGCAAAAATCTTCTGCAGCGTTCCACTGAGGAACCGACATCTGTTCCAGGAGACATGAAGCCGAAAGAGTTGGCATGAGCACACTGGCAACTTGTGCATTGTTGTTATACCAGGTGGTGACAGTGGATATTGTTGCAAACAGCAAGCTAAATAAGCATACGGTAATGCTTGAGGTTGCCCATACGGACTGAATCCAGACTGTTGACCACGGAGTGTAGATAGCATTGGTGTTTGTTGTGTTTTACGATGAGCAATGTTTGTTGTAACTGTCTTCTCACTTGTACCCAAAATTGTATCAATGCTTGAAGTTTGTACTGAAGCATAGTATTTGCATAATAACTTTGGATAACATAACTTGTAAAGTGAGAAATATGATTGATACAGTACTAGCATAAACAGTGTTCGTAATAAAGAGTGTTTAAATTTATCCCCACCAATCCATTTGAACTGCACTTTTGTAGAATTTAAATTTCATATTGTTCACATATACTACTTCGACCATTGTTGCCAATTAATTTACAGAAAGCTTTGAAGACAAGATGCTGAGAACAGCTTTTTTAAAACCTACCTGTTTTTGGAGCTACGTTGATAACATGTTCACAGTGTGGCCACATGGACAAGATACTCTACTTTTCCTATTTTGAGGATAGGTGTAGATTAAATGTATTCATTAGTTGATCAGTAGAATTGTTGTAGATTAATTCTTGAAAGTACTTGCAATATCCAGAATGAAATTTTCACTCTGCAGCAGAGTGTGCACAGATATGAAACTTTCTGACAGATTAAAACTGTGTTTTGGACCGAGGCTCTGTCAGAAAGTTTCATATCAGCACACACTCCGCTGCAGAGTGAAAATTTCTTTCTGGAAACATCCCCTAGGCTGTGGCTAAGTCATGTCTCCGCAGTATCCTTTCTTCCAGGAGCGCTAATTATGCAAGATTCACAGGAGAGCTTCTGTGAAGTTAGGAAGGCAAGAGACAAGGTACTGTCGGAATTAAAACTGAGGATGGGGCAAGAGTTGTGCTTGGGTAGCTCAGTCGGTAGAGCACTTGCCCATGAAAGGCAAAGGTCCCAAGTTTGTCTCAATCAGGCACACAGCTTTAATCTGTCAGGAAATTTCATACTTGCAATATATTTATAGGTCACCATAATTCGCGTGCTGAAAGGGTCCTGCTAATCACTGCCCTTTAACTATAGTGCACCTCTTCTCAGTGGACTAATTCTCCTTCCGTGTTGAAAGTTGCTGAAAGAGATTTCTGTCATTCAATGTAGCCACTTGATATCTTGCCTATAATACTCAATTCTAGGTGACAGATCAATTACATCTGCATATATTCCAGTCAGAAAAGAGAATGTATGATTATCAGAGGTCATCAAGGCAATAACAAATGGTACAAAGATACGGGATGTTCAAAAAGTCTCTCTGCAGTGCCGTATGATTGTTAGTCGCACGTACCGTATGACTGTTCGCCTGCCTGGGTTTTTCGATGAAACATTAAAAGCACAATGATACTGCAGTGATATTCTGTGCCCATTCGTAGGAGAACTTGTGTTAAGTGAAATACTGAATGGTTATTTTAACTGCTTCTGTTACAGAAGAAATGTTCCAGTTTGAATTGTGTATTCAACAACAGTGTGACACTGATTTAAGTAAAATGTGGATACCTAGTCTATATGATATTAAAAAAGAACAGTCTTTGATTCGGTGGGCAAAATGTATTGGCCACAATACTCAGTAGTGATTTATTGCTTCTGCTACTGTGACACTGTACCTTTGCTTTGCATTAGTGGGTGTCAGTGCACGCTTTTGGAGAATGTGCTGGCAGTTTTCTGCTGCTTATTAAAGGGCTGCAGTTTTCACCAGGAAAGACTTACAGTGGCTGAAATATTACGTAAAGGTGATTGTGTGATCTGGCTGCAAATCTGACAAGAATTTTATCAGTTCATTTCCCTCCCCACTCCCATACAATCTACAAACACATTTCTCTTTTGTCCATTCACTTTTGTCACAGTTATTACAGTCTGATGATAGCTGAACGGAGGTGTGGATGGAGCCATAAGAGCTGTGGAGATCAATGTCCAGGAAAGTGGCACATTAGGTAGAAGAGGACCAGGGAAGTGGATGAGAGTAAAGGTGTTGAGGTTGTGAAGGAATATGGATAGGGTATCTTGGAAATGCCTGTTGTAGTAATAACAGCCACAAACAAAAGCTGACAGAAACACCAGCTTTCAAAACCAGATATTCCTGAACTTGTGTTTATATCTGTTGGAAAGTCATTCAGATGGGCTATCAACTGAATATACGTCTATATGTAATAGCAATCATTACACAATGTAAAGTACCTCTATGTGCAGTGACCTTTCAGTTGAGGCACAGGGAGGAAGAGTGGTTGAAAGTGAGAGACAACAAATTCTGGTCAGATAACTTGACTTAGATGTTGCTCCTTACTGACTCTGAGTGGGAATGAGTTCCTGCCAATATGCATCCAAATCTGACATGGTCCCTTGAAGTTTTTTCCCCATTGCACAAGAAGACAGCCCAGTTTCAGTGCTTTCAATGTACAAGCAACAGGAAGCTACGAGGGTGAGTCAAATGAAAACCTTAAAGTTGTAATAACAAATCGAAATTTCGTGCCGTTATCCTGTAAGTTGGTAGGCGTGCTACAAACAGCGTGCAGAATGGCCTGTAGGTGGCAGCATAGTGCAGATGTGCACATACCATCGCAGTATCAGTATAAAGATGGCCGTCCCACTTGCGACTTGCACCAGGGAAGAAGAGTGTTCTGTTATTCGGTTTTTGCGTAGTGAAGGTATGAAACCTATTGAAATTCATTGACAAATGAAGGTTCAATACGGTGATGCATGTCTGTCAAAGCAGCAAGTCTACGAATGGAGTAGGAAGTTCGCAAATGGTGTGACTTCAGTGGAAGATACTCCTCGTCCAGGTCAGGTACAACGAGTTGTGGTTCCACGGAACATTGCAGCAGTTGAAGCCATAATGAAGGAAAACTGCCGAGTGACACTGAATGACATTGCAGCATGTTTACAAATTAGTCATGTGTCAGCACACCACATTGTGCATAATGTGCTCCAGTTTCACAAAGTGTCTGCAAGATGGGTGCCACGGCAGCTGACTCCTGAAATGAGAAAACGACTTGTTGATGCTTGTGAAGAACTTCTTCGGCGCTTTGAACGAAAAGGTGGTGGCTTCCTTGTAAGAATCGTTACTGGGGACAAAATCTGAGTTCACTTCCATCTACCGGAAACGAAGAGAGCGAGCAAGGAATGGCGCCATTCCTCATCACCAAAACCAAAGAAGTTTCGAACAGAACCATCAGTAGGGAAGGTTATGCTGACTGAAAAAGGCGTCATTTTGGAGCATTACATGCCTAGAGGGACTACTGTCACCAGTGCATCATACACAGATCTCCTAAAATATCATCTGCGGCCTGCAATAAAATAAAAGCGACGTGGATTTCTGTCAGCAGGTGCCCTTTTGCAACATGACAATGCAAGGCCCCACACTGCCCGTACAACAGTTGCAACAATCACAGACCCGCATTTTAAGTGTCCACCATACTCACCAGACCTTGCCCCAAATGATTTCCATGTGTTTGGACCACTCAAAGACGCAATGGGAGGAAAGAAGTTCCGTTCTGCTGAAGAGGTACGCCACGCGGTGCATGAGTGGTTGCGCGGACTACCAAAAGAATTTTTTTCTAAAGGAATTTATGCACTTTGTAAGCGCTGGAGAACTTGCATTGAGCATGGGGGAGATTATGTTGAAAAGTGATACAGCTTTGTACCACTTCTGCACAATAAATAATATTTAAAAAATATTTAAGGTTTTCATTTGACTCATGCTCATACATTTTGAAACAATGGAAAGTCTTGGTTGGAATATCTACTATTATGAAAAGGATAGATTGTTACTCATTCTAAAGATGACACATTGAGTTGCAGACAGGCACCACAAAAAGACCGTTACGCACTGATCTTTCAACCAAAGCCTTTTTCAGAAGTGAAAGGGAAATATACATACACCCACTCAAGCAGACTCACCTCTTGCACACGACTACAATCTCAGGTGTGAGCCTTCGTAAGTGTTGGAAGTTACATTTTGGATGAATGCACCACATCTGGATACAAGATGCTTTGGACAAATGATAACCTTCATTCTGGTTGATGACATTAAATGTATTTTGAAATATCTTTTCTTCTAAATATATTTTTCAAGTTTATTAATGTTTTTATTATTAATGTACTCTTTGAGTTGTTTATTTACTTAAGTAATATATTTGCTTCCAAAATCCAATAAAATAGTTTGTGCACTATTACACCCTTCTACAAACAACAACAACACCACTGCCACCACCACCACCACCACCACCACCAACACAGATATGATTGTATTGTATTGTATTTTTTATTGGTCCTGTTGTCTACATAGCAGCTTATGCATAAGACATTGGGCAAGTCAAGTTATAAATATACAGGCTGAAAGTCATTTCAAGGCATACATATTTAAGGTTACAATAATACACTTTACACGTAAGTATTTATATAACACATTTCATAAATTATGAAATTCATAAATTTCCAAATTTATTGACCTCAGTGATAGCTTTTATGTTTTCAGGAAGTTTGTTATAAAGCTTAACTCCCATGTGAAAAGAACCTTTTTGGCACAGTGCTGTGCTGATTTGAGTCATATGTAAGTTTCTGTTTTGTCTGGTAAAGTGCTCATGTATATCACAGTTTTTTTGCAGTCTCCGGTCCTTGCCTATTACATTTAATTTAAAGAACGAAAGGGTTTCCATAATGTATACACATGGTAATGGAGGAATACCAGATTTCTTAAACAGGGGTTTACAAGAGTCTCTAGGCTTGCACCCAAACAAGATTCTAATGGCCCTTTTCTGTAGTTTAAAAGTGCTATTAGCTGTTTTAGAGTTTCCCCAGAAGGTGACCCCATATCTAAGATGAGAATGAAAGTACGCATGATATGCATTCAATACTGTTTTCTCACTACAGCATGATTTTAATGAACAAAGAAGGTAACATGTTTTGCTCAGTTTCGCATTGAGATATTCAATATGCTTATTCCATCAGATGTTACTCTGCAGCCAAAGTCCTAAGAATTTGGTTTCAGTATTGTTACCAACTGGTTCGTCATTGATAGAGACTGATGGGATAAACATGTTCTTGTTAGGAACATTGTGGAATTTTAGAGCAATGGTTTTCTTACTGTTTAATTCAAGCTGATTACTCTGTGCCCAGCTGCTAAGTTGTTTCGTGACCGTGTTTACTGTCTGCTGTAACTGTTCATCGTCATTTCCTTTTAGTAGAATCGTGGTGTCATCTGCAAATATGATTGTTTTGTGTGCATCAACATTTAAGCTTAGATCATTTATGTACAGAAGGGGTCCCATTACTGATCCTTGGGGTACACCACATTTAATTTGTTTATAGTCAGATAAGTGATTAGATACAGTTTTTAGTTCAATATTTGTGTGCTTGATGCACACTGTCTGCTTACGATTAGTCAGGAAGGAACTGATCCACTTGTTGGACAGACCTCGAATACCATATCTTTCAAGCTTTGACAGCAGAATTTTATGGTCCACCATGTCAAAAGCTTTTGACACGTCAATAAATACTCCTATTGTTTCCTGTTTTTTGTCCATCAGATTTAGGATGGAATTGATGCACTCATAGACAGCAGTTGTCATTGACCTCTTATTTCTGAATCCATGTTGTTCATGACATAGGATGCTGTTTTTATTTATAAATTTCATAAGTTTCTCATACATAACTTTTTCCAGTACTTTAGAGATGCAGGAGGAAATTGTGATGGATCTGTAATTATTTACATTTTTATCCCCTTTTTTATATACAGGAATAACTTTTGATGTTTTCAACACATCGAGGAAAGTGCCTGCCTGAAGTGAGCAGTCACATAAGTGCATGAGTACTTCAATTAGGTTTGATGGGCTCTTCTTTAACATTGTTGCAGGCATACCATCAATACCTGCTGATTTGGAATTTTTTAGCCCTTTTATTGCTTTAGCTACTTCATCTTGTGAAACAGAACTGATGTACATTGATCCTCTACATGCACTTATTTTATATTCATTTTCCTGGATGCTCTTAAAGTTTGATTGTAACATATTATCAGCAACACCTGTGAAAAAGTTGTTAAATGTGTTGGCTACTTCCTACTTCTAAGGGATTTGTTACCTTTTTTTATGTGATAGTGTTATATTTTTATTTATATGTAGGAACAATACTGTTGTTATATTTATTTATTGCATTAAACTACTTTGTTAATGGCAATAATGACTGGATCAGGTGAATGAACATTTATCCTCTTTTATGAGAATAAGTTTTCCAGTTTTTAAATTCCTTTCACTTGGCTTATCACTTCAGAAAAACCACCATGAATAGAAATAAAAACCAGAGTACACATGCAAAAAATTATTGATTACTAGAACTCAGATGTAGAAGATTGATAAAAAAAGGAAGCAATTGGATGGAACTTCATCACACTGACTAAGCAATCATTTCTGATGACAAGCTGTAGAAGAAAGGCACTTTTAGCAACTACAGCCAACAGTCCCAGACGCAGTTGGATGTTGAGCAGAATTATGAGTTGAAACCATTGATGATGGAGTAGCATTTCATCTACAACTATATCTATACTCTGCAAACCATGGGAGAGCGTACATCCCATTTTACTAGCTATTTGGGTTTTTTTCCCATTCTATTCACATATGGAGCATGGGAGAAATGGTTGTTCAAATGCTTTTGTGTGTGCTTTAATTAATCTAATCTTTTTCTCATGAGCCCTACAGGAGCAATACATAGGCAGTTGTAGTATATTCCTAGATTCCTCACTTAAAGATGATTCTTCAAACTTTGTAAGTAGGCTTTCTCCGGGTAGTTTACATCTGTCTTCATGTGTTTGCCAGTTCAGTTTCATCAGCACTCTTTGACACTCTACCATGGGTTAAACAAACTTACATCCATTTGTGCTGCCCTTCTCTGTATCAATGTCCCCTGTTAATCCTATTTGGTATTGGAGCAATATTCTAGGATGGGGCACATTAGTGCATTGTAAGCAGTCTTTTTGTAGACTGATTGCATTTTCCCAGTATTCCATCAATGAACCGGACTCTACTACCTGCTTTAATGATGACTGAGGCTTTATGATCATTCCATTTTTTATTCCTACAAAGTCTTTACACCTAGGTATTTGTATGAGTTGCTCAATTCCAGCCATGACCCATTGATATTGTAGTCCTAGGAGACTATGATTATTTATTTACTTTTATTTTGTGAAGAACAAAATTTTATATTTCTGAACATTTAAAGTAAGTTGTTAATTTTTATATCACTTTGAAATCATATTGGGATCTGACTGGATTTTTCTGTAGCTTTATTTACACAGCACTTCATTATCAACAACTGCATTGTCTGCAAAAGTCTGAGGTTACTATTGATATTGCCTGCTAGGTCATAAGAATGTAACATGAACATCAAGGCCCTCAACACACTTCCGTGGGGTGCATCTGCACCTGAAGCTACTTCTGCACTTGTCAAAGACTTTCTGTCTGAAATAAGATGCCTAGCAAGAAACCCTTAAGCCAGTCACAAATTTTATTTGATAAACCATGTGATCATACTCTTGGTAATACACGTATGTGTAGTAATGAATCAAATGCTTTTTGGAAGTTGTGTGCATGATGTCTCTGACTATCTTCACCCATGACTTTGGTGTTGTCATGTGAGAAGTGGGAAAGTTGGGTTTCACATGACTGATGTTTTCTGAAGCATTTATGAGTTAAAGGTGTTGGGCTGAAGTCCGTGACAACAGAATATGCATCTCACCAGACAATGACCTTCCCAGTTCACTTCTGTGCCTTTTCCTTTTATCTGCAGAAGTGATAAACAAACTGATGTTGATCAGTAGCTGACTGTGATAGTGAATAGGCCACAGTCCTGAACATTGGCCGTACAACTCTGTGACCCTACACTATGGAGTTTGGCAAGTCGGAATACATATTGTTAAAATTTAGCTTCACTTCGAAATGCTTTTATGGAAATAGGTTCTGGCAAGTGTGCCTAACATGGGATTAGAGGATGGTATCCAAGAGCAATGCATGCTAATAACAAATAATTTGTTAGGTGTGACACAGGATCTGATCTGACCAATCAAAAGTAAGCACACACCCTAAGCATAATAGTGAGCACCACAGCACAGAACAAGGACACTGATTTCAGCTGCTGCTGAGGGAGGTCCAGTGGAAGACTTCTGCAGGAGTTTGCTTAAGACATTTGTTGTGAGTGTAAACAGTAAATTTACGAGGGTAAGTCAGTTATTATCTGCAATTTAGTTATATTTTTGTTTATTTTGGTAGCACTGCCATTGTACATTGATGACTCGTACTTTGTTTATTTGTTGATATATCTTTGCAATTTTCAAGCTGCTAGATTAGTTTCGTTATCGCTGCTGTACTGTTAATCATGGCTGGTCTGCTACCTACTTGCACCAAAGAAGAGCAACATTCAGTGATCCGTTTCTTGTGGCCGGAAGGCGTATCGGGCCGAAATTCATCAAAGACTTATGGTACAGTATGGGAACAGTGTTTTGCCACAACAAAGTGTCTACCAATGGATTGAAAAATTCCGAATTGGTTGCACATGTGTTACGCACGATGAAGGAGCCGGACGACTGTTTACCACCACAAATGAAGATACCATTGAGCATTCACGCGGAATTATTCTCTTAGGCAGACGATTAACTATTGACAAAGTGGCACATTTCTTGCAAATTAATCACAGTTCTGCCTACAAAATCATCCACAACAGACTTGAGTTCCATAAAGTTTGTGCAAGACAAGTTCCAAAACAACTCACACAGTTGCATAAACAAATGTTCTTGGACATCTGTAAAAAAACATTTGGATCGCTATGGTAACAAAGGGGACAAGTTCTTAGACAGGATCATTACCGGTGATGAAAAGTGGATCCATCATTACGAGCCAGAGAGTAAACGGCGGAGTACGGAATGGAAACATCCAAATTTGCTGTGCAAGAAAAAGTTCAAGACCCAACTGTCCACAGGAAAACTGATGCTTACAGTTTTTTTGGGATAGACAAGGTCCAGTACTGGGTTATTATGGGGAAAGGAGCACAACAATAAACAGTGTACATTACAGTGAGATGCTTACTGCTAGGCTAAAGCTTGCAATCCGAAGCAAACGCTCAGGACTGCTGTCAAAAGGTGTTGTGTTGTTGCACGAGAGTGCCTGTCCACATACTGCTGCCCACACTGCCGAATGCTCCAGAAACTCAAACTTGAAGTACTGGATCATCCTCCATATAGTCCCAATCTTGCCCCTTCTGACTACCACTTGTTTGGTCCACTCAAACAGGCATTAAGGGGCCGTCAGTTTGCCTCGGATGAAGCAGTGAAAGAAGTGGTGCATTCCTGGCTTGCAGCTCAACCAAGAACCTTCTTTTATGAGGGCATCAGAAAGCTTGTACAATGATGGACCAAGTGTGTTGAAATGCAAGGAGACTATGTTGATAAATGATGTTCTTTTAAGCTTCCTATTTGATTACAATAAAATTTTATAACTACTTTGCAGATAATAATTGACTTACCCTCGTACAAGGTGTGGCTGTAAAATAACAGGACTATTGTTGTAAAACATTTTGTATCAAAAACGTACATATTTAGTTATTGTCACCCTCAATATACAATCTCTGACAATAAAGTTTGGTGAATGGAGTCAGAATGGTCGATTGGGCAACACTGGTGACTCACAGCACTAAACCTGGTGTTGACAACCTGTCCCCACCGTAATTCAGTTGAGCATTGTGTGCTTTCTGTGTTATACCTGTTGGACGATGTGCTTGTTCAGTGTGTTGGTTCTGAACCGAGAACAGGACAATGAATGAGCAAAGGATCAATTTAGAGTTCTGTTTTAAGCATGGAAAGACACCAAAAGAAACACATGCAATACTGGTACATGTTTATGGGAATCAAGCACTGTCCGTGAAGTGCGTGTACGAGTGGTTCACCTGTTTTTGAGGAGGCCAGGAAATTGTTTCTGACAATGCCTGTAGCAGACCACCGGCGACCGCTGTCAGTGTCAAAAACATTGAGAAAGCAGGACATTAATGACGAACAACTGTCAAATAACTGTGCGCACAATAGCGGATGAACGGCAGATGAACCATGGATCTGTGCGACAAATCCTTACCTGGGAGTTAGGGAAGAGGAAAATGTGTTGTCTTGTGCCACGTCACTTGACTGATGATCAGAAGTGGGCACGTTTAGAAACTTCACAGGATTTTGTTGAAATGGTGAATGTGACACCCAATTTCTTGAACCGTATTGTCACTGAGGATGAAACCTGGCATATATCTGGTACGACCCTGAAACGAAACGACTAAGCATGGAATGGTGTTCTCTGACATCACCTCATTGGAAAACAGTCAGAGCCGAAAAATCATGCATCAAAAAACCTTTTTTGATAATCAAGGAATTTCTGCCTGAGATTACAACGTTGAACGCTGCACGGTATGTTGAAATTTTGACGTACAACAAGGTTCCTGGTTTTTTTGTTCACGACAATGCTTGCACACACACAGACAATATTGTCAAACACTTCCTGGCAGAAAAGGGGGTGGTGCAACTTGAACATCCACCATACTCGCCGGATTTCAATCCTCTGGACTTCTTCCTGTTCCCTTGACTCAAACTCGCTTTGAAAGGAAAGAGATTTGACAATATTCCTGACATCCAACAAAACATGACACAGCTTTTGAACACTGTCCCAAAGGAAGCCTTTGTGCAAAGTTTCCAGGACATGTATTGCAGAGTTCAGCGGTGCATAGTTATGGGAGGTGACTATTTCGAAGGACAGTAACGTTCATCTATGTTAATGTTACAGGGCTATCCACTGAACTTTATTGTCAGAGGTTGCAGACCCCTCCTCTATCTCTATAATGCTCCACATGAATGTTTCATTGGTGAAAACAGTGCTGGAAGTCTCTGCAAGCTCCTCAATGACGGGTGCCACTTTTTCTTTCACTGCTTCAGCGGACTGAAATTGTTGTTCCTGTTAATGTAGATTTGACCTTAGGGAACAGATAACAGTCCCACAGTGCTAGATCAGATGCATAAGGTTGGTGATCTAACACTGTGATGCTGTACTTCGCTAGAAACCTCTTAACAGACAATATGGTACAAGCCATAGTGTTGTCGTAATACAGAACCTGTGACTTGTTGTTCCACAATTTGAGTCATTTTTTCTTTTTTTTCTTACAGAGTTGAGCGAGACCCTCAAGGTAGTAATCTTAATTAATAGGTTGACCTTCAGGGACCCAGTGAAGGTACACAATTCCATGTATATTGAAAAAAAAAAATCACCATTACTTTGAATCTCAATTTACTCATTCGGGTTTGTTTTGCTCTTGCTGAAGTTGGGCCCTTCCAGTGCATGGACTGGTGCTTAGTTTCTGGATTATAACTGAAAAAACAAGATTTGTCACACGTTATCACTCTTTCGAAGAAATTAAGATCAATTTTGATGGTATTCAAAGTGCCAATGTAAACATTTTCGTGAGTTTCATCTTGTTCAGTTGTGAGAATTTTCGGCACCAGTTTGACGTACATTTTTCTCATGTTAAACTGCTTATGTAAAATTGGCCTTAAGCATTCTTCGTCAATTCCTGCAGTTTCAGCAGTCAATCAAATGCTCAACTGGCAGTCAAATTGAATCAGATTACTTACTTCTTTTCGTGTTTTCAGTGTTGAAGTGCATCCCAGGTGTGAGTTCTCTTCAACATCATCTTGGCCATCTAGGAAACAACTGAAACACTCAAAAACCCATATACATGATAAAAAGTCTTTGCCGTACACGTCTTTAAGTAAAAGATTGTTTGCAGTAGCAGTTTTTCCGTACACTTCTTTAAGTAAAAGATTGTTTGCAGTAGCAGTTTTTCCAAGTTTCATGTGAAACTATATGGCTGTTCATTGCCCTATTATTACATTTATCAAATTGTTCACAGGTCACCATGGCTAAGGTATACCATGCATGGCAAAAGGGCACTATGCGGAACCAGTGCCGATTCAACTGTGGGGTACACCATGACAACAGACGATAGGCATGATTGATGGCTGCAGAGATGTTTACAGGTGAATAGACATGCTGCTGTTGAACAACTGACTGCCCAGATGAACCGAGGGGCCACCGACAGCATGCCCTCAACAACTGTTTAGCAAACGTTGCTGCATGTGGGCTTCCACAGCTGCCACCTGGTTTATGCAACCATTCTGACTGCTGCTCATCGGCAGTGGAGGCTGGAATTTGCACCCCGATAGCACACCTGGACATCGTCCCTGTGACGACAGGTAGTCTTTTCAGACAAATTGTGTTTTATGCTCATTGCACAAATGGCCATTGGCGTATACAGTGTGAAGCATCTGAAAGCAAACATCCTGCAACCATCGAGAGAGCATTATGGTGTGGAGAATATTTTCTTGGCATTCCATGGGTGATTTCATGATTATAGAAGGCGCAGTGGATCATCATAAGTATGTACGAGAGTGGTTTGAAAAGTTCTTGGAATCCCCACGAGAGGTCACGTGATATTCATTGGACTGTTGACTGTAAACACGTACCACATCAGTGCTCTGGGAAGAGAGCTGCAGTGGTGATGCGGCTCTGTTGTTGTTCCTGCATAGTGATTTGCGAAGATGGAAAAAAATCGAGATTCGAGCAGCGATTAAGTACTTCGTAAGGAAAGGTATGAAAGCAAAGGACATTCATGCCGATTTTCAGAATACACTGGGGAACTCAGCTTCTTAGTATTCAGTTGCTTTCAAGTGGACAAATGAATTTAAATCTGGCCAGGAGAGCTCAGATGACGATTCATGCAGTGGTCGTCCAAGATGTGTGACTACTCCAGAAATCATTGCAAAAGTGCACAAAATGGTCATGGGAGATTGTGAATCGAAAGTGCGTGAAATTGCTCACACTTACCAGATGTCATCTGAAAGGGTATATCACATTGTAACTGAAGAGTTAGCAATGAAAAAATTACCTGCAAGATGGGTGCCCCAACTCTTGACACTCCATCAAAAATGTGTGCCATCACCATGGCAAAATTACATGAACTAAGGTATGAATTGTTGCCACACCTGCCTTATTCACCTGATACAGCTCTGTCAGACTTCCATCGCTTCCCAAAACTGAAACTTTTTCTTAGTGGCTGAAAACTCACTTCAAACGAAGTATTGATAGCCAGAGTTGACAGCTACACTACTGGCCATTAAAATTGCTACACCAAGAAGAAATGCAGATGATAAACGGGTATTCATTGGACAAATATATTATACTAGAACTGACATGTGATTACATTTTCACGCAATTTGAGTGCATAGATCCTGAGAAATCAGTACCCAGAACAACCACCCCTGGCCGTAATAACAGCCTTGATACGCCTGGGCATTGAGTCAGACAGACCTTGGATTGCGTGTAGTGGTACAGCTGCCCATGCAGCTTCAACACGATACCATAGTTCATCAAGAGTAGTGACTGGCATATTGTGACGAGCCAGTTACTCGGCCACCATTGACCAGATGTTTTCAGTTGGTGAGAAATCTGGAGAATGTGCCGGCCAGGGCAGCAGTCGAACATTTTCTGTATCCAAAAGGCCCAAAGAGGACCTGCAACATGCGGTTGTGCATTATCCAGCTGAAATGTAAGGTTTTGCAGGGATCAAATGAAGGGTAGAGCCACAGGTCGTAACACATCTGAAATGTAACGTCCACTGTTCAAAGTGCCGTCAATCCGAACAAGAGGTGACCGAGACGTGTAACCGATGCCACCCCATACCATCATGCAGGGTGATACGCCAGTATAGCAATGACGAATACACGCTTCCAACGTGCGTTCACGGCGATGGCACTTAACACGGATGTGACCATCATGATGCTGTAAACAGAACCTGGATTCATCCCAAAAATTGTCGTTTTGCCATTCGTGCGCCCAGGTTCGTCATTGAGTACGCTTTCACAGGAGCTCCTGGCTGTGATGCAGCGTCAAGGGTAACCGCAGCCATGGTCTCCGAGCTGATAGTACATGCTGCTGCAAACATCGTCGAACTGTTCATGCAGATGGTTGTTGTCTTGCAAACATCTCCATCTGTTGACTGAGGCATCGAGACGTGGCTGCACAATCCATTGCAGCCATGTGGATAAGATGTCTGTCATCTCAACTGCTAGTCATACGAGGTCGTTGGGATCCAGCACGGAGTTCCGTATTACCCTCCTGAACCCACCAATTCCATATTCTGCTAACAGTCATTGGATTTCGACTAACGCAAGCAGCAATGTTGCGATACTATAAACCGCAATCACGATAGGCTACAATCTGACCTTTATCAAAGTCAGAAACATCATGGTACGCATTTCTCCTCCTTACACGAGGCATCACAACAATGTTTCACCAGGCAACGCAGGGCAACTGCTGTTTGTGTATGGAGAAATCGGTTGGGAACTTTCTTCATGTCACCACATTGTAGGTGTCGCCCCTGGCACCAACCTTGTGTGAATGCTCTGAAAAGCTAATCATTTGCATGTCACAGCATCTTCTTCCTGTCGGTTCAATTTCGCATCTGTGGCACATCATTTTCGTGGTGTAGCAATTTTAATGTCCAGTAGTGTATTTTGTAGACCTGGAGGAAACTCATTTTCGATGTGGAATCATGGCACTGGAACATAGTTGGACAAAGTGCATTAATCTACAAGGAGATTGTGTTGAAAAATAAAAAAAAGTTTCAGGGATGTCAGTACTTTTTTCTGTTCAGTTCTGAGAACTTTTCAAACCACCCTCGTATGTATCCTTCGGAACCATGCCCACTCTACATACAGCTTGTTTTTCCTTGCAAGTACAGTATTACCAGCAGGACAATCCAACATATCATACAGCTCACGCTGTATGTCTGAGGTTTAACGAGCAGGATGACTTTACCATACTCCCCCAACCAGCAGATCCACTGGATTTAAACGAAATCAGAAATCTGTGGGGCCACTTCAATTGGGCTATTTGTGCCATGGATCAACAAGTGAAAAACTTGAGCAGCTGTCCATGGCGCTGGAATTGGCACAGCTCCACGTCCCTGGTGGTTGTTTTGGGTTAAAGCTCCCTCTTAGTGTGCTGAAATTTAGTTGACACCCTCACATTTGTGGGCTTCCTTTAACAAACAAATTTAAAATGAAAATACGAAATTTAAGTTAATTTTTCCACTTAAAATTTTTCTTTTCTGATTTGGAAAGTCACAGAATGTTTTATTTTTTGTTATATTACCAGATACTACTTGTGTAACTGTTGTGTTGGCAGAAGGGCCAACACCGTGTTACTAGTGGAGGCCAAAATGCACGCGTTTTAGCTCACGCAGGCTGGTGTGAGGAGGGAAGAACTATACTGACGTGAGGTCTGGAACATGACAAGGAATTAGAATCCAGAAAGCGGACATAATTAGTTTGATATTTAACTTTAATCCATTAATGATGAACATCACTCTTGACGGTACATGATTCACGATATTATCTGTTCAGAATACATTCTTGTAACTGAATATGGCGCCTTGCTAGGTCATAGCAAATGACGTAGCTCAAGGCTATGCTAAACTGTCGTCTCTGCAAATGAGAGCGTATGTAGACAGTGAACCTTCGCTAGCAAAGTCGGCTGTACAACTGGGGCAAGTGCTAGGGAGTCTCTCTAGACTAGACCTGCCGTGTGGCGGCGCTCGGTCTGCAATCACTGATAGTCCATGGGTCTGACGTATACTAACGGACTGCGGCCGATTTAAAGGCTACCACCTAGCAAGTGTGGTGTCTGGCGGTGACACCACTGTAACTATAAAAAGTGTCTTCTATGCTCCAGATATCTGTATTATGCAAATATTTATTACTAAAAAATAAAGAAAATGCATTTTTTATGAGTTTTTACAAATTATTTACTCAGAAATGTCCACCTGAAAGCTTTTGAGAATTGCACAAAATAATTGGTTACTGTGTTAGTAAACTTCTGAACAGGCCATGAAGTCCCAAAGGTACCGCTGTATCATCCTCAGCCCATAGGCGTCACCAGATGCAGATATGGAGGGGCATGTGGTCAGCACACCGCTCTCCCGGCCGTATGTCAGTTTTCGAGATCAGAGCCACTACTTCTCTATCAAGTAGCTCCTCAGTTTGCCTCACTAAGGCTGAGTGCACCCCGCCTGCCAACAGCGCTCAGCCGACCGGGTGGTCGCCCATTCAAGTGCTAGACCAACCTGACAGCGCTTAACTTCAGTGATCTGACAGGAACCAGTGTTACCACTGCGGCAAGGCCGTTAGCTTAATATGTTAGTAGTCAATGCAAAAACAGTGGGCAATATTTTTCTGTGTAAAGTGTTAAAAAATTTTCAACATTCTGCATATTTCACAGCACTGAGTTTCTACTGTAAAATATGCATTTTGGCAACACTGTTTCCAGCAATCTTCTGTTTATAACAAATGAGTGAGAACTTTCACATAAACCATTCTGCATCAAGTTTTGTGTTTGGTCTGAATTTTTTTGTTAGATACAATGTCAGTGAGGAAGTACTGTAGTGAAAGGGTGAGGTGTGTGGACTATGAAAAAAAGACATGAGAACGTGGTGTTTAAGAAAAGTGATAAACACTTTGTAGTTGTTATTGATCTGTCAGAGGTATTGCACAAATATCTTGCTCCTCAAGTAACAGTATTGGCATCACATCCATTGTGCAGGCATTGCTACATCAACTACAAGTAGAAATTTAGTGACCACCCACCCGAATGATCACCATCACCCAAATGCGAAACTGAAGGAGACAGTGCAGATGTTTATATTCCTGGGTGTGCAGTTATTGATGCATTGAATGTTAGCATTTCTGCTGAAACCCCTACTATAACCACTTTTAAACGTCCATGTTGGTTGATTTTGGGGAGGAGGCGAGCAAACAATGAGGTCATTGGTTCCAACAGACAAGGGAAGCATGGGGAAGAAAATCGGCTGCTCCCTTTTAAAGGAACCATCCCAGCATTTGCCTGAAGCGATTTCGGGAAATCACAGAAAACCTAAATCATGATGGTCAGATGCGAGTTTGAACCATTGTCCTCCCAAGTGCTAAACACTGCGCCACCTCGTTCAGTAAACATCCAGGAAAGGTAAGAAGCACAAGGAGAAAACAGTATGTAAAAAGAAAAGTGGAAGAAATTGAAGCAAGTTTTTCTCAAGCAACATCTTCAAAACTTTGTGAAGCATAAAGGGTTATTACAAATGATTGAAGCGATTTCACAGCTCTACAATAACTTTATTATTTGAGATATTTTCACAATGCTTTGCACACCCATACAAAAACTCAAAAAGTTTTTTTAGGCATTCACAAATGTTCGATATGTGCCCCTTTAGTGATTCGGCACACATCAAGCCGATAATCAAGTTCCTCCCACACTCGGCGCAGCATGTCCCCATCAATGAGTTCGAAAGCATCGTTGATGCGAGCTTGCAGTTCTGGCACGTTTCTTGGTAGAGGAGGTTTAAACACTGAATCTTTCACATAACCCCACAGAAAGAAATCACATGGGGTTAAGTCGGGAGAGCGTGGAGGCCATGACATGAATTGCTGATCACGATCTCCACCACGACCGATCCATCGGATTTCCAATCTCCTGTTTAAGAAATGCCGAACATCATGATGGAAGTGCGGTGGAGCACCATCCTGTTGAAAGATGAAGTCGGCGCTGTCGGTCTCCAGTTGTGGCATGAGCCAATTTTCCAGCATGTCCAGATACACGTGTCCGGTAACGTTTTTTTCGCAGAAGAAAAAGGGGCTGTAAACTTTAAACCGTGATATTGCACAAAACACGTTAACTTTTGGTGAATTGCGAATTTGCTGCACGAATGCGTGAGGATTCTCTACCGCCCAGATTCGCACATTGTGTCTGTTCACTTCACCATTAAGAAAAAATGTTGCTTCATCACTGAAAACAAGTTTCTCACTCAACGCATCCTCTTCCACGAGCTGTCGCAACCGTGCCAAAAATTCAAAGCGTTTGACTTTGTCATCGGGTGTCAGGGCTTGTAGCAATTGTAAACGGTAAGGCTCACTGCAGGCCGACCCGTTGATTTCCCCTTACAGAGGCATCCAGAAGCTTTAAACTGCGCATACCATCGCCAAATGCAGTTAGCAGTTGGTGGATCTGTGTTGAACTTCGCCCTGAAGTGTCGTTGCACTGTTATGACTGACTGATGTGAGTGCATTTCAAGCACGACATACGCTTTCTCGGCTCCTGTCGCCATTTTGTCTCACTGCGCCCTCGAGCGCTCTGGTGGCAGAAACCTGAAGTGCGGCTTGAGCCGAACAAAACTTTATGAGTTTTTCTACGTATCTGTAGTGTGTCGTGACCATACGTCAATGAAGGTAGCTACAGTGAATTTATGAAATCGCTTCAATCATTTGTAATAGCCCTGTATAATATAGATGCACTTGGTGCAGAACCTGAAGATAGTGACATGTTCACAAAATGCAATGTGTGATTTCAAAACCTTAATACTGCTATCTCCGCAGCCACCTATACTGAGAAGGTACAGTGACTGACACTCGAACCATCTTGCTACTTTAAGGAGCAAATACAGAAATACATACCCACTTCCTACAGTATTTGATTTCAAAACCTCGTAAAATGAAGAATGAGAAAGGTATTTGGACATGTCAGGTTCTTAGTGTGGGCATCTGTTGCAAGATGACGCACTTACTGTTGCTCTGGAATATTACCCAAGTGATGATTTACAGCAGGCAAAGTAGGCATTAGAGAAGTGTCCAATTCCATCTGACTGCCTTGACCCTTGACTACGTCAACATGGTGGAAATGGCTACTTCCAGTGTATACAAAATGATGACAATGACGTCACTTCATACACACACCAACAAATGCACACAAAAAAATGACACTCCAAAAATAAAATGAAACTAGCGGGACAACCGCGTAAAATTGGTGGTTTAGAGCAGGGAAAAACTAAATGTACAACAATAAAAAAAATACCGCACCATCTCCAAACAAATAATATCGAAAAAAATTTAAATTACAGCATTCTGCTACACCAACAAAACCACAGGAATTGAACATTTTCCTTGACCTATAGAGCTCAACTGCAGCTATTGATACTGAGAAACTAACTTCTACAATGCCAAAAAGTGGAATCGGACATATCCCTTGACCTATACAGCTCAACTGCAGCTATCGGAAAAGAAACACACCTGCAACTTCAAAAAGTGGAACCAAAGCCCCAACAACTCAAAAACCAAATACCTCATCTTCACAACACCAATTATAACACAACTGACCTGCCATAAATATCCACTACACAATTACTAGAATACAACCTCATGTTGTTGTCACAGACGTGACACCTAACATATTCAGCAATAAGACAGAACATCTGCAGAAACTGTATGACAGACATCATATCATCATCCATCTCAGAACATAAATGTTACGCTTGTGAACTTCGCTGTCAAATCCACACTTAAAGAAAAAGCAATTTAAAAAAATAAACTTCTTTCCACACAACAAACACCAAACTAATCAGACATAACCTAAACGCCAAATACAAAAAAACCAACTTAATCACTCACTGAAGACACTTCCACAACCCACATTACTGTAGCAACTCTCTGGACTCAAAACAATGTGTGCACGATGGCAACCAAAACTCAAACGAACCCAGTACCACATATTAAACTCAGCATGTCCACTTCCACCACCAGAGGGTACCATCGAATATAACACCATGACAGCTACAAACACAACCAACTCAAAAACTCCACGCTTAATGATGTCACACACCACAACACCATTACATAATGGGTCAAAGCAGGCAAGTGGAATCAGACACTTCCACTGACCCACAACGTCCTAACCAGGCTGATGTTATCTCTGTTAATGAAAATGGTGAAAAAGCTAAAAAAAGTAAAATGATATAGGACAAGATCAATTAGAGAAGCATATCTCCAATGAAAAAGGGGAACCAGACTTTTAAAATTGGTCTACTCCTTACGACCAAAATGGTAAAATGCCAGCCAGTGAAGGAAGTATGCACACGTATTTACCGCATAAATTTGAAACTTGTTTGTTTTGTTATAAGCAGTATCATAGGAAAGAAGCACACAAAGATCGACCTGATGTTTTTGTGTATATGTCAAGAGCCTCAAGATATATGTTGGTTGCAGTAGTATGCAATGTGTCCTGATGCTGAAGTGATGACCATTGAGGCCATGGTATACGTTAGAAGACTTTGTAGTGAGCCACCTCATTTCTTGTCTGTATGACAATCAGTGATGGGTGGTACAGATAGTATGACTCCTCAGGGCCCTGCTAATGCGTTCAAATGGCTCTCATCAAAAGATCAGTGTGCAGTTCCCATTTCTCAAGTATTGCTTTTATTGGATCATCCTTGTCAGTGAGTGTGGTATCATTGGTACAGTCACTAGGGTACAGAAACATCTGTGCACGTTGGGTGCCTAGATTATTGACAAGAGAAATGAAAACAATGAGGAAGAATGTGTGCAAGGGTCTCATGAAGACCTTCACTGAAGAGTGGAAACAATGAGAAGCACATGAAAAAACAAATGTGACAAGCACATAAAAAAAGAACTCTTTTCAATAGGTCATTGTTAATTGTTACGTTGCAGGCAATTTTAATTCATGGAAAGTCATGAAAATGTAAAATCATGACAGACAACAATAAAATGGGTATAAAAATTCTATAACTCATTTATGTTATAAAATGCTTTCGAATGAAGTTATGAATTGTAAAGTAATTATTTTGATCAGAAATACCAGCGAGCTATGTCTACCTAAAAAATTTCTGATTGTACATTCCCTAAGTATAATGACCAATTAACATACCATGACATTTTTAGAACAGTTAGGATGATGGTTTTGGAGAAAATAATTTCTAAATAACCAAGAAATTCAGACCCTTTCATCTTCATGTACAAATATTTCGACAGTTTAAGAATTTCTTGTATTAATGTCATAGCTGACAGCTAGCAGCCTTTCCACTTAATCATTTCTCAAGACAGTTAAAATCCTGTGACTATTCATATTTTCAAAACATAATTTTGAAATTTGCAAAAAGTTACAAATTTTCATAGTGTATTAAAAACAAGAAAAAGAGAACTCAGAAGTGTGTGTATATTAATCATGCTAACAAAGTATTTATTGAAAATAAATTCAGATTTCTATTACTTTTGGTTTCTTTATTACAATTTTTCATTTTTCCCTTTTGTTATGACATTTTCACAAATACTCTCATTTAGAGAGGACTGTAGCATTTTAACAAATCATAAGAAAATCATAATATTGTAATTTTGGAGAGGTATCATGTGGTACTTCAACATACTTTTTTTCAGTAAACTTTGAAATAGTGATGTGGCACATTCACTCTTGATCCATACGATTTGAGATGAAACCGCCCAGTAGCTCTGTTTTGGTGATTAAGTAAGCTACTGCATGTGCAATAACATCAGCTGCACTCACGTGTCTGCCTGTTTGGGTAAGCACAGCTCATGGTGTGTGCCCCACCCTTTCCCCCTGCCAAGCTTTCCCAATGCATGGCGCATTGGCACAGCTGTACGTTATACAATGCCTACATTATGCAACAGATAATGTGGAAGTATGGGTTAAACACAGTGAAGATTGTATAAGCATTGTCTTCATTGCTTTCAATGGTATCACATAGCCTTTTTCAAGCAGTAAAAGCATTTTCACAAGTATGATTTAAGCTCAAAAGTCAAAGAGTAAATAGCTTTTTCCAAGAGTCAATGTTTTTCTGAATTTTTTCCTATTTCTTATAATCAGTAAGTATCTTGTACAAAAGGCATTCAAAAGGTTTTGCACAGTTGTCTCTAATTGTTTTATTTTTTGTAGGAGGAGAATGAATTTTTTGTGAACATACTTGGAACATTTAGTTGTAAGTTGGTACATAAAAGTATTTTCTTTTATTTATAGGTGAGCCACAATTGACCGTGAAGTAGATGACAGGTTGTGGCAATGGTGGGCAATGGAGTTCTTCTTCAAGACCAGCGATGACTCTGCCACATCAATTCACAGGAAGTTGCAGTTGCTCCCTGTTTATGGAGAGAACACACACACCGCAACACAATGTGGCACGGACTCAACTAAAATCTGAAATAGTGCTGGAGGGCATTGACACCATGAATCCTGCAGGGCTGTCCATAAATCCATAAGAATACGAGGAGGTGGAGATCTCTTCTGAACAGCATGTTGTGAGGCATCCCAGATATGCTCAATAATGTTCATGTCTGGGCGGTTTGGTGACCAGTGGAAATGTTTAAACTCAGAAGAGTGTTCCTGGAGCCAGTCTGTAGCAATTCTGTACATGTGGGGTGTTGCATTGTCCTCTTGCAATTGCCCAAGTCTGCTGGAATGCACAATGGACATCAATGGATGCAGGTGATCAGACACGATGCTTACATACGTGTCACTTACCAGAGTCATATTTAGATGTATCGGGGGTCCCATATCAGTCCAACTGCACATACCTCACACCATTAGAGTGTCTCCACCAGCTTGAACAGTCCCCTGCTGACATGCAGGGTCCATGGATTAATGAGGTTGTCTCCATACCCATACACATCCATCTGCTAGATACAATTTGAAACGAGATTCATCTGACTAGGCAATAAGTTTCCAGTCATCAACAGTGCAATGCCGGTGTTGATGGGCCCAGACAAGGCGTAAAGCTTTGTGTTGTGCAGTCAACAATGGTAAACGAGTGGGCCTTCGGCTACAAAAGCCCATGATGTTTCATTGAATGGTTCACACACTGACACTTGTTGATGGCCCAGCATTGAAATCTGCAGCAATTTTCAGAAGGGTTGCACTTCTGTCACGTTCAACGATTCCCTTCAGTCATCGCTGGTCCCATTCTAGCAGGATCTTTTTCCAGCTGCAGTGATGTTGGAGAGTTGATGTTTTACTGTATTCCTGATATTCATGGTACACTTGTGAAATGGTTGCATGGAAAAATCCCCATTCATCGCTACCTTGGAGATGCTGTGTCCCTTTGCTCATGTGTCGACTATAAGATCACGTTCAAACTCACTTAAATCTTGATAACCTGCCATTGTAGCAGCAGTAACTGATTTAACAGCTGTACCAGACACTAGTTGTCTTATATAGGCCTTGCCAACCACAGCACTGTATTCTGCCTGTTTACATACCTCTGTATTTGAATTTGGATCCCTATACTAGTTTATTTGGTGCTTCAGTGTAGTTACATTCAAGATTAACAGCCAGTCCCTGCACTACTGATCCTCTCATGTCTTCTTTCAAGTGACTACAGTCTTCTAGCACTGCTTTAGATATCATCATCATCTGCAAACAACCTTATGGAGAGAAGTTTCAGCCATATGGAGCCTCTGACATTTTGTACTAGACGATCTATATATACTGTAAACAGAACAGTCCTGTCTTGCTTTGTGTGGTACATGTGAAATTACCTTTACATCTGTCAATTTCTTTATGTTAAGAGAAACTTGTTGAGTTCCATATGCAAGGAAGTCTTGAGTCCAGTTACACTCTGGTCCAATACTCAGTGTGCACAATTTTTTTTTCCCCACTAAACAGCAGTTAACTGTGTTAAATGCCTCACTGATGTAAAGGAACACGGCACCAGTCTGAGCACCTATGTTTAAAATGCCTTGGAGCTCACAGAGGAATAGAGTGAGCTGAGTTTCTCAAGATCTCTGTTTTGTGGAATCTGTGTTGATTTTTTTTAGAGGACATTATCATTCTCCAAAAGTGTGATAATATGTAAGCATAAAACTTGTTCCTCAGTTCTACAACAGACTTACATCAGATATTTAGTCCTGTAATTATGTACAACTGTCCTACAACCATTCTCAAAAACTGTGGTGACCTGCACTTTTTTCAGGCACTAGGTATCCTTCACTGTTCCAGTGACCTATCATAAACAGCTGTTAGAAGGGGAACAAAATCTCTCACATAATCTCTATAGAATCTTACAGATATCTCATTGTTATGCCTTTCAACAACTATGCAATTGTAGTTGCTTTTCTGTTCCATGATTACTTATCTTAATTTCTGGCATTTTGGTGTTCATATAATGATTGAAAGGAGTGACTGTGTTGTGATCTTCTGCATGAAGCAGTTCTAGGAGACCCAACTCAGTATTTCAGCCTTCATTTAGTCATCTCCTATTTCTGTGCCAGTGACTGAGGAGATGATTATGATCCACCTACTGATTGTACACAAGACCAAAACTTTCTAGGACTTGTTGGATAAGTTCACAAAATTTTTCTTCCAAAGTCATCGAACACTTCTCTCATTGCTCTTCTTTTGCTCATTTCCATTTAATTCAGCTTTGTTTGTCAGCTAGGGTTTGCCTTCTCTTGAATCTGAGATGAAGCTCTCTTTGTCTAAAGAACAGCTTTCTAACATGGCTATTAAAACACTGTGGTCTTTCCGATTTGTTAAGACCTTGCTTGCAACATACTTGACTAAGGCATATTGAATGATGCTTTCGAATATTTTTTTTTCCATTTGTGCTACACATCTTCGTCCTCAGCACTGAATATTTGATGCTGACTACTCAGACATTCTGCAGTTTGTATCCTGTCACTCTTGTGAAGCAAAATATTTTCCTACCTTTCTTAACATTCCTTGTAATACCCACAGTCATAGTCGCCTTCGCAGGTTTATGAACGCTGATACCCACCTCTTCATTAACTCATTTCAAAAGTTCAGTTTTTTTTATTGTTGAGATGTCTAAGTTGTTACCCTCATTAGTCAGTTTTGTAACTATCTGCTCAATGTATTTCAGACACGATATTCAGAATGAAGTCAGATGTATCCTTCTCGCTGGTACTAGTTTTGATTGGGTGACTCTCCATTCTATAGCTGGCAAGCTGAAGTCTCCCCTTGTTACAACAGTGTGATCATGAGACTTACTCCTGAAATACTGCAATTTCTCTCTGAAACAATTTGCCACTACAGCTACTGATGCAGACAATCTATAAAAGCATCCAATTAGCATGATGGATCTACCCAGATTATTTCACATTCAGAGTCTGTGGATCCTCTCTAGATATAATAAAATTCATTACCACAAAGAACATACCACTACCGTTGACATCTGACCTATGCTTATGATAAATGGTCCAATCTGAATTTAGGATTTGATCACTGTTCACTTCCAGTTTCAACCAACTTTCTATTCATAATACTTTCTGTGTATCATTACCTTTAATAAGCAACACTAATTCTGGGTTCTCATCAGGGGCGTTTCTGCACTTTATTAATATCATATTAACCTTTCCTAGTTCTGATCTGTGAGGACAGACATTTTCTGAGAGTAAAATGGCTGTGCCATCTATGATTTGAGCAGGAAATTCATCACTGTTTCCAAGGGGGCATTCCTGAAATCTAAAAAAGCCTCATGTGCATGCCACACATACTGCGCTACCCTAGCAGCCAGTTCCTGATATCATGCCTGAACCTTTAAGAGGGGGAGGGGAGGGGGATCCGACAACTCCCCATACTATAGTTAAGGTCAGGACTCAGGAAATTTGCATCCATTGTTGTTGCAGAATCTTCTAAGCCTCTGGTTTAGACTATCCACTCTGCTCCAAACCAAACCAGCCACATGCGACATTGGGGTTGCACATTTATGGAAACTGTATTAATGAATCTTATATACAAAAATAAAAAGTGACACTTTCTCTGGTGTTACAACCACTCTTAGTCTTCTAGTGGTTAGGTAGGCCCAACGCTATCATAAGAAAATGCTCGTACGTCCATTTTTTGCAGTTTAGAGACTAACAACTAGTGGGTCACACTATGAAAGATCTTTGAAAGGTCACAAAAAAATTCCTGCGCTCGGAGTAGTTGGTTATAGAGGAGCTAATTTTATCTACAAATTTGTTGATAGCAGATGCCTTGTTTTTGCCTTTGGAAACAGTAACTGTGTTTGTTAAATTGCATTTAATTTTTGTACGGAAATTTGAATTGTGTCGTGACAACATTTTCAAATACTTTTGAAAGTGATGGACGAACAGAGCGTAGCCGTAGTTTTCCATGTTATTTTGTCTCTTTTTTTTGAATGGTGGTTTAACTACTGTGTACTCCAGAATATCTGAACATAATACCTTCCTCAAGTAAGTGACTATTGTGTGCCGGCCGCGGTGGTCTCGCGGTTCTAGGCGCGCCGTCCGGAACCACGCGACTGCTACGGTTGCAGGTTCGAATCCTGCCTCGGGCATGGATATGTGTGATGTCTTTAGGTTAGTTAGGTTTAAGTAGTTCTAAGTTCTAGGGGACTGATGACCACAGCTGTTAAGTCCCATAGTGCTCAGAGCCATTTGAACCATTGACTATTGTGTATGGTGCCTGCGCAGTTATTTTGGAGATTACTTTTAACACATTTGTTAGTATTCCATTTCACCTTACTAATGTTTTATTTTATTTGCGAAAGCGTAAAATAGACGTTCGGGGCCGGCCGTTTTGGCCGATAGGTTCTAGGCGCTTCAGTCTGGAATTGCGCAACCGCTAAGGTCGCAGGTTCGAATCCTGCCTCGGGCATGGATGTGTATGATGTCCTTAGGTTTAAGTTGTCCTAAGTTCTAGGGGACTGATGATCTCAGATGCTAAGACCTATAGAGCTCAGAGCCATTTGAACCAGATGTTCGGGAATGTATAAAGAAGTTAATCCGTGCACGAGGGCATATGGACAGTTATTTTTCCTTAGCTCCATACACAAATGTTGCAGAACAATAATCACACCATACATTGACAAGCGGACTACCGGGACCTGTACAGTAGGGCAATTTTTCTCCCGTACAATGTTTTGATTCATCGAAGTCTGCATTTGACAATTAGTGCAACTATCGACTCTTACCCATCGAATAATTTTTGTGAAAGGCAAAAATCGATTTTTCTCTTTTCGTATCGATAGTGCTCTGCAAGTTCGTTTGTTATTGTCCGAGTGACGCTGTCCTAGAAGTTAAAATGTAGATATTTACGTAGTACGAAGGTGACAGTCTTGTCATAACATTTTCGAGGTAAACCTGAACTCATTTATATCTTGTCACAGGGCATTTTTTTACTTACACGATTTTGTACCGTATGGTTGTGATGGTTTCGGGTTTTGGCAGGTGAAAGTTTATCTTGAAGTTTTTCTTCATGCATTGAAGCAGCCCGCCCCGCATACATCATTGCCTTTGCGGCGTCGTTATTGATACTACCAGATAACTGCGCCACGAACGTAGCGCAGAATCAAAAATGTGTTTCAAATGTTCTTACTGATTCGTGGCCCTCAAAGATACAAATAACTCAAATCTTGAACTACGACGTTTTCCGCAGAAACCTCCTTAACACTTACTGGAAGATACTGTGGTGCATACTGCTTCATTTCGTCGGAACACCCTAATGTCTCATGATGATTCACTACTTCAAGTTGCGTCTGCCTGTCACAGTGTTATGACGGAGAGTCTATCAATATAGAACCAAGCTACGACATCTAAAAACTGCGAATGATGGAGGAGTGCAGGCCTGCAGTGGTGTCGATGTATAAACAGCCTGAATGCGATTTGTCATTATAGGGTTCAGCCAAGCCTTCTGTCTTGGCATACATTGAAATGGTTGGGAATATAAACGACAACATCGCATTAATTTTATTCACTGATGAAATGCAGTTCTTAAGGGGACAATAATTTGTAAACCTTTCAAGATGATGCAAAAGATAGATAGATAGCAATAACCGAGACAGCTGCTAAAATATTTAGTTTATCCTTGAGATTAAAAAGTCTGATGGGCAGTAGTAGTATTTGCAGATTCAGATTAAAAACCAGTTACATTGGAAGCTAAAAAAAAAATCAGTAAACATACACAAACACACACACACTCTCTCAGCAGAGTCTCTTCCATCTTTATATTGCTCCTGCATGTCTTTTAATATCACCTACTCACCTTCAAGTAGGCTGTCATTGTAGTGTTTTTGCATCTCTTGGTATCCAACAAAGGGGTCGACAGAAGCGTCCGATCCAACGCGTCGGCTTTGACCCGTGACGTAAGGGTGTTGTCGTGTGTGACGTCATGACGGCGCGGAGTTTGGTCTGAGTGTGGCTGTCTCCAGTTCCGTTTTATCTTATTTTATTTTATTTTCTGATCTGTTCGTTCTATCTCGTGAGATGTTTTTTTTTTTTTTTTTTTAATTTAAAAACACTTATTACTTATTTTAATTATCTGTTTCCTCAGATTTCTGTTTTAGTTTATTATATTTATGTTTCTGATCTGTTCGTTCTATCCCGTGAGATTTTTTTTTTTAAAAGACAAAAAACACTAATCAGCTACTGAAGCATCTTTATCTTCCATGGGTTGCAGGGGTTACGACCCCTGGGGAGGTGGGTGGGTATTCATGCATGGCTGTCTTCACTTACACGTTGTAGCTACGCAAGGCGTCTAAATTTGTTTATATTTAGTTTGCCCCTCACTCAAAACACCCCATATCCCGCACTTGTCCCGTTAGTGTCATTAGGCTTCTTGTGGAAAGTGTGTGTGTTTGTTTTTATTTCCGCCATATATGTGACGTCATGGGTCAAAGCAGACGGGTGGGATCGGACACTTCCGTATTTCCCAACAAAGAACAACCATGGTCCATCACCTAGCAGCCTTCCACATGGCATGTTCCTCCTGCCTCCATTTCATTTTCATTGCAGTCATAATTATATCTTCCATTCCAATCTGTTCTGTGGGGCTGGGAATGTTCATCTCCATTGTTCACTGAGCAACTGCCAGTTTTTGAATTAAAATTCGATGTATCATTTGCATTTTACAAAGCTGCTAATACACACCGATTGTAAGCTTTTCTTTGCAGATACATTGGATGCTTGGTTTTGGTTTACCAAACCACTCACAACCATTTTTCTTTTCATTTCTGCTCCTCTCTGTCCATCCATCTCTAGTTTCCAACTGCCCTAAACACAAAAACTTGTTGATTGGATCTGTGTGTGCATGATTAATTTCTACCAATTTCTATTCAATTTGCTGTTAATACATTAGTTATTTGTTTCTGTGGCATATGGCTCACAGATTCAAGAACTGGTGGTTGCCGAATGGAGGTGAACAATTGAAGAAGGTATAAAGTGTCAAGAACTTGGGAAGTGTATTAGAGGGAAGTGAAAGAAATGAGAAGTGTTATGAGCCTGCCTTGGAACAAAGACATCTCACAAAAAAGCAGAGAAGTGGTACATAGATGTTACTACATCCCAATACTGACTTACGCGTCTGAGACGTGGGTAATTAAGAAAACAGATGTAAGCTCGTTATAGGTATGTGAAATGAAATTTCTCAGAAGTAGGACAGGACTAAAAAGGGGAGAGAGGATGAGGAACAAAAGGATGAGGGAAATATTGAAAGAGAAACTGTTGTAGAGCAGGATAGAAACATCAAGGCTAAGTGGTATGGGCATTTGAAGAGAATGGAAAAAGAGAGGATTCCCAGAAGATACAAAGGAAATTTATGTATTTAATCATATGGCTACGCCCCCTCCCCCATCAGGCTGACTGGTCACCGGATGCTGGTCTTTCAATTTGACCCCACTTCGGCAAGCTGCAGTCGATGAGGATGATGACATCCACATCTACATTTATACTCCACAAGCCACCTACTGGTGTGTGGCAGAGGGCACTTTACGTGCCAGTGTCATTACCTCCCTTTTCTGTTCCAGTTGCGTATGGTTCGCAGGAAGAACGACTGCCGGAAAGCCTCCGTGTGCACTCGAATCTCTCTAATTTTACATTTGTGATCTCCTCGGGGGGTATAAGTGGGGCGAAGCAATATATTCGATACCTCATCCAGAAACGCACCCTCTCTAAACTTGGACAGCAAGCTTCACCGCGATGCAGAGCGCCTCTCTTGCAGAGTCTGACGCTTGAGTTTGCTAAACATCTCCGTAACACTATCACGCTTACCAAATAACCCTGTGACGAAACGTGCCACTGTTCTTTGGATCCTCTCTATCTTCTCCATCAACCCTATCTGCTACGGATCCCACACTGATGAGCAATACTCAAGTATAGGTCGAACAACTGTTTTGTAAGCCACCTCCTTTGTTGATGGACTACATTTTCTAAGGATTCTCCCAATGAATCTCAACCTGGTACCCTCCTTACCAGCAATTAATTTTATATGATGATTCCATTTCAGATCTTTCCGCATGCATACTCTCATATATTTTACAGAAGTAACTGCTACCAGCGTTTGTTCTGCTATCGTATAATCATACATTAAAGGATCCTTCTTTCTATGTATTCGCAGTACATTACATTTGTCTATGTTAAGGGTCAGTTGCCACTCCCTGCACCAAGTGCCTATCCGCTTCAGATCTTCCTGCATTTCACTACAATTTTCTAATGCTGCAACCTCTCTGTATACTACAGCATCATCCGCGAAAGGCTGCATGGAACTATCTACTAGGTTATTTATGTATATTGTGAAAAGCAATGGTCCCATAACACTCCCCTGTGGCATGCCAGAGGTTACTTTAACGTCTGTATACGTCTCTCCATTGAGAACAACATGCTGTGTTCTGTTTGCTAAAAACTCTTCAATCCAGCCACACAGCTGGTCTGATATTCCGTAGGCTCTTACTCTGTTTATCAGGCGACAGTGCGGAACTGTATCAAACGGCTTCCGGAAGTCGAGGAAAATAGCATCTACCTGGGAGCCTGTATCTAATATTTTCTGGGTCTTATGAACAAATAAAGCAAGTTGGGTCTCACACGATCGTTGTTTCCGGAAACCATGTTGATTCCTACAGAATAGATTCTGGGTTTCCAGAAACGGCATGATGCGTGAGCAAAAAACATGTTCTAAAATTTTACAACAGATCGACGTCAGAGATATGGGTCTATAGTCTTGTGCATCTGCTCGACGACCCTTCTTGAAGACTGGGACTACCTGTGCTCTTTTCCAGTCATTTGGAACCTTCCGTTCCTCTAGAGACTTGCAGTACATGGCTGTTAGAAGGGGGGCAAGTTCTTTCACGTGCTCTGTGTAGAATCGAATTGCTATCCCGTCAGGTCCAGTGGACTTTCCTCTGTTTGATTCCAGTCGCTTTTCTATTCCTTGGACACTTATTTCGGTGTCAGCCATTTTTTCGATTGCGCCTAGTCCTTGGGCGGAGAATATTCCCCGACCCAGCCGGGAATCGAACCCGGGCCCAGAGGATTGACAATCCGTCACGCTGACCATTCAGCTACCGGGGGGGACACAAAGGGAATGACCAAGAGGAACATTGAGGGATTGATGGCTGAAAAGTGTGGAGGAGTGTGTTGAAAAATGAAGTGATGATTGGATAGAGTGAACACAGAAAATGGTGGGAAAAGTGGACTAAATGGTGTGGCTTATGTTCCAAACAGGTCCAGCCTGGGGTTGGAAATTGTTCATGATGATGATGAGGAGGGGGAGGAGGATGAGTAGTTTCACGTATGTTACTATGTTACATTTTCTCATGTTGTTCTCTTGTATTCCTAACCTGACTAAGAGGATAATTACATTAGAAAAATTAAGATAGTAACATACTTGTAACTATTACATAATGCGTTTTTATTACAGGCCACTGAAGATGCTTCATAAATAAAAGAAGCAATATGCATGTGGCATAAAACAAACTGCCTTTCATTTAGTTGCAAAGAGGGAACATACCTCCATGAATCTCTCTTCTATTAAAGGAGTGCTCAAAGCTCGTAAGGTACGCATTTTAGAGCCGATGTTTATAGACAATCTTTCCTTGTTTTGGTCCATACTACCTTCTCCCAAAATATGGAAAGCAAAGAGCTGGCAGTAGAAGAGATTTGTTTTGCCTTATCGAAGATGCAGTAGTGCTCATAGCTCTAAAGGTGTGCATTTTAGAGCCCATCATTCCTTGTGGGACATCCTGTATATACACATTTACTACACAAAAAATGTCCTAATTACAAATTAATTAAATCTACAGTATTTACAAAGTGAAGAAGACCACAGACATATCTCCAGTTGTTGAGTGTATATAATTTATGTCTTTGGTGCCATCGGTAACTCATGTGGTTTGCCAGGGTGTGATCATTTTGGGTACACATATTGATATGCTGAAGAGTTTGTCATTCTGCACCACAATCATACATTTTGTCAGTACATCTTCCACTGTTTGTCCTAATTCTGTTTTGCACAGACCAGGTCTTGCAGTGCTCTCCAAAACATGATGGCCAGGATGAGATGCAGTGCATCTCGAGCTGTTCTCAGATAGTGCTGTTCTTCCATATTTCAGCCCATAAGTCTGTTATTGTTACTGTCATCCATCAAAAATGTTGTGTCTTGTAGAAGCAGATAACAGGAGTGAAATCTGCTTGGAAATGCAGAAGCATCCGATCCCGCCCGTCTGCTTTGACCCATGACGTCACAAAAATGGCGTAAACGACCATAAACCACGATTCCAATATGGCGCATATAAAGTCATTACGTACACATTATGAGGATGAAAATACATCGAAAAACAAACATACACACTTCCCACAAAAAGACTAATGACACTATCGGGACGAGTGCGGGAAATGGGGTGTTTTTGGGTGGGGGCAAACTAAATATGAACAAATTTAGACACTCAACCCCATACAAAACCACACAAAACGACGAAAAGAACCGACATCACAAAACTCCCCAAATACCACTAAACACAATATCATCTGGAATCAGACACTTCCCTTGACCTATATAGCTCAACAGCAGCTCCCGATCCCATAAATTAGGATCAAACACTTTTCTTGGCCTATATAGCTCAAAAACATCTCCCGATACCAATATCAACATACACAGCCACACATTGGGATCGAACAGTTCCCTTGACCTGCGCACTGTTAATTTTATCTGTCATATCCATTCCTGAACAAAAACAACATCCGATTAATTTTACTAAAATTACCACACAACGTACAGCGAACAACACTAAATTAACCTTCACACAAAATCGTTAACTCAATGAAACGAATTCCACTACAAACACAGCCGACATTCGAACAATTATGGATAATGAGCAAAAGGAAACTGAGCCCATTAAACCACACAAACGAAAACCCTGAACATACCACCAGAGAGCACAACAAACCACAACATGATGACATCTGCAAACACACCACACTCACAAAGCAAACTCCGCGCCGACATGACGTCACACATGACAACACCCTTACGTCATGGGTCAAAGCCGACGCGTGAGATCGGACACTTCTGTCGACCCATCTGCTTTCATCAAATGCAGGAATGTCCTCATGTACAAGAAGATAGGGATTAACTGCTATTTTCATAAACTCATTCTTGAGAGCAGTTTCTTGCTGCAAAAATGAGGTAGCTATGTGACTAATAATAGGCAATCACAAAACTGGAATGTTGCACACAGTATGGCTGAACTGCAGGATTACAAGTCTGGTGTGTGGGCTGTTGATCCATTATTTTGCTGTTCATGCTGTATATTAGTGAGCTTACAGAGAGAGTTCCAAGCTTCAGCAACACTCTAATCAGGGACACCAATCTTAACTCCAAATTTTCTCCCTAATTAGCTGTTATTTTGTTAAGGGAAGCCCATGCACAATATATAAAATGAATGTCAATCTGTTCAGTGTAAAATGCTGTATTACAATAACTTTAAGCGGAAATATTACAGTGCTGCTTCAAATACTTACAGAACATTCAGAATGTTAAACATTGAACATTAACATGTATCATTCCACCATGAGGCTAATTTCTGACATAATTATATTTAACTGTTCTTTTGCTTTAGTCAACAGTTTTTTGTCATTCTTAACAATTTCAAAAGAACAAAATTCATGAGAAATGTAACTATAAGTAACAACTTAGCCATTTCACCGTGAACTAATTGTTATTGATATGTGCTAGCTATGGGTATTTTTACACAATATTTCTAATTGATCGCATAATGTAATAGGATTGATAAAAAGAGTCTACTCACCAAGTGGCGGCAGGAGAAATCGTATACGAAGGTAAGGAAATGTGCAATCTTTCAGAGCCAGTGATCCCTTCTTCTGGCAGATGGGTTGAAGGGGAAGGAAGAGGGGTAAAGGGAAAGGACTGGCAAGATTTAGGGAAAGGGGGGGGGGGCGGTTGGAAAAGTCGCCCAGATCCTGGATCAGGGTAGACTTACTCGATAGGATGAGAAGGGAAGAATAATTGGTGGGGACAGCACCAGACAAGATTTGAAAACCTGAGAGTTTAAAGGTGGAAGATAGGGTAATAAGTAGGACAAGCAGTTACTGATAGCATTCAGGAGTTGTCAACAGCAGAGAGCTAAGTGTGTTGTGTGTGGTAGAGGTGGTGGTGGTGGGGTGGATAGACAGGTCAGAAAATAAAAGATACAGCAGCTCACAAACATTCTCATGCCGCCCTCACTGGATGTAATTACACCACCAGCCTAATTCAAAAGCAGAGTTCCCAGACCATCACATCCAATCCTGATACTGCTGACCCCTCCAAAAGACAACATAGGTGCACACCTATCGTCACTCAGCGTTATCGTGGTCTCGGAAAATATTAACCAGCTACTTCAACAAAGATGTGTCTTCTTAAAACCGTGCTGTGAAATGAGAGCCATCCTGTCTGAGATTTTGCCCACCACACCTAGAACAGCTGTTTGTTGCCCTCTCAGTTTCTGCAATATACTTGTCAGACCCTATGCTCCTTCTGCACCCATCTCCCTATCCTATGGCTCCTACCCCTGTGACTGTCCCCACTGCAAGGCTTACCCTATGCATGCTCCTACCACCACCCATACCAGCCTTGTAGCTGTCAAAACATACACTATCAAAGGGAGGGCCACCTGTGAAATGACACATCATGTACTGCCTGTTATGTAAACATTCTTCCCCGACACAGCAGTTTCTCAAATCTCAACTGGTGGGAACTGGCATCACATGTCCTTAGTTCTCACCACCGCCCCGGTAGCTGAGTGGTCAGCGTGACAGACTGTCAATGCTAAGGGCCCGGGTTCGATTCCCGGCTGGGTCGGAGATTTTCTCCGCTCAGGGACTGGGTGTTGTGTTGTCCTAATCATCATCATTTCATCCCCATCGACGCGCAGGTCGCCGAAGTGGCGTCAAATCGAAAGACCTGCACCAGGCGAACGGTCTACCCGACGGGAGGCCCTAGCCACACGACATTTCCATTTTTACCACCCACCTGGCCCTAATTTATGTTAATTAATAATTTTGTGGAAAGCAAAGTTGCCAGTCACCATATAGCGGAGATGGTGAGCCACAGACAGGCACAACAAAAAGACTGTCACAAATAAAGCTTTTGGCCACTAAGGCCTTCGTCAAAATTACTTGACAAACACACACATACCCACTCACGCAAACTCAACTCACACACACATGACTGCAGTCTCAGGCAGCTGAGGCCACACTGCGAGCAGCACCACCAGTGCATGATGGGAGGGGTGACTTGGTGGGGGTGAGGAGGGGGAGGGACAGTAGGATGGGGGTAGCGGACAGTGATGTGCTGTTGGGGAGCACACAGGGATGAGGTAGAAAGAGGGTAGGGCAGCTATGTGCAATCGTGATGTTAGACTGAGGGCAGTGGAGAGATGGAGGGAAGCAGGAAAGGAGAGAAGTAAAAAGACTGTGTGCGATGGAGGAATGAGGGCTGTGTAGTGCTGGAATGGGAACAGAAAAGGGGCTGGATGGGAGAGTACTGTGACTAACAAAGGTTGGGGCCAGGGTGGTCATGGGAACGTAGGATATATTGTTGGGAAAGTTCCCACCTGAGCATTTCAGAAAAGTTGGTGTTGGTGGGAAGGATCCATATGGCACAGGTTGTGAAGCAGTCATTGAAATGAAGGAAATCATGTTTGGCAGCGTGCTCAGCAACAAGGTTGTCCACTTGTTTCTTGGCCACAGTTTGTAGGTGGCCATTAATGTGGACAGACTGCTTGTTGATTGTCATGCCCACAGTGGTTGCAGCTTAGCTTATAGACCTCAGGTTTCACAGGTAGCCCTGCCTTTGATGGGATAGGTGTGTTTGTGGCCGAACTGGAGTAGGTGATTGTGGGAGGATGTATGGGAAAAGTCCTGCATCTAGGTCTATTGCAGGAGTGTGAGCCATGAGGTAAGGGGTTGGGAGCAGGGGTTGTGTGGGGATGGATGAGTATATTGTGTAGCTTTGATGGACGGCAGAATACTACTGTCGGAGGGGTGGGAAGGATAGTGGGCAGGACATTTCTCACTTCAGGCACGACAAGAAGTAGTTGAAACCCTGGTGGAGAATGTAATTCAGTTGCTCCAGTACTTGACGGTACTGAGATACGAGGGGAATGCTCCTCTGTGGCTGGGCGGTGGGACTTTGTGAGGTGGCGGAGACTGGAGAGTTAAGGAACGGGAGATTTGTTTTTGAATAGTGTTAATTAATGTTTCTTAATTTCTTCTGTCTCAGCATTTCTTCTCAGCAGCTGTTCCATTTTTTCACTTCCACACTCCCATTTAATACTGTATGTATTCTGTTTTCTGACTTGTCTATTCCTCCCTCCTCCATTCCCCTCTCCCCTCCACTGCCACTACCACCACCACCACCACATACAATGCACTTTGCTCTTGTTAAGGCCTGTATGATATTTGTCAGTAATCTCTTGTTTTGCTTATTACCTACCTTCCACCTTTAAGCTCTCAGGTTTTCAAATCTTGTCTGGTGCAGTCTCCAACAATCTTTCCTTCCCATCCCATCCAATAAGTCTGCCCTGACCCAATGTTCTGGACGACTTTTCTGAACTTTCCTCATTTCCTAAACCTTGCCAGTCCTTTCCCTTCACCCCTCTTCCTTCTCCTTCCCCCTTTTGCTAGAAGTAGCAGCCACTGGCTTCAAAAGCTTGCACATTTCCTTTACCTTTATTTTTTTTTTCTCCTGCTGCCACTTGATGAGAAGATTTTTTTTATCTACCCTATTACAATATATTTTCAAAAATTGGTTACTTTCATTTATGATTAATCACACTGCCATTTAACTTGCTAATGAGTTAAATACGATATTATTACTTCAATGATAATATTGGTACAACAAACAACTAATTTGTGTGTCAATTGTGAATTATTGACATCTGTATCGATACTCTGCAAACCATTCTTAAGTGCATGGAAGAGGGTATGTCCCACCGTACCAGCTATTACCATTTTTTCCCCATTCCATTCACATATCGAGATCAGAAAGGATCATTGTTTAAGTGTTTCTGCGCATGCTGTAATTAATCTAATCTTATCCTCACAATCCCTATGTGAGCGATACGTAGGAGGTTGTAGTATATTCCTAGAGTAATCACTTGAAGAGTTAGAAATGATAAAATTATCTGCAAGATGGGAGCTACGACAAGACAATGCGTGCCCGCACACATGTGCCATCGCCATGGAAAAATTACACAAACTAAGGCATGAATTGTTGCCACACCTGCCTTATTCACCTGATATGGCTCTGTCAGACTTCCATCTGAAAATTTTTCTTGGTGGTTGAAGATTCACTTCAAATGAAGAACTGATAGCCAGAGTTGACAACTATTTTGCAGGCCTGGAGGAAACTCATTTTCAAGATGGGATGAAGGCACCGGAACATTGTTGGACCAAGTGCATTAATCTACAAGGAGACTACATTGAAAAATAAAAAAAAGTTTTAGTGATGTAGGTACTTTCTTTCTATTCCATTCCGAGAAGTTTTCAAACCACCCTCGTGGATGAGGAACCACAGAGGGTCTATAACACTTCCTTTTGAAACTCCAGATGTCACTTCCGTTTTACTCGATGACTTTATATCGATTACTACATACTGTAACCTTTATAACAGGAAATCATGAATCCGGAGCCACAAGTAAGGCGATATTCTGTAGGCACACAATCTGATTAGAAGTTTCTCAAGAGGAACATTGTGACAACCTTCTGGAAATATAGAAATATGGAATCAGTTTGAGATTGCTACTGGCAGTACTCATTACTTAGTGCGAATAAAGAGCTAGTTGCATGTCGGCTTTTTGTCAATAAACTGATTTCTTTTAGATAGCTGGTAATGTTCGAAAATGGTATACATTCCAAAATCTTACTGCAAATCGACATTAGTGACACGAGTCTGTAGGTCAGTGGATTACTCCTATTTCCTTTCTCACATATCAGTGTGACTTGTGCAACTTTCCAGCCTTCAGGTACAGATTTATCTACATCTACACCCATACTCCGCAAGCCACCTGACGGTGTGTGGCGGAGAGTACCTTGAGTATCTCTATCGGTTCTCCCTTCTATTCCAGTCTCGTATTGTTCGTGGAAAGAAGGATTGATGGTATGCCTCTGTGTGGGTTCTAATCTCTCTGATTTTATCCTCATGGTCTTTTCACGAGATATACATAGGAGGGAGCAATACACTGCTTGACTCCTCGGTGAAGGTATGTTCTCGAAACTTCAACAAAACCCCGTACTGAGCTACTGAGTGTCTCTCCTGCATAGTCTCCCACTGGAGTTTATCTATCATCTCCGTAACGCTTTCGCGATTACTAAATGATCCTGTAACGAAGTGCGCTGGTCTCCGTTGGATCTTCTCTATCTGTTCTATCAACCCTATCTGGTCCGGATCCCACACTGCTGAGCAGTATTCAAGCAGTGGGCGAACAAGTGTACTGTAACCTACTTCCTTTGTTTTCGGACTGCACTTCCTTTACCGATGATCAACTTTATATGATCATTCAATTTTAAATCACTCCTAATGCGTACTCCCAGATAATTTATGGAATTAACTGCTTCCAGTTGCTGATCTGCTATATTGTAGCTAAATGATAAAGGATCTTTCTTTCTATGTATTCGCAGCACATTACACTTGTCTACATTGAGATTCAATTGCCATTCCCTGCACCATGCGTCAATTCACTGCAGATCCTCCTGCATTTCAGTACAATTTTCCATTGTTACAACCTCTCAATATACCACAGCATCATCCACAAAAAGCCTCAGTGAACTTTCGATGTCATCCACAAGGTCATTTATGTATATTGTGAATAGCAACGGTCCTACGACACTCCCCTGTGGCACACCTGAAATCACTCTTACTTCGGAAGACTTCTCCCATTGAGAATGACATGCTGCGTTCTGTTATCTAGGAACTCTTCAATCCAATCACACAGTTGGTCTGATAGTCCATATGCTCTTACTTTGTTCATTAAACGACTGTGGGGAACTGTATCGAACGCCTTGCAGAAGTCAAGAAACACGGGATCTACCTGGAAACCTGTGTCTATGGCCCCCTGAGTCTCGTGGACGAATAGCATGAGCTGGGTTTCACACGATCGTCTTTTTCAAAACCCATGCCGATTCCTACAGAGTAGATTCCTAGTTTCCGGAAAAGTCATTATACTCGAACATAATACGTGTTCCAAAATTCTACAACTGATCGACGTTAGAGATATAGGTCTATAGTTCTGCACATCTGTTCAACGTCCCTTCTTGAAAACAGGGATGACCTGTGCCCTTTTCCAACCCTATGGAACGCTACGCTCTTCTAGAGACATACGGTACACCGCTGCAAGAAGGGGGGCAAGTTCCTTCGCGTACTCTGTGTAAAATCGAACTGGTATCCCATCAGGTCCAGCGGCCTTTCCTCTTTTGAGCAATTTTAATTGTTTCTCTATCCCTCTGTCATCTATTTCGATATCTACCATTTTGTCATCTGTGCGCCAATCTAGAGAAGGAACTACAGTGCAGTCTTCCTCTGTGAAACAGCTTTGGAAAAAGACATTTAGTATTTCGGCCTTTAGTCTGTTATCCTCTGTTTCAGTACCATTTTGGTCACAGAGTGTCTGGACATTTTGTTTTGATCCACCTACCACTTTGACATAAGACCAAAATTTCTTAGGATTTTCTGCCAAGTCAGTACATAGAACTTTACTTTCGAATTCATTGAACGCCTCTCGCATGGCCCTCCTCACATTACATTCCGCTTCGCGTAGTTTTTGTTTGTCTGCAAGGCGTTGGCTATGTTTATGTTTGCTGTGAAGTTCCCTTTGCTTCCGCAGCAGTTTTCTAACTCGGTTGTTGTACCAAGAGCGATCACCCGTATACGATTCCCAATTGCTGAGTAAGCTGATAATGGTCAGTCTCCTCCGCAGATGGCGGCAGCGGCGGTGGCTGCGCCGGGCCCATCGGCACCCCCGTCCGGACGGGCGCAGCCCGTGGCGTGCCCGCAGTGCGGCGACTTCTGGAGGGTGGGCTCCCTGTTCGTCCGCGACTCCTGCGGCCACCGCAAGTGCCGCTGTTGCGTCATCGTCGAGGGTAACGAGTGCGGCACCTGCAACCTGCGGGCCGAAGCTGGCGGCAGCGTGGGCGGCTCGCCCCCAGCCGAGCCGAGCCCAGCGACATCTGCAAAGGAAACAGCAGGTGAGGGTACTCTTTGGTCTCTCTCTCTCCTTCCACTAGCATGTAGCGGCAAGATATCACATTGTGTAAAGTTATAGAAGCTAATCACCTACACCAGGGTGTGTACGAGGGCAAGAAAACAAAATTCCCTGTTTTTACCCACTTAAAAATACATTTTTTCCAGGGTGAAAATACCCTATACTCGAGGTGAAGAATTAAAAGTTTTTCATGTTTACAGACAAATGGAAAAACTGGTAGAACCTGATCTCTGGGAAGATCAGTTGAAACTTCTGGGCGGAGAGGCCGTGGTAAATATATAAAATTTCCACCTAACATTTCGTCTCCATCTGCGGGAGACATCTTCTGAGGTCATCCGGCTACTGCCACTGAGGCTCCAGATACTCTTGCATTTATAGAGCGCACCATCATTCGTCATGTGATGCTGACAGTATGCCTATCTTTGGAAGGCGTCATCATTCTCGATTAAGAGTAATCGATTGTCATTCTGCTGGCGCAACGTCGACATTCGTATTTTGTCTAACTTTAAAACTTCCTTTTTTCTATTAAAATTGTTATGGTGTTTGTGAATCTCTATTGCTTCTCTATACATGCGCGCATGATAATGGGATGTTCATGCTAGAACAAGCAAGTTCGTGCTTGACAACCATTCTGGCACGAACATCCCATTAGCCTCAGTGGCAGTAGCCGAATGACTTCAGAAGATGTCTCCCGCAGATGGAGACGAAACGTTAGGTGGAAATTTTATATATAGACCACGGCCTCTCAGCCCGGAAGTTTCAACTGAAGACAACACCGGCTGTGAAAACCTACATTGTATGATTCTCGGAAGATCAGTTTGGATTCCGTAGAAATGTTGGAACACATGAGGCATTATTGACCCTATGACTTATCTCAGAAGATAGATTAAGGAATGGCAAACCTACATTTCTAGCATTTGTGGAGTTAGAGAAAGCTTTTGATATTGTTGACTGGAATACTCTCTTTAAAATCATGAAGATGGCAGGAGTCAAATACATGGAGTGAAAGGCTATTTAAAATTTGTGCAGAAACCAGATGGCAGTAAGAAGAGTGAAGGGGCACGAAACGGAAGTAATGGTTGAGAAGGTAGTGAGACAGGATTGTAGCCTATTCCGGATGTTGTTCACTGTGTATATTGAGCAAGCATTAAAGTAAACAAAAGAAAAATCTGGAGTAGGAATTAAAGTTTAGGGAGAAGAAATAAAAACCTTGGTTTTGCCAATGACATTGTAATTCTGTCAAGAGACAGAAAACGACCTGGAAAAACAGTCGAACAGAATGGACAGTGTGTTGAAAAGAGGATATAAGATGAACGTCAACAAAAGCAAACGAGGATAATGGATTGTAGTCAAATCAAATCAGGTGTCCTGATGGAATTTGATTAGGAAATGAGACACTTAAAATAGTAGATGAGTTTTGCTATTTTGGGAGCAAAATAACTGATGATGGTCGTAGTAGAGAGGATATAAAATGTAGGCTGGCTATCGTAAGGAAACCGTATCTAAAGAAGAGAAATTTTTAACATCAGGTATAGATTTAAGTGCTGCAACAAAAGAGACTTTCCAAAACAGCTGTAAAACTTATCAGTCCTTTCAATGGTATGAGTTTTATACACCAGTGTAGAACTTCCCAGCACTTAAGGAAACAAAACCCAGCAAAAAACAGCTTATTTTGGAAAGATCATTGATGTGTGTCAACATGTACGCTGCATATTTTTGTATTAAAAAAGTATAAGTGAGAATTCCACCAAGTAGAACACGGCAGCTTCTAAAGTACTGGAAACGAGATTGCAATGCGCTTTTGTCAGCCAATTGCAGCTCATGTCATATGATCTTGCCAGCCGATAGCAGTATCACTGTTAAGTAGCATGAACAGAAATCGGGAAAGTTAATGGTTTAAATTAATATACATTCAGTATAGCTACAAGAAAAGCTAAGCTTTCACATTTAATATTGGTCATCAAACATTTTTTGCTGCTTTTCTCCAAGTGTGTGGTGAGATCCTAAGAACAAATCTTAAACTGTAACAGCTGAATATTTATGACAGGCACGATGATAGATTTCACTGCTGCACCACTGAACATTTTGTGTGTTACCTCGCTGAATTCGTGTTCTGTTGAGCACTTCGACTTTTCCATAGAAAAGCCAGTTATGTGTGAAATTGCTCTAGGGCTCATTTCACACTTTTTTTGAAGCTTAATTATACTTTTTGCCATTGTTATTGCATAATTTGTAATCTATAAAAGAACTAAAATAAATATGAAGAATTAACCTCGAAGCTAGCTCTTTTTTAACGTATGATACTCTGTGGGGTATATAAAACACAAATGTGCCAGTAAAATTTTAAATAATGGAAAAATATTTTTCTAAGTGGCAAGTTCTGAGTGTTAAGTTATAAATGTCAGTCAAACACTCCGTGATTTAAGAAATTCAATGCACGTTCTCACATGTGAATGATTCATCCTGTGTAAAAGAGAGTTTGCTTTGAAAGCAATACTTCTCAAACAATCATTCACAATATTTTCATTCAACCCTGTAGATATGTAAACAGTTGTGACATAATGCTTGTGGAAAGCAATTTGTTATTTCAGAGTATTGCATAGTCTTCATCCTAAAGCCTTTGAAAGATTTTGCTGTTGGTAGATGCTTGTGTATGCACTGTTTTTTGATGTTGCAGATGGCACATTTTCTCTGAAACTGAAGTTCCATTTTAGTGTTATTATCTTGTTTTTGTTTTATTGTTGCAGTATTATTCCACAGTAGTGGGCTAAAGTAAAATTCTTTGTTGAAGAATCAGTTCTTACCAGTCAAAATTACAAAAATTTAACGGAAACTTAAACAATGAAAAATCTGCAGAATTCTAAAAAATTTCCATGTTTTCCTTGCATGAAAAAATATTGGGCTTTTTCCTGGATAACCTGAGGCATATACATCATGTACGCTCTGGCTCTGAGAGCTGTTATAAAGTTAAGAACTGTAGATATAGTGAATATATACAGTTTGCGGTGCCTGTGTTATTCTGATTACGATGCAAAGTTCCTTTGGACGTGCATGTTTATCCAAAGAAACAGACACTTCGGTGACTGTGGCCATTATGAAAAACATTAAATGTATTCACAATTGTGCATAATGAGAACCATCAGCTGTAGAATGGAATGATGACATGCAAGTTACAATGTCAAAACAACAAAAATCCTTTAAATACCAATACAACATTTTTTGTCAATTTTTTACAACAAATTGTACAAAACACAATGTGTTTCCAAGAGATGCTCAATGAGCTTGTGATTTGAAATGGCATTTATTCATAGTATGTAAGTTATAGTACATAACTGTTTATAAAACTCACCAAATAAGGGCTTAAATAAAATGTAATATGGCAACTTCCAAGTTCTGCTCATGGTGTATATGCCATGTAGTTGTGACATAGGACAGATAGGCCGAAATGGCTGAACCTTTGGGAGGCCCATAAGATCTGTATTTTGCAGCAGTCACACCCCCAGATCTCTGGCATGTAGAGCTTAACCGGAATTTCAAGGCACAGCCTTAACTACTACCTGTTGGAAAAGCATCAGTCAGTATAAGCAGTCCCAAAAAAATTAACTCTCAATATGTAAATTCATGTGATAATTACTCGAATTGCATCCTGATAATTTAAATTCTGAAATCAATTATTGATAAATTTATTGTAATATATAATTTGGGGCTGCTGTGCCTCAGGGCCTGTAGTTATGAGGGCCGTTCAATAAGTAATGCCCAACTTTTTTTTAAAAAAAAGTCATTAATATACATAGACAAATGCCCTTGTTGGTGCTTCACATTTGAATTTTGTTCTGTGTGCTGATGATGTTTCGAACCGTTCTGGCAGGTGACAGAGCCGTAGTACAGTGTCAAAATGGCATCTACATATGACTCACATTACAAACAGTGTGGTTTTATCGAATGCTTGTGTGCAGAAAAAGAAACCGTGGTGAACAATCATAAACATTTGTGTGCAGTGTACGACGATGCTGCAGTTGATAGGAGTAAAGTTGGGTGATGGGTAAAGAAAGTTACAGCCTCAGGAAATGCAGAAACAGAGCTCCACGATCAGCCACACTCGGGACGTCCTGTCAAAGCCACTGCTCCAAACATGCTGAATCGTGCGGATGCCACTATTCGTGCCGAACGGTGTATCACAGCTTGACAATTGGCTCTACGGTTGTCTGTCAGCATTGGAAGTGTGTCCTCAGTGACTGAGACTCCCGGATATTCAAAGAGGTGTTCATGATGGGTTCCACAAATGCTCACAGCGGGCCAAAAGATTCAGAGAAAAGCCATTTCATCTGAATGGTTAGAACTTATAGATTCTCTATGGGGAACACACTTTGAAGATGATGAGAGTATTGGTTGTGCAGTGAAAACATGGCTATGTCTACAGGACAAGAGCTTTTACCAACAGGGAATACATGGTCTTCCATAACATTGACGTACAGCCATAGAATGTGATGGAGATTACGTAGAAAAATAGGACATGGACAACACATGTTGATGTATGTTGTCATCAAACTCTGACTCTTAACAATAAATATGTGCTGAGGATAACAAATGTAGGCCATTACTTATTGAATGATCCTCGCACAAGCTGTGCCTGCATTTCACTACACTAAAAAACATCATTCAGCTATTGCAGTTTTGTTAATGACACCAAAGAAGTGCTGTACCTCGCCCCAAACAAAACAAAACAAAACAAAAACTGGAGCCACACTTATGACACCACAGTTGCAGATCACTATGCCAAGCACAAAATGAAATATATGAACATGTAAACAGTTTCTAAGGAAATAACAAATATGCTTACAATTTGAAATGAGACAGACAAGGAATCAAAATCTGAATCTGTAAAATGAAATAGAATGTTTCAAATACAAGTATTGCTTGTAACTTGGAAAGGATAAGTAAAATCTGTTATTGATAAGTTTTTTTACAAAAAAGAATAATATGATAAGGTGCTATTTAATTAACATGCAAAGGACCAGAGAGAGAGCAAATGAACATCAAATGGGGAAAGAAAAAATTTCTGCTGAAGCCACTTTTTCTCTTGTCTAACCAGAGTTTTGTCTGTTTTGTGATGTAAAAAACATTCAATTTCTTCTAGGGCATTTGTGTGATGCCCTTCGGTGATGAATGTAATATTTCATTCTTTCGTCAATAGATTAATACGTTGTTATTACCTGTAAGATGACATCCTGAAACATTCAAAATAGTAATGTAAGTGTGCTCCCTGAAACACACACAGAAATTGTGCCCTATCTGCCCAATATAATAGTCTTGGGAAGACCACATTTCAACTCTCTATGCCAAGCACAAAATGAAATATATGAATGTGTAAACAGTTTCTAAGGAATTCTTGTCAGACTTTTATGGAGATATGAAACCAATGTTTCCACTGTGCAAAAACGTACTTTCACATAGATCTTTCGAAATACTTTTGCAGTCATATCACGGAAGGTGCCATAGCACAGCGTGAGTCAGACTTAACTGACATTTTTGACTTGAGTAGTTGTGAGTGAATCAGCAAAGTGGCGGGGCATGATTGGGCTCATTGTTTTCCTTACAGCAGCAGTTTAGTTAAAACAGAGAGATGGATTGTACAACATCGTACATTTCTCGTAGAGACATTCTTTAGAAATGCAAAATCTGTGACCACCACTCAGGAATTTCTGCCTCCAATTCGATGTTCCACATAATGGTGCAATTCTGATCCACGATACCATTTTGCTACAGGTTAAGAACTTTTGTGAGACAGGTTCTCCATTGAAGAAGAAGCCAGGAGGCAGGGGAAAGACAACCACACCACCTGATAACATTGATATGAAGGTGGTATCTGTACAGATACCATACTGAAATTACAATGAAATCAGATCTTTAGCTGCTTGCAGGCATTGATAAATATCTAGGGGGACAGTTGAAAAATGTGTGCCCCGACCAGGACTCGAACCAGGGACCTCCTGCTTGCATGGGAGTTGCTTTATCCGACTGAGCCACCGAGGACACAGAGGATAGTGCGACTACAGGGACTTATCTCTGGCATAGTCCCCATGAGACCCACACTTTCCAACTTTCTGTCCACACACTACATTTGAGCAATGTGAGTGCATCTGCACTGAAGAAGATCATTGGCTGGTAAGGCTTATCTGTATGAATTCATTGTAATTTCATTCTTTGAGAGCTTCCAGATCACCAATGGTATCTGTACAGATAAGGCTTACTGGCCAACGATCTTCTTCAGTGCGGATGCACTCAGATTGCCCGAACTCTTACAGGAATTGGTAGACTGACTGCCAGACAATCATTCTTCCCGTATTCTGTATGTGAATGGAACAGTAAGAAACCCCATAACTGGTACAATAGGACGTAACCTCTGTGAAGCACTTCACGGTGGTTTGCAGAGTACGGATGTAGATGTAGAAATGATATTGGCTCTCAGTTTACATTATTCACTTTATACTACTGCTCTGTATACAGTTTGTTTCACCAGTTTTCTAATGCACAGTTTGGTTAGTTGTTGTTATCTGTGCTGGTCCTGTTTCACCATAGTGGAGATTATACTAAAACAAGTTTTCCATACAGGTGGGCCTGCGGCTTTAGCGACATGCAACAGTGAGGCCACTACTGCCGGAGCAACCACTGGGCAGTCCCCTGTACCCGAGACACCAGCTAGCAGCACACAGGTAAAGGCTTGTCAAGTGCTGCTTCTTTTTATTTGTGACTGTGCAGCCAGTGGACTTGAAATGTTGCAAAGGGTGGGTGGAACACGTTCAATTACGAGGTGCATTCAAGTTCTAAGGCCTCCGATTTTTTTTCTAATTAACTACTCACCCGAAATTGATGAAACTGGCGTTACTTCTCGACGTAATCGCCCTGCAGACGTACACATTTTTCACAACTCTGACGCCATGATTCCATGGCAGCGGCGAAGGCTTCTTTAGGAGTCTGTTTTGACCACTGGAAAATCGCTGAGGCAATAGCAGCACGGCTGGTGAATGTGCGGCGACGGAGAGTGTCTTTCGTTGTTGGAAAAAGCCAAAAGTCACTAGGAGCCAGGTCAGGTGAGTAGGGAGCATGAGGAATCACTTCAAAGTTGTTATCACGAAGAAACTGTTGCGTAACGTTAGCTCGATGTGCGGTTGCGTTGTCTCGGTGAAACAGCACATGCGCAGCCCTTCCCGGACGTTTTTGTTGCAGTGCAGGAAGGAATTTGTTCTTCAAAACATTTTCGTAGGATGCACCTGTTACCGTAGTGCCCTTTGGAACACAATGGGTAAGGATTACACCCTCGCTGTCCCAGAACGTGGACACCATCATTTTTTCAGCACTGGCAGTTACCCGAAATTTTTCTGGTGGCGGTGAATCTGTGTGCTTCCATTGAGCTGACTGGCGCTTAGTTTCTGGATTTAAAAATGGCATCCACATCTCATCCATTGTCTCAACCGAGGAAAAGAAAGTCCAATTCGTGCTGTCGTTTCGCATCAACATTGCTTGGCAACATGCCACACGGGCAGCCGTGTGGTCGTCCGTCAGCATTCGTGGCACCCACCTGGATGACACTTTTTGCATTTTCAGGTCGTCATGCAGGATTGTGTGCACAGAACCCACAGAAATGCCAACTCTGGAGGCGATCTGTTCAACAGTCATTCGGCGATCCCCCAAAACAATTCTCTCCACTTTCTCGATCGTGTCGTCAGACCGGCTTGTGTGAGCCCGAGGTTGTTTCGGTTTGTTGTCACGCAATGTTCTGCCTTCATTAAACTGTCGCACCCACGAACGCACTTTCGACACATCCATAACTCCATCACCACATGTCTCCTTCAACTGTCGATGAATTTCAATTGTTTTCACACCACGCAAATTCAGGAAACGAATGATTGCACACTGTTCAAGTAAGGAAAACGTCGCCATTTTAAGTATTTAAAACAGTTCTCATTCTCGCTGCTGGCAGTAAAATTCCATCTGCCGTACAGTGCTGCCATCTCTGGGACGTATTGACAATGAACGCGGCCTCATTTTAAAACAATGTGCATGTTTCTATCTCTTTCCAGTCCGGAGAAAAAAAATCGGAGGCCTTAGAACTTGAATGCACCTCGTGCTTCCAGTTTGCTCTGTTGCTGCAGTGAAACATGAGAGAGTCATCATCTCCAACCCATACTCCACTGATATTAGATTTAGTACTTCATCATAGTACCAGCAATAAAGCCCTATTAACCATCTTGCAACTCTAGATTCCCTGAAAATTCTAGATTGTAAACTAAGTTAAGGAATTTTGTTATTAGTGATATTGCCTAAGAATTAATCAGTTTTTGTTAACTAATAGATAACAGTTTGCAGTTCTTAAAACTGACAATATTGTATATCTAGGCCTAACATTAAACTTAATGTACTTAAGTCTACTGTTTCTTGTTTAAGGTCACCAGAGCCATAATGAGGTGATCCTGCATCACTGGCAGTTTTACCAAACCTGTCCCCTCCCGCCCTCTTTAATGTAAAACTATATTTCTGCAATTTTTTCTTCATAGGTGTAGCAACTTCTACAATCTTGTAAAAAAAGTTTAGTAAAAATGAAGTATTACTGTAAAATATTACTTAAATGAACTCTAATGATGAAAAATACCACACTACAACAAGTTAAGTGTATCATTGTTATAATAAATTACAAATTATATAAACTTTCCTAAAAAATTAAAAATTAAATAAAATCTATGTAATATTGTTGATGACATCTGTGGTATATTGGTTGTAGTGTGGTGTGCAATGAAGAACAAATCTTATTCACTCCTTATAAAATATTAGTAGTACAGAAATTATTAATTAGAAATAAGAGAAACTGAGTCACAATTAAGAGTTAAGAAAATATCCACTTGCAGGAATTGTGCTTTTATTATAATTTTTATTGCACTGTGTGAAGCATAGTGCTGATTGCGTCATTCAAATCAAGTTTAGTTTCTGTCTTGTATTTTGTCGCCAGGATAGATAAATTTCGCAGCCTGATTTCACTTCTTTCGACTTAGATGAACCGAGATTATGTGTCTGTAGGCAGAGCAACTAACAATGTCACAGAAGGCTTATTCTTGAATATTTTTTATTTATACAGCGCGTTGTATGAAGGTAAACTCGGAAGAGCCACATTCCATTCTTTAGTCAGCAGAAGTCAGCCGAAATCCAAAACTGTTGGTCGAATGGAACATTTGCTTCTGTCTCTGCTCACCAAACTTTGAGATCCTACAATACTGCAGTGAAGTGACTGCAAGAACTCCACTGTTGGACATGAGTGAGGTGTGTCATAGAGGTCGCAGACGGAGTGAGTATGAGTCCAACATTGAGGGTTTCATACATTAGAAATCAAGGTGCCACTGCTAATCAGTACTGTAATGGGCCCATTCCTTCACACACACACACACACACACACACACACACACACACACACACAGCTGTAAGGTGATTCTACATGTAAAAAAGAAAAACCAAAGAAGTCCTATGAAGATGTTTCTGATTTTCAATCATTACGGAACTGGAGGGGGTTGAAGAGTACACACATCCATAAATGATTTATGAAGACAGATGTTAATATTACTAACTGAAATGCCACGTAGGTGCTGTGGTGGACAGAATAACGGTGTTACAGATGACTGATTCATCGTACAGGATGTTGTGGGGGTTCTCCAACAGATGGCAGCTCTGTGATGTCAAACCAAGGGAACCCCTGCCAAGAATACGCAGTGTGCAGTCGTGGCTCAGATCAGTCAGCACATGAGGCAGTGTGCCTATCGTGCTTGAATCTTGTTTAATTGGGCAAGTTCATTGTGCCCACGAATACCAACATGCTGCATATGTTCACCTGTGCTGAATACGCACACATGTTGTCTGTATTTGGGTACCGTAATGGCCGTGCCTATTTGGCTGGGACAGAATACTGGAGACATTTACCTGATTGACAAATCACCTGTGCCAGGGTATTTCCTAGGGTTTTTCAAATGTTACATAAACCTGGAACACTCCCCAGTGTGCAAGTAACGTCAGAACATGAGGCTGTCCAGTCAGTTGAGGAAAGGGGAGACGTTACTGAAATGGCACAACAGAGTCCCACCACCAGAACATGACACATTAGCCAATAGTTCGATAGCCCACAAATGCGAATGTAGTGTATATTACATTCTGAGGGTTTGTACCAAAGCAGTTTGCATCCTGTGGAACATCTTTATCCAGGTCACTCAGTAAACAGACGAAAATTTTGTGATTGGTTGGCTGTACACACGGATGTCATGCAATACACTTTATTTACCAATAAGGCTTCATTTACATGCAATGGCACCATGAAAACCCACAGTTCTCATTCATGGGCAATGGAGAACCGATATGACACTAGGAAAACAAGAATCAAAGTTTAATTCTCAGTGAAAGTCTGCTGTGATATGACTGATGACCTGGTGGTAGGGACTGTGTTGCTGCCAGATCGTGTGACAGGTGCAGCAATCCACATTTCATTATTGAAGACCTACCTGAACTTTTGGAAGAAATAACAGTAGTAGAGCAACAGTGGAAAATGTATTTGCAACATAATGGATCACCTATTCACTGTACCAGCAAGTATCCCAGTATCTGGATAACGCAGATCCTCAACAGTGGGTTGTCCATGATGGACCCATTAACTGCCCTGCCAGATGACCTGACCTAACCCCATTGGACTTCTGTTTACAGGACTGGTTAAAGGGGGATTTGTACACTGTGAAAGTGGATACACATGAAGAAGTTGTCACTCACATCACTACTGCTGTTGCCTGCCATAAAACCCATCAATATGGTGTTCAATGTGCAACACAATACATTCTCCAATGCATTGACTAGCACTCTATGATGGGCAGGGGACTTTTTTAACATCTCTTATAGGGTGGATCAGTCATCTGTCCCACCATTATCCCATCCTAGTCTTCAACCCACTCCAGTTCCATAATGGTTAAAAACTGGGCACATGTTCAAAGGATTTTTTTTAGTTTATTTTCACATGCAGAATCACCCCACAAATTGTAACATTCCTCCTGAATCAGATATATTCACACACACACACACCACACATGTACACGTACACGAGGGATGTTCTGAAAGTGAGTTATGTCATGGTTTTTGAAAGATAAATTGGTACACAATGTGAAACAAACAAATGTGATATGAATCCACACCCTTTGGTGATTCAGCAATGGAAGGGACATCAGTGAAGGAGCAATGATGCGTGTGCAGAGCACTGAAGAAGAGAGATTTGGGTATGTGGGGATACCCGAGGTTACTCAAGTACACATCATCATGGCAGACAGATGTGTACTGAAAACGTGGTCACCAGAAGTAGTGTGTGCTGTTATCCTGTTACAATGGGCACGTGGCGCTAGTGTGTCCATCATCCATGAATGTCTGCTGACCGTGTATGCTAAAGAGATCGTGTCTCGTCAGATGGTTAGTCACTGGTGTTGCATGTTCAGTGAAGGAAGGTGTAGGTTGGAAGATAGAGATGGAAGTGGGTGTTCCTACACATCCACAAATGAAAAATACATTGCTAGAGTGTACGACAGGGTATTAGTGGATACACGCATGACAGTGTCAGACATTGCATTCATACTGCGTATCGTGCTCAGGCCTAAGACTTGCCCCATGATATGTTGGATTATCAAAAAGTGTGTGCAAGGTGGATACTGAGAAATCTGACTGCAGATCAAAAGAGAGCAAGAATGGGAACCAGCCTTGATCATTTGATGCCGTGCTTCAGATGGGAGAAATTGGGTCACCCGTCACACGGGCCTTATCTTGCCCCATTGGGCTTCCACCTGGGCACACTTGGGACATCACACACAAACTACTGCTGATGCGGAGCAGGCTTTGCAACAGTTCCCCGCATTGCAGGGCACCGAGTTTTACCAGAGTAGTGGTTTATACAAACTGATTGCACGCTATGCCAAATGTGTCACTGTCAGTGGCAAATGTGTCAAAAAATAGTGAAAGTGTGTAGTTCATGGTGCCATGGCATATTTGGTTTTGGCAATGAAGTTTCCTTATGGAAAACAATGGCAAAATTTACTTTCAGAACATCCCTCTTACATATTCATACATATGTGCATACATATATGTACTTATGTGTATACTTATGTAAATTGCTACACTATGAAGATGACATGCTACAGACGCGAAATTTAACTGACAGGAAGAAGATGCTGTTATAGGCAAATGACTAGCTTTTCAGAGCATTCCCACAAGGTTGGTGCCGGTGACAACACCTACAACGTGCTGACATGAGGAAAGATTCCAACCAATTTCTCATACACAAACAGCAGTTGACCGGCGTTTCCTGGTGAAATGTTGTTGTAATGCCTCGTCTAAGGAGGAGAAATGGGTACCATCACGTTTAGAACTTTGGTAAAGGTCGGATTGAAGCCTATCGCGATTGCAGTTTATCATATCGCGACATTGATGCTCGCGTTGGTCGAGATCCAATGACTGTTAGCAGAATATGGAATCGATGGGTTCAGGAGGGTAATACAGAATGCCGTACCAGATCCCAACAGCTTCGTATCACTAGCAGTCGAGATGACAGGCATCTTATCCGCATGGCTGTAACGGATCATGCAGCCACGTCTCAATCCCTGAGTCAACAGATGGGGATGTTCGTAAGACAACAACCATCTACACGAACAGTTTGACAATGTTTGCAGCAGCATGCACTATCAGCTTGGAGACCACGGCTGCGGTTACTCATGACGCTGCATCGCAGACAGGAGCGCCTGCGATGGTGTACTCAGTGACGAACCTGGGTGCACGAATGGCAAAACATCATTTTTTTCGGATGGATCCAGGTTCTGTTTACTGCATCATGATGGTCGCATCCGTGGTTGGCGACATCACGGTGAACACACATTGGAAGCGTGTATTCATTATCGCCATACTGGCGTATCACCCAGCGTGATGGTAAGGGGTGTTACTGGTTACACGTCTCGGTCACCTGTTGTTCGCATTGACGGCAGTGGACGTTAAATTTCAGATGTGTTACGACCCGTGGCTCTACCATTCATTCGATCCCTGCGAAACCCTACATTTCAGCAGGATAATGCACAACCGCATGTTGCAGATCCTGTTCCTTGTGGATACAGAAAATGTTAGACTGCTGCCCTGGCCAGCACATTCTCCAGATCTCTCACCAATTGAAAACATCTGTTCAATGGTGGCTGAGCAACTGGCTCGTCACAATACGCCAGTCACTACTCTTGATGAACTGTGGTATCGTGTTGAAGCTGCATGGGCAGCTGTACCTGTACATGCCATCCGAGCTCTGTTTGACTCAATGCCCAGGCTTATCAAGGCCGTTATTATGGCCAGAGGTGGTTGTTCTGGGTACTGATTTCTCAGGATCTATGCACCCAAATTGCGTGAAAATGTAATCACATGTCAGTTCTAGTATAATATATTTGTCCAATGAATACCCGTTTATCATCTGTATTTCTTCCTGGTGTAGCAATTTTAATGGCCAGTAGTGTACATAAATATATATGTATGTACAGAAATGCGCGCACTCGCGCGCGCACACACACACACACACACACACACACACACACACACACACACCTCAGTTGTATATAAGCCACACATTTTGCTGAGAGTGAACTGATACTTGGTAAACAAGATAATTTTTCAGCCAAGATCATGTCTTGTAATACTTTTATTTTATTTCCCCAGTGACTTGTTTCGACAGAGTCTAGCTGCTGTCTTCCGATCTTCTGCAAATGATATTGCTATGCGTGAAACGTAACAGGAGCACTTTCTACTTATAAAACAAAGGTACGACATTGGCTTGTCAAATACACAAAACTGAGTAAATAAAAAGTCTATAGAACTAACAGTGTGCTACATTGTGGAGGCGAGTTTTCAATGGAGCTGTTACAGCTACTTTCTGATGTGCAGTTCTCAGGTAAAACAATTAAACCATAAGTCCCGTAGACCGCGTGTGACGTCATTCTATTAAAACTGACATCTCTGTCAGTGTGGTGGTGTCCATTTGCAGATGACTTGTGGATTGATGTTGAGTTCATCTTGTAATATTTTCAGAACAGGTTCTTATTACAGTGATGGAATCTTCTGTAGTGTTAGGTTGCGTGGAATAATATCTGAAAAGAAGTAATACAGCGGAACCTGGCTATAAAAACATTCAAAGGATCTTGAAAATTATTTTGTAAATGATTGCCGTTGTAACCTAGATTTGTATTTTCAGTCTGTTGTGTTGGAAATTAATTTATTTCACATACAGTATTCACTCTTAAACTTACATGAATATAGTACAGTACTGGCCATTAAAATTGCTACACCACAAAGATGACTTGCTTCAGACGTGAAATTTAACTGACTGGAAGAAGATGCTGTGAAATGCAAATGATTAGCTTTTCAGAGCATTCACACAAGGTTGGCGCCGGTGGCGACACCTACATGCTGACGTGAGGAAAGTTTCCCACCGATTTCTCATACACAAACAACAGTTGACCGGCTTTGCCTGGTGAAACGTTGTTGTGATGCCTCGTGTAAGGAGGAGAAATGCTTACCATCATGTTTCCAACTTTGATAAAGGTTAGATTGTAGCCTATCATGATTGCGGTTTATCGTATCCCAACATTGCTGCTTGCGTTGGTCGAGATCCAATGACTGTTAGCAGAATATGGAATTGGTGGGTTCAGGAGGGTAAAACGGAACGCTGTTCTGTATCCCAATGGGCTCGTATCACTAGCAGTCGAGATGACAGGCATCTTACCCGCATGGCTGTAACGGATTGTTCAGCCACGTCTCGATCCCTGAGTCAACAGATGGGGACGTTTGCAAGACAACAACCATCTGCACGAACAGTTCAATGACGTTTGCAGCAGCAGGGACTATCAGCTTGGATACCGTGGCTGTGATTACCCTTGACGCTGCATCACAGACAAGAGTGCCTGCGATGGTGTACTCAACGACGAACCTGGGTGCACGAATGGCACAACGTCATTTTTTTGGATGAATCCAGGTTCTGTTTACAGCATCATGATGGTCGCATCCATGTTTGGCGACAGCGTGGTGAACGCACATTGGAAGCGTGTATTCATCATTGCCATACTGGCGTATCACCCAGCGTGATGGTAAGGGGTGCCACTGGTTACACGTCTCGGTCACATCTTGTTCGCATTGATGGCACTTTCAACAGTAGATGTTAAATTTCAGATGTGTTACGACCTGTAGCTCTACCATTCATTCGATCCCTGCAAAACCCTACATTTAAGCAGGATAATGCACGACCGCATGTTGCAGGTCCTGAACGGGCCTTTCTGGATACATTCTCCAGATCTCTCACCAATTGAAAACGTCTGGTCAGTGGTGGCCGAGCAACTGGCTCGTCACAATACGCCAGTCACTACTCTTGATGAACTGTGACATCGTGTTGAAGCTGCATGGGCAGCTGTACCTGTACACGCCATCCGAGCTCTGTTTGACTCAATGCCCAGGCTTATCAAGGTCGTTATTATGGCCAGAGGTGGTTGTTCTGGATGGTGATTTCTCAGGATCTATGCACCCAAATTGCATGAAAATGTAATCACATGTCAGTTCTAGTATAATATATTTGTCCAATGAATACCCTTTTATCATCTGCATTTCTTCTTGGTGTAGCAATTTTAATGGCCAGTAGTGTATATGCAGTACTGTGCTAAGTACTCCCAAAACTATTTTATTTAGGAGTGAAGTAGTCAGTCATTTTACTCTGCTGTCTATATGCCCAATACACACTTTCTAAATGACATTCTATTTTCAGTATTTAATTTGCAGTTTCACTGCTGCCTCCCCTAGCTTCATAGAACATGTTCACAATTCTAGTGGCTTCTAAAGAGTCACTCACAGTAGGAATAGGCACTTTTTTCTTTCTTCTTCTTCATCTCCCTTGCTCACTTCATGGTCACTGTGACCCTGATTCTTGACTTCGTTTACAATTTGGTCTTCAGTGTGCACTTTGGTTGTAACAAGGTCATCATCTATTGTTGCATACATTTCAGAATCGCACTGATCGAGAATAGATGATGCAGGTAGTGGCTAATCACCAGCATCACATTTGAACATTTTTTTTGTGATTCCCACATGGCGGAAATAGCTCTTGATGTTTTAGGCCGTGACCCAGCTCCAAGCTTTGGTAATGCATCTGATTGCATCCATCAGTGTAATAGAAGAGTCCTGCTTTTTCTCAATGCACTGTTTCAGTAAAATGAGCTTACAGTAATGGCATTTCAGGCATCTAATTACTCCTTGGTCCATGGGTTGCAATAAGCTTGTTGTATTTGCAGGAAGTAAAACAATCTTAATGTTCTCCAAGATCTGGACAGTTGTCAACAAAAACCAGTATCTTCCTTTTCTGACTTCTAAGCTCCTAATTCCAACACCTTATTTCAACATCAAAGTGTTTGGAGGGCATCCAGGATTTTTTATTAGCATCATAGTGCACTGGCAGATTTTTTAAGTGCTTAAAACACCTAGCATTTTTTGATTTAACTATCATGAGCAATTTTTTCTTCTCAGTTCCATCTGTCTTAGAAGAAACGAGAACTGGAAATCCGGGTTCGAGTCCTGGTCCGGCACAAATTATCATCATCATCATTCCATTCTACAGCTCATGGTTGTCCTTATTCACAACTGCGAATACATATAATGCATTTCTCAACAGCTGTAGTCCCTGCAGTGGTTTTTCCTTTGGACAAGCATGCATTTTAATCATCAGAATAACAGAGGCATTGCAATACATATCATATATATGACTTGGATGTTGCTGGCTTTAAACTTTAACATGGCAGAGACAGGGGTGTGTGTGGCCTGTATCTATCTATGGTCTACACTAAAATAGTGAACTAATGAGTAAGAAAGAGACATTACATTTTTGGCCAGTTAAGAAACAATTTTGTCCTCCACAAATAACATTGTTGTGTTCCTAACAATATGGAAATGAGGAAACTAATAAAGAATAATAATTTTAGGTACTTTTTCTTTATTTTCACAGCCAGGGGACAGCACAGTGAAAACCTCGCCTAGCAGTGTGACTGCTAGCAACAATAAAAAGAAAGACTTGCCTCAACAAAACTCAGGGAAGAAGGTACTGGATGAACTGAACGTAACAAATGCTAATAATGTGCGAGAGCTCACGTGGGAAGATGGTGCTGACGCCGAGGCCGTAGATGACCCCGATCCACTGCCGGAGGGCGGCAGACCAGCTGCGAAGAGGCCGCCACCACCGACACACAGTGTTATTAAGTTGCCTGGTCAGTTGCACAGAGAGACATCACTTATTTGGTTGTTCCATGATGCTCACATTGCCTTCAGATAAGTCTGGTATACCAACAGGATACAGTAACAGGACTGAAAATGAGATAATGAGTTGGGCAAGAAAATTTTTAATAAAATTAAGGTATGGCACCATGCTGTGCATACTGCGGAACTGAGTCCTTGTGTCTTACTAAGATCGAACTACTATAATTTTTATTTATTTTATTTTTTAATCCAAAAGAAAATTCATTAAAACTGAAATTGCAAGGACACAACAGGCTGCCAGTACTTTCCTGTAGGAGTTGGAATTTTGAGCTTAGTTCCCATGCTTGCAGAAAAATCATAATGAATTAATGATGAGTCTACCTTTTTGCAAGTATGCAAATTACTGTGGCACCCTCTGTAGTCCTTGTCCTCTTTTTTATCATTTTCTTGAAATACATACATACAGGTTATTTTTAGGTGAAGGAATATGATACATCAGATTTTGTTGTCCTTCAAATTGTATGTGCACTTTTATCTTTTATTTTACATTGTGTGTGTCCTGTGACTGCCAATTAAAATCAGCCACAGGTCTAAATTACGACCCATGCATCTGCAAACATGAAGTATGTTAGAATATTGTTTGCACTAAATTTCTTTTTCTTTGTTATCCAATCCTTGAAATGTATATCCTGGTAAAATTCATGTCATATACTCGTTTTTCGTCATTACCACTGCAGTATTTTCCTAGACCTTAGCTGCGACAAGTTCATGTTATGTATCAAACGAATGTTTGTCTAGTTGAGCTGGGTCTGTGGACATCGATAAAAGTTTTGTGAAGCTTAGGTGTTGCAGGGGCAACAGTCTGGATGATTGACTGATCTGGCCTTGCAACACTAACCAAAACGGCCTTGCTGTGCTGGTACTGCGAACGGCTGAAAGCAAGGGGAAGCTACAGCTGTAATTTTTCCCGAGGGCATGCAGCTTTACTGTATGGTTGTATGATGATGGCGTCATCTTGGGTAAAATATTCCAGAGGTAAAATAGTCCCCCATTCGGATCTCTGGGTGGGGACTACACAAGAGGACGTCGTTATCAGGAGAAAGAAAACTGGCGTTCTACGGATCCGAGCGTGGAATGTCAGATCCCTTAATCGGGCAGGTAGGTTAGAAAATTTGAAAAGGGAAATGGATAGGTTAAAGTTAGATATAGTGGGAATTAGTGAAGTTTGGTGGCAGGAGGAACAAGACTTCTGGTCAGGTGAATACAGGGTTATAAATACAAAATCAAATAGGGGTAATGCAGGAGTAGGTTTAATAATGAATACAAAAAATAGGAATGCGGGTAAGCTACTACAAACATAGTGGACGCATTATTGTGGCCAAGATCGACACGAAGCCCACGCCTACCACAGTAGTACAAGTTTATATGCCAACTAGCTCTGCAGATGAAGAAGAAATTGATGAAATGTATGATGAGGTAAAAGAAATTATTCAGTTAGTGAAGGGAGACAAAAATTTAATAGTCATGGGTGACTGGAATTCGAGAGTAGGAAAAGGGAGAGAAGGAAACATAGTGGGTGAATATGGATTGGGGGAGAGAAATGAAAGAGGAAGCCATCTGGTAGAATTTTGCACACAGCATAAGTTAACCGTAACTAACACTTGGTTCAAGAATCATAAAAGAAGGTTGTATACATGGAAGAATCCTGGAGATACTAGAAGGTATCAGATAGATTACATAATGGTAAGACAGATATTTAAGAACCAGGTTTTAAATTGTAGGACATTTCCAGGGGCAGATGTGGAGTCTGACCACAATCTATTGGTTATGAACTGTAGATTAAAACTGAAGAAACTGCAAAATGGTGGGAATTTAAGGAGTGGGAACTGGATAAACTGAAAGAACCAGATGTTGTACAAAGTTTCAGGGACAGCATAAGGGAACAATTGACAGGAATGGGGGAAAGAAATACAGTAGGAGAAGAATGGGTAGCTCTGAGGAATGAAGTAATAAAGGCAACACAGGATCAAGTAGGAAACATGACGAGGGCTAGTAGAAATCCTTTGGTAACAGAAGAAATATTGAATTTAATTGATGAAAGGAGAAAATATAAAAACGCAGTAAATGAAGCAGGCAAAAGGGAATACAAACGTCTCAAAAATGAGATCGACAGGAAGTGCAAAATGGCTAAGCAGGGATGGCTAGAGGACAAATGTAAGGATGTAGAGATGCATATCACTAGGGGTAAGATAGATACTGCCTACAGGAAAATTAAAGAGACCTTTGGAGGAAAGAGAGCCACTTGTATGAATATCAAGAGCTCAGATGGAAACCCGGTTCTAAGCAAAGAAGGGAAAGCAGAAAGGTGGAAGGAGTATATAGAGGGTCTATACTAGGGTGATGTACATCAGGACAATATTATGGAAATGGAAGAGGATGTAGATGAAGATGAAATGGTAGATACAATACTGCGTGAAGACCTGAGTTGAAACAAGGCCCCGGGAGTAGACAACATTCCATTGGAACTACTGACGGCCTTGGGAGAGCCAGTCCTGACAAAACTCTACCATCTGGTGAGCAAGATGTATGAGACAGGCGAAATACCCTCAGACTTCAAGAAGAATATAATAATTCCAATCCCAAAGAAAGCAGGTGTTGACAGATGTGAAAATTACCGAACTATCAGTTTAATGTCACAGCTGCAAAATACTAACACGAATTCTTTACAGACGAATGGAAAAACTGGTAGAAGTCAACCTTGGTGAAGATCAGTTTGGATTCTGCTGAAATGTTGAAATACGTGAGGCAATACTGACGCTATGACTTATCTTAGAAAATAGATTAAGGAAAGGCAAACCTACATTTCTAGCATTTGTAGACTAGAAAGCTTTTGACAATGTTGACTGGAATACTCTCTTTCAAATTCTAAAGGTGGCAGGGGTAAAATACAGGGAGCGAAAGGCTATTTACAATTTGTACAGAAACCAGATGGCAGTTATATGAGTCGAGGGACATGAAAGGAAAGCAGCGGTTGGGAAGGGAGTGAGAAAGGATTGTAGCCTGTCCCCGATGTTATTAAATCTGTATATTGAGCAAGTAGTAAAGGAAACAAAAGAAAAATTTGGAGTAGGAATTAAAATCCATGGAGAAGAAATAAAAACGTTGAGGTTTGCCGATGACATTGTAATTCTGTCAGAGACAGCAAAGGACTTGGAAGAGCAGTTGAACAGAATGGACAGTGTCTTGAAAGGAGGATAGAGGATGAACATCAACAAAAGCAAAACGAGGATAATGGAATGTAGTCGAATTAATTCGGGTGATGCTGAAGGAATTAGATTAGGAAATGAGACACTTAAAGTAGTAAAGGAGTTTTGCTATTTGGGGAGCAAAATAACTGATGATGATAGAAGTAGAGAGGATATAAAATGTAGACTGGCAATGGCAAGGAAAGCATTTCTGAAGAAGAGAAATTTGTTAACATCGAATATAGTTTTAAGTGTCAGGAAGTCGTTTCTGAAAGTATTTGTACGGAGTGTAGCCATGTATGGAAGTGAAACATGGACAATAAATAGTTTGGATAAGAAGAGAATAGAAGCTTTCGAAATGTGGTGCTACAGAAGAATGCTGAAGATTAGATGGGTAGATCACATAACTAATGAGGAGGTATTGAATAGAATTGGGGAGAAGAGGAGTTTGTGGCACAACTTGACAAGAGGAAGGGACCGGTTGGTAGGACATGTTCTGAGGCATCAAGGGATCACAAATCTAGCATTGGAGGGCAGCAACTTCTGTTACTCAGTCAGAGGTCTCCTTCAGTCCAGAAATTCACTGATGGAAAAGTAACTGCAATACCGGGAAGAGTTTTACAGCATAACTGAAAGATGGTAGGCATGTTTCTACAATTGAAAGATGATGCCTATTCAAGTTTCACACCAGTTGCATAAGAGTGGTGCTAGTATCGCAAATATGAGGATGCAAATCAGGTTTGCTTTAAATGCACATTGTAACAGCCGTGAGCATTAGTTACCTCTGCGATTGCACATTGTGAGTTGATGTTAGTCAAGAACACCTGTAAGACGACAAAGATGCCATTATTAACACTTCCCTGAGTTTGAATGATGTCATGTACAATAGAGCCAAAGAAGCTGGATGTTCCTTCTGCGATACTGCAGAAAGACTTGGCAAGAATGCAGCCATTGTACATGATTGCTGGCAGCAGTGGTTACAAGAATGTACGGCTGCAAGAAGACCGGGCTCCGGACAGCAATGTGGCACTATCGAGTGGGAGGACGGTCGTGTTCACCGTACGGCTCTGGCGCGTCATACTGCATCTCCAGCAGCGACCTGAGCAGCAGCTGGCACCACTGTGACACAAACAACTGTTACAAATTGGTTACTCAGAGGACGGCTCTGAGCCAGATGCCCTGTAGCATGCATTTCACTAGAGCCAAACCACTGCCATTTGCGACTTTGGTGGTGCCAAGCGAGAGCCCATTGGACGGTAGGGTGGAGGTCTGTTGTGTTTCCTGATGAAAGCTGGTTCTGCCTCAGTACCAGTGATGGCCATGTGTAGGTTAGCAGGAGGCCAGCTGAGGGCCTGCACTCGACCTGCATGTGTGCTAGACACACTGGACCTCTGCCAGGTTTGAACACATGTTTCACTGCATTGAAACATGTGTCCAAGCCACAGCTACATAACAGGGTACAGTATATAGGAATGAGCAGGAGAAAACATTAGTAAAGACTGTCAAAATACAAAAGACAGCCCACGAATATACAAACCACATGTAATAGTTTGTCACACCTATTGTTGTTGTTGTTGTTGTTGTCCTCAGTCCTGAGACTGGTTTGATGCAGCTCTCCATGCTACTCTATCCTGTGCAAGCTTCTTCATCTCTCGGTACTTACTGCAACCTACATCCTTCTGAATCTGCTTAGTGTATTCATCTCTTGGTCTCCCTGTACACATTGAAAGATGATGTGCTATTTCTTGAAGTAACCCCTTTTCGAGCTAGAGTCTTGAGTAAAATACACACTCACACACGCACACAGCTGGTTTCCCAGATAGGAATGGAGGGAAGGGTGGCAGGTACAGAGCTACCCACTGTCCCTACATGTCCACCTGACAGTTTCCAGTCCCTCTGTCCTGTCAGCCCCTCCTGACTCCCATTACCTTCTGCTCCTCACCAGCTCTGACAACCGTGTGTCGCTTGCCTAAGCCTGGCTGGTAAAACAGCTGCCTTCCTCTGAGCCACTAGCCACCCACACCCAATCCCTCTCCCTGCCTCCAACCTCTCCCTCTCTTTACCCACCCCACCAGATGCAACCCCCACCTCGACCAAGTCCACGTGCCGAAATGCACCATAGACACTGTTCATCCATCTGCACATGGTGGCTAGTGGGTGGCTAGTGGCTCAGAGGATGGCAGCCATTTTGCCAGCCAGGCTAGGCACATGAGACACGGTTGTCAGAACTGGTGAGGAGCAGAAGGTAATGGGAGTCAGGAGGGGCTGACAGGATAGAGGAACTGGAAACTGTCAGGTCGACATGTAGGGACAGTGGGTAGCTCTGTACCTGCCACCCTTCCCTCCATTCCTATCTGGGAAACCAGCTGCTGCTACCCATCCACCCTTAATCCCTCTCCTCCTCTCTACCCACCCCAGCTGACACAAATGTATGTGTTTGTGTGTGTGTGTGTGTGTGTGCGTGTGTGTGTTTTTTTTTACTCAAGACTCTAGCTCGAAAAGGGGTTACTTCAAGAGCTATCACATTATCTTTCTTTGTGTCTGCCGATCAACAACTCAGCACTTCTGCTTTTCAGTGACTGATCTAACATTCTGCAAGAATTTTCCTGATATTTGAAAAGAATTTTACTGTTACAAGAAATAACAACATATGTCATAGAGAATCATATTGTTATGTATTTATGCAGCATAATTGCTTCACACTGTATTTTTATACGTACTGAAATTACTTTTATAAGCGTCAGCCAACTTAAGTTATCAAGGGCAGTAATGTACAAGGTGCTATCCAAAGTATCCAAGAATTTCGACATAAAAATTAGAAAACTGTAGTTACATTCTAATATCCCCTGTGACCTTCCAAGTAGTCACCTTGTACATGTATGCACAACTGCAGCATTCAAAAAATGGCTCTAAGCTCTGTGGGACTTAACATCTGAGGTCATCAGTCCCCTAGAACTTAGAAGTACTTAAACCTAACCTAACCTAAGGGCATCACACACATCCATGCCCGAGGCAGGATTCAAATCTGTGACCGTAGCGGTCGCGCGGTCAATTGCAGCATTTTTTGTAGGGTGAAGGGTGTTCAGGACCTGTTGCAATTCTGATTTGATGTCTTCAATTGAGTCAAAACGTCACCCTTTCAACACTATTTTCATCTTTGGGTACAGCCAGAAGTTGCATGGGGCTAGTTCTGGTGAGCAGGGGCAGGGGGGGGGGGGGGGGTAGAAGACTGATTCCGTGTTGTTTTTGGCCAGGAATTTCTTCACAACGGGAGGTATGCACAGGTGCATTGTCGTGGTGGATCGACCAGTCTTTCTTTTTCCACAACTCTGGCCATTTGCGCCATAGGTTTTCCCGTCTGTTGCATCGAAACCTCCCAGTAAAACTGCCCACTGGCGGTCTGACCAGGTGGAACAAACTCCTTGTGCGCTATTCCTCGAATATTGAAAAAAAGATTGACATCGACTTCACGTTGCTGTCAGCTTGTCGAGCTTTTTTCGGCCTCCGAGAAGACGGTGTTTTTCCCTGTGATGATGCCTGCTTCATTTCAGGATAATAAGTATAGACCCAAGATTCATCACCTGTTATAACTCTTCACTGTAATGTGTCTCGTGTTCAGTTTGTCAGCTAGAATTTGTCGATATGTACTGTACGACAGCCCAAGTCTGTTACAAACATTGTGAACTGTCCACCTTTGGTCTTCGTCAATCACATCACACACTTTCACAATCATTTCTGGTGTTGTGCATGTTGACGGTCAATCAGCCTGTTTGTCGTCTTCCCCAGATTTTGTCCTCCCTTGAAGTGCTTGAGCCACTCAAATGTTCTTGCTTGCTCAGTGCACTGTCACCAAATGCATCTGTCAGCATGATGTGCTTTAGCTACAGTTTTATTCAACTTGAAACAGAAGTTGATGCAAATCCATTGCTCCTTCACAATATCCATTTTACAATTTGCAGAAACACTGAAACACATCCTGACATGCACCACTACAGCTGACATCTGCATGTACCAAAGATGATGCAACTTTCTGCCGCAGCTGCTGAGACATGTACCTCGAGACAAAAGAAGACGAAGTAAATATTCCAGAATTCGAATTGAGAACAGCTACCAACATGAGTAGCGTAGAAGTAAATATCCTCGTAGTAGTGAAGCAACTTAAATAACTTAATAAAAGCAAGTCTTCTGGTCCAGACTGTATACCAGTTAGGTTCCTTTTGGAGTATGCTGATGCATCAGCTCCTCAAGAAAGGTAGTAGGAGTAATCCACTAAATTACAGGCCCATATCATTAACGTTGATACGCAGCAGGATTTTGGAACATATATTGTGTTCAAACATTATGAATTACCTCAAAGAAAACAGTCTATTGACACACAGTCAACATGGGTTTAGAAAACATCATTCCTGTGAAACACAACTAGCTCTTTATTTACATGAAGTGTTGAGTGCTATTGACAAGGGATTTCAGATCGATTCCATATTTCTGGATTTCTGGAATGCTTTTGACACTGTACCGCACAAGCGCTTGCAGTGAAATTGCGTAATATGTGACTGGATTTGTGATTTCCTGTCAGAGAGGTCACAGTTCGTAGTTATTGATGGAAAGTCATCGAGTAAAACAGAAATAATTTCTGGCATTCCCCAAGGTAGTGTTATAGGCCCTTTGCTGTTCCTTATCTATATAAACAATTTGGGAGACAATCTGAGCACCCGTCTTAGGTTGTTTGCAGATGACACAGTCGTTTATTGACTAATAAAATCATCAGAAGATCAAAACAAATTGCAAAATGATTTAGAAAAGATATCGGAATGGTGTGAAAATTGGCAGTTGACCCTAAATAATGAAAAGTGTGAGCTCATCCACATGAGTACTAAAAGGAATTTGTTAAACTTCGGTTACATGATAAATCAGTATAATTTAAAAGCTGTAAATTCAACTAAATACTTAGGTATTAAATTGGAAGCAACACAGAAAATGTTGTGGAGAAGGCTAACCAAAGAGTGTGTTTTATTGGCAGGACACTTAGAAAATGTAACAGATCTGCTAAGGAGACTGCCTACACTATGCTTGTCCATCCTCTTTTAGAATACTGCTGCGCGTTGTGGAATCCTTACCAGATAGGACTGACAAAGTTCATCAAAAAGGTCAAAGAAGGGCAACATGTTTTGTATTATCACGAAATCTGAGAGACAGTGTCACTGATATGGTACAGGATTTGGGCTAGACATCTTTAAAAGAAAGGGGTTTTTCTTTGCGATGGAATCTTCTCACGAAATTCCAATCGCCAACTTTATGGAAAGATATAGGTGTTTGTTCTTTACACGCGCTATACAAGATTGGAATAATAGAGAATTGTAAAGGTGGTTCGATGAACCCTCTGCCAGGCACTTAAATGTGATTTGCGGAATATCGATGTAGATGTAGATGTTGCGGCAGAATGTCGTACTGCTACTGGTTTGATCAGTACCAGGATATTCTTGGATATTTAGTGTAGCACCTCACGCAGGATCACAACACTGGAGCAAATGAACAAAGAAAAAAATTAAAAATTATCGACTGAAATCAAAACATTGATGGTTTGATTTGGTTTAACAAACTACCAAACTCTGTAAGAGCGTGTAATGAGAATGATTTTAACACAAAATTAAAATCTTTTCTGATACAAAAATGTTTATATCCACTAAATGAATTTTGAGGCACTACTTGTGTTGTAAACAAGCAGCGTATTAGCTGTAAAGTAATAATTGTACAAAATAGATATAAGATGCAAAAATTGTACCCTACTGGCCATTAAAATTGCTACACCACAAAGATGACGTGCTACAGATGCGAAATTTAACCAACAGGAAGAAGATGCTGTGATATGCAAATGATTAGCTTTTCAGAGCATTCACACAAAGTTGTCCCCGGTGGTGACACCTCCAACGTCCTGACATGAGGAAAGTTTCCAACCGATTTCTCATACACAAACAGCAGTTGATTGGCGTTGCCTGGTGAAACATTGTTGTGATGCCTCGTGTAAGGAGGAGAAATGCGTACTATCACGTTTGCGACTTTAATAAAGGTCGAATTGTAGCCTATCGCATTTGCGGTTTATCATATCGCGACATTGCTTCTCGTGTTGGTCGAGATCCAATGATTGTTACCAGAATATGGAATCGGTGGGTTCAGGAGGGTAATACGGAATGCCGTACTGGATCCCAACGGCCTTGTATCACTAGCAGTCGAGATGCTAGGCATCTTATCCACATGGCTGTAACAGATCCCTGAATCAACAGATGGGGATGTTTGCAAGACAACAACCTTCTGCAGGAACAGTTCGACGACATTTGCAGCAGCATGGACTATCAGCTCGGAGATCATGGCTGTGGTTACCCTTGATGATGCATCACAGACAGGAGTGCCTGTGATGGTGTACTCAATGACGAACCTGGGTGCGCGAGTGGCACAACGTCATTTTTTTGGATGAATCCAGGTTCTGTTTACAGCATCGTGATGGTCGCATCCGTGTTTGGCGACATCGTGGTGAGAGCACATTTTAAGTGTGTATTCGTCATCACCATACTGGCGTATCACCCAGCATGATGGTGTGGGGTGCCATTGGTTACACGTCTCGGTCACCTCTTGTTTGCATTGACGGCACTTTGAACAGTGGACGTTACATTTTAGATGCGTTACGACCCGTGGCTGTACCCTTCATTTGATCCCTGTGAAACCGTACATTTCAGCAGGATAGTGCAAGACTGCAAGTTGCAGGTCCTCATGGGCCTTTCTGGATACAGAAAATGTTCGACTGCTGCCCTGGCCAGCACATTCTGCAGATCTCTCACCAATTGAAAATGTCTGGTCAGTGGTGGCTGAGTAACTGGCTCGTCACAATACGCCAGTCACTACTCTTGATGAACCGTGGTATCGTGTTGAAGCTGCATGGGCAGCTGTACCTGTACATGCCATCCAAGCTCTGTTTGACTCAATGCCCAGGCGTATCAAGGCCGTTATTACGGCCAGAGGTGGTTGTTCTGGGTAGTGATTTCTCGGGATTTATGCACCCAAATTGCGTGAAAATGTAATCACATTTCAGTTCTAGTATAGTATATTTGTCCAATGAATACCCGTTTATCATCTGCATTTCTTCTTGGTGTAGCAATTTTAATGGCCAGTAGTGTAGTATGTTATGTATTTTGTAAGACTTATTTATTATCATACTGTTAATTCTAGGACTTCCAAAAGCCATCATTTTGACGGCTCCGTGCAAAGAAAATGTAAATAAGTAAATGTACGTGCACAAGTTTGCAACTGTGGAAGGCACAAGGAATTTGTTGTTTAAAGGGAAGGAGTTAGTTTAGGTGCCTGACTATTTGGTGGTGCATTTGTAACTGTAGAATATGCACTGGTGTCAGTGCTGAGCTGTACTGTCCGCTCACGTCTCCTGTTTCTCTCATTTCTCCAAGGCCCATCGGTGATGTACTGCTGCACGATCTGTGGCCACAAATTCAAATCGCGGTCGACCGTCAGGTACCACTACTACTGTGGGGTCGAGAACAAGCCGCTGACCTGCGAGCTGTGCAAGAAGGGCTTCGTCAGCAAGTCCCACTACGAGTACCACATGAGGGACCACACAGGTGAGGTGGGAGCGAGCGACTGCGACGGTAACGGGAACCGACACCTTAACCGCATTTACTGCTGAATGGCCTCGGCTGGATTTTAGTTGTTTTTTGTGACAGATGCCATTAACGGGATTTCTTATGACTGCTGTTGCTGTATGGGTCATGGCAGACTGTTAGAATTTTTTGCAGTGCTTCATTCTTCCCAATACTGAAACAGAAGTACATTCATGGTCTTAAAATCTTCTGTGAGGAGGGGTTGAAGTTTGTTGGAAGTTACTAAGTGCTCTCATTATCAGCCACTGGATGAATATAGTCTGGGTAATTTGTTCTACATTTTAAACAAAAAGAAATTTTTCATGCACTTGAATGTTTATGATGCCATATGTCCTGAACCGTGTGTTGTACAGTGATATAATTGTACAGATACATTCAGCGGTATCTGCAGATAGTGTCTGCAAAGTGTGTTGCGAATATAGTTAGTTGTAAAGAAGTAACAAATACAGTGTAAAGCTTATTGGTCAAGTGCTACTGCACACCATTTTAACCAGATGCAAGGTTCTCACGTATTTAAATATCTATGACATCATATCTCCTGTGAACTGTTTGTCTTATCTATACAAATAAAAATCAGTTCCAGCATGTATGATAGATCATCACCTGAGAACAGCCTAACCTTCTTTTTTGTGTGTGTGTGTGTGTGTGTGTGTGTGTGTGTGTGTGTGTGTGTTAGTGTGCATGTTAGTTATTCTTGTAATTACAAGGTTTCTATAAAAGAAAAGTTTTGGAAAATCCAACCAAAAGGTTGAAAATTAAAAATTGCCACATGTATGAAATATCATCAGTTAAGAATGCTTTGACAGATATGGTAGATTTTTGTCGTTTTTGTGTTAGTAATTGTCTGGACAAGGTTTATGTGAATAAAAAGTCTTGGAAATTCCATCAGAGAAGTCAAAAATTAAAATCAATTCTGGTAGATCATCACTTGAGAATGACGTGACTGATTTGGTTGATATTTTTGTGTTGTGTTCTTAATGGTGGTTGGTAATGGCATTTTTGTTACGAAAAAGAAAATAAAAAAAATTGTGTTCAGTTGACAGTTCTGCTGTTACATGTTTTCATAACAAATATTTAGTCTGCCATTTGTATACATAGCTACCATATATCAATACGTAAGTAATATATAAATGGGAAATGTTGTTACTGGAAATCTCAAGAAGTTCTTTGCCGATTTACTACAAATTTGTATATGATACTCTAACAAATGTTACGACAGATATAGGCTATATATTTTTGTAAAAATAACAATATTATAAAAAGAATATTTGCTATTCACCATATACCGGAGATGTTGAGTCGCAGATAGGCACAACAGAAAGACTATCGGAAAGTGAGCTTCTGGGGAAAGTGAGCTTCTGATCAACACACACACACACACACACACACACACACACACACACACACGCAAATACACACATCCAAATGCAAATGCCACTGACATGCACATAATCACAATCTCTGGTAGCTGAAGTGAGGGTGCATACAGCAGTGCGTGATGGGAGAGACAACTAGCTGGTGTGGGTAAGTAGGAGGAGGGAGTGGAGACGGGCAGGTATAGTAGGTTAGGGGTGGCCTACATTGAAGTGCTGCTGGGGGGGGGGGGGAGGCAGGGGTCATGCAGGATGCAGGGACGAGGTGGAGAGAGGGTAGGGCAGTTAGGTGCAGTCGGGGGATCAGAAGGAGGACAGGGAAGAGGTGGGGTGGCGGGAAAGGAGAGAAGTGAAAAGAGCGGGCGTGATGGTGGAATGAGGGCTGTGTAGTGCTGGAATGGGAACAGAGAAGGGGCTGGATGGGAGAGGACAATGACTAACAAAAGTTTGAGGGCAGGAGGGTTACAGGAACATTGGATATATTGTAAGACAAGTTCACATCTGTGCAATTCAGAAAAGCTGGTGTTGATGGGATGGATCCATATGGCACAGGCTGTGAAGCAGTCATTGAGATGAACGATGCCATGTTTGGCAGCGTGCTCAGCAACAGGGTGGTCCACTTGTTTCTCGGCCACAGTTTGTCGGTGGCCATTCGTACGGACCGACAGCTTGTTGGTTGTCATTCCCACATAGAATGCAGCACAGTGGTTGCAGCTTAGCTTGTGGACCACATAACTGATTTCACGGGTTGCCCTGCAATTGATGGGGTAGGTGATATTTGTGACCGGACTGGAGTAGGTGGTGATGGGAGGATGTACGGGACAGATCTTGCAACTAGGTCTATTGCAGGGGTATGAGCCAAGAGGTAAGGATATTGTGTAGGTTTGGTGGGCGGTGGAAGACCACTGTGGAAGGGGTGGGAAGGACAGTGGGTTGGGCAATTCGCATTTCAGGGCACAATGAGAGGTAGTCTAAACTCGGACGGAGAACCCTGGTGGAGAATGTTATTCAGTTGCTCCAATCCTGGGTGGTACTGAGTCATGAGGGGAATGCTTCTCTGTGGCCAGACAGTGAGACTTAGGGAGATGTTGGGTGACTGGAAAGACAAGGCACGGGAAACCTGTTTTTGTACGAGGTTGGGTAATTGCGGTCTGTGAAGGCCTCAGTGAGACCCTCAGTATATCAGGAGAGGGACTGCTTGCAACTACAGGTGTGACAGTCATGGGTGGCTGGGCTGTACGGAAGGGACTTCTTTGTATGGAATCGATGGCAGCTGTCGAAGTGTAGGTATTGCTGGTGGTTGATAGGTTTGATATGGAAAGAGGTACCTGTGAGGTGGAGGTCAACGTCAAGGAAGGCAGCTTGTAGGGTTGATTAGGACCAGGTGAAACAAATGGGGGAGAAGGTGTTTCGGGGGGAATGTGGATAGGGTGTCCTCATCCACGATCCAGATCACGAATCTGAACACTACCTTTCCCAACCACATCCTTCCTAATCACCATGACCAACTATATCCTTACCCATATTGTTTCTCCTTTGAAGGCATTACATACAAAGAAATCTGGGGTACAGCTATAGGCACTAGCATGGCACCGTCCTATGCTAACGTATTCGTGGGCCGTCTATACAAATTCTTTCTAAACTCACAGTTCAGATTCATTGATGACATCTTCATGATCTGAATCGAGGGTAGGAGACCCTATCCACATTCCTCCAAAACCTCAACACCTTCTCCTCCATTCTCTTCGCTTGGTGCTACTCAACCAGACAACCCACCTTCCTCAATGTTGTCCTCCACCTCAAAGATGACTACATCAGTACCTCTGTCCATATTGAACATACTAACCACCAGCAATACCTACACTTTGACTGCTGCACCCCATTCCACACCAAGAAGTCCCATCCGTACAGTCTAGCCACACATGACCATCACATCTGTAGTGCGAGCAGTCTCTCTCAGAATACACAGAGGGTCTCACTGAGACCTTCATAGACTGTAAAAAAACAGATCTCCTGTGCCTTATCTTTCCAGTCATCCACCACCTCCCAAAGTACCACCGTCTGGCTGCAGTGGAGTCTTCCCCTCGCTTTTCAGTACCACACAGGATTGGAGTGACTGAATAACATTCTCTATCATGGTTCCAACTACAGCTCGTTGTACCTTTAAATGAGAAATGTCCTACCCACTATCCTTCCTACCCCTCCCACAGTGGTTTTCTGCCACCCATGACACATACACAATATCCTTGTCCATCCTTGCACACTCCTGCTCTCAGCTCCTTGCCTCACAGCTCATACAGGGGTATTCTGCTGCCCACCGAACCTATACAATATCCTCGTCCATCCCTGGACAACCCTGCTCCCAACCCCTTGCCTCACGGCTCATATCCCTTTAATACACCTAGGTGCAAGATCTGCCCTATACATCCTCCCATTACCACCTACTCCAGTCCTCTCCTTACCAAAGGAATTCAGGGATTTCCATTGGCTCTTTCCCACTAATGTTGTCAGGACTCTGTTTCTCTGCAATGGTCATCATAAAATGCCTTCCATTGTAGGAAAACTACTCACCATCGAAATTGACCTAGTCGACTCCAACCACCACCCATTTAAGAGGGATTGGGGAAAGATCGGCTCTTCATTTCCAGACTGAACAAAAAATCGTGCCGCTGCAACTGGGAACTGGTCCTCATGAGCACAATAGTGGACAGGACTAGCCGTATGTGTGGTTGGGGACAGTATTATAAAGTATAATAGCCTTTAGAATTGTTAGTACCATCCCTGATGAGGAAAGAGAGAGATGTTGGACAAGATTGAAAAGAAAGAGCAGGTCATTCGAACACCAGGATGAGAAGGACCCATGGGACGGACATGAAGATTGGGGGGGGGGGGGGGGGGGCGGCTGTCAGAATGAGTAGGTGGTTGTAGAGAGTACACAGGTTGGCCCTATTCTGAGCAAGAACTAAATGCGCATTAAAAGATAGAGAACTGAAATGAATAGTGCAGTCAAGAAGTAGAAGAAAAAGCAATTGGGAGAAAAATAAAAAAGGGAGGGGGGGAGGGGAGTTAACAAAGAAAAACCAAAAATCAACGAAGAATTTATTTAAAAATAAAAATGTAATAAAAATTCTATCTTTTTCGTAATTTCTACTATCCATCACCCTGTTGCTTTATCGTTTTCTCTCTCTCTTGTTTCCCTCCTAGCTCTTAGCTACAACTCTTATTGTTCGTGAAATGTTTCTGCTTATGCAGGTTGTTCACAAACTTCTCTTTTTCTCATACAATCAATTGTTCAGCATTTCATTCTGCTGTAGTCATCTTCAATTAATGCAAAGAGCCACACCATGCCTAACCAGCCAGTGGTAGCATTTTAGCTGTCCTAGTCTGCTTTTTATGCACTCCTCACTTTGTTGATGGTACATTATTTTTCCTCTGAGGTAGCAGAATTCCTTCACTTCGCCAACCTCGTGACTCAAAATTCTGATTTTGAGTTTACCGCTATTCTCGTGTGTGCTGCAACTCATTACTTTCATCCTTCTTCATTTTACTCTGAATCCATATTCTGAACTCTTCTCTTAACCTATCTTTACTTCTTAGCCTGTTGAAATTGACTCAAGACTGCAGCTGGCACAGTGATTAGTTATGTATATACTAAGATGGTATCTGTTCTTTTGGATATGTCTGAAAGAACAGATACCATCTTAGTATATATATGGTTAAGGCTCACCGGCCACTTGACCATCTTCTTCTTCTGTGCGAATGCACAAACAGTGCCCGAACTCTTACGGGAATCGGCAACACGCCGCAAGTAATGAGTATAATGGGCAGAGGCACTACGAATGTAGTGCGGGACAATACGTTGAGAATGTGGGTTTCACGGGAGGCGTGCCAGAGATAAATCCCTGCAGTCGCGCTATCCTCTGTGCCCTCGGTGGCTCAGATGGATAGAGCGTCTGCCATGTAAGCAGGTGATCCCGGGTTCGAGTCCCGGTCGGGGCACACATTTTCACCTGTCCCCGTTGACATATGTCAACGCCTGTAAGTAGCTAAGGATGTTCATTTCATTGTAATTATAGTGATTAGTGATGTACTATCTTTGACTTCCTCTTCTCTCTGTCTCTCCTCGTCCTTATGACAGGCAGTGTGCCTCATCCTGGAGTCTGAGTGATATGTCCTTTTTCTCTCTAACCTTTCCCAAACTGTTCCTCTTTCTTCCTCAAAGAAACTAATAGTTCTGAAAGCTAGGATACTTTTTATAAATGGCTTAATTATTTGTCCGTAAGTCAATGTGATGCTAATGGTGACAGTTCGTGCTGTTTAGATGCTTCAATTATACACTCCTGGAAATGGAAAAAAGAACACATTGACACCGCTGTGTCAGACCCACCATACTTGCTCCGGACACTGCGAGAGGGCTGTACAAGCAATGATCACACGCACGGCACAGCGGACACACCAGGAACCGCGGTGTTGGCCGTCGAATGGCGCTAGCTGCGCAGCATTTGTGCACCGCCGCCGTCAGTGTCAGCCAGTTTGCCGTGGCATACGGAGCTCCATCGCAGTCTTTAACACTGGTAGCATGCCGCGACAGCGTGGACGTGAACCGTATGTGCAGTTGACGGACTTTGAGCGAGGGCGTATAGTGGGCATGCGGGAGGCCGGGTGGACGTACCGCCGAATTGCTCAACACGTGGCGCGTGAGGTCTCCACAGTACATCGATGTTGTGGCCAGTGGTCGGCGGAAGGTGCACGTGCCCGTCGACCTGGGACCGGACCGCAGCGACGCACGGATGCACGCCAAGACCGTAGGATCCTACGCAGTGCCGTAGGGGACCGCACCGCCACTTCCCAGCAAATTAGGGACACTGTTGCTCCTGGGGTATCGGCGAGGACCATTCGCAACCGTCTCCATGTAGCTGGGCTACGGTCCCGCACACCGTTAGGCCGTCTTCCGCTCACGCCCCAACATCGTGCAGCCCGCCTCCAGTGGTGTTGCGACAGGCGTGAATGGAGGGACGAATGGAGACGTGTCGTCTTCAGCGATGAGAGTCGCTTCTGCCTTGTTGCCAATGATGGTCGTACGCATGTTTGGCGCCGTGCAGGTGAGCGCCACAATCAGGACTGCATACGACCGAGGCACACAGGGCCAACACCCGGCATCATGGTGTGGGGAGCGATCTCCTACACTGGCCGTACACCACTGGTGATCGTCGAGGGGACACTGAATAGTGCACGGTACATCCAAACCGTCATCGAACCCATCGTTCTACCATTCCTAGACCGGCAAGGGAACTTGCTGTTCCAACAGGACAATGCACGTCCGCATGTGCCACCCAACGTGCTCTAGAAGGTTTAAGTCAACTACCCTGGCCAGCAAGATCTCCGGATCTGTCCTCCATTGAGCATGTTTGGGACTGGATGAAGCGTCGTCTCACGCGGTCTGCACGTCCAGCACGAACGCTGGTCCAACTGAGGCGCCAGGTGGAAATGGCATGGCAAGCCGTTCCACAGGACTACATCCAGCATCTCTACGATCGTCTCCATGGGAGAATAGCAGCCTGCATTGCTGCGAAAGGTGGATATACACTGTACTAGTGCCGACATTGTGCATGCTCTGTTGCCTGTGTCTATGTGCCTGTGGTTCTGTCAGTGTGATCATGTGATGTATCTGACCCCAGGAATGTGTCAATAAAGTTTCCCCTTCCTGGGACAATGAATTCACGCTGTTCTTATTTCAATTTCCAGGAGTGTATATGGAGATAAGACGACAGTTGTTACACAATTAGTAGGTTATGGAACCTTGATTTTCCCATACAAAGTCAAGATAGAATCCTACTTCACCGCCATGTTTTCTGCACTGCAACACCTAATACATTAAACTCAGTTGCCATATTATGCATGTGATGTTATTTGCAATAAAAAATGGCAAAAATACACAAGTAAATATACTGAGTGAGGTGGCACAGAGGTAAGATCCTGAACATGTATTCAGGAGAATGGGGTTTCCAATCTCCATCCGGCCATCCAGATTTAGGTTTTCCATGATTTCCCTAAGTCTCATAAGGCAAGTGTTAGGACAGTTCCCTCGAAAGTGCACGACCAGCAACCTTCCCTCTCCGAGCTTGTGCTCTCTCTCTAGTGACCTCACTGTTGATGGGGCATAAACACCTGGTATTCCTTCTGTTTTCCATAAATAATTAGAAAAGACACAAATTTAGCAGCCAGTGGGCATTGATTAAATCAATGGGGATAGTCGAAAATTTGTCCTGGAGCATTATTCGAACCCAGATCTGCTTACTAGGCAGATGGTTTGACCACTGAGCCACTGGCAGCTAATACCATTAATTCCTTTGTATCTTAATTCGTAGTTGTTGCAGGATCAAAATGATAGTGTACCTTTAAAAGGAGTGCAAGAGAAAGCACAATTGTCTGGCTAGCTACTGGCTCCACAGACAAATATTAGGTCACCATCTATCGAGTGTCCGAACACTCACTCGGCAGCAAAACTTGCCTAATAAAACAGGACTGGCTTGACACCTGTGCACAGGAACACCATTTTGGATTTTCTTAGCTTTCCACAGTGCAAGGAAAAACTTGGTTGGCCACCCTGCGTCACTAACTTCCAATTTCAGAAAACCAGCACCTACCTGCAATGGCTGTCAACTGACTCTTGATTTCACAGGCTCTGTACTGCTCCAAAAAATTATTTAACATTTGGGCCCTTCAGCCAGTAAGAATGAGAGGCAGAATGCAGGCATTTCCGTCAGTCATTTCCCGGTCCTGTTTATGCTGTTTCCTTAAGGTGCAACTTCCAGCGAGGACTCGGAGAACTTTGTGTGTGACAGGTGTCAGAAATCCCTCCGTAGAAGGAACATACAAGTTGGCACTTCCTGAGAAACAAACTTTATTCCAATTAAACCTGTATTTCCAACCAAAATACAATGTTCTACCTGAAATGTAAAAGACACTTCGATCATTACGGCAAATTGCGAAATGTGAATGCTCACGACACGGTGACGAACAGAGGCAAAGAGGACCTCATAGTGAGTCTTGGTTGACTTGTAACATGCAGTAGTTATCAGTCGTAACATCTGTCAACAAAATTTGCAGTTGGGGCCACAGAAAGTGGCGAGAGATAACATACCGCTCAGTGATGCTCAAAAACTTGTTTTTATCAGTGGAAATACAGATGAAAGTACAGTCTGAGAGGTAGAACAATGAGCAAAAAATTAGAGGATAATGCTCAATAAAACTCCTTAATGAGATTCACAAGTAGAATGTAGAAAAAGGAAAAATACTCTTTGTATGCTTCTGTTTATCAGCTTCCCATTGTGATATGCTAAAGGAAGTTGCTGTTTGTGCTTTTGTGAAGTACGTCCTTTATATTCTTGTTTTATCATTAGTGTGTTTCATTCTTTACATTATCCTTCAAGTGTTGTTTTTTTGTCACAGTTCAGTGACGCCCAGCATCATTTTCTTGCAGGAGACTTGCCGTTCAAGTGTGACGTCTGCGGGAAAGGATTCAAGCAGAAGACAAAGCTTACACGGCATACAATCGTACACACAGGTAAGGGAAGTTCGGTAACGTACGCTCCCTGTCACAGCTGGCTGCTGCTGAGTCTGATCTTCTGCATACAGTGCATGTTGTTGTTGTTGTTCTTGTTCTTGTTGTTGTTGTTTGACACACCTCTTCATACTACTGTGTCCTGTGCCAGGTTCTTCATATCTGAAACCTACATCCACTTCAGTGTCCTCACTTGGTCTCTCTTGACAATTTTCACTTCACACATTTCCCTCCAATACTTAACTGACGATTTCTTCATGCTTCAGGACGTGTCCTATTAACCAGACCTTTCTTCTAACTAGGTTGTGCCAAAAATAATTTCTTTTTTTTAATCCCTGATGCAAAAAGGTGGTCTTATAAGTTTAACTTTTGAATCTGTCTGAGGCATCGTTGTTCCCAAATTGAAGGTCTGATTTTAATATGGTATTTTTTATTTGAAAGCTGGTTTAATCAGGATTGTTCTTAGCTATGTTCTACAAAATTGAAATGTTTTCCACTGGCATGCTCTCTTGATATACACTACATAATACATAAGAGCTATACCAAGTTACATAATACCAAATTGTTGAACTCAAAAAGATCTGAATAGAAGTTTGTTCTTGCACACTTTTTTGTAGTTGTTTTTGAGGTCTACAATTCAGCACTAAATCAAATAATTTTACCTTAATAGCTTAGGCAGTCTATTGCAAGAGAGCACAATGGCAGTCCACTTTCTTCAGACCTGATTTAGAATTAGAACGATTGTCACTGCTTATTGCTTATGTTACTTACGGTAGCTCAGTAATACTACACATTGGTTACTGAGTATATGTGCTAATGAAAAATGGTGAAATACAAGGATAGTGTTTAATACATTTTAATTACTAGTAGTAGCTACAAGTGATACGTGCAAAATATTCTAAATGTAAAAATATTTTTAAATAATGAATACAGTATGGTATGGATTGTGATACGGTATGGTATGGATGGTGTTCTACAGTACAGACTACAACAAAAACAAAACAATGGTAAAATAGAATTATAGTGTTAAATGTGCTTTATTACTAATAGTATTTGTCTGAAAGTGGGGGTAGTATATCGATCATATTGTGTCTACAAGTAAAATAAATGTTGATTGTATCATGTCTACTAGTAAAATATTAAGTTTAAAATGCATTAAATAAAACTTAAATTAAAAATAAAAAAGATACAAAAAAACTGCTAAAAAGGAAAAAAAATATTTATTGCCCCTTTATTTATTAAGCATTGTCGCATCAGGTGACTGCTAAGTAAATAAAATAAAAATACATGAAAATGAAAAAAGTATGAAATTTAAATAAAATTAAGCTACCTAGGCAGTGTAGGTACATACCTGCTCCAAAAAATTTGCAATGTAGACACAACCCTCAATGATGCTTACCCTCACACAACTGCCCATTCGTGTCACCACTCTTGGTCACGCCTCAGGCAATGTGCACCATGCAACTCATGCTCGCGTTTTAATGAAGCGTGAGGTGGTATGCTATTGTCAAGCTGCTGCAGGACGTAGCCTTCATAAGACAGATTAATGCATGAAATTACGTTCATACGTAATTACGTAAGGATGTGGTATAAAATTAATACGTATAACTCTACTGTTTAATAAAGTTAGCCTAATTAAAAACAGATTAGTTTTCATATTTTATTCAATAAGTAATTATAACTTAACTAACTATTTTGAGATGTGGATGTGGAACATGCAGGACTGGAAGATATGGTGTGAAAAAGAAGAGGCTCATAGCCAGCAGTAATGAAAGTATGCTGTTGTAGAAAAGATAGCTGCTGTTAATGTCCCTCCATCACCAAACTGGCCATTCCTTCAGGACATGTCGTATGAACCAATCCCATCTTTTAGCCAAGTTGCACCATAATTTTCCTTTTTCTCCAATTCAGTTCAGTACTTTCTTATTAGTTATATGATCTACTCGTCTAATCTTCAGTATTCGTAGCGCATTTCGACGGTTTAACTCTCATGCTTTCTTGCTGTAGCCAGCCTGCATTTTGCATACTATCTACACTGAACATTGTCAGTTATTTTGCTTCTCTGATAGCAATTGCTGGATTTAATCAGACTACTTTCTTTTACTCTTGCTTCAGTTTTGTTGATGTTCATCTTATATCTTTCTTTGAAGATGCTGTCTATTCCATTCAACTGCTCTTCCAATTCCTTTGTCTCTGTCTCTGACAGAATTACAATGTAGGAAAAGATAGATTGCTACTTACTGTAAAGTTGCAGACAGGAATGATTAAAAGACTCTCACACATAGCTCCGTAAGTTAAAAAAACACACACACAAACACACAAACAGAAGCACACCTCATGCCTCATGCACACACAAAAGCACACCTCATGCACACACTACCACCAACCCCAGCATCTCAGGCTGGAATACATCATCATGTGGGACACAAGCAGAGGGGTGGAGAAGGGAATGGGATAGTAGTTTATGGGTGGGGAGAGAGACAAACGCTGTCTGGTGGAGTGTGCAGCAACTGGACTCCAACCGGTGCAGCATCAGGAGGTTGTGGGGCAGGGAGGTGGCAGAAAAAAAGGAGAGGATCAGGGAAAGATGGGTCAATGTTTTGGCGGAGGGCAGCAAATAAACAGGATGGGAGATGAGGACAGGGAGGAGATGGTAGGACATAGGGGGTGAAAACCGTTGGGTGGAGGGTGTGGGGGCTGTATGTTATTGTAGGTTGAGGCCAGGGTAATTGTGGGAGTGGAGGACGTGTTGTAAGGGTAACTCCCATCTGCAAAGTTCAGAAAGTCTGGTGGTGGAGGGAAGAATCCAGACGGCTCGGGTAGTGAAGCAAGTGTGTTATGTTCGGCTGCATGTTGTTACACAAGGTGGTCTACTTTGCTCTCGGCCACAGTTTGCTGGTGGCCTTTCATCCTGGTGGACAGCTGGTTGGTAGTCATACCAATATAAAAAGCTGTGCAATGATTGCAACAGAGCTGGTAAATGACATGGTTGCTTTCACACGTGGTCCGCCCCTGGTGGGGTTGGATAAACCTGTGACAGGATTGGAATAGGAAGAGCTGTGTGGGTGGATTGGTCAGGTTTTGTACCTGGGTCTTCCACAGGGGTCTGATCCTTGTGGCAAGCGGTTGGAATTGGGAGTGGCATAGGGATGGATAGGATGTGGTGGAAGTTGGGCGGGCAATGGAACACCACTTTAGGAGGGGTGGGAAATATCTCAGGTAGGATGTCCCTCATTTCAGGGCACGACAATAGATAATCAAAGCCCTGGTGAAGGATGCAGTTCAGTGTTCCAGTCTGGGGTAGTACTGGGTGACAAAGGAGACACTCCTTTGTGGCTGGTTATTGGGGGGTGGTGGGAGGATTGGGGTTGTGAGGGGAAATGGCAAGGAAGATTTGTTTGCAGACTAGATCTGGGGGATAGTGCCTGTCTGTGAAGGCTTTGGTGAGAGACTTAGCAATGCTGAGCAGCAGTGTTTCTTTCACTGCAGATATGCCATTCCCAGGTAGCCAGGCTATATGGGAGGGGTTTTTTGGTGTGAAAGGGATGAAAGCTGTCAAAATGCAGGTGCTGTTGGTGGTTGGTGAGTTTAATGTGGACAGAGGTGTGGATGGAGCTATCAGAGAGGAGGTGGTCAACATCTAGGAAGGTGGTATGCTGGGTTGAAGAGGACAATGTAAAGGGGAAGGGGGAGAAGGTGTTGAGGTTAAGGAACAAAGATAGGGTGTCTTGGCCCTGGGTCCAGATCATGAAGATATCAATGAACCTGAACCAGACTAGGGGTTTGGTGTTTTGGGAGGCTAGGAAGGTCTCCTCTCGATGGCTCATAAAAAGTTGGCGTAGCAGGATGCCATGCAGGTGACCATGGCTGTGCTGCGGGTTTGTTTATATAATTTCCCTTCAAATGAGAAGTAGTTATGGATTAGCATAAAGTTAGTAAGGTATATGAGGAATGAGGTAGTGGGTTTGGAGTCTGAAGGATGTTGGGAAAGGTGGTGTTCAATACTGGTAAGGCAAGGGCATGAGGGGTGTTGGTGTATAGGGAGGTGGGATCCAGGAGTAGGGATCCAAGAGGTAGAGGGGTGGGTATGGTGGAGAAATGGTGCAGGAAGTGGTTGGTGTCTTACAGTCTCATCATCAAACCTTGACATTTTGATTTCTTATCCCTGAACTTGAATTTCTTCTCCAAATTATTTTTTCCTGGACTGCTTGCTCAGTTTACATTTTGAATAATGTGGGGGATAGGCTACAATCCTGTCTTATGTGATAAAAATCATCGGTTGACATTATCAAAAATTAAGTTTGAGATATGCAAGGGATTTAATTGGAACAGCAAACCAGCAGATGTCTCCAGGACGTGGAACTTCATTGGATAATACAAAGAAAATAACTGATTTTTAATGTACTTATCATTGGATGTAGAATTATTATGTCCTGGGATCGTACATGTAAATAACGTGACAACTTTTTGACTTTGATCTTTTCAATACTTCAGGTAGTACCTGTTAACAGCTTCACTCAGAACTGCATTTTACTCTCACATCTAAGACAACACATATTAGTGACAAATAATTGCCATGTACCACCTGCCTCGAGATGACTGGGTGTTTGTGTTGTCCTCATCATTTCATCATCATTCATGAAAGTGGTGAGATTGGACTGAGCAAAGGTTGGGAATTTGTATGGGCACTGATAACCGCACAGTTGAGTGCCCCACAATCCAAACATCATCATAAGTGCCATGTACTGACAAGTATTAATATGATTTTGAACTTTCGGCAACAGAATTGGAACTAAACAATAGCTAATTGGCAGGTGCAGCTGCTCCTCTATACGTAAAATTGTAACAATGCAATTTTACCCTTTCATTATTTAACCATGTACCTTAATAAACTTGTAGTGGAAAATTGCAAGTTCAGAAACATGTAAAAAAAGGCTTCAAGTGTACAATAAACAGGAAGATGTTTTCCATAAAATGATTTCTTTTCTGTGCAAAATTTTACACAATTTAATCTAATAACCCTATAGCTGTAGATAACGATAAATTACTTCATAGTTACACTGCTATTATTTTTACATGGCCTCTTCAGAAGTTCAGTATTTTAGTTCACTTAGCTTTTTCATTACATTACATTACATTATTTAAACTGATCTAATGCTATTTTGTCGTAAGTCTACATAAAACAATCACATGGAAACGATAAACTGTTAAGTTCAACAACATTTGTAAGTTTGTACATGTAAATGATGCCTGGCAAAATATGAAGAGACTTTGCAGTAGTCGTGACTTTCCATTGAGTACTGCACTAGTTACATGAATTGTGTTGCAAGCCAGTCTGTTATATTACAATTTGTAGTCTGGTTTCTGTTCAAGTTCTAAATAACTTTTCACTTCCTGTTTTTTTTATTCTTGATCAATTCAGAGGCTTAAGCTCTGTAGCCCAGTCGAAACTGACAAAAAGTTAAGAAAAACATTGTATATGTATCTAATGACTTCTGTAGCTTCTCGCAGCATAATACATTGACTGAGTGAGGCAGTGGATTGGTCAGCACATTGGACACACATTTGAGAGGACAACAGTTCGAATAATGTCCCACCATCCTGAATAGTTTTCCCAAATTTCCTTAAACTGCTGTGTCCTTTTGAAAAAGGCACAGCCAATTTCCTTTCCCATCCTTTCGTAATGTGAGCTCGCAATCCATCTCTAATAACTGAGCTGTCGATGGGATGATCTTCCTCCCGGGATAATACTTCAAACTGGTACACTGTTTGTGTAAGATTATGTTCCATTTCCAGTGAGTGTAATATCTTTGGCACTGTTTCTGTCGACAGACGATCGTAAGTTCAAGTGCTCTACGTGTGGGAAACATTTTGCCGAAGCTTCGAACCTGAAGGTTCACTCGAGATTGCACACGGGTGAGAGGCCGTACAAGTGTGACCAGTGCGGACGGAGCTTCAACGAGAGAGCCAACTACAACAAGCATGTCCGCAGCATTCATACAAGTATGTACCAACGTCTGCCTGCCGCAGTGAGCACAGTCAAATGTTCTAGTCAGATACTACAAATGCACTTCTTTTTATAGTAATTTTGGCTGCTGTACATGTATTGTATCCTACAGACTGAGCCCAAATGAAAGTTACTGAGGTACTGTGATATCTTGTTGTAGCAGGGATTCACGGTCATAAAAAATTTTTTGAAGGACATCATCTTCACCCCAGTGACTGTTATAATTTTTTACTACCCTATTGCAATTTCGGCCTCAGGTCATTATCAAGTGCTGCTGAAAAAGTACAGAATGTTTAAAAAAATTATTTTACAGTTTCATTATGTATCTCGTCATTTTGCCGATTATACAAGACATTTTAACTACGTAGCCATGTTACTTACATATCATGGCTTGAAGCCATGTCGACGTAATGTAAGCGGACACATTTGTATGTCGTTGTCAATACTGCTAAATACACTCGTGACGTTGTTACAGAGTGCGAGCACACATATTCAAACATCGTAAAACAACATAATCTGTAAGTGCACATGTTCGTTAAACCGTCACTAGTCACACATGCATTAGACCACAGCTGCAGACTACTGTTTTCAGGCTACTAATAACCATTTTGGAATGTAAACGGATTGCAGATATGGTTTAGCTATGTGTGGAACGCCATTGCAGTCCAATGACTGACTGGTTCTAGTTTCTGATCGCTTAGGCAGGATGGCCCAGAATGTTGGAGGATATGCATTTATTTATTTATTTATTCCATCTGATCTGATGGTACGCAGTGTTACAGATGTTGGAAAATATCAGTTAACATTGTTAACATATATTAACATATAGTACCCTAATGTATAATATTGCAAAGATCGATTAAGTTTACTTCATTCCATTGCTCAATGTTTTTGATTTAACATAAATAGCAAGATTACTGTTCTAGTGAAGTGATTACGATATGTCTGGTGCACGGCACAGTGATCCTTCCTTGTGCCGGTCGCGTGTGGCTCACCGGAACCTTGACGATGAGTATGCCTACTGCCACATTACGGGCAGGCCGGTATTGGGCTACCGTCACACCAGATTGCCCCAGAAATCTTGATATTGCATGACAGCTGTTATATTAACAGTGAACCTGTGTTGTCTGAGACAGAAGATGAACTTTGAAAATTTACTATTATTCAGTATAGGGAACACCTAAAGTTGTCACGAACACAAAACACATGTGTGACAATGCAAATAATATACCATTTGTTAAGTTGAAGGTAGAATTGTGAGTTATTTGTTGAAATTTGCTATAGCAGCTTTGGATTTTAAGGGAATTACGACAAATTTGGAGAAGAAGTTTGAGACAACAATGCTCTCACAAACGTAAAGAACATTATCACACTGAAAGCTGACACCATGTGTGCCATTGTACTGTCTGCCTCTAGTGCTGATAAAGTGACAGATGGAAGAACTTAAAAGAGCAAATTTGAAAATAGACCTGAAAATAAATTATAATAAACGAAAATAGTGTATAACCACTGTACTGAAAAAACAATGATTGGAAACATATAGACATATGAGTCAAAATGACTTGGAAGGTTTTCAGTGAATTAAATGGGGTTTTCAAAACTAAACTGCCAGTGGGTTTGGAAAGGAAATTTAAGACTCTATATTACAGGTGTGAGTTGGGATGTGCTGGGACAGATTTGGAAACTAGAGAGGTTTGAGGGATCAGGTTCACATAAATTATCAAAAAGCTCAATTACTATGCAATTACAGGAATGCAGAACAATCACTGGAAGGAGCGACATCCATCAAAAATCTGGGCGTATCCGTATGGAACGGTCACGTGAAAGTAATTGGGGATAAGGTAGGTGTTGGACTTCATCCATTACAGGAATTCTTAGGAAGTGCAGTATACTGACAAATGAGGTGGACTGAGAAGTTTCCTTTTGACCAATATTTAAACATTGGTTTTCAGTCTGGGATATGCATCAGGTAGGAATGAGTGATTTGAGTCAGAGAAGATCCAGAGAAGAGCAGTGTTTCGTCACAGGCTCTTTGACTAAATGTGAATGCTTCATGGTGGTACTCAGCTGTCTCCATTGGCAGACAGTATGAGAGAGGCTTTGTGCATCACTATGTGGTTTGCTTTTAAAGTTCATACGTTCATAGAACAGTCAACCAATATATTAATTCCTGCTATGTAGACCTCACAAAAAGACTGCAGAGATAAAATTGGAAAGATTTGAATCTACACCGAGTCGTACAAATAATCATTTTTCCTGTAGACAATTCGTGACTGGAACAGGAAATGTGACACTGGTACACAAGTACCCTCAGCCACACACTGTAAGGCAGCTTGCAGAGTATAGATGTAGACGTATCATTTGCCAATTGTAGAGCTTCACACCATTCTGAACTACTAAAGTCTGAAGTTGATTAGAATGACATGATCCTAATCGCCTATGGGCTGTGAGGGTCATTCCAAAACCAGTGCCACCTGTTTCTTATGTTGACTTTGAGTATTAAAACACAATTATGTGGGTTTAGTGTTAATTTTGAATCTTCCAACTGATGTTTTGGCGGTTTCGTAGTCCCGCAGCACTTAGCGGCAGCAGGGGAGCGTTCCACGGTAGCGCCCAACACCTACATGCCAGTAAAACGGAGATGTGTAATTGAAATCCTAACTGCTGAACAAATTGTGCTAATTGAAACCTGTTACACTTACTAAAGTGTACAGAGACGGTACAGTAGTTGTGAGTAATGTTAGGCTGTGAGCAGTTGCGTTTCAGCAGGGCTGGAAAGAGAGTGCACAGCAGGCAATACCCTGCTCAACACTGGAATCTCTCGTAACGGACAGTGTTCTGATCGACTCTTCAGTTACAACTGGCAGGTTACGACTGAGGAAGGATTGCGTTCCTGACTGCGGCATTGTAGCATTGCACTACATCATTACCACAAAGGTCGTGTGTGATGGGTCCTGCAGATTTTTACAGGACGCAAAAATCCTGCCGTAGTGCAAAATTGTTGGTACATGCTGGACTGATACGAGGATGAAGGTGACAATTTTACTAACATCATTATCACTGTGAATGTGATTCGGTGTTACCATGATGAGGCAGAATCTGATTGACAGTGCACAGAGCGGCAGTTCGTAAGAGAGCAAACTGACGACTACAGTCTTGTGAGACAGCTGAGGTGCACTTCATAGTATCTCACGGAGACTCGAGAAATTGCTAATTCGGAATGCTGTGAGATGACACTGACAAGGCTTAAAGCCTATATTTCCGGAGCCTGGTGTGAGTAGAAGAAAAACTTGTACTTCCAGCAGGCCCCACAACAGTTTTGTAACTGGTGAACTTGTTGCCAAATTTGTCTGACATCACGTATGACATCCACTTTAGCACCTTCAGATTTCCAGCTCCTTGAGCAATTTTCCACAATCGTTTGAAGCCACTTTCAAATCTGTATAACTTGTTAGTCTCAGGTGATTCAGTGTTTTTCAATGCAGAGCACAGGCTCCGGTTTGTCATTGCAGAAAATGCATAGTTAAAGGGTGTGAATATGTGGAAAAATGGTGGCATGTAGTTGAAATTTTATTGCATTTAACTGTGTTAATGTGTTGTAATTAGGTATAAGTACAACATGACCAGTAGACTGAACACAACTTTATTCCACTGAAGCATTAACAATTTGAACACATATTTAAGTAACATTCAGAAGAGTTGTAGCAATATACATAAAGAACAGGCCAGGCATAGCTTGTTTAGCCTTAAAATAGACTGGAGCCCATGGTGGGCTCTGACGGTGATATAAAGAAAAAAATAGAGGGAAACATTCCAGGTGGGAAAAATATAGCTAAAAACAAAGATGATGTAACTTACCAAATTAAAGCATTGGTATGTTGATAGAGACACTAACAAACACAAACAAACACACAAAATTCAAGCTTTCGCAACCCACGTTTGCTTCATCAGCAAAGAGGGAAGGAGAGGGAAAGACGAAAGGATGTGGCTTTTAATGGAGAGGATAAGGAGTCATTCCAATCCCGGGAGCAGAAAGACTTACCTTAGGGGGAAAAAGGGAGAGGTATACACTCGCGCACGCGCCCCCCCCCCCCCCCCCCCCCACACACACACATATCCATCCGCACATATACAGACACAAGCACACATATGTGTTTGTTAGTGTCTCTATCAACATACCAACACTTTCGTTTGATAAGTTACATCATCTTTATTTTTAGCTATATATATAAAAAATAGAGGGAAACATTCCACGTGGGAAAAATATATCTAAAAACAAAGATGATGTAACTTACCAATCGAAAGCGTTGGCATTTGATAGACACACAAACAAACACAAATACACACACAAAATTCAAGCTTTCGCAACCAATGGTTGCTTCATCAGGAAAGAGGGAAGGAGAGGGAAAGACGAAAGGATGTGGCTTTTAAGGGAGAGGGTAAGGAGTCATTCCAATGCTGGGAGCGGAAAGACTTACTTTAGGGGGAAAAAAGGACAGGTATATACTCGCGCGCGCGTGCACACACACACACACACACACACACACACACACACACACACACATATCCATCTGCACATATACAGACACTATATATATTAAAAAAATGTGCTTTACATATCTGTTATAGTTTCCGTGAAAATAAATTGTAGACTTTAGTTCAGCAATAACCATTGCAACTTGCGATATAGAGTTCATTACATGTATTCATGTGGGTATCTCAGTTTTCATGAATCAGTGATACCTCTCAACAACTATGTAATTTTTGCACCCAGCTTGCTTACCTGCCATTTGCAGTAAGAGTCCATTCGTAACTTCAACTCATTCATTGAGGTTACAGACATGTCCTTAAATGCCTTCTCTTATTTCCTTCTTATACTTCAAATATGTAGTTTAGAATTTGTTGTTGATTGTTAACATAAGCTAATTTTAAAAATATCACTGGTCATTCCTGTCATATTTTCCTTTTACACAGATGAGCGTCCATACGCATGTGAAATGTGTGGCAAGTGCTTTGCCCGGTCAGAAAACCTGAAAGTCCACCTGCGGCGACACAAGGGAATCCGCCCGTACGAATGCCCGGTCTGCAGTCTGACGTTTTCGTACAAGAAGGACATGACGAGGCATATGCCTATACATGATCGTGAGTATTTAAAGCCTTACAACCCATCGTAAGATTTGCAGCATAACCTGTTATTCCATTATAGATTCATTAATTTAATGCTATCTCAGTTGATGTCTGAGAAATTGTCACATTTTACTTGCCAGTAGTTTAAATAAGGGAACATTAACAGTTTGTACTGACTATGTAAGAAAATCCTCCTTCACAGTTTATTTTATTTCGTTCATTTTCTTAGTATGGAAAAAAAAGTGCTCCAAAACATCTCAGTTGTACAACATGTAATTTATTCAAGGTGTTTAGCATTTGATTACTAAGAGAAATCTTTGGTGGCTGTCCAGCACATTACAGTTAGTTATCTGTGTGAGAAAGACAATTCTTTTGGATTTGTTCCATAGTACTGGGATGCTTGTGAATTATTGATGGTCGTACAATATGCTAGTATCACTGGAAATTGGAGCCTTTTGAAGGCGAATGGTAAGTTAGTTGAAATGAATGGTAATACTGACTTTCATTTTCCTTTTGTGATTAATATGGTCAATTTAATGATGTTAATAATTTTTTTCCTGAGGGCATACTGGGAACATTGAATGAACAACAGGTTATGTTCCATTAGGAAAGTGGGTGCATTCAAAGACTGTTATGCGATTTATAAATCTACAGGTTCTACAAAAAAAGTACGACTGATTGCTGCGCTCTATAATTTACAAAACATTGAATGAAGTGATAAATTCTGTTGCGAATTTTACACATTCTTCGTGGTTCCTCATTTTGTCAGTTGTTTTATACATATTTTTCTTCCTTTAGTTCCATATTACATGTTTGCTGATTTATTTATTGATAAACACCATTTTTGTTGCTAAAATTGCTATAAAACCATTCTTAGTTTACATAGTTTTTCTCTATAAGTGGATACACTTTTTTGATGAGTTGTTCCTCTCTCTTTAGTACATTGCACAATTCTTCAGTTAAGACAATTTTGTCCTGCTTTCTACGTCCTCCTCCTCCTCCCCTCCTCCCCCCTCCCCACCCCTTCTCTCTCCTCTTCCCCCCCCCCCTCTTCCCTCCCCCCCCTCTCTCTCTCTCTCTCTCTCTCTCTCTCTCTCTCTCTCTCTCTCTCTCTCTCTCACTCCCATTCTCCATCTGCTCCTCCCACTCATCTGTCCAATTTCCTCTTCCCCCCTGTCTCTCCATCTCCTTCCCCTTTCCACCCTCTTGGTCCATCCCCTCCTCCCTCCTTCCGCCCTGTCTCTTGCCCTTCCCACACCTCACCAGATCTCCCTCTCTCTGTCCATCTCCTTCTCCTCTCTCTGTCCATGTCCTCCTCCCCCCGTCTCTCATCTCCTTCTCTCCCTCTCTCTTGTTCATTTTCTCTCCCCCCTCCCCACCCCCCTCTCTATCCATCCCATCCTGCCCCCCCCCCTCTCTCTCTCTCTCTCCCCATCAATCTCAACTTTCTACAGCCATGCCCATCAGCACGTGCAATTCAGGTCGATAAAGCAGGCCGCTACTGCTTCACTCAACACACCTATTGTGCAGGCCAACCTACTATATGTCAGAAGCTAAAAAACTGTTGTTTTCCGTATCTGTGGGAACTGGACGGTGCCTAACAGAGCACAGTGGTGCTATAAACTCATCTTTTGGTTGAGGACAGCTTTAGTTATATTCTAGCTGTGGAATGATTTTGCTGAAGCACAGTTACCGAGTGCATCTAAAAAAGCTTGGCCAGCAAACCAGTATTAAAATGACAGCGTCTCTGTGCACATGGAGGGAGATGTGGAGAGAGATCACATGTGTTAAACACTAAACCGAAGTAGATTTGTCATCTGCTGCAAATCGCAAACTAAAAAGAGCTGTAGTTTTTTAGAACCAGTGCATGCTACAATCCTCTTTTCATTTCCCTGTATTTTCTTTATGGACCAGTCTTCAATATTTATGTAGATGTGCAAAGGGGTGCAATTATTTGATGTCATGTATGAACTTCTACACTTTGTTGTGAAAGCTAGTGTGCTCTGGAAGAACTTGTACATTTTGGAGGCTTTGTCTGTGCCTTAGTTTGATTACTAGCATGATGCTCTTATCTTGCATGTGGAAGTGGATTATACATTTATTTGTCTGTAAACAGACAAAAGAGACATAGAACTTAATAATTTGCTTTAAATGGTGGCAACTATTATGAGTTTGTGCCTAAAGATACACTAAAGAAAGTGCTTAGAAACATGTCTGATGCTGCACCTGCAGTAATAAATGATCTGTTTGTAAGGTAGTTTCCCAGACAATCTAATAGTAACACAAGTAACTATAAATTACAAGAAATATGATGAGTTTAAAACTGAAAGCTATTGATCCATCTCAATCCTACATGCATTTTCTGAGGTACTTGAGAAAGTTATTAAACTAGACTAGTGGCAATCCTGAACTAACATGTGAGACTCAGAAGGGCTTTGTGAAAACAAGTCAACTTCAGTAGCCCTGGCACAGATAAAGGTGAAATAATAACTACCATAGAGAACAAGGAATACGTTAGTGAAGTGTTTGTCAATCTTGAAAAAGCATCACATTGCTACTTGACAAGCTGTGGAAACTGTGTACTAAAAGAACTGGCTTTGAGTTGATATTGTTTTATGTGAGCAGCAGAAAACAATGTGGGTTGCTTGAAACAAATTGAAAAAAATTGAACTGTGACCTGCACTAGTGTAGTACTAGACAAAAATCAGAATACCAAGTCAGTAGCAAGAGAATAGCATTGTATGAAAAAAATGTACTTCATGCGAGGCTGAAACTAGCCAATGCCTTTCCTAAAATCTGACAGCTTTTCCTACTACCAAATTAAATGACCAAATAAAACAATTTTAGCAGAAAATCTATATTATTCTCTAGATGAGTTATGTCTTCATGAAAAATGGAAGGAAATATCTTCCTTTGGTTCGTAATGTTAGGTCAGCAGTTCCCAAACTTCTTCGATTCACAGACCCCTTCCACAATGATCTCAGTTGGGTGAACCACCCACTTTTAAATATATGTACAGAACACGTGCATAAAATTCAGTTCGAAGTGCGCGCGCGCGCGCACACACACACACACATACACACACACACACACACACACACACACACACACACACACACACACACACTCTCTCTCTCTCTCTCTCTTATGACCACTGTCTCTGGCTGCTGAGGCTATTGTTGAAAATCAAACACCCGACAGCCATGTAACCATACCTTAGTCGGGTTGTGGTACTGCTGTTAATCTTGTTAGAACACAAAGAAGTTGGCAGACTGAATTTCCATTGTAGTGAAGTTATATGTATTCCTAACATTGTGAGTCTGGCCATAGCAGTCAGAGATTGTGGTAATGTGTGTGTGTGTGTTTTATCTATTTCCGACAAAGGCGTAGTTGGGTGAAACCTCACTTTCTGACAGCCTTTTTGTTGTGCCTATTTGTGTCTCAGCATCTCTGCTATATGGTGAGTAGCGACTATCCTTTTCATATGATTAAATTCCATCCTGGATTTTCCATTGTTTTATTGTGGTCATTATTATGACAATGCTGCAGAAGTTAAGAAAACAGTAATGAGCCCAAGCTCGGAACCTGCCCCATTATGGAAAAGAATTTTGCCAAACTCCTTGAAATATTTTGTGAACCCCCCCCCCCACCCCCCCCCCCCCCCCCCACCCCCACCCCCCCCGCCCACCCCCCCCGGGGGTTTGTGAACCACAGGTTGTGAAACAGTGTGTTAGGTGATTCACAAGGAATATAAGGATAACAAAAAATTATAATACTGTTTCTTACATGTTAACAAACATATAATGTATTGATATGTGAAACTTGTCATTAAACTAAACATTTTAGTTTATAAGTTGTAAACATCAACGTTCTTACCCGGCACATTCAGAACAACAATCTGTACAATGTGCAGAAAGTGTATTATTCTAGGGATTCTTTTTGTTATTCTGTGTTAAAAAAATATTATCATTGTTATTAATTCACCAATAAGGATATCCATCCCTCTGTCGGTGCTATCTATGTGTGGAATTTTTCTTCTCAGTATTTCACTTTGTTTTGTGGCTGTGCTATTGGAGTGAAGTAATCAGCTGATTGTCCTTTTAAGACTCAATTTATACATAATCTTCCTACTAGTTTGATATGAATAAAAAACAAAAGAACTATTTTTTGCAGATTGTTTCGGGCAGTAAAGAATGTGTTTGAAATCTTCTTATGTAATTTTTTTTTTACCATAATATATTTTTGGGTGCTGTCGAAAATAATTTATATTTGACATCTACTGGAATGAGCTCATCCATCCTTTGTTGCTGTATCATGTTATACATCCATTTTCTTTTTTCTCTCATCATTCATCAGTATCTTACTCCAACTTTAAAAGTCTAAAAGCTAGTTTATATGCCTGTTGACCACTCAAAAATATCGACTATGCTTTATTCTTTATGCAGGTTTGCTAATGGAATGAAGCAGTTGTCTTATTGTCATTTAAATCCAAATTTATGCACAATCTTCCAATGACTTGTCTAAGATCCAAAATATAAAATATATAACTGGATAGATAAAAAAACTACACTCATTGAGTAGTGTCAGAATAAAGCACATACAAAAGTTAAGGAAATGTGGAAGCTTTTTGAATCAGTGGCCGCTTCTTGTGGCAAAAGGGTTGAAGGGGAAAGAAGTGGGACGAAGGAAAGTGACTGGCGAGGTTTAGGTGGAAATGGGAAGAGTTCAGAAAATTCATGCAAAACTCCGGGTCAGGGGAGTCTTACCAAATGGGTTGAGAAGAAAACACAGTCTCCAACAATCAGTCCTTCCTTCTCATCCCATATGGTTAAGTCTTCCCTGACTCTGGCTTCAATGAGACTTTTTGGCGCATCTCCCCATTTCCTAAACCTTGTTAGTTGTTTTCCTTCATCCCTCTTTCTTCCCCTTCAACCTTTTTGCCACAAGAAGGAGCCACTGGCTCCGAAGTCTTCCACATTCCCTTAGCTTTTATATGTGGATTCTTCTTCTGTTACTTGAAGAATAGATTTATTTTATCTATCCAGTTATATTTTGAAAAACAGATATTTTTAATATTAAATATGTTGTCTTTGAATGGATTGCTTCAAACAATAGACAATAAATGTGAAATTTTCTTATCTTCTTTCTTTTACCATAATAAATTTTTTGGTGCCATTTAAAATCCTTTGTATTTCACACACATTACATGAGCTCATCACAGTTTGACTCATTTAAATGAATAAAAATGAGCTGACACATTGGTTGAGACACTGGAAATGCTTTCAGGAAGAGTAGCAGCCAAATCTCTGTGTAGCATGCCTTATTCAGATTCTCCAATTTCTCCTGAAACTGATACAAGATTATGGTTTGAGTAGGATACAGCCAGTTTCTTGCCTCCTCCTCATCCAATTGGAGCTTAAGATTTTTTCTTTTCTTGGGTGAGGTGGGACTAGAGTAGCTTTCAGTAGGAAAGAGTGTGACTCCTTTTCCCGACACCCATCGGTTCATACAAATGTCTCGACGGTCACTTTGAAAAGGTTTCTCTTCCCTATACTTGTCTGATCCAAACTACTTTGCCAGCATCAATCTTTCCATTCGTTTGCAGTTTTCTGTCTGAATGTATAACAAGCTAACTTTTCCATTTCTGCATAATTAAAACTGTGTATAGTTTCTTTTAAAAATGACTGTCATGTTTTTCTTGGACTTTCTTCCCTTGTGACATTACTTCTGGGACACTTACAAGGAACTGGTTGTGTCATATTATTTTCCTAATCCACTTGTCTTCTTCTCTCCTTTATTGTCCTCACATGACTTTTCTTTGCCAATTCTTCGCAGGACTCCCTTGTCGGCTGTTTTATCTCTCCACTTCAGCACGCGTCTCCAGCATCTTACCTCAAGTCCTTCAGGAGATGTCATTTCATTTTTGCTCATTATCCACATTTCCCAACCATAAAGTGCTATGCTCCAAATGCAGCTCATAACCATCTTTCTCCTCACTTCAGTATTTATGTTGCTTGAACAAGAATACTTCTTTTATTCATTAACATTACTTTTGATTCTCTACACTTTGTTTTATCTCTTCTATGCTTATTTGTCTTTAGCTATCGTACTTCCTAAATGTTTGCATCATCTAGTTTATTTTCTTTCTTCTAATGTTATTTCTTCTTGGAGTACACGAATATTTTCACTGTTTTTCTTCCATTGTGTCCTATCCTGTAGTACTATACCCATAACAGATTCTTCTGAGCTATCACAGCTATGTCATCTGCAAACCTAATTATCTGCATTCTTTCTCCATTTATTCTGTTAATTATATGATACTCTTTTTGCACTCATTTATTGTATGTTCCTGTAGTTTTTGAATAGGGATGTAGATAGATTGCATCCTTCTCTAACAGCCTAAAAGATTTCTAGCATCTTTTTACATGTTTCTTATCTTTACTAGTGGTGTTTGTCCTTTGTATATTTCTGTAATTACTCTCCTTTCTCTATAGTCAGATTTCACCAGTTTTAGAGCATCTGTAAATGTGTTACAATTGGAAATGTCAAATACTTTTCTGATGCATATGAAAACTATGTAAATTTTTCTGTTGACCCTAAGTGTGTCTGAATTTATATTGCAAAAGTATAGAATAGCTTCTCTTGTGTGTCTGCCTTCTCAGAAGCCAATTTGGTATTCAGCTAAATTGGGTTCTGTTTAGTTCTTAAGGTGTCTGCATATAACTCTCAATAATATTTCTGAAGATTGAGATAAAATGCTCAAAGCCCTTTGTTTTTCACACATGGCTGCTTCATTCTTTTTGTAATTATCACCTTGTTTCTTTTCTTAAAGGCTCCATGGATAACCTCATGCTCCACAATTGATGGCTTTATATTGATGTGGCATTAAACTCCAAACTTACTTCCATTCCTCAGCTTCTAACAATCTCACTCTTTGTTGAGATACTAAACCCTAATACTCTTTCCTTTCTCCTAAGATTAATCGAGTGGCTACTGTTACTGGATACCCATGTTGGTGTTTTTACTGTCAGTTCGGTATAATCTTTTAGGTTTATTAATTTGTGAATCTGGGTTACAGATATCGCAGTGAATACAGTTAAGAACTACGTCCAAACTGAATAAATTTATTGTCGGTGTGGCCAAAAATGTTGAAATGTGTTTAAAATCTTTGCAGCTTCAGTGCGTCCATTCGAGTGTGACAAGTGCTCCCAGACGTTCAAGCGGAAGGACAACTTGCTGCGACACATCAAGTTGTCCCACAGCGAGACCGAGAAGGACGAGGAGTCACAGACTGTGGCAGGGGAGAGGAGTGTGGAGACAGAGAAAGTCCCGCCTCGAGAAAACCCTGCTCCCGCACACAATGAAGGTAATCTGGAGGATAATGTCAGTTATAGCTCGGATAAAAAAAACTTTGTAGCTGACAAACTGCTGTGAGTAGCCACACTAGGCAAGGCTGTATGTGTACCTACAAGTTGGCGGTGGCTGCTTCTTCCACTTTACTTGCAACTTCAATTGCAAAGTTATTTTAATCAGAGCACGTGCACTGTCACAAGTTCAGAAATTAATTGAAGTACAATCGTTCCCTGTACATCTCAGAAAGACTGACTAAATTCGTTAATGATTGAGAATATTTACAGCACTCTATTGGAATGTTTCCTCAGTCTTTATTTCCCTATTCGGGGTGAGGGGAACAGGCCATCGAAATAGTCCAGTAGTCAATCTGTAATTTCCACATCTAGGTTTCATCTTTCTCTTACTTTTTTCTTGTGGTGACTGTACAGTACCAATGCTGCGAGGAACCTGTTATTCAGCACCCTCAAACTGTGACACAACTCCTTCCCTGTGGACTTCGATCTGCTGTGTCGAAGATGCTGAAAGAGACTTTTCTTGCTCCAGTGGTATGACACACTCAGAGAAGTTCAAGTCAATGTATTTCCTATAATGTAAACTCTGACTGCTGTTAATGAATCAACTACACGTGCATTACAGTCCACCCAGATGTTGCCATGCGTCCATCTCACATGAGACTCAGAACAGTAGTACGATAAAAACATAACACCAATGCAGTGCCGATTTCTTTGGCGTGAAGGAGGTCACGTGCACTCCTTCTGTCACAGCTCCACAGGCCAAATGACTCCACCCAGCAGATAGAAGCGTCAGTTCGTGACTCGCATCACCAATAGCACAGGATCGCTGCAGTTCCGATCTGCTCAAACTATCAAGAAACCTCGTGAAAGTGGGGTGCTTCCTACGTACTAACTACCTTAAGCCACGAATGTCTTTCGTCAGCTGACAGATATCGAGGAGGTAGAATGTCTCATTCGATCAATAATGTTACACCTCACTATCACTAATTGAACTTTAACGTTAATTTTCCACAAATATCTTTTATTTTATTTTATTTTATTTTATTTATTTATTTATTTTTTTTTTTTTACTGCCTTTGGAGAAGATGTGTCTTTATTTAGTTTAATATGACACAGTAGTTGCTTCCTTTGAAATTATCATAATGGAATGTAGTCGAATTAAGTCGGGTGATGCTGAGGGAATTAGATTAGGAAATAAGACACTTAAATTAGTAAAGGAGTTTTGCTATTTGGGGAGCAAAATAACTGATGATGGTCGAAGTAGAGAGAATATAAAATCTAGACTGGCAATGGGAAGGAAAGCATTTCTGAAGAAGAGAAATTTGTTAACATCAAGTATGGATTTAAGTGTCAGGAAGTCGTTTCTGAAAGTATTCGTATGGAGTGTAGCCATGTATGGAAGTGAAACATGGATGATAAATAGTTTGGACAAGAAGAGAATAGAAGCTTTCGAAATGTGGTGCTACAGAAGAATGCTGAAGATTAGATGGGTAGATCACATAACTAATGAGGAAGTATTGAATAGGATTGGGGAGAAGAGAAGTTTGTGGCACAACTTGACCAGAAGAAGGGATCGGTTGGTAGGACATGTTGTGAGGCATCAAGGGATCACCAAATTAGTATTGGAGGGCAGCGTGGAGGGTAAAAATCGTAGAGGGAGACCAAGAGATGAATACACTAAGCAGTTTCAGAAGGATGTATGTTGCAGTAGGTACTGGGAGATGAAGAAGCTTGCACAGGATAGAGTAGCATGGAGAGCTGCATCAAACCAGTCTCAGGACTGAAGACCACAACAACAACAACAACATGACACTATCTGAGGAGAATGTTATGTGTATTCCTGTGGGTGTTTCACGAATTTTAATGTATTGGGGTAGTTCTCGACTATTATATAAAGTTTTATACTCTGCTTGAATATCTATTATTTACTTTCACGGCCCATTCAGACTTTGAATCCTTCTTTGCTGTTAAAGACATGTCCTTATATTTCTTCTCTTATTTTCTTACTTCAAATATTCAGTTTGGAATTTGGTGCTGATTGTTAACAGAATCTAATTTGAAAAATATCACTAGTATAAATGCTCCTGGTATATTCTCTTTTTACACAGATGAGCATCCATATGCATGCAAAATGTGCGGCAAGTGCTTCGACAGCTCAGAAAACCTGAAAGTCCACCTGCAGCTACACAGCGGAAGCCACCCCTATGAATGCCCAGTCTGCAGTTTGACTTTTTCGTACAAGGAGGACATGACGAAGCATATGCCAGTACACGATTGTGAGTATTTAAAGCCTTACAACCAATTATGAGGTTTGCAGCATAACTTGTTATTCCATTATAAGTTCACTAGTGTAATGTTACCTCAGTTGCTTCCTGGGAAATTGTCATATTTTACTTGCCAGTAGTTTAAATAAGGAAACATTATGAGTACATATTAACTAGATGAGAAAGAACCACTTCACAATTTATTTTCTCATTTTTTCCTTTTTCTGAATATGAAGAAAATGTGTTATAAAACATCTTAATTGTGTGGCATCAAACTTACTCAAAGTATACTCTTACAAACTGTATTTAGTATTTTGCATTTGGGTACAAAGAGTAGTTGTCCAACATGCTACATATAGTTGGTTGTCTGTGTGAGAGAAACAGTTCTTTTAGATTCACTCTACAATATTATTAGTATTCTTACAGTATGCTAATCATACCAGAAATTGCATCGTTTTAAAGCTCAGTGGTAAGTTAGCTGAAGTGAGCGGTATTCGTGGAATGAATACTGACTCGGCTTTTCCTTTTCTGCTTAATATTTCTAAATTAATGATGTTAATAAGCTTTTTTCTGAGGGCATACTGGGGACATTGAAAAGTTTAAAAACTTTGTTGGAAAGTTTACACTTTCATCTTCGTTCTTCATTGTGTCAGTGGTTTTATATATTTTCTTCTTCCTTACATATCATGTACAAATACATGTTAAATACACTGAGGTTACAAAACTCATGGGATAGTGATACGCACATACACAGATGTTGGTAGTATCATGTACACAAGGTGTGAAAGGGCAGTGCATAGGCAGAACTGTCATTTGTACTCACATGATTCTTGTGAAAAGGTTTCTGGTGCGTATTACGGCCACACAGTGGGAATTAATGTATTTTGAACATGGGATGGTAGTTGGAGCTAGATACACGGGACATCCCATTCCCAAAATCGTTATGGAATTCAAAATTCCAAATTTCAGGGGTGTGCTGAGAATACCAGATTTCAGGCATTCCTCTAACATGGGTAAGGCAGTGCCCAACAGCCTTCAGTTAATGAACAAGAGCAGCAGCATTTGCATAGAGTTGTCAGTGCTAACAGACAATCAATACTGTGTGAAATAACCTCAGAATCAACGTGGGAAGTACGACAGATGTATGCATTAGGACAGCGCAGTAAAATCTGGTGTTAATGGGCTATGGCAACAGACAACTGACGCGAGTGCGTTTGCTAACAGCATGACATCTCTTGCAGTGCCTCTGCTGGGCTCGTGACCATATCGACTGACTCTAGTCGGCTGGAAAACTGTGGTCTGGTCACATGAGTCTCAATTTCAGTTGGTGAGAACTTGAGTATGGTGCAGACGCCACAAAGCCATGGACGCAGATTGTCAATAATGCGTTGTGCAAGCTGGTGGTGGCTCCATAATGACTGGAAATGGTTATGTTTGGCTACTTGAAGACCATTTGCAGCCATTCATGCACTTCGTGTGCACAAGCAACAATGGAATTTTTGTGGATGACAGTGTACCACATCACTGGATCACAATTGTTCACAATTGATTTGAAGAATGATGTGGCCATCCAGATTGCCTGACACGAACCCCATAGAAAATTTATGGGACATAGTTGAGTGGTGAGTTCATGCATAAAATCCTCTACTGGCAACACATTCACAATTATAGTGGCAAAATAATGTCAGACACAATGTATCCTGTGGCTTCATTCATCTCGGTGTATGCTAAATATGTGTCAAATATATTTAACATGTGCACACATGGCAAAGCAATGGGCACAAAGCTCATTCTAAACCCTTCCGTTGATTTCAAGCAAATTTGGTACACATATTAGTTACAATCTGGAAAGAAATCCTGTGAGGGTAAGACCCAACAGCATTGTAATCGAATGAGCATAAATATGTGGAGAGAGAGAGAGAAGGGGGTGGGGAGGAGAAGGATGAGGAAGAAAACAGACGGCAAGGCATAAGGAGGAGGGGGCACAGATAGGCGAAAGAAGAGGTGGACAAGTAGAGGCAAAGGGGAAATGGACAGACAGTGGATAGAGGAGGAGATGGACAGAGAGAGGATAAAGGATGAGATGGGCAGAGATAGGGGAAAGGAGCAGATGAACTAATAGAATATTGGAACAAATCCATACCCAGGGACTAGAGACAAGTCAAATGTGGACTCCTTTTTTATATGATATTAAAAACAAAAAAACAAGAAAGTTCATTGATTTGGCCAGCCCTGCCACGTACGCACCGTTTCTGGCAGCTTTCACTTTACGTTATTAGGAGCAATGATTATTTCTCTCCATTTTGTATAAGAGGTCACTGTTCATGGTAGGAACCGGTTCTGGTGAGATTTAGCAAATGGCATTTGGATCCGAAGATGGGGTCTAGATGGACCATTGACATACCCTGTTAAGCTACCTGTACAATCCAGATGCAGACCCGACAAGGATATTATCAGTTAATATGCCAGGAAACATTATGTAGCTCTGCAGAGTTATTGTTGCTTATTGGTCAATTTTTATACGAAATCTCAGTTCGTGAACCTTAATGACATGGAGATCAGCGTCAAGTAAAGTAGCTTTGATTTTGGCAGAGAACCGGGGAAACCGTTGTTCACAGAAGTTAAGGTGTTGCCACGATGTGAAGTAGTTCTTCCTGATGCTGATGCCAGCTCTTAAAGATGTCACTGATAAATCCAGTGCTGTTTTTCTAAAAAAAGGTTTGAGGGTACTCCGACATAGGATATAATGCAGCGAAAATTACTTATAACTGAAGCATGGGGTACCACCTGTCTGCTTTTAGCCATGAAGTCATCAACATGTCGAACTACAAAAAAAAAATGGTATCGGACTCTTCAGTTGACTTGACAGAAAGAAACCAGTTCTTCTTTTCTGGAACCACCTGAAGATGACACAGATATTTTAGCTCAAGGCTCTGCGATGTTCACGCCTTGTTTATTTCTTTCTATGTCTAAACGTTCTACTTCTTTGCAAATTCTGCAGCCAAGTTTCTTATTTGAAATGATCAACCAGTCATTTTTCTCACAAAATGCAATTTCTTGTTCCAAAGTCCAACATTCTGTACGATCATTTAATTTTCGATCATGCACATGTTCGTTCACTGCATTTTCACACGTAAGTTCAGTGCTCAGGTTTACAGTTCCACTTTCGTCATCCACTGATGTTGAACTTCCTGGCTTTTCACTCGCACATGAACTATTGACAGTTTTTGGTTTTTTAGATGCAGGAGAACAAGTAAAATAGTTTAGCAGAAAACTAACAATCTCTCACCTCCAACTTAACTTACAAGTTGCAATGAAAGACAGGACACACTGTAAAACTTCGCACAACCGACAAGAACAGAAAAGCAAACGCGAACGAATAAAGAACAAGAAAACAAAGATGGTAATGAATCGTGAAGGATCATGGTAGCGGGACCATAGAGACATCTATTGGTAGCTCAGCGTTTGAGCGTACGCATATCCATTCAGCACTACCATCTCCCACTACTAGCGGGCGAGGGCACTATGTGCTTGCCAAACTGGCTGCCAGCAATTCAGTTGTCAAGAACGGTTGCTGCGGCTTAGAAATGCTTGAAACAGTCAATGACATCGTTTTTCCCACCAAAAACTCACTGGTATCATTCGTATTGCAATTACCAACACTAAAAATGAAGTAAAAAATTTACGTTCCTGAAATAAATCATTGGCACTTTTCCAAATTTTCAACATTGTAAAAAAATTACTTTGTCGATGAAAAAGTTTAGGGGTACTCATCCCCCAGCGTTCCCCCAGAAAAACAGCACTGGAAAAATCTATACTGTGCCTGGGAGCCCTGGATTCTGGATGTTGAGAAATGCCTGACAAACACGTGGTCCTGTAATGATAGATATCGAATGTGCGACTTTGACAACTGAACGACTCCGGTGGTGCAAGTTACAGATACTGTTTACAGCATTCATTAGAGCGATGACAAAAGGTGGGAAGTTTATTAAGTCACAATTAATTACAAATAAAAATAGTTACTTTTCTCATCAGCCATGTCTCCGTCATGCACTATTCCTGGTGTTGTGTAAGCCGCCAATAGCAATTCTTTTTACCCATAACCCAGATACACCCTTGCTGCGTCAGTCAGAAATATCGGGAGACCATCAGGTGGGGAAACTTTTCCATGCAACTTCAAGATGTGGAAATTTAGGTATTAAAAGAAGTAGAGCTCATCCTTAATTCTTATAGACCTCTCTCTTTTTGTCAGTGGTTTCACAGATTTCCACAACTGTTTGACGTTCTTTGTGGACAGATTGATTGTCCGATGATACAAATTCAACACAGTGATTCACAAATCCTTATTTCTTTAAGATGTACAATTTATAACTGTCTGTTATCACTTTTGTGCCTGGCTATATAAAGAGCCTTTTCAGATAGATACAGTTTCCGTTTCTCTTTCAATGATGCCAAATGCACAAATATTTTCAACTATGTTTTACGATAGTTGTCCTCTCTGGTATTTCCTAGTAAGTATATGCAGTTCATCTATTTTGACAACCTCGTTCATGATTGTGACTTAACAAACTTCTCGCCAGAAATTACAGTAGTTGCACACAATTTTTTTTCAGAAGCTGTTGCTTGTAGCGTATAGTCTCTTATTCTACAAGATAGTAAAATGGTACTCTTCTCGATGGATAACGTGAAACTGTCAAACCGTGTGCTGTTTCTGATAGATGATCTCCTGTGACAATGGGTGCAGTACAATTGCAAAGGAAAATCAGTGCATGCATCTTTCTTGTGAAGATTCATGGAGTTGAGACCATGACATTCTACAATTCTTGCTATCCCCAAGTAGAAGCAATCCGAAGTCCGAACAAAATTTCACACAACTTTCCTCACTACATAACTGAGGAATAACATTTCAGTGTGTGAGACTACCCCACTCTCGAAACTGCAGTGCTGTCAGGCATGCTATTCATAACTGAACATGATAGACTATGTTCTGCTGACAACATGCTAAATATTTACTGTAATTCGCACCACTAATCACGTGGTTGCCATAACAGGCCCCCAGTTTGTTTGCAGGTTTTGCCCTCAAAATAAAAGTAGTTTTGTGGGCGAGGATGAAGTTGGCAAGGTTGAGGATAAATGAGGTTTTATGGAGACCAATTCAGCATTGGAAGGATTCTATTGCTTAGAGATCATGTGTGCATGATATATCCTTTTAGAGTGAGATTGTGTCGGTAGTGACTAAGAAGGTTCCACATGGGAAAGAGTCAGAATGGATTAAAGATGTTCTTGATAGTGGATGGTGCCTCTTATGGACAACTGGAGGCTCTGCACTATAGGATTGCGGTGCTTGTATACCAATGTGTTTGGTAAGGGCTTTGAGGTGTGCTGGGACAGTTGGGATGATTGTTTTAGTATATTTCAGGAAGAAGGTAAAAAGCAGGGATGTGTCAGTTAGGAGTAGTATGAAGTTCTATGGAAGTGCTGTGAATCAATATGGGAAGCACAGAAATATTAGGATTTTCTGTGGCTCACAGTGGGTGGAAGGAATGGGTCAAAAGAAATAGTTTTGTATGTCAAGGTTGGACACAGCTGTTGAGCTGCTTTGCCACATTCTCCTTAAGATCAAATACCACATTAGTGGAGCCTTTGTCAGTACTGAGGATGATAATATAGTTGTCTACCTCCAGGTCATGGAGAGTTCAGGACTCGACTCGAGTAAGGTTTGAAGTTTCAGTGATATTTTTCAGATAGAATTCGGAGATGATGCTGGAGCTGAGGAATTTCTGAAATACTTGGAGTGAATGGTTTTTGGGAAGAAAAAGAGGAGGATCTCTTTGCAATTTGGATTGGAACTGTTCTACACAGGAGAGCTCCAAGTTCTTAAGCATTTATATAGAAGGCAAGCTCAATGTCAAATATTCAGTGATGAGGACAAAGATGTAGAGCACAAATGGAAAAAAAATCAAAACCATCATTGAATATGCCTTAGAGTAGTATGTTCTGAGCAAGGTCTGAAGGGATGGGAAAGAACCATCATGGTTTAATACTTGTGTCACAAAACTGTTCAGTTAACAAAGAGAACTTCATATCAGATTCAAGAGAAATCAAAACCTAACTGACAAAGGTATGATGAATGAAGCAAAAATGAGCATAAGGAGAGTAAAGAGAGATGCGTTCAGTGACTTTGAAAGTAAAAATCTCTCAACCAATCTGAGTAAAAACCTTAAGACATTTTGTCTTTTGTAAAATCAGTAAGCATTTCAATCATCATACGAATGTCAAAATGGCAGACATTGAGATAACTGATTGCAGAAGAGAAAAGCAACTACAGTTGCTTAGTAGTCAAAAGGCATCAGGACCAGATGAGATAACTACAAGATTCTACAAAGAATATGCAAAAGAACTTGCTTCCCTTGTAACAGCAGTTTATCTTAGTTTGCTGGAACAATGAAGGGTACCTACTGACTGGTAGAAGGTGCAGGTCATTCCTGTATATAAGGAAGGCTGTGGGACAGAAGCGCACAATTATAGACCTATATTGTTGATATCACACTGTTTTTAGAATTATGGAACATGTTTTATGCTCAAGAATTACATCGTCTATTGAAGAACAAAAATCTTCTTTATTAAGATTAACATGGATTCCACAAAGAGAAATCTTGTGAAACTCAGGTTGCTGTGTTCCTCCATGAGATCCAAAACACTGGAATACAGTGCTGACCTGTGTTCCTTGACTACAGGAAGGTTTTAACACTGTCCTGGACAGCTGTTTAGTGAAAAAAATATGAGCTTATCAAATAATGGACCTGATTTATGACTGGATTGAAGACTCCCTTGCAGGTAGAACTCAATCTTAATCGCTCTTAATGGAAAAAGTCGACAGGTGGAAAGGTAATTTCCACAGTAACCCAAGGAAGTGCAATAGAAATGTTATTGTTTACAATGTATGTAAATGATTTAGTAGAAAGTGTTGGATGCTTTTCTAGACTGTTTGCAAATGGTTTGTTTGTCTGTACGAAAGTAGCTACGCCAGAAGACAGATATCAATTTGCAGAATGACCTGTAGAGTATTGATTGATGGTGCAGGCTCTGGCAGTTGAATCTGAGTGTAAATAAATGTAACATGTTGTGCATGCACATGACAAGAAAGCCACTACAGTAAAACTATGGTATTGATGAGAAGCTGCCAGAAGTAGCTACTGTAAATTTTCTAGCTGTACCTATCCATAGTAACTTAAGTGAAATGACCACTTAAAACAAATACACAACTGGCCATTAAAATTGCTACACCACGAAGATGACATGCTACAGACGCGAAATTTAACCAACAGGAAGAAGATGCTGTGATATGCAAATGATTACCTTTTCAGAGCATTCACACAAGGTTGGCGCCGGTGGCGACACCTACAACGTGCTGACATGAGGAAAGTTTCCAACCGATTTGTCATACACAAACAGCAGTTGACCAACGTTGACTGGTGAAACGTTGTTGTGATGCCTCATGTAAGGAGGAGAAATGTGTACCATCACGTTTCCGACTTTGATAAAGGTCGGATTGTAGCCTATCGCGATTGCGGTTTATCATATTGCAACATTGCTGTTCGCGTTGGTCGAGATCCAATGATTGTTAGCAGAATATGGAATCGGTGGGTTCAGGAGGGTAATACGGAACGCCGTGCTGGATCCCAACGGCCTTGTATCACTGGCAGTCGAGATGACAGGCATCTTATCCGCATGGCTGTAATGGATCGTGCAGTCACGTCTCGATCCCTGAGTCAACAGATGAGGACGTTTGCTAGACAACAACCATCTGCACAAACAGTTTGACGAGATTTGCAGCAGCATGGACTATCAGCTCGGAGACCGTGGCTGTGGTTACCCTTGACGCTGCATCACAGACAGGAGCGCCTGCGATGGTGTACTCAACGACGAATCTGGGTGCACAAATGGCAAAACGTCATTTTTTCGGATGAATCCAGATTCTGTTTACAGCATCATGATGGTCGCATCCGTGTTTGGCGACATCGCGGTAAACACACATTGGAAGCATGTATTCGTCATCGCCATACTGGCGTATCACCTGGCGTGATGGTATGGGGTGCCATTGGTTACACGTCTCGGTCACCTCTTGTTCGCACTGACGGCACTTTGAACAGTGGATGTTACATTTCAGATGTGTTACGACCCATGGCTCTACCCTGCATTCGATCCCTGCGAAACCCTACATTTCAGCAGGATATTGCACGACCGCATGTTGCAGGTCCTGTACGGGCCTTTCTGGATACAGAAAATGTTCGACTGCTGTCCTGGCCAGCACATTCTCCAGATCTCTCACCAATTGAAAACGTCTGGTCAATGGTGGCCGAGCAACTGGCTCGTCACAATACGCCAGTCACTACTCTTGATGAACCGTGGTATCGTGTTGAAGCTGCATGGGCAGCTGTACCTGTACACGCCACCCAAGCCCTGTTTGACTCAATACCCAGGTGTATCAAGGCCATTATTACGGCCAGAGGTGGTTGTTCTGGGTACTTATTTCCCAGGATCTATGCACCCAAATTGCGTGAAAATGTAATCACATGTCAGTTCTGATATAATATATTTGTCGAATGAATACCCATTTGTCATCTGCATTTCTTCGTGGTGTAGTGATTTTAATGGCCAGTAGTGTAGAAGGAAATGCAGATGCTAGACTGAGCTTTGTAGGAAGAATTTTAAGGAAATGTGACTCAATCATAAAGAAATGTAACTCATCCATTAAGGAAGTGGCATATAAGGCACTTGTTCAACTGGTTCTTGAGCATTGTTCGTCAACATAGGACCCTTACCTGGTAGGCCTGATAGGAGAGAAAGAGAGAGAGAGAGAGAGAGAGAGAGAGAGAGAAGATTCAATGAAGAGCGGCACTTTCTATTGCGTGATCATTTAGTTGGCACGAGAGCATCACAGAGATGCTCAACAAATTCTAGTGGCAGACTTTACAGGAAAGGCATTGAGCATCAAGGAATGGATTACTATTGAAATTTCTAGAGAGCACTCTCCGGGAAGAGTCCAACAACATATTGCTTCCTCCCACATACGTCTTATGTAATGATGGTAACAAGAAAATTTGAGAAATTAGAGCTAATACAGATGCTTACCGACAATCGTTCTTCCCATGCCATCTGTGAGTGGAACAGGGAAGGATGGAATAGTTAGTGGTACCAAAAGTACCCTCCACCACACACCATTAAGTGGCTTGCAGAGTATAGTGTAGATGTAGATGTAGAACGTGGAACATGACAGCCAGAAAGGTCGTGTGTTAAAATTTAATTTTCTTTCTATTTTTAAAAAAATAATTTTTTAATGCCTAGATTGCTTTTATATAACACAATTAAAATATCATGACTAACTGTTTTCAGCTGTAAGTAATAACTATTGTCAGATCTGTAAACAAGCAATATACAGAAAATTACCTTAGAAAAACCATTTTACAACCTAATAAGAAAGGTAAAATCATTTGAAGAAAGCACAAAGTACAGATGCAATTAACAACTATGGTAGAAAATGGCAGTATATAACATCATATGTAAAAGAAAACATCATATATACGAGGGTTGTACCAAAAGTAAGGTTCCCAATGAGCTACAGCCTCGGGGGAAGGTGCTAGGCTAAATCTGACAACAGTTCTGTGCGCAGTGGTTCATACACTCTCGAGCCCGCCCGTCTACGATTCGCTACGTCACTCAGTGGCTTGGCAGGCGTCAGAGATGCAAGGGTTGATCGCCGCTCCCACCAAGTACAAGGTTCGAGCAGTACTCTGGTTTCTCCACACAAGGAAGTTACCGCCTGTGGAGATTCATTGGCAACTGACTGAGGTTTATGGTGAAGAGTGCATATGCTTTCAGCACGTGCGCAAGTGGTGTAGGGCTTTTGCTGAGGGTTGCACAGAAGTTGACGATGAAGAATGGAGTGGAAGACCACTGGTTTCAGATGCGACTGTCCATTAGATCAACAGTGAGATGCTCAAAGACAGGACGATCACTGTCCGTGAACTTGTTGAACGCATTCCTGAAGCTTCCCATGGCACAGTTGGAAGAACTTTAACAGAAAAGTTGGACTATCGCAAGGTATGTGTTTGCTGGGTCCGCGAGCAGAAGTCACACACTTCCTCAACGGGTTGGCAAGAGACTTCTTTGACTTAGGAATACAAAAACTGGAGCACTGCCTTCAAAAGCGTGTTGAAAAAAATGGAGGCTGTTGAAAAATAGAAAAAAGTGTAAGCTTTTCAACGACGTGTAAATTAATGACATTAAACCACGTTTTCTTTTTGTAAAACATATGGGAACCTTACTTTTGGTACAGCCCTCATAGAAAGTGAACATGCATCACTGTTGACTTTACAGTGTCACACTGACAAAAAAAATTTTAATGCTTTTAGTATAAACTACCGTGCATGTATTAAATGCAGGTTAAACATGAACTGGCTGTAACAGTAATAATCATCATGCAATTACGTGCATCTGCATAGAAAGCAATACAACTAAGAAATTTGGTGCTAACAGCTACAACAAAACTGAGCCAGGATTCTACACATATAGGAATATGCATAAACGCACAAATAGGCGCATCTTAGTAATTTTTTAGTGACTGAAGGAGGATTCATTAGAAGAATAAAAACTCTATCATTCTTACTAAAAATGTAAACACATGCAGTATAAATTTCATATATGACTGTAATTTGAAATTGAACATACAAGACTCAAGTGTTAATGGAAAAGTCCAGCTAGTCATGGATGTCTAGTGTGAACTGTAATTACTGTATGGCCACAAAACTTGGTAGATACAGTAATGTATTAATGCGAAACCAATTTATGCTAAAGCAAGTGATTCCACCTACGTATTTTGTGTTTTCTTCAAACAATTTTATCTCAAATATTATGTTGTAAAGAGCTTAGGTCATTTCTGTGTTTTGGTTGTTTACAGCGCCGAATATGTTGTTACTTACAATCAAAACCAGCTAGTCATCGTATTTTAATTGTCTTACATAAATATGATCTAGGCGTTAAAAAATTTTTGTAAAACAATCTTTTAAATTTTAAAAAAATTACGTAGAGATTGTGTTCTCCATTCCCAATAATATCGGGCATTACTAAAATGTTTATAGTCTGTCAGTTACCTTCTGTTGCAGTTTCTCTGCACAAAGGAGATTTCCCAGCATTAGACTTGCTTATGCACAGCACACTAGTCTGCGAGACAGGAAGGTTGGCTGGCCTATGTGCTGGATTAATGACCAAGGGCATATACAGTGACCATCCTAGGTGCGGTTTTTAGGCAGTTTTCAAAGCTGGTTTAGGCAAATGCTGTCCACTTTGGACAGTACAAATGCAAATTATGTTCCAGTATAATTAAAACTGTAGTTCATTCTGAATCACAATTATTAAACCCAAATCCCATAAGAGTGTTCTGTGTAGCAATAATAAATTGTGAGTTCCTTGACAGACAAAGATGTCGCCTGCAGGAGCTTCACTTAAAACTCGTCAATATTCAACGTAAAACAGAAATCACTGATGTTCTTACTCAAATTTACATGCAACTTTCAATAGTTTCACCACCTAAAAATTTTTAATCCACATGATAGCAATTGTGTACTTATTGCACGATTATTATTGCATACTTAGGGAAAAAGCATTACCGTTACGGGCGTATGTAAGAAATCACTCACAGGTTAGAAACTGGAAATGAAATTAGAAGACGAACATCACCCGGAAATGCTATCACACTTACCAGCTACTTATACTGAAAATAATTGTTTGAAGAGAAAGAGAAAACATTCTTTAAGAAGTGCATTGTGTTTTGCAAGAAGGGAGAGAGCACAAATATGGAAAGTTCAGATCTTTAGATTTCAGATTGAAGATTATTCCTGTGAAGCCTAACAGACAAGCACAGTGAGGTGACAAAAATCATGGGATACTGTGTCAGACCACCACCTTCCTCAAATAGTGCACGTCATACACTCAACAAGTATTTGGAAGCCCCTGCAGAAATATCGAGCCATGCTGCCTCCATAGCTCTCCGTAATTGCGAAGGTATTGCCAGTTCGGGATTTTGTGCATGAACTGACCTCTTGATTATATTCCATAAATGTTAGATGGAATTCATGATGGGTGATCTTGGTGGCCAAATCATTTGCTCAAACTGTCCAGAATGTTCTTCAAACCAATTGTGGTCAGGTGACATCACGTTGTCGTTTCTAAAAATTCCATTGCTGTTTGGGAACAAGTGCACGAATGGCTCCAGATGGTCACCAAACAGCGGAACATAACCAAGACCCAGTACATTCTGTTGTGACTTGGCAAGACAGCCAAGCCACTATGAGGTGAAGCCGAAAGGCACGCGTTAAAGCTCACGCAGGCTGGCGTGAGGTCTGGAAATGACAAGGTCTTTATAGTAGCAAAAATAGTACGTAGCTTTTGGAATACTTAACTTTAATCCATAATTGGTGAACATCTGTCTGACGGTACAAGCATCACTAGATAAATAGCAAATGATAATGGCGCCTTGCTAGGTCGTAACAAATGACGTAGCTGAAGGCTATGCTAACTATCGTCTCGGCAAATGAGAGCGTAATTTGTCAGTGAAACATCGCTAGCAAAGTCGTCTGTACATCTGGAGCGAGTGCTAGGAAGTCTCTCTAGACCTGCCGTGTGGCGGCGCTCGGTCTGCAATCACTGATAGTGGCGACATGCGGGTCCGACATATACTAGCGGACCGAGGCCGATTTAAAGGCTACCACCTAGCAAGTGTGGTGTCTGGTGGTGACACCACACATTGCATGTAAACAGAGCCCACACCATTATGGAACCGTCATCAGCTTGCACGTGCCTTGTTGACAACTTGCATCCATGGCTCTGTGGGGTCTGCATCGTACTCATAACTTACCATCAGCTGAAATCAGGGCTCGTGTGACCAGACCACAGTTTTCCAGTCATCTAGGATCCATTCGATTTGGTTACGAGCCCAGAGAAGTGCTGCAGGCAATGTCGTGTTGTTAGCAAAGGTATTCATGTCGGTTGTCTGCTGCAGTAGCCCGTTAATGCCAAATTTCACCACACTTTCCTAATGGATACATTTGTTGTTTGTCCCACATTGAGTTATGTTGTTATTTCATGCAGTGTAACTTATCTCTTAGCATCGACAACCCTATGCAAATGCCATTGTGCTCATTGGTCATTAAGCGAAGGCCATCAGCCACTGTGTAATCTGTGGTGAGGGGTAACACCTGAAATTTGGTATTCTCAGCACATTCTGGGTGCTGTGAATCCCAAAGTAATGAATTTCGAAAACGGAATGTCTCGTGCATCTCGCTCCAGCTACCATTGCGTGTTCAGAGTATGTTAACCCCCACCAAGCGGCCATAATCACATTGGAAGCTTTTTCACATGAATCACTTTACTACAAATTAAACCTCCACCACTGAACTGCCCTTTTATCCCATGTGCATGTGATACTACCGCCATCTGTATATGTGCATGTTGCTATCCCATGCCTTTTGTCACCTCAGTATACAATTGGGGATACTGAAAAGAGTTGATAAATGTATTATTTCGTGTTCTAACTAGCTAAAAGGAGGTTCCATAAACTTGGTGTCAAGTGATTTCTGTCCAATATAGGTACATAAAATCTTTTCCTTTATTTATATACTGTGACATTATTCTTTAGCTAAAAAGCACTGTATATCTTTTGTAGAAACTAATTCAGAATTTTTACTGACATTTTTAGAACATTATTGGTTGTTGTTGTTGTTGTTGTTGTTGTTGTCTTCAGTCCTGAGACTGGTTTGATGCGGCTCTCCATGCTACTCTATCCTGTGCAAGCTTCTTCATCTCCCAGTACTTACTGCAACCTACATCCTTCTGAATCTGGTTATTGTATTCATCTCTTGGTCTCCCTCTACGATTTTTACCCTCCACGCTGCCCTCCAATGCTAAATTTATGATCTCTTGATGCCTCAAAACATGTCCTACCAACCGGTCCCTTCTTTTTGTCAAGTTGTGCCACAAACTCCTCTTCTCCCCAATTCTATTCAATACATTATTGGTAAGTGCTTCCAATAAGTTGCTTTCTTCATAAATTTTTCTCCTCTATAAACCCTTTGCAGACTGTTAGGATATTGTGAAAAGGATAGTTGCTACTCACAACAGAGCGGAGATGCTGAGTCTCAGGGCTGAGACTGCAGTTGTGTGTGTGAGTTGCGTTTGCATGAGTACATATGTGTGTGATTGTCATCTAATTTTGATGAAGGCTTTACTGCGCAAAAGTTATATTTGTGACAGTCTTTTTTATTGTATTGTACCTATCTGTGACTCAGCATCTCCACTATATAGTGAGTAGCAGCTTTCGTTTTCAAATATTGTTACATTCCATCCTGTATTTTCCATTGTTCGATCTTTGCAGACTGTTAGCCACATATGGCAAATATGGAGCTAACTTTATGCAAAGTGGATATTAATGAGATGGTCATATTTGTAATTACTTTTTCCCTCTTCCACAGCAAGCACAGTGGAACCAGGAGAGGAGAAAACTGCAGAAAAAGCAAGAGAGGAACCTACCAAATGTGCTGGACCTGAAAGCAGTACTGCAGCTGAGACTGTCCTCACAGATTCCAGTATCGTTCCCAGTCCTGTGAATAGAGCAGCAATGGCAAATAACTCGATGTGCATCAGTACTGTCACTGCAACGCATGGAAATGACGGAGGAACTGAGTATTCACAGGCAACACCCATGTGTACAGGTAATTTGTCTACTACAGTGTTGACTGTATGGTATATTCGTCATCTGACAGTGGTAGATAACATCAAAGGTACTTTAGGGTGGTGGAGGAGGGGGAGGGAGGGGGGAGGAATGTATAAACAAGGCCACATGCTGCTATACACTTCCATTTATGAGATGGCTGTCCATCAAACATGTTTTGTAGATTTGCACATTTCTTGGCAGAATTCATAACAGTCTGCAAAACTGTCGAGGCTTTCACATCCATTTGTTGAGATATTGCACGTTGCCTTTCATCTCAAGCTCTTTGGCTGATGTTTGTTTAGGGATTTTTTCTGTCATTTCAACACCACGAGTGGCTGGCATTGTCAGAGATTTATGCTCCATTGCTGATGGCAGACTGGGGTTGAGTCTACAGCCAGAGATAATACACTGATGGGAAAAACATTCCTACACCAATAAGGAATTGTGTGATATACAGGACATAAAATCCCATCTGAGGCCTGCAATCATTTTATGTTAATAATTGGCAACGAATGCTGTACAATTGCAATAAAGTCATGAGATGTTCAATTGACTCTTTTATTAGAACATGTTACGTGTTTCGGGATTACACCCATCTTCATACCTCTGTTATAAAAAAGTACAAAACGTAAGAGAACAGCGCATTCAACATGTCTCAACATTACAGAAAATGAGATTGGGTCATACGAGTTACATACCACAAACTTCAACTCCTTCCTAACCAACCAGGTGTTCAACCTTGACAACTCAAAGAATAAAGAATGCTATAGCTTCATTTACAGGAACCATAGTAAACAACGAAACTACATAAAAGCTGCCTTTGTTTACATAATTTCTCTCTACAAGAGAACATAATTTTTCCTCTGTTTTACTACTTTGCACAATTCTTCTTTTAAGACAATTTTGCCAGAATGCGGGTCAGTGTGATACGAGTATGTGCCATTTACTAACTGTGTCCCAGAACATTTGAGAATATTTTAGAACATTTGAAGATATTAAAGAAAGAAATGTATACACTGAAGTGAGAAAATTAATGGGATACCTCCTAATATCATGTCAGACTTACTTTTGCATGACATAGTGTAGCAACTTGACATGGCACGGGCTCAATAAGTCATATGAAGTCTACTGCAGAAGTGTGTACCCATGCTGCCTCTACAGCTGTCCAGATTGCAAAGGTGTTGCCAGTAAAAGATTTTGTGCACAAACTGACCTCTCAAGTATGTCCCATAAATGTTCGATTGGATTCGTGTCGGGTGATTTGGGTGGCCAAATCATTAACTGGAACTGTCCAGAATGTTCTTCAAACCAAACGCACACAATTGTGGCTCGGTGACGTGGTGCATTGTCATTCCTAAAAATGCATCATCGTTTGGGAACATGAAGCCCACAATGGTTACAAATGGTCTTCAAGCAGCCAAAAATAATCATTTCCAGTCAGCGATTGGTTCAGTTGGGCCAGAGGAACCACTCCATTCCACGTAAACACAGCCCACACCGTTATGGAGCCATCACCAGCTTGCACAGTGCGTTTCTGACAAAATGGGTCCACGGCTTCATGGGATCTGTGCCACACTCGAGCCCTACCATCAACTGTTACAAGCCGAAATTGGGTCCTGTCTGACAATGCCATGGTTTTCCAATTGTTTTAGGGTCCAACTGACATGGTCACAAACCCAGGAGAGATGCTGCAGGCAATGTCATGCTGTTGGTAAAGGCACTCGCATTACTTGTCTGCTGCTGTAGCCCATTAACGCCAGATTTCGCTGCACTATCCTGAGGGATACTTTTGTCATATGATGATGATGAGGTCCCGTACTCTGAGGAGTGTAGGGGATGATGCGGAAGACCCGCATTGCCGACTAGGCAAGGTCCTAGCAGAGGTGGTTCTCCATTGCCTTCCTCCGACCTTAATGGGAATGAATGATGGATGATGAAGACGACACAACAACACCCAGTCATCTCGAGGCAGGGAAGATCCCCGACCCCGCCGGGAATCGAGCCTGGGACCCCATGTGCAGGAAGTGACAACGCTACCGTAAAATCACGAGCTGCGGACATTTGTCATATATGAAACTTCCTGGCAGATTAAAACTGTGTGCGGACCGAGACTCGAACTCAGGACCTTTGCCTTTCGCGGGCAAGTGCTCTACCAACTGAGCTACCCAAGCACGACTCACGCCCCATCCTCACAGCTTTACTTCTGCCAGTACCTCGTCTCCTACCTTTCCAAACTTTACAGAAGCTCTCCTGCGAACCTTGCACTCCGAGTTCGAGTCTCAGTCCGGCACACAGTTTTAATCTGCCAGGAAGTTTCATGTCAGTGCACACTCTGCTGTAGAGTGAAAATTTCATTCTAGAAACATCCCCCAGGCTGTGGCTAAGCCATGTCTCCGCAGTATCCTTTCTTTCAGGAGTGCTAGTTCTGCAAGATTCGCAGGAGAGCTTCTGTAAAGTTTGGAAAGGTAGAAGACGAGGTACTGGCAGAAGTAAAGCTGTGAGGACGGGGCGTGAGTCGTGCTTGGGTAGCTCAGTTGGTAGAGCACTTGCCCGCGAAAGGCAAAGGTCCCGAGTTCGAGTCTCGGTCCGGCACACAGTTTTAATCTGCCAGGAAGTTTCATGTCAGTGCACACTCCGCTGTAGAGTGAAAATTTCATTCTAGAAACATCCCCCAGGCTGTGGCTAAGCCATGTCTCCGCAATATCCTTTCTTTCAGGAGTGCTAGTTCTGCAAGGGTCGCAGGATAGCTTCTGTTAAGTTTGGAAGGTAGGAGACGAGGTACTGGCAGAAGTAAAGCTGTGAGGACGGGGCGTGAGTCGTGCTTGGGTAGCTCAGTTGGTAGAGCACTTGCCCGCGAAAGGCAAAGGTACCGAGTACGAGTCTCGGTCCGGCACACAGTTTTAATCTGCCAGGAAGTTTCATGTCAGCGCACACTCCACTGTAGAGTGAAAATTTCATTCTAGATTTGTCATATATCCCTCATGTATTTATGCAGTTATTTCATGCAGTGTTGCTTGTCTGTTAGCACTGACAACTCTATGCAAATGCTGCTCCTCTCGGTCGCTAAGTGAAGGCGTTGACTACTGTGTTGTCCATATTGAGAGGTTATGCCTGAAATTCGGTATTTGCACCACGCTCTTCACACTGTTGATTTCATAATATTGAATTCCTTAATGTTTTCTGAAATGGAATATCTCGTGCATCTATCACTAACCACAAGTTCGTGTTCAAAGTCTGTTAATTCCGACCGTGCAGCTGTACCCGTATCGGATACGTTTTCATGTGAATCACCTGATTACAAGTGACAGCTCCCCCAATGCACTGCCCTTTTACACTTTGTGTACATGATATGACTACCATCTACAAGGTGTTATTGGAAAGTTTTAAGAATGGATCTGCTACTGCTTACTGGTTTGGCGGGCAGGTACACGGACGGTGGGGAGTGAGTCGTTGCCTTGTTCTTGAATGCCCTCTGACAGGAAACTGTGTTGCCTTTATTCAGTTTGTTGTGGCAGTTGGTTGAGTGCAGGTCTGTTAGGGCTTGTTGCTGGATTCTGTCTGCGTGAAAATGGACATAAAAATGGAAGAATGAGTTTGTGTGAAATTTTCTTTTAAAACTGGGAAATCAGCTTCTGAGGCTTACAAACTGTTAAAAACAGCTTTTGGAGATAATTGTATGAGCCAGTCAAATATTTTTGTCTGGGTCAATAGATTTAAAACTGGCTGTGAGTAATTTGAAGATGAACCAAGGTCTGGCTGTCCTTCCACCTCAAAAACGAATGAAAATGTTGTGAAAGTTCATGACTTAGTGAGCTCAGATTGTAGACTTACAATTTGGGAGATTGCTGATGAACTTAATTTAAGTTTCTATGCTGTTCAGTCAATTTAACTGAAGATCTGAACACACGTCGAGTGTCCGCAAAATTCATTCCAAAAATGTTGTCAAGTGACCAGAGACAATACTGACTTGAAGTGTGCCAAGAACTGATTAATCGGACTAAAAGTGACCCAGATTTGTTAAATAGGGTAATTACAGGTGACGAATCATGGGTATATGGATATGATCCTTAAACCAAAGTGCAGTCTTCACAGTGGAAGACTCCAGGTTCACCACAACTGAAAAAAGCACAGCAAAGTTGGTCAAAGGTGAAGACAATGTTTGTGATTTTTTTTTCAATTCTACCGGTATTGTGCGTCATGAATTTACCCCTGGAGGACAGACAATTAACCAGGAATACAACAAATGCGTCCTTGAGCGTTTGTGCTAACAAGTGCAGAAGAGAAGGCCTGCATTTTGGAAAGGCAGGAGTTGGGTGCTACGCCATGACAATATTCCGGCTCATCGTGGCTTCTCCATCGTTGAATTTTTGACCAAATTCAAAATTCTTGTGCTTTCACGACCGCCATATTCCCCTGGTTTGGCCCCGACAGTCTTCTTCCTGTTTCCTAAACTGAAATTTTCACTGAAAGGGAAACGATTTGACTCGATTGAAGACATCCATGCAAATATGGAGAGCGTCCTTCATACATTTCAGAAAAAAAAATTCCATGAATGCTTCCAATAGTGGAGTTGGTGTGTTCAGTCAGAAGCGGACTATTTTGAAGGAGATGCATCACAGTAGCATGTAAGTACCACCATTGTGCAATTACAAGCCCATTTTTAAAACTTTCCAATCACACCGCATATATACTAGGTCTACATCTTTGCTTCCGCCGTTTTTTCTTGAGGTTCGAGGCTTTATTGTGAAAAACGTACAAAAAAATTGGAGTTGGTGTGTTCAGTCAGAAGTGGACTATTTTGAAGGAGATGCATCACAGTAGCATGTAAGTACCACCATTGTGCAATTACAAGCCCATTTTTAAAACTTTCCAATCACACCGCATATATACTAGGTCTCCAACTTTGCTTCCGCCGTTTTTTCTTGAGGTTCGGGGCTTTATTGTGAAAAACATACAAAAAAATTATGATTCGTAGTATTGCCCATTGCTGGCCACTACATTCTCCCATCTTTCGGATAACATACAAATCCCGTGGTGGATGGACTGGGCGTCTTTTGTGGGGATCCATGAATCGATTCAATTTTGCACTTGTTCATATGACCGGAAGTGTTGCTCAGCCAGACTGTATGCCATTGATCGAAGAAGGTGGTAGAGAGAGCAACGTATGGAGAATACGGCGGGAGGGATAGGACTTCGCATTTCAGCATTTCCATGTATATTTTGACAGGTTTTGCGACATGGGTCGAGCACTGGCCTACTGCAAAATTACCTCTACGTGTCTATTGCTGTATTGTGGCCGTTTGTGTTACAGTGCTGGGCTTCAACACATCAATTGCTTTCGATAATGATGTCCTGTGACTGTCTTCATCTGTTTCAGTAGCTACAAAAACGTTCTGTCTTCCACCGCCATTACGGTCTTTGCCATCAAAATCACCATTCTTAAGGTGTTGAAAACATTCTCTGCACGTTCTTCCACTAATAGTTCCCTCACCAGCATTTTAAGAACCACAGCCGCATATTTCTTCACGTTAAAGCAGAAAATGAGAACTTACCACAAATGGCGAGAAATGGGTACGTAAGTTGATGTACTTAATTGAGAATAACCTTATGATGCAATCACAAATCAACTAATATTTTTATGGCATTATGTTTACAGATGCCTAAGCTTATTGTATTACACATACGAGCAACCACCCGTACCCCACTTGCCGCTACTGCCGTCTATTGCAAAATGGCGGAAGCAAAGTTGTAGACCTAATATATGCATATTGCAACCCCACAATTTTGTCTTCTCAGTGTATTACTTTCCTCTTCTGTTAGCAGAAGTCCAATTATATGTTTTTTTTTCTTATCACAGATGAAACCAAACAGCCAGCCGACATGCCCACTGCATGCGGCAGCTCCTCTGATGCCAACTCCAGTAGGCCTCTGCGCAAGAGGCGGGTGCGCGTCCCACCAGACCCGGCCGCGTGCTCCTCGTTACCCGTATTCCGCCGTAACGTGACACCTCCGCCGGGAGCCCTGCCGGACCCGCCGCGGGTGCCCCGCCACTGCCTTCCCGCTCCGCGCGAGCGGCACGTGGTGTTACGGCCTCCTGTGCCGGTGGACTTCCTCGAGACGACCGGAGAGAAGAAACTGCTCCGCGCCAGAGGGAATGGTCGCAAACGGCCGAAGAGAGAGGTGGAAGCTGACACCACCGACATTGAGAAAGTCGGTTTCATTCAGGTACTGGCATCCTTTTCATTCCACTGGCATATTTTTCATTTCCGCGGAGCACACATTACATTCTACCTTTCTGGAACTTAACTGCGCTTTCATTCTGTGGACCCACAGCTTCCATTAGATTACGATGTGACATCTTCTTTATACTTTTATGAAATTAGCTGCTAATAGTTTATTTCGTCTCATTTTTACATAAGTACCCGCAAGCTTTATTTGGCATTTGTGCCATTTTCAAGTGTTCCTGTTGACATTGCATTTATAAAGAATTTTGTTCTATGTCTATGTAGCAGTATTATCAAATTTTTATCTTATGTTATACTTGCATCTAAATGGAGTGACCTCCATAAAACATCTTGGAACATAACTTTTTTATTTCTTTAATCCCATAGTACTGTTAATCAAACAATGGAAAATCCAGGATGAAATGTAAGAATGGCAGTGTGGTTGCAGTTGCCTGAGACTGCAGTCATGTGTCTGAGTTCCGTTTGTGTGTGTGTGTGTGTGTGTGTGTGTGTGTGTGTGTGTGTGTGTGTTTTGACAAAGGCCTATGGCTGAAAGCTTTAATTGTGCGAGTCTTTTTGTTGCACCTATCTGCGACTCAGCATCTTTGCCATAGTACTGTTACATAGACGTAAAATAAAATGCTTTACAATGTAATGTCAACGGGAACACTTGCAAGTAGCACAAATGCCAAAACAAGCTTCTTGCATACCTACATAAAAACAAGAAGAAAGAAACTATTTGCAGCTAATTTTGTAATAGTATAAGGAAGATTTTACTGCTGTCATCCAATTTTCACTGGCAGCGACACTGTACTCCCCAGTACAGATGTTTGCAAGAAGTTAGCAAATTATGTTGCACCTAAATTTCTTTGCTTTCACATTTATTTTCCTCAGAATAAACTTCCTTTTTCTGCTCGGTTACCAGTTTCCAGCTTGCCAGGTCAGGTTCCGAATCGAGAATCTCCATTGCAGCATGTCTCTCCACAACTGGTCTCCTTCTTTAAGCATAAATATGGTACAAGCAGTGGCTGTTCTGCCTTGTGTTCATAAATTTTTGAGTGGAGAGAGGGAAGGCAAAAATGGCTGGAAAGGGGGCAGAGAGAGAAAACAGGGTTTACAACTTCAGGAAAGGGAAGGAACAAGAAACATGACAATTTATTGTTGTTTAAGTGTCATATTCTGAAGTACTGTGTGTATCTGAAAACACAGTGTCTGGGTAGTCTTTTGAAGCAATGACAGTGTTTTCAACCAAATTTTCTCAGTTACTTTTCTTCAGGAAGTAGTTCTCTTGCAAATTTTCAGACTTGCACAGTAACATCATTGATGGTTTACTCAAATAAATTCTGCACATCTTTTATTCTGAATCTACAATTCCCGGATGCGACACTGCATTTCACTGGCACCTGCAGACACTGCCTGACGAAACGGAGCTCGAGAGGGGTTGTGGTGTAATTTCAGAGATTAGAAAATCGAATCAAATTTACAAAGAAATTCCAGTACGAGTCCACTCTTCAGAGGACGACATTGCACCCCCCACCCCCACCCCCTCTGACTTGAATGTGTCAGGAAGGGTGTCATAAAGCCATTATACCCGCTCCTGAGGCAAGCCGGCCCACAACAGTTGTTATTAGCCCTCGATATCCTGGAGACTGGACAAAGTCCACGTCCAAAGTGGTCCACGTGTGTTCTGCCTCAGACAGACTGGGGGAACTTGTGGGTCAGAGAAGTATCCCATCACACAGACAGTTCACACAGATGAAACACGACACTACGATACTGTCGCTGAGAGGTAACACGTGAGGATCCAGGAAGTCCGTGACATACCGTTGTGCTATCAGAGTTCTTTCAGTCACTACCGGCCGTGACCCGAAGTCGTATCTGATGCCTCCCCACATTGCAACACCGGATGTAACATCACTGTACCCCTCCAGAACATTGGAAGAATGGAACTCTCCTCAGTTTGCCTCCAGAATTGCGAACTGTGGTCCTCAGGGAAAGTGCTGTCGATGGGGGGGGGGGGGGGGGGGGGGGGGCAGTGGATTACTTAGCTGCAGGACTCTGAAGGTGTTAGATTTTGTACGAGGATTTTAGTTGTACGAGGATTCCAGTAAGCAGACAGAACAGCGACAGTCAGAGTCTCTATGGCAGGACTTAGCTATTAGTATGGGAACACTTGTGCTAAGGAAGTCATTTCTGTACTTAATAATCTGAATAAAACTCAGAAGTTAATTGTATCTTTTGAGTTAATTATTATCATCGTCATCTTCTGGTCCCCTATATTCCCCTCAGGAAATTTAATCTAGACAAGCAAGTCTTTCTCTCTCTCTCCCTTTTCTCAACTGGCTGAACTCTCTTTAGTATGAGTTGCAGTCATTCGATCTCTTGTGAAACCCGTACTTGGGATGTGGCGGCCTTATATCGAATAACTAAAAGGAACTGGATAGTACTGGAAAATTGTCTAAATAATGAATTGCAGCTTAATTTTTTTCTCTTTACAGATTCCACAGTATCCCCCAAAAGCACCGCCAGCTCCTCAGCCGGTGCCAGTCCACGCCAGAGAGGCCACCCTGTCTGGCGCAAATGGCAGCCCGAAGGCAGCCGAGACGTGCGGAGCGGTGCCAGTCATCAAGAGATCACAGCCCAGCAACTGCGTGCGCACCATCACCGAGACGCCACAGCGGGCAGTGTCCACCATCGTGAGTCCCAGGTGGGGGCAGCCATTCATTTAAAAAAGTATGCAGTGTTTATATCTATACCAGGCGAGGCTCGTGGTTTCCGTACTGGGGAAGGCAGTGATCTTTATTGACTGGAACTAATCTAGACCTTGGGCTATGGTACATATCAGTTTTAATTATTTTCAGCCATGATGGCTGTCTTTCAGGAGTGCTAGTTCTGCAAGGTTCGCAGGAGAGCTTCTGTAAAGTTTGGAAGGTAGGAGACGAGGTACTGGCAGAAGTAAAGCTGTGAGTATCGGGCGTGAGTCGTGCTTCGGTAGCTCAGTTGGTAGAGCACTTGCCCGCGAAAGGCAAAGGTCCCGAGTTCGAGTCTCGGTCGGGCACACAGTTTTAATCTGCCAGGAAGTTTCATGATGGCTATGTTTGTAAACCGTGACTGTGTGGGAAAATTATTTATTTCAAGTTTCTACTACCAGTTACTTTTTATTTTATGCTTAATCTAACATAATGGAACGCATTTCGAACATGTTTTGTTCATTTTCAAGCATTTGCACATACATACATACATTGAGAAATGTTACTTAAAAATAAACAGTTTTAAACTAAATTAATCTAGAACACTTTGTTTTTTACTGTAGCTGCTGGTGTGGCATTTGGGGGTGAGGGAGGGGGGCAGTGTATATCTATAAATCGAAGTCAGTGATGTCTTCTGCTGGATTTTTTCTTTGTTGTTGACTATGTATATCACAGCCTGTATCGGATGCAGATAGATTTGCATCAGTTATGTGTTACGAAAATAGTGTGAGAGGCTTTTATGTCATAGTTTATCACTTACAGTTGCATCCTCTTGCTGCTTTACTTGTATCACTGGTGTAATGGCGGAGCTGTTGGTTGACATTACACTATTGCACATTATATTTTGTCACTGAATGCCACTGCACAAATTGCTTTGATGTTATACGCACAATACGAGATGGCGGACTATAGCAAGTGAGTCTGTATCTGTAGTTTAAAACTGTTTATTTTTAAGTAACATTTCTCAATGTATGTATGTATGCATGTACAAACGCTTGAAAATGAACAAAACATGTTCGAAACACGTTGCATTATGTTAGATTAAGCATAAAATTAAAAGCGACTGATAGCAGAATAACATATCAGTTTGTCACCACAACTAAGATTTCAGGAGTGTGTGTGTGTGTGTGTGTGTGTGTGTGAGAGAGAGAGAGAGAGAGAGAGAGAGAGAGAGAGAGAGAGAGTGTGCGGGGGGGGGGGGGGGGGGGGGGGGGCGGCAATATCACTCTCTTAGCTCCAAATGTTTACATGCTGTATCTTCTTTCCATTTCACAATCAACTACTAAATAGCATCAAAAGCTAGCTTCAAGATAACATTTATAGGTAACCTGTTTATCCCTCAGTGTTGCGTTTCGCTACAGTTTACCATAAAAAATCAAACTAAAAAACACATTTTGGAAAGATCGTTTATGGGGTGTATGTTAGCTATGTTGCATGCTTCATGTTTCTAGTTTTTTTCATTTCTAAATGTCAGACTTTAATGTTTTGTGCTCTCAGACCATGGTGTTTATGAGTTTGCGTAACGAATCAGTGACATTTTCATGACGTAATGGATTTTGTGCTGTGATGGGCTGACATGACTAACCCAAGCAACCACTCTGGTAATTTACACACTGGCAACTGCCCTGGTAATTTACACGCTGTATTTGTAGTATTTATACTTGTGTATTACAAAAATATGCATTATAAGTGATAAAGTGGTCCCAACCACCCGGCTACATTGTACATTGTAGTGTAAAATTGTGTGTTCACCCTTGCCTGGATTTTTACTGTTTTTGTTCTTGATGTTTATATCGGGTCTGGGTGCACCAAGTTCCTTCCCTTTCATCCTAATTGCATGCGGGGGTATATCTTGTGCACTTTTTCCTCCAATCATTTGCAAAACTATTACTAGGTGATAATACTTATGTTACAGTACACTCTAGTGCATTCTGGTGAGACATTTGCCAACTTATTCTAGTGGATAGAATAGCTAATGGCAGAAAAAAAAACTGTGTAAAACACTACCAAACAATAATATTAAATGTCAGTTAATGACACATCATAGCGTAATAAAGATAAACAGAGACAGGAATTTGATAGCATAGCTTCAACGGCGCTGTTCATTCCCTTTTGCTGTAAGCAGTGGAACGTGAAAATTGTGTGCAGTTTGGCTCAAACGCCAGAGCCTTTGGGATGCCCATAAGAGCTGTAGTCTGAGGAAGCCACACCCGCAAATCTCTGCTACAAAGAGCTAAGCTGCATTTCTAGGTGCAGCCTTAAGACATAAGGCTACCTGTTTGAAAAACGTTGCATGATATCAAATATCAACAGTTCCAAAAACGTTGACCGGCATTATTTAAATCTGTGTGGGAAATGTGTGAAATGCCTTCTGATCATTTAAATTCTGCTATACATTATTGAGAAATTTATTTTGATATATAGTGTGGGGTGGTTCCGCCTCAGAGCCTTTGATTATGAGCCACTTGTGCTCTATACTGAAGTATCCTACACGACATTAGACACCTCAACGTTGCACCTGCCTCCTGAAAACCATTGCCACTAAGCACTGCGATTCACCCACCTCATAGTTCTGTTACCGATTGTACACTGTTAACAATGCAGTAGCTCAGTGTTTCTGCGTGATGTGTCTGTCTTCTCTGGAATGGTGCATTGACGTGTGTTTGTATTGAGCAAAATGCAGAAACTAGAGCCTAAGTGTACTATTACTCCGATTGGTATGCCCAGAGGTCGAAGTACCATTGGAAAACAATTTAAAATTGTTATACTGAACGTTCTGAATATTTTTTACTGAGCTGGCCAGCAGTGGAGAACCCGAAAATAATATAAATTTTATGCCCGTTCATAAAATGATGACAAAATGTTGTAGTATTTCCAAGTCGATTGTATTCCATATTAAAAGTGCAGTAATATCAGCAGAATTTCTAAATGAGAATTCATGTTTTGATCCTCCAAGAAAGGAATATAAATGAACACAGAAATTATAGAATTTGACAGAAAGCTAGAGCATAGAACTAATGACAACAAAGGAGAGTATCCAGTGGGTAGAAAAACACAGGGAAATCTGCATGGAAAAATTAATTACTCTGGCTGAGAGACCTTCATTCTTGTCTTCTCTTCTCACCTGGTTTTTGATGCAGAGACATCGCGGCAGCAGAAACGAAGTTTTATAAATTATAGAGTGCAGCAATCAGTCATCCTTTTTAAATTTTATTATGCAAATCCAGATTTTGGCTAGTAGCTATCCATTCTCAATGCTAAAAATAGAAGTACATAGTCATAGTCAGATGCACTAATAAAAAGTTACAACTAATGGCATAACTTATATGCTTTGTATATTACATACCGCTGTTTTTTATTCTCAATGAATGTAAGTCCCTGTTTTTTGGGCATCAGTCACAGTTCTTTGACTACTACTGTATACAGAAGGTAGGCTGTGTGGAGAACACATCGGCTGGTTGTATGGCGCCCTCTATATGAACTTCATATACAATATTTAAGGAAAGTAAAACACTTCAAATTTACGTGGGAATTTCATAAAATAAAACATAAGTAAAATTCTTTACATTGCTGTCCGACTTATTTCATATTTGCCAGTAAATATAGAAAATATATATAAGAAAATTTCCAGGTTCACTCCTTGTGAGTCAGTTGTTTTATTCTTTAAACATCTAAGTAACTTCAGATGGGTAAAACCTTTTTTAAAAAAAATTATTTATAAGGCACAAGGAGGCACATGCTATGTACAACTATTAGATTTGATCTGATTTAAATGTTTCTATATTTGTATTATTTTTCTGTTTTTATTAAAATATCATAACAGGTATATTTATTAAATAGTTCATAGATGGCGCCAAATGTCAGCCAGATGGATGGTTGGTGTAACTGGGCTATTCCATTACTGATGTAGAGGGTACTAACCTCTTTGTCACTTCAAACTGATTTTTCTTATAAATACAATAAAACTAATACACTGAATTGCTGTTAATAACAATGTACATGCATCTCAGCTAACATACCACGGAGAAAGTTCTGTAGGTTCAAAATTATAACTATCATACTCATACAATATTATGGTAATGGCTGCAACATATTGGCAAGACGGCAGGAGCTATTTTGTTCCCCTGGGTCAAACCTTACATTGCTTCCTAGCAACAAGTTTTCAAATAATTCCCAGAACCATGCATTTTTCACAACAACCTGGTCATCAATCAGGTTGCTGTCAGCATTCTTGTAATGGCAGAAGATCTCCAGCTCTTCAAGGAGGTCGAGGAACCTGCCTTTCTCACATTTATGCATTAACCTCACATTAGATGTCAAAGTCGGCATCTTATGTTTCGTTGTAAGTAAATGGGCAGCCATACTCGATTTTTCCATGGTATCTTTTCTTCCCAACACGACGTGTTCTCCAAACCTAATTTCCAGCCTCCTTCCTGTTTGGCCAACATAACAGGCCCTACAGTCTGGGCAATTAATTTTATAAACTCCAGAAGCATGAAATATGTTTTTTGCATCTTCAGAGTGTTGCAAAGTACATCCTAAGTTATTTTTGGTACCATTGTCACATTGTACTTTCTAAGGATAGTTTCTGGAGTCCCTTAAATATTATATATGCAGTTCATACAGACGGCACCATACAACCAAGTGATATGTTCACCACACAGCCTGCCCTCTGTATATAGTAGTACTCAAAGAACTGTGACTGACGCCCGAACAATAGGGAATAAAAAATAGCAGTATGTAATACACACAAACCATATAAGTTATGCCATTAGTTGTAACTTTTTATTAATGCATCTGACTACGTACTTCTTCTATTTTTAGCATTGAGAATGGCTAGCTACTAGCCGAAATCCAGATTTGCATAATAAAATCTAAAAAGGACGACTGATTGCTGCACTCTGTAGTTTATGAGTCACTTATAGTCACAGAGTGCATCCGCTTTCCGAATGGAAGGTAACCTGAGAAATGAAGTTTCTTGTAAAATGCACTTACTGCATGCTGGGGGCAGTAGTCTTGTAGTTACTTTAATTGTGCAGTGTGGAAGGGTCAGTAAGAGCTGCAAATAAATATGTTGATGGTCATATTAAGATGAGCTGTCAGAATTAAAATCCAGGTGGTGTCACGGAAGTACTTGCACTTCATGTACAGAGTCTGTTATAAATAAAATGTGTTCATACGTGACACTACAATATAATGATGTCTGATGTTAATAAAATTATTTCAACAGTTTTCTTAGCAATTTTCTCACTGAAAGTTCTACGAGGTTTAACAGAACACAAATTCGTCAGCAATGACATTTTTCGTTGTACAGGCAGAACAGTTACACATCTCTTATGGCGTTTAATTTTTTTTATCTCTGAATGCTTTTATGTTTCATGATAAAATATGTATAAATGCATCTATAAACTTTGAGAATGTTCATACATTATTTTCAGTCCAAACATGTCACTGGTCCTCTTAAATCCAGAAGTTGAAATAAAAAAAAAAAAAAAAAAATCTTCAAATTTTCTTGTAATGTTAGTGTGTGTGTGTGTTGTTGTTGTTGTTGTTGTTGTTTTTAGCTGGCAAGAATTTTCTTTCGAAAGCACTCCACCATATTGTACACTAAAAACATCATTTGAAATTATCACTCACTTGCAATGCTGTAGGGGCGGTGGAGAACCTTGAGGTACCCATTTTCATGACAGCTGCTATGCTTGGAGAATGGAACAGAAACTGCAAATAGTTTTTCAAAATATTGTTTATTATACACAGTATGTAGCCCGTGTGTGAGGGAGGACCCCAAAAAAATGGGAAATTCATCATAACGTCTTTATTTCTTAATATTTTTACACCAAATTTTGATCATCTTCAAAGTATTCTCCATTGACCACAACACATGAATCGCACAACAACCAATTTGATCAGCCTTCACAAAATTCATGACTGATGAAGATGACAAAAATCTGTGCCGATGACAAAAATCTGCAAACCAATTGGAGGGGTAGCGGAAGGTGAGGTGTAACCTGTATCTCGTCCAGATATATATGTTCCACCTGTACCACGATTTTAGAAAAAAGTGTAAGTAGTGTAGTAATAGGTGGGAGAATCCCACTGTTCGAGGTTGTTGTAATTTGTAATTAAAATCCACGAAACAGGGCGCATACAGAATGTCTGTGAGGCAAGACAGCACCGAGCGGACCTATCTGTGGTGCAGTTGTTTTAATTGTGGTGTGCAGTCACTACTTGGAAGTGCTTTGGACATCTCAAAGAAGAATAACCGTCAACAACTGTAAAAACAAAACAGGACTGAAAAATGATTCTTTCATTTCATTACTAAGTTGAATTTCGGTCACTAGATGTGACAGATATATTTAGATGTGTATCGACGTAATGATTCGGAGCTACAGTATATTGTAAGAATATCTGAGACAATTTAAAATATGACAGTGTCATCAGGGAATGTTGAGATATAATTTTGCAGCTGCCAAATATATTAGAACTCAATCACATTCTTCACACCTATTTCGTCAGAGAAGAACTGTGTGCAGTAACCAATAGATTTGATTCACAAGGCCACAACATTAAGGAAATTGTCATAAGATGACTGTTATTGAGAAGAATTCCAGGTGAAATTTGTGTGAGCTCCTGGAAGATGACAGAACTTTAACACTATTATCATCACTAACACACTGCTGTCCGAAATTAGCAACAAACCATTATTTCCCTGATTGAGGATACAATGATACAAACTGTCAACGGATGTCCCTACCATTGTGTTTTGTATGGAAGATGGCATTCTGGTCAATGGACAACCATACCAACGATGACGTCAGGGCACTTGTCGAACGGAATAGTGTTTGCCGGGTAGTCCCGTCACTGTGTACACAGTCAGAGATGGTGTGATATGGCAAGGAAAAGACACCTGCCAGACTCTCTATGGTGGAGGACTATAGGAAGAATAGAAGCAGGACAGTTGCAAACTGATGTGGGCTGATGGTTTAGTGTGAATCATTCTGTTGTTTTTCGTCGGTGGCAACAGTTTATGGAGATCAAAACTGTATCCCAAAGATCAGGGCACAGCCAACCACGTCTAACATCAGAAAGAGAGGACCATTATTTGGTTGTAAGCGCATAACGATATGGCTTTACTGCTGCACAGCAACTGGCATCTGACCTCGCAGCATCCACTGGATGTGCTGTATCGAGCAAACAATGTACAGTAGCCTTTGACAGAGTAGCGTTTATTGTCAGAGACATGTTGTATGTGTACTTCTGATGCATCTTCACAGAAGGGATCGTCTGCAGTGGAGTGACCAACATGCCACCTGGACAGTTGAACAGTGAGCCAATGCTCCTTTCACAGATGAGTCCCAATTTGGTCTGGAGAGTGATTCTCAATGAATTCGTATCTGGAAGGAATGTGGAACACGATTTTTGGACCCAAATGTTGTCAAAAGAGCCTGTTACCGAGAAGGATCCCTAATGGCATGGGCAGGCCACTCGAACACCTCTTCATGAAATTGTACGGGTGAATCAGGAAGGTTTAATTGCTGTCAGGTGTCGTGAGGAGATCTTGGGACCTCACGTGCAGTTGTCGAAAGGTGCTGTGGGCACAGACCTCGTATTGATGGACGATAATGCTCGAACTTGTAGAGCACGGGTAGTTGATGTTTCCTTGGAAACAGAAAATACTGCATATATGGCATGGCGAAGTCACTCTCCCGATTTGAATCCCATGGCTGCTCTTGGGAGATGGGTTGCATCACGTCAGCATCCACGAACCCTCTTCGAGACTGCGAGCAACTCTGCAGGAGGAATTGGCGTTATTGCCTAAACGTGGTATTTATGACATCATTCACACCAAGCCTCATTGTTGTCAGGCCCGTATTGCTGCAAGAGCTGGTCACACCACATTCTGAGCACGTTAACCAGCTGTCGGAGTGCAGATCCGTCAAATTGGAAAAAATGAAGAACATTTTTGTCTACCATTATGCATGTTGCAGTTGTTTACTTTTTGTATTCTTCACATTGTTTCTACTTTACTATCACCTGCTTACACTGTATTGTGGAAAAATAAAGGCAACTATGCAAACTTGTTGCTTTAATTCTGTACACCAATGTATTATACTTCGGAAGGAAACATGACACAAATAACACTGTATGACGCATAAAGAGCAATTATTTTAGTCATCAGGTGAGGCCATTTGTCTTTTGCAGAAATCGTGAGCCGACACCAAAACCTGTCCATACGGCACCCCCGCTGCCACCACTGCCCGCCTGCTCACCGCGGCCGAACCAGCCGATGCTTCGCCTGCTGCTGCACGACACGCCGTGCTCCGACATGCCGGAGCCACTTCCCGGGCCGGTACGGGCCGAGACGCCGCCCGCACCTCCGGCTGCGGCGCCCCATTCTACAGACGCTCTCGGACTGTGTGACGTTTACGAGTGCATCCTCAAAGGTAACCTCGGCCAGCTGACCAGCGGACGGCGGGTGCCGGAACGGCCACTCCCCACTGTGGGCGCAGCCGCCTCGGTGGAGAAACTGCGACAGCTGTCCTCCATGCGGGAGTCGATATCTCTAGCACGGGAGCAGGTGGCAACCCTCCCGCTAGAGCCGTTTCCCGTCACACCTGTGTCAACAGGGAAAGGGTAAGTCAACTAAATGATGTAAGTAAAAACTGTGTAAGTAAAAACTGCATGGAAGTGTCTGAGATTACTTTTTCTGCTTGTCAAATATTAGGCCTCTGCCTGTTAAGGTGTCTGTTTGTTCCCTCTGGTATCCCAGACTTCTTCAGCCTGCTGCATAATAATTTCTGATTTTGTTAGGTAGTGCTCACTGTTTATTCTGTTGGAATATTAACTCCATTTTCTTCTGTCGTTGGTAATTTTATTTCTTGCATTAAATGTCTTTAGTTCCTTCCTAATGTTGCTTTTTTAAAATCTGTCTCTGTTATGACCCTTCATGACCCTAAGAAATTCTGCTGCCCACATCTTACTTCTTGGCACTGTAAAAGATGCACAATTCATTCTGTAGAGTAGTGTGCAGATGGCTGTTATTTTTATAAAAATGTGCTCGTGTTATTTATTTATAATGTTTGTAAAGTACCTGTTTATTGTTCCATGTATTTTCCAAATTTTACTACTCTCTTGGCTGTACTTTCATCATACTCTTGTGTTATATCACACTACAGAATGACCGACCTGTTCTACTGCTGTATTGTTCAACACTTTTTTTGTTTGTAGCAGGGTTCTGTCCTAACAAAACCATTGTTTTAGTTTTCTTTATGGATATAGTCATATTCTATTCAAAAGATGAATTATTTTTCGTGTATCATTCCCTTTAACTGTTAAAATGGTTACGTTGTCTGTGTACAGGATGTTTGGAAATTCCCCTACAAAATTCAAGGACCTGTGGATGGGAGTGAGTACATAATATTTTGAATAGGAACTCATGTTCAGAAATATATTGTTTCTTTTCAATGACAGTTTCAATTTGGGTGTGTAAAGCACCCACATCAGCTGAGGGAAAGAGAAAAGTCCCAGAATTGCTTGTCCTGGTATGCAAGAGGGTAGTCCAGGTGGGATGGAGAATGTGTACCAGAACACGATCCGCAGATACAACGTCTGTAACAACATCGACAGTTACCGCATTGAGCTGCTGTCATAGTGCACCAGTACTATTCTGTACATACAGTGTGCTGGGTTCTTTTCTGTTTTTGAATAATGAAAATGTGTAATGTTTAAGTGTTAATACAATCAAATGTACTTAAGTGATAAATTGATGTTTTGTTATGTTTGCTTTCAAACTATTACCAAATAATTGTACTATGTCATGCCTAATTCAGCTCCTCATGCAGATGTGGACAAGTTAAACACGTGAATTGAAACCATCGTAGAACAGAAAAGTTATGTTCCTGGACTTGGTTCCTACTCAAAACATTACATACTCATTCCATCTACATGTCCTAGACGTTTTTAATGGGAATTTCCGAACACCCTATATAAAACACAATTCTGAGTAGTCTCTCCCTCTGTTCTAATACCTGCAGGAAACTCAGTGTTCGATTCACATAGTAAATTCTCTTTATACATATGTATTTCAAGTGTGGGTGAAATGCTACAGTCTTTTCTGTATGATTGCCCTGTTAATGCTGAAACATGCTGTCAGGACTCCATTTGCATCTAAGGTTATTATTGTGGTTTCATATGGAATTCTTAAAGTGTTTATTAAATGGAATGGGTACCTTCTTTACTTCATTATGCTCCACAGTTTTTCTCTGTTAACTTTATCAAAGGCATATTCCAGATTGTTTTAAACCTTTAATGTAATATTGTACCTTTCAATGAGTAAATACTTTGAATTTCCCAATTCAACAATTAATTATATGAAATACTGAAAATAAAATTGTTGTTCCCCCTGCAGGCCATTAGATAGCCAGCCTACAGCTGGAACTGGTGAGTATCTCAGCTGTCTAGTAATGTATACAGTGTCTGTGGCTACCTTTTAAAACCTTAGCACTTCGTGGGTGGCCTCACACAAAGTCCACCACAGCCAGAAGCCCTACAGTAGACAACACTGAGCAGTCGACAGTTTGCATGAAAGCTTCAACCAGTAGCTTGAGCATGCTTTTTTAAAGCTTTTATTCTTCTATTAGCTAGGTTTTGCACTAATGCAGTTTCATCACCTGGTTTGGCTATTTATAGGCACTTTATACTTTGTACCAGGTGCAACTGGGATCGTGGCAAGCCTTTGAAATCCCAGAAGTTGTGAATGTGACATGACCTGAGATGCAGTAAGTACAAAATATACAATACCTGTAAGTAGCTACAATCTGATGGCGCACCTACAACGGTTTGGAAGCTGGCTGAGGAACTAGTTATTGTTTTTAAATGCCCTATAAAGTATCTTGTCGGTTTCCATACAAATCGTCCACAATTTTAAATGCAGTCGCAATGTTTGGCATCCAGAAAGGATAAGATATGGTTAACTAGCATATTACAAGGATTTTAAAAATGGATCAGTTCCGGGGCCGCAGCTATTTTACAATCGCACATGCCTACACTCGCATGTGCGCGCACACCCTCACACACACAAACACTCTTAATAACCTGTCCTCCTTTCAGGCCTTGGCGAATATCTCCTCCTTTCTTCCCCGAGGAAAGAACTAATAGATCTGAAAACTAATTTTCTACTTTTATTTGTGTCTATCTGGAATTTTGCCTCCTGCAGTGTTCATTTGCAGTGTTTGCATCATCAGCCATTCTGTATTGTTTTCATTTTACAATTCCTAAAGGCAATTTTCCTTTATCGATACTTAAGCCATTCGCCAACCTTGGAGAAGATGAGCTAAGTTCTGGAGAAATGTGGGAAAAGATGAGGCGCTACTGACTATGGCTTCTCTCCGATGGTGGGTTGAGGAAAGGCGAACCTACTTTTATAGAATTTGTAGAAAGCTTTTGATAGTGTTACACTTTTGGAAATTTGGAAGGTAGCAAGGGATAAAGTGAGCAAATGGGTATTTACAACTTGTACAAAATCAGACTGCAGTTATAACGATCGAGTATCGTTAAAGGGCAGTGGTTGAAAAGGGTTGTCGCCTATACCCTCAATTATGTTATTCAGTCTGTACATTGAGCAGGTTGCGAAGGAAACTCAGGAGAAATTTGGAGAAGGGAATTAAAAGTACAGGGAGAAGAAATGAAAACTTTGTGCTTTGCCTGTGACTTTGTAATTCTGTCAGAGATGGCAAAAGACTCAGAAGAGCAGTTGAACTGGGCAGATAATGTCTCAAAAAGAGATTATAAAATGAACATCCACAAAAGTAAAACAAGGGTAACGTACTCTAGTCAAAGTAAATTGGGTGATATCGAGGGAATTAGGTTACAAAATGAGGCAATAAAACTAGTGCAGACTTTTGCTGTTTGGGCAGCAAACTAAGTGATATGAAACTTCCTGGCAGATTAAAACTGTGTGCCCGACCGAGACTCGAACTCGAACTCGTGCTTCGGTAGCTCAGTTGGTAGAGCACTTGCCCGCGAAAGGCTTAGGTCCCAAGTTCGAGTCTCGGTCGGGCACACAGTTTTAATCTGCCAGGAAGTTTCATATCAGCGCACACTCCGCTGCAGAGTGAAAATCTCATTCTGAAAATAACTGATGATGGTCAACAGTGTTATAAAGTCTTTTCTAAATGTATTTGTCTGGAGTGTAGGATGTACAGAAGTGAAACATAGATGACAGGCATTTCAGACGAGCAGAAGATACGAGTTTTGTAAATGTGGTGCTATAAAAGAATGCTGAAGATTGGATGGTTAAACTGAATAACAAATGAAGAGGTACTGAATAGAATTGAGGGAAAAAAAATTCTGGCGTGACCTGCCAATAAGAAGGGATCAGTTAATAGGACTCATTCTGAGACACCAGGGTATCATCGATTTAGTATTGGAGGGAAGTGTAGAAGGTAAATAAATGTCATGTGACTAGGACCTCCTGTCAGGGAAACTGTTCACCGGGTGCAAGTCTTTCAATTTGACGCCACTTCGGCAACTTGCACGTCGGTGGGGATGAAATGTTGATGAGTAGGACAACACAACACCCAGTCCTTGAGCGAAGAAAATCTCGGACCCAGACGGGAATCGAACCCGGGCTTCTAGGATTGACATTCTGTCACGCTGACTACTTCGCTACCGGGATCGGATAGTGGTCCTCCCCACCCCCATCCCCCAAGGATGTGTGCACTCCAGCTTCTTTCCTTATTTTTTTCGTCTCATACCCTATATTTCCTAAACAATGGCTTGTAAGATCTTCACTTCTTCAGCTGACAGTTTGTTGTCAACCTTTTCTCTAATTTTTTTCATTTCTTACACTATACTTGCTAGTTTTCTGGACAATAGTTTGTCAGAACTTCACTTCTGCAACTTACAGTTTATTGTCAGCCTCTTTGGTTGTTGTGGAGGTTTCTGGGCATATGCTTTTAAGAGTATAAAATATCACTGAAGGAGAGTCTGTTTTGATCTTGAGGGAACTTATTTGTTTCAGTGCAGATTCCGAACTTGATGGCAGAACTGAGCTGATTTTTGAGTTTGGTTATTATCTTGTTATCACTTGAAATGATGCACCCAAGACATTGCATTTGAAGAGCATTGGGAAGAAGCTATCACATTACCTTACACCAGTTTTGATTTCAAAAGCTTCCAGAATTTCTCCTGGACTTTGTTTCCATCAGTGTTTCTGTAATTATTGCCAAAGAATTGGTTTTTTTTATTTTATTTTTTTTTATTTAATCTGAGCTGAATTCTTCTAATGTATTGAGGAACTATTATCTGTCTACAGAGTCGTCATCTTTTTTGGGTTCTACAAAGGTTATGACAAGATTTTTACTTCTTAAACAATAGTTCCTTACAACACATTTGAAATTCATAATCTGCTGTTCACAGGGCTGAACCTTTCTAAACTTCCCTCGGTATTTATAAAGCATAGGGCCTAATTGCTCTTCCAAACCATTTTAAAGGGCTCTGGATAAGATTTTATACATAACAGCCACTAGAGAGCTTCCTCTATAGTTGTTAACATCAGTCTTATTTCCTCTGTTGTGTAATGAATGTGATAGTATTTCAGCTCTTCTGGAATTTTCTTTGTTTCCAAAATTTCTTCCAAAACTTTCTGAAGTTTCAAACATGGATCATAAAATCTCAGAGAATTCCACATTTTTAACCTACCATTGAAACTGAATTTTATTGAGTTTTAAAGATTACAAATTTTAAAATACTTCATATTTCAAAGTGTGTTCATTATATGAATATTATTCCATATAAATTATCGATATCTAAAAAGCGTGGTTAAACTACTATTCATGGCTGGTATTTAGTTAAGAGCTGAGAGGGAAAAAAGGTCATTTGCTCTCCCTTCTCCCCTCCCGCACCCCCCTCCACACCTTCCCAACACTCAAAAAACGTCATTATGCTCCATCACCCCTCTCCACACTATCCCACACTCATAATTAATTTATCAGGAGCTTCTTGACACAATCTTCCTCCTCACACATGGAATTCTCAGGATTTTTTTTTCCCCAAGTTTCCCTCTCCAGAAGCCTTGTAATTTTTGAATTCCTTAATTACTTCTGAATTTCAGTTTCATCTGGAGATTTTGAATTTAAGAAAACTTTTTCTGGGTCTACTTTCTCGAAAGACATCACTGGATTCTCAAGGACATAATGACTTTGGTACACATGATGACACACAGATGCAACTGGCCTATGACATGTGTACCTGCTACCCCAATGACACCATTCTTGTAACTTGCTTTTCTTATTTTCCATTGCAACTGCTGTAAGAGTGGCAACTTTTTATTACAATGCAGATAATTCTCTTTTGTTTGCAGGAAGCAGAAGAGCACACTGGATGGCAAGCAGCCCCCAGAACCAAACACCACTTACTTTGACACTTACTGCTCATACATAAAAATGCATGCAAAGAAACAGACAGTCTTCTGTGGAAAGAAGGTATTGTTCAAATTACATCCTACATCAGTAGCTCCTTAATTGTGCATATGTTGCTATAATATATTAATATCACTGTGGAGAAGGGGTGGTACTGGGTAGGAATAAATTGTACAGAAGAGTAATTTCAAAAAATAAAACACCATTATTCTGTTCCTGGAATAAGTTACAGTAAATGTAAAAATATTCTGTCAGAAGAACTGAACATGAGGAGGATTGTGGCAAAGTTTTACACACGACTGTATCAGCATGATCAAAAGGAACGTAGTGTGGGAGCCTGTAGTAAACTTGAACAACTGTTTCAAGACAATCCAAACTTCTGTCAAAAGCATTCATTGGTGATGAGAGTTTGGTTTACGGCTTCTACCTTGAAACTAAACAGCAACTTCAGAGTGAAATTTTCACTCTGTAGCAGTGTGTGAACCAATATGAAACTTCCCAGCAGATTAAAACCATGTGCTGGACCGAGACTCGAACTTGGGACCTTTGTCTTTCAAAGGCAAGTCTTCTGTCAACTGAGCTATTCGAGCACAACTCACAACTTGGCTTCACAGCTTTACTTCCACCAGTACCTCATCTAATACCTGGTAGAAGTAAACCTGCGAGGACAGGTCATGAGTCATGCCCAGTTAGCTCAGTTGAAGAACACTTGTCACTGAAAGGCAGAGGTCCCTTTCTCAAGTCTCGATCCAGCACACTGTTTAAATCCGCCATAAACAGTAGTTGTCACAGTCCTTCATGTTGGCCAATTTCTTTTATCTTTTTAATTGGCAGGTTTGTTCATAAAGAATCTGCCTGCCTGGGGTAGATACTCAATACAGACTCCTATCACAATGTTCTTAGACTTTGAAGGAGGGCAAGAGAAAGCTATAAGAAGTAGCATATGAAGGACAATCGACATCACATGCACCCTACATTATTCAGACATTTTTGACTAAAAACAAAATGACAGTTATTCGCTACTGACCACCCTCACCAGACTTACCCCCACGTATCTCTTCCTCTTCTCCATGATGAAAATCAAATTAAAGGAGCAAACGTTTGGTACAGTGGTCGAGATGCCAGCAGAATCACTCAGGGTACTAAATAATCTAACAAAAAAGGCTTATAGGATGCATTTCAGAAGCGACAGAAATGTTGCGATTGACAGTTTCACACCCAAAGGGACTACATTGCAGATGATAGTCCTAAGTAAGACCTAGGTAAAACACAATAATTTTAATTACAATTTTTCAAAGACTTTTGGATACCTTCTGCGAGAAAGTTTATAGTGTTGCAGATAAATTACTCCATAGAATAATTTCTGAATCCACGGTAGTATTTGTGTGTGTATGATTGGTTGGGGGGAGAGAGGGAGTGGGAGGGTGGGGGGGGGGGGGGTGGGGGGGGGGGGGTTAGGGAGAGAATAAAACATAAAATAAATCATTGCATGTATGAAAAAAACTGGGATAATAACTCATCCAAATTTCAATAATTTTTGCCGGTTTTCGATATCAGTACAAAATGTGTTACATAAATTGCCATTAATTTCATTGACACAGAATCTTAAATTTTTTATACCGCCATGGGACTATGTCCGCACTATAACACAACAAATATTCCACGATAACCAAATTTATTTGACCTTCTGTCACTCAAAACAAAACTTATGTTCGACTACACGACACTTCGCTGGCTGTAGCGCCAAGGAGAAATCAGAGTCACTAGTAGAGAATACAAGTCCAAATCACTCCCAACCAGCCGATACCGATGCCTCGCAAGTTTCCAGCCAGGGAGGCCACAGTACGGTTCGGTCATCGTGAATCCAGCAGCCGGGTAGTAACACAGTCATCGGCGAAGATTGAACTGGTTAAATGGGCTCAGGGAGCTCACTTAAATCCGCAGGTCCGGCCAATCAGAGTGTCTGTAGATGGCGCCCTTATATGGTTGCTCACTCTGGTGGCAAGGACAGCGCCGCCAGGGTAATCCGTATCGATAGTGGTGTGTACGCTGCCGCTAACTCCGCGACGACGCGTTCTTTTGTGCCAGTTGTTGACATCGTGTGTGGCGCCAGCGGTACTCGCTGTGTGCCGCGCATGTTGTAGCACGCCGCGCTGAGTTGACGGCTGCTGTGCGGCGGCCGATACGACAGTATGTGTCAGAAATTTCAACTCGATATGTCAACCCATCCCTTAGAGAAAAGATAGATAACAACACATAGACAGACAAATAGACAAAAAAGAATTTTCTGTGATATAATTACAAATGAACCATTTTTGGAATTTTGTTCCTTTATTTGTACCGTGAAACCTAGCTTCTTGCCAAAGCACACTACAGCTTTTGATAAGTGAGTTTGTAAGTATCAAAATACATGACATAAACAGCCTTACCTTTTGATTGCATTGACTTGGAAATTTAAACTTTTTACACCACCAAGGAACTGTTGACTGTAGTACGTGACATTAATTTGAACTTGATACACCTACCCGTTCCTGAGAAAAAGGCGTTTAGCAGACAGATGGACAGACAAAAAATTGACAAAAAATATTTTTTGTGTGATATGAATACAAAATTACAGTTTTAAGATTTTTCTCTTTACTTGTACTGTGAAACATAGCTTTTTGTCAAATTTCATGATTCCAGGTCAATGGGAAGTATACTATAGACATTTATGAGTTGAATTTGCAAGTATCAAAATGTGTGACATAAATGGCCATATCTTTTGATTACACTGACTTAGAAGTTTAAATTTTTTTACACCTCCAAGGGACCTTAGTATGTGATGTAAATTTAAGTTGATATGACCTCAAGTTCCCAAGAAAACAGGTTCTTTAATGGTCAGACAAACAGACAAATGACGGACGAACAACAAAGCGATCCTATAAGGGTTCTGTTTTTACTGATTGAAGTAACAGAACCCAAAAAAGCAACAAAAATGCAAGTTGTTAAGTATGGGTCTGCTATCATATTTCTCACTTATAAAGTGTACTATTAGTGTAGAACTGACTTGTTCTACATTGTAGCAAGGAGTCACAATTTTGATGTTCAAACCTGGTACTAACTGTTCAACTAAAGGTGTGCTTTCGAATAGTCAGTTGAGTTATTTCTACTTTATGAACAATATTTGATGACCAACCCAGTTGTCTTCTTCATATGCCTGGACTCCAGCAAGCACGTACAATAGCAAAACTCACAGCACCTCAGGAAGACGACCGAGTTGTTCGTCAAAACACTGTGTGTAAAATGGAAACCGCAATTCAACTGAGTACCCAGAAGCACCCCTTTAATCAGTCACACGTAGAAAACCCGAGAGATCATAATTAATTACACACTTTTCTTTCTTAATGTGTTTCGCCATTTGCTCAATTGTAACAGTTTTTAGTGCTAAAGTGCTGTTACGTAGTACGTCATTTTCTTCCCGACATTAATTTCAGTCTGGCAAGAGCACATTTATCGAAGAGGAGCAGCGGCACTCCGTGTATGCGGAGGTGCGCCGGCCGGGGAAGCGGATGAGTGCTATTTCCGACAGGCTGTCGGACGATAACGAAGAGGACGATGACGAAGCACTTAACTACACGCTGTACGGCTGCAGCTCTGGCGGCAAGAGGATTCCGGACGCGGACGGCTCGTACCCGCGCGACAGCTACCGCGCGTCCCACCATGGTTCACACGGCGACAAGACTGTGGACATGTTCGACGTCATCGCGGAACTCAGGAACTACACTGCGGACGTCGCCGTTCCGTATAGGAGCATGGGAACAGAAGTTACCGGTGGGGTCCGCAATTTGTCACAGCACCATGATGCCGCCACACCGTCGGGCGCACACCAACCGCACGTGATCGTCGGCACTGGAAAGCTTTCCGATGCACCGTACAGTTAGAATGTTCTGTGCTGTCTCCATTAAACTGTACCTATTTGTGTTCAGTGTTTGCAGCAAGATCTGATATCTGCAAAAATTTGGGAACAGGACTCTAAAAAAAAGAGACTACCAGAAGGAGTTATACCTGTTACTTTGCTCAACAGCCGTGTGGTATGTGTACAATAGGGCCCTGTGCAGGGCTGGAGCTGCCTCGAGAAGTGTTGCCACTTTGATGTTTGTATACAGCACGACAGGTGCTGGCCAGGCAGCATCAGATTGGGCTCTTAGCACATCCGAGTACTTCCTGCCATTAGGGTGGTGTAGGTACTCATTCACATTCGGGAGGATGACAGTTCAAACCCACATCCAGCCGTCCCGATTTAGGTTTTCCACGATTTCTCCAAATCACTTAAGGCGAATGCTGGGACGGCTCCTCTGAAAGGGCACCGTCGATTTCCTTCTCCCCCGATTCCCTAGTCCGAGCTTGTGCTCTTTCTCTAATGACCACCTTGTCAACAGGACGTTAAATGCAAATCTCCTCATCCTTGTAGGCAGGTACCTGTGAGTGACAGCTATTGTTTAAGGGATTGAGGGACAGATTGTTTTGCTGCAAGGAAGTCTGCTGGTCCCATGTAAGTTATAGCAATGGAATGACCATATTTATGAATGGGCTATTGCTCACAAAATCATTGAAAGAAGTGGCTCAGACAGAACTCTGCTAGTACTAGTGGGCACTGTCCGGTCCAGTACGTAGCAATGTACGAGAAATTGCCATTTTTGCAGTGTCAGTGCAGGTACTAGTTGAAAACATGAAGTGGGTTGCCTACTATTATTTAGGTGCAGATCATACCTAGCGAACACCACAAGGAAGTGAAAATTAGTTCTGAACTAAAGCATTAGCCAGCATTGCTGTCCAGTTCAGAGTACTGTGAAGATTGTTTTGCCGGAAATGCTGGAACAGTTACCTGCAATGAGATACACAGATACTGATGCTGTATGTTGCATAAGAGGCATCAAAGAGGCATCCAATTTCCAGAATGAAATTTTCATTCTGCAGTGGGGTGTGCACTGATATGAAACTTCCTGGCAGATTAAAACTGTGTGCTGGGCCGAGACTTGAACTCGGGACCTTTGCCTTTTTTGGGCAAGTGCTCTACCACCTGAGCTACCCAAGCAAGACTCTCACCCCGTCCTCACAGCTCTAATTCTGCCAGTGGTAGAGCACTTTCCCGCGAAAGGCAAAGGTCCTGAGTTTGAGTCTCGGCCCGGTGCACAGTTTTAACCTGCCAGGAAGTTTCAGGCGTCCAATTGTTAATAAAGTTACAGGCTTTGCTGAATGACAAATATGATGATAAACCAATAATTTTGGTAATTGGAAAAAGTTTTTCTACTACCTACCAACTAAATGTAACTGAGGTATTCTTCCTATTATATATGACCCACTTCCAATGTGTCACCAAGACACAGTTACCTTATTTATGGTGGCAGGCCACCAACTGGCTTATTAGCAAATATTATGTGTTTCCTACTTCATTGCCCTCTCTTGCAGTTAAATATTCCATGTTCTTAAGCCTGTGAAATATGTGCCTTTTAGACAAACTTTTCATCTTCCTCCTCCTCTTCAGTCTTCTCTGGACTCCAGTCCAGCTAATGGAGAAGTTTTTTTCTACCACAAACTGTCTTCATTGCATTCTGAATTTCTTCTTCTTGTTGTGGTAATCTTTTTGTTGTTGCAAATTGTAATCCTTGTCCCCTGCTACAATTATTTTCATCTTGCACTCCTTCCACCACCCAGTTACTATGGCCAGCTGTCTCCGCAAATGACTCATTAATTTATCCATCATCATCATCATCATCATCATCATCGCCATCACCATCACCATTCAGTGGTGAGTCTAAATAGCTGGCTGCAGCGTAAATGTTTTCCTGATCTTTCCAGGTATCTTCTGCTGATCTCCAAGCTTTAGCAGGGAGCCAGACATTAGTGCCAAAAATAACCTCGGGGCCCAGACACAGATGGGGGGGGGGGGGGGGGGGGGGGGGGGGGGGGGAGAGAAGAGAGAGGCAGGCACTATACGCAAACTAAAATTGATTGTAAACATATTGAATTTTTCCACACTTAATATAAGGGATTAAAGGAGTGGGAAGCAGAACTGATTAATCCGTCACTCCGTCAGGTGAATGTTTTCCACATGACACTCTCCTCACATATTATTTCCATTAACAATGAGTTTTGTACGAAACCTGCCAATTTAAGTTTTTGCATATCTATATAGCATCATATTTCAAATGCCACTGGTTCCTCCTCCTCTGGATTCCACAGACTACTTTCAAGTCCTATGCTAAGCTCTCAACTAAAAAACTTAGAAACTGGACCCACAGAATCCACGTCCTGTCAATCATGGTGTCATTACAGATTGATGGATTCTCCATTCTGCATCAGAGATTCTAAGAGAGACTTTCTCTGGAAGAAAGTTTCCCCTTCTGCACCATTCTGTCCAGTGTCTTCCCTGTGTACACAACCACATTGGATAATCTGTTATGCTAGTCACTATCTGATTTCAAATGAACTTAGCCACTTTTGTCATAGATTTATGTCCCCTTAACCCACTGTAATGCATATGCTTTCGAATCCACTCAATAAGTTGCCTCGGTTTTCTCAACTTTCAGTGCGAAGAGAAACATCTGGTCTAGGTATGCTTACACATTGCTCTTGTGTTTCTATTTTGAAATTTTTCTACAATGTTTCTTCATGGAAGAAGTAAAACAATAATGGAGAGGACCTGTGTATCTGCCTTACACTATTGTTAACATGAGCTTCTCTTCCTCAATTCCTGATTCTTATTACTCATATTTGGTTTTTGAAGGGCCAACAGATTATTCATGTCTCTGTACTTAATCACTGTTACCCTAATAAGAATTTTGAAAAATTGTCTTCCACCTTACTGTAGTATGTTTTCTGTAACAAGGACGGGTGCCCAGTTGTTGTCACACTTACTTTAGATCTATTTGGTGTGTCGAATAGCCAGAAATACACTTATCATGCAAGTTACAGCTGCTATGGTCATGAAACTTAGGAGCTAAAAGATGCCAAATAAAGACAGACAGCCTTGTGCAGATTAGTCCAAATGCAGCTGATTATCGTAGATATACGAGGAAATGGATTCAGTAACATTGAAATAATGGAAATAAAATACATTACGCACCCATGGTAGTTCAATGCAGTGATATAATTAATCTGTAGTTAAGACATAAATATCCTTCACAGTGATCACAACAAATGAGGACGAGCTAAACACAGCTGTCTTTGAAATATTCTTCTCATAAACCACCCCGAAACAGTATTCTGAAATGATCCTTGACGTTCATCGCTGTAACTGCATTTGAAGAAAGCAATGTTGGAATCTATTTGCCAAAAATCAGAACTGCACAGACAACTGAATGTGAACAAATTGTTCTCTTTGCCGCACTTTACCTTCGGACGATAACACTATTGTATCTGTGATGGACAGTACCTACCGTACCTTTGAATAGACAGTTGAAGAAAATATCCACTGGTTTTATTAATCCAGTGTATTTTGCAGGGATCAGTTTCTTGTGGAATTCAGCATCCGCTGGAGATGTCTCTTTGTATAGAGCATCATTATTATTTACTGTCCACAAATCACCCAAAACAAGAATTCAATCTTTTCTGTGAAAATTCAGCTATAATGCCTGTTTCAGGAGCAACTTTCAAATCCCTTTTTGTCATGTTTGGTGACCCGCTAGAATACAGGGTCTGATCAGTAAATAGTAGGACTGAATTAATTTAAATTTTGTTATTGAACTAACTGGTACAAATCCTTAGTATTCTTCGAAATAACACCCTCGCACTTCAACACAACACATACAATGCAGTTCCCACTGCATGTACGCCTTCTGGAACTCACTTTCTGTGATCCCCTTTAGAGATACTGTCACGGCATTTTGGACATCTTCTATGTAGCCGAATCAGTGTCACACGAGGTCCCGTTTGAGCCGGGGAAAGAGGAAGAAGTCTGCCGGTGACAGATCTGAACTGTAGGAAGGGCGAGGCACGTTGGCAGTCCTGTGCTTGGCCAGGTGTTCCAACACCTGGACCGCCCAGGGGCACGGCGCATTGTCTCCGTGCAGCTTCCAGCAAACAACGATGTCTGGCCGCCCTCGGAGAACGCGTTTGCGCAATGTTTCGAGCACTTCCACATAAAATTGAGCATTCACAGTTTGTCCAGGGGGCACAAATGCCCGGTGATCTACACCATGCTGGTCAAAAAAGCAAATGAGCACAGTTTTGACCCTCGACTTGCTCATTTTGGCTTTCTTTGGATGCAGGGAATTGCCAATGTGCCACTCGGCGATCTGGCATTCGGCCTCCGGGTTGTACTCAAAACACCACAATTCGTCACTAGTAATCACATTGTGAAAAAAATTTGGGTTTTCTTGGGTACAGTTCAGAATGTCCTGGGAAATGTAAACAAGATTCAGTTTTTGTTCGTTGCTCTCAAACTTGTCAATCATCAGACAAATGTTTAAGCACCAGTCAGAGTCCAGGAGCACCTTCACTTTGGCCACATTTTCGTCAATACTTGGAGTTGGTGGGCAACCGGTGCACTGGTCGTCTTCGACGGACTCCCGCCTCTCCTGGAACAGCTTGTGCCGCACGGAACACTGTTGAGCAGCTCAGGGCAGCATCCTTAATCATTCAGAGGGTCTCCATCACAGTTTTCTTGAGTTTCACGCAGAATTTGATGGCTTAGCACTGCTTGAGATTTTTCTCCATCTTGAAATGTGATTACACTACTGAACGGAGGACCACAAAAATCGATGTGCCCACTCTCTGCTTCCCTGCAGGTGACTGGAAAAAATATCGGTCTCTGCAGAAGGCTCCCCACTATCACAACCAGGCGGTCCCCGCCCCCCCCCCCCCCTCTCCCCTACATTGCTCCGTTCGCACTACAGCTACAGAAATTCAGTCATACTACTTTTTGATCGCACACTGTATGCTTTCACTGTATGCTTGAGTTATTGAAGTGTCGTGCTTGCTGAAAAATTTCCACTGGGTTCCAAGACAACAACATACATATGTGCAAGAAGGGTCCCATCTAGCCATCTATTACACTAGCAGACGTTATCATGTATGAATGGGTGGTTGTTGCACCTAAACACATGGCACCATAAATAGTGTTTGCTCCCATAATGGAGCTATCCCAGAACATAACTCTTTAGTAAATTTTGATCATCTGCATTAACTGTTTCCTGTAGCATAAAATTATACTCTTCCATGAAACACCTTACTTCTGTAACAAACTTGTTAGCTTCCTTTTCTACATGAGCAGCATCACAAAAAATGTGCTACCAACTTAATGTGTGGTCATGCAAGAAACAATCTTTTTTTTTTTTCTTTCTTGAACCACTGCAACCATGTTTTGGAAGCTTTGAATATTAAGATAGCATTGGAATCAATTTGTGCTTTAAAAGGCATCATCCAGAGTCATAACATTCAGTCAGATATAAATTACATGCTATTTCCGCATTGCAATCAACAGACCATGTACCTCACGATTTATTCTTCATTGTACCACCTTCCTATTTCTGCCATGTTACTTCAGCATCTTTTCGAAGTTTTGCAAAACTGATTCCCCCCCCCCCCCCCCCTCCCATTATGATAGTAAATTTGACTCTAGGTTCAATGTGTAGGGCTGCTCCAGTAGGGTACCATTGTGGATCATCATTTCCTCTTGGCTGCTTTGTCCAGATTTTGTAAGCATCAGCCAAGTAGCCTTCAGGAAATTTTGTTCTATTTGTCTTTGGTGGTGGATAATGTGAGGAAACACTGCTCTCGTCACTGCCACATAATACCTCACTCCAAATCTTAAGTCAGCTCTTTTCTAGCTGTACGATTGGATCATCCCCAAAATCACATTCAATATCATTTTCATCAGTGACTTCTTCATGTACTCTTCATCAATGATGTCTGTATCAAGTAGCTATTTTTAATCTGTCTGCAAACTATGTGATTGACTCTAGTTTGCCTTTCCTTTGAAATACGTAAAAAATCCATTAACAACTTTATAGCCATTTTCATTTTGTAACAAACTATGCATACAGCACGTCGCATTCATCTCTTAATATGTAACCGGCAGTCCGGTCCCACGTCTGCTCATTTCCTTACACTCCTCTCACTCTCTCTCTCTCTCTCTCTCTCTCTCTCTCTCTCTCTCCCTCCCTCCCTCCCTCCCTCTCCCTCTCCCTCTCCCTCTCCCTCTCCCTCTCTCTCTCTCTCCCTCTCCTACATCTGATGGTCCACAGCATATCATATAACACCATATGTGTTTTCTTGTGTTCTGAAACATAAGCAAACTGGTCTCATTCAAAAGTCAGCGACAGCTATGTGTACCTTTCCTTGTAAGGCTACAAGTTCCATGAAAATAATTTGTCTTTCATTAGTCTTTCTTCCATTTATAAGCATTTTTCTATTCTTCTGTAAATTCTTCTACTCCATAGTTTGAAAGTGAATTATTGTAAATGTACAATATGGTGATGTTGTGTAGGATGCTGTGTCCACAAAATACTAATTGGTTGGACAGGAATTAGATGTAGTCAGGGGAAGCGATTATGTGACAAAGTGCACAGCATCGTGCGACATTGAGCTTATGAATCGCACATCGGCTATTTTGTAGTCTGTCGGAACTTCGAGTCTTCGGTGTGGAAAGGTGTATAAGGAGACCCGATAGGCTGGAGTCCTTTGGATGCCACAATCCAGATAAGAGATCTCTTATCAGTTCATGCCAGCATTGGTTTCTTGGCCACTGCAGTGAGTAGAAAATTTTGCTGACAGACAGACGAGTGTGGAACTGCATGTTTTACTAGCACTGACATCATAATCTGCATAAAAACTCTGACACCCCAGTTACTGTGGAGACTTCGTGAGCTGTCAGATAAACTGACCAGTAGGATTCACATCTATATGCCCATTCCTTCTTCACTAGTATAATGATAAATGATATTCGTTTGCTTACAGAACTGATGATGTAAGACTGAAAAATCAACAGTTTAATTACTAATCCTTGTTGAAAACTTTGACTTTTGTAAGAAATGCAGGACCTGTGCTATTGCAGACACAGTTAGCTGCTTTTACCATGAAAGCTCCAAAAGTACATGAACTTCAGTTACTGACAGGTTTTCAGCTATTTATCTTTGTATGTGTGATATTATTTGTAGATGTACATATATTTGTACAGTTAATCCTTTCAATCACAACTTACTGGGCTATTACATATATACAGAATTATAAGACTATTATCTATTGTGAAAAGTTCTCAGATTGATTCTTTTCAGTAGATTACCTTAACGTACAAGAAACGTGAATGTTGATATCACTAAAATATTTGTTTGTATTGGTGAATTAGTGTGTTCTTAGTCTTCTCAAACAGTGACTAATTTCATGAAATTCGCCAACTCAGTAGCAAAGGATGATGAGCAGTTTGCTGCGGACTTGTTCTTGTCCTCTTCTGAAAAATATTGTATATGAGGTCTGATGTGTAATGAAAAAGATCAATGCAGCAAATTTGTTGATTTATCAAATATGTTCAGTTAGTGGCAGGACCCACCTGAGTTGACATCTTGTCACTAACTTCTTGTAATATGGGTCTGCAGCTTGTAAAAATTGTTTAAAAGGTGGCTGTTGACATTTCTATTCTGCTACTGCAATTTCAGCGTGCCTTTGTCGAGCATAAATATTCAGTTCCACGTCACGGCACAGATAGTAATCAACAGCTGCAGTTACTGCCACAAGCAAACATCTGGTATTTACATGTAGACTTAAATACAGGGTGGTCTGTAGCCTTGGAATTGTGTTTTTAAAACAAAAGTGAGTGGATAAACATAAATTTAAAGTCAATCAATAGGTGATGGGAGAGGGGGGGGAAAATCATTGAGGCTATGTTATGAAGTTTGGAAGTTGTCATCTTGGATTCAGTCCACAATTTTCTAATGGAGGGGTGGGGGGCAATTGATATATAAGACAGATAGAGAATTCTACAAGAAAAACCATGGTGTCTGTCATTTGACCATGGCTTTATTCGTTCTCAAGTTACATCATACTCTATGTGACCAAAATTCTCATTGCCGATGGACAGCTGACACCAGTTTCCATCCTTCCCTAATCCAATGGGACCGATGACCTCACCGCTTGGCCCCCTCCCCAAAATCAACTAATACATGTGTCAAGTACTACTCTCAGTACTCTACGGAGCCACGTGGCGTAGCCGTGCGGTCCAAGACTGCTTGCCATGGTTCACGCGGCTCCCCTCGTCGGAGGTTCGAGTCCTCCCTTGGGCACGGGTGTGTGTGTTGTTCTTACTGTTAGTTAGTTTAAGTTAGATTAAGAAGTGTGTAACCCTAAGGACTGATGACCTTAGCAGTTTGGTCCCATAAAACTTACTACAAATTTCCAAATTTACTCTACTGAACAGTGGCAGAAAAATTGTTGTTGCTTCATCTGTAGTCATTTCATACTATCGACCTTTTGGTTAATCTCTGTGACACAGCTAATTACACAGAATTTCGTGAGGAGTTTCACCTGTGCACTGTGAGTAAGAGGTGATATGTCTGGGTGGTGTAGATTGAAACCCTCTGTGATAACACAGATGCTCTTATCTCCTTATATCGGAACAATCTCAGTGTGTGTGGCTTGTGTTAGTACTGTCACGTTTCCTATCATGTATAAGCAGGAGATATCAGTAATAACTTGAGAATGAATAAAGCTACACACAAATGAAAGGCACTGTTGGTTTTCTCATACAATTCTCTATCCAGTCTGATATGTCACATGACCCGCATTTCATTGAAAAATTACAAGTTGTGTACAGGATGACAGGTTTCAAAATGGCTGCCATGCCATTAACAGATAACCTACAGTTCACAAGACCGTGCAAAAATGACACCATTTTGACATCACACACATTTATCGAAGACCACAGGAACTGCTACTGACTTCTGTTCACATTTGATGCTGGGTGCTTGGTAAACACCGTATCGGATCCCGTAGTTTCATATCATAACTTGCGTATTACAAAAGTATGTTGTTTCAAGGCAACGGCACATTAAAAATTTAAAAAGACCTGTCATTCTTGGTACGATTTGTCCTACATAAACATCATGTAATGACATATCAGCTGTTAAAGCCTTCATGAGGTCTAAGTTACAGTACAAGGACTGGAATTCCTCTAGTTCATCCTGGTGTAGTGGTTATAAGCATTGAGTTACAAACTGTGGTTCACATCCTGCTGTGCCTAAATAATAATAATAATAATAACAATTATTATAATATTTAATATATTATTATTATTGCCATTGTCAATGATTTACAAATCGAGCACGAAACACGCAAAAACGAATAAATATTCACACGCTGATCATCTGGTAAAGCAAACTACCATTCAGAATAAAAATCATAGGTAAGACTAACACATTTGCAACAGAATTAAAAGGTACCAATAACTTAATCTCAACCATCTATAAAATGCATAAAAGATAATTCACAGTCTAGTTCTTTTAGAACACTTCTTTTCCAGACTGACATCTTCAATTAAAGTACATCTGCAACCACAAATATTATGCTTTTTGTGATGTTAGTACAACAAATTTTATCAGTAATGACATGTTTTTGAGAGATCCTCAATGTGTTGGTGTTTTGAAACAGTTGCTGCTTTAATGTGCCTGCTAGAACTGCTACCCACCCTTTCTAATTACAGACCAAATCCTGAAACAAATTTTCAGAGTTTCTAAAAATAAGCTGAAAACTGTTGAATATATACATAATATATACATTGTCAGCTTGAGTGATAGCTGGCTTGAATTACACCCCTCCCCCCTCTCCCCCCCCCCCTCCCCCCCCTTGTAAATCAGTAAGTCATCACATTTTCAGACTTGATGAACGCTTATTAGATAAAATGTTAGTACAACATATTCACTACATTTCAGAGTTAAATCTTGCCAACAGTTTAATCTCTCCCTTATCCACAGCCCAGACCACATGAAAGCAGAATTTTACACTTTTACAAACGATGTAACTTCGAGGTTAATGTATCCTGCAGCGAAGAAAAATCTTAACCTCCATTTCTCTCTACTTGAGGGGAATGTTGTCATTTTGATCAAAGTGCCTCGTGTATTGTAAACCGGACAATTGCAAAAGTCAATAGACAACTCTTTTCGTCTTCAATATAGTGCGTGACATCAAAATGATGTCATGTTTGCACAAAGTCTTGTGAACTGTAGGTTACTGTCATTAAAATAATCTCACAGGTTTCCTCTCGTTCCCACTTCTTACTATACAACTTCAAACTTGTTTATCCACATGATTTTCAATTGTAAGTGTGTTTTCAAACCGATAAACCACCATGTATAACACAGTGTTGGATATTTATGTTTGCAAAAGCGTAATGTTGAAATTGTAGTATCAGAATAAAAACTTCTACTGCTGTATGCACAAAATCAGTGCTTTAAATGTTCAAATGAGTTCCGTCTGCACAGAACACATCTGCATATTGTTTTCTGTTGGACTGCTTGGGAATTCCACTTTTTTCGCCCTTCCGACAGGCCACAGGAAGACTTCTTCTCTGCCACTGGTCTGACGGATTTCGTAAAACCCAACACAGTTTAGGGACCCATTCAAAGTCAAATAATAGTTAATAATGTGATCAGTTTCGTCACTTGTAGGTTGTGGTAATATTATTCTTGTAGTATCTTCCAATTTGCTTCTGTGCGCCTGTTATAGGGCACAAAAATATAGAATAAAATTGTGGACTAATTTGTATTGACTCGTTACCATTTATCGTAACAACTCTTTAATGTTGTAGTTGATTTTTTGTGGAGCAGATCTCGGATCTTGAAATCTGTCTGTAGCTATTGACTGTGCCATGTATGTTATCTGATTGTCTTTTCTTAAAAGTTTATGTAATTTATATATACATTTGGAGTGTATACAAATGAATTTTACCATTAAGACTGTATTTCAGACTTTCACCCCATGAGTCCATAGCTCTGCTGAGTGATATGGTCCTGTGATATGTATTAATATAACTTTATACACTGATTTTTAGAAGTGTTTGGCTATGTAATATGAACTCGACTGATTTTTTTAAATGGAAATTAATCTCCAGCACAATAAATTCTTGATGTACTTTTCTTCCATATAGAGAGGAAGTCTGATATATTGAAAAGAATGCAAATTAATTGAAAATATATTTTGTGTGTTAATAAATATTTTTACCCTTAAATCTACTACTTACGTTTATTATCGTAGCCTACGAATCCTGTGCAATCTCCTGTCTGTTTTCTCAATCATCCATGAAATATTGTAATAATTTGTCCACTGATCTGGAAGATATGCGAAGACTGGCAGCTGATTCTAAACGTAATACTGTGCATTTCAAAATACAAATGGAGTCACTCATGTCATACAAATACCTGGAAGTAATATTGGATTAAACAGACAATTGTACTGGGTCCTTATAATTAAAGTGCAGTTACTGATGGAGGTCCAGTGTGGGATGTAATTGTTGTATGGCAGTGAAATTGGTTAGATATGCTGAGTTAATGCGGAACTGATTTAAGCTGAAAACAGATTTGTTACAACTGTGTCAATCTGGTGCTGTGACTGCAAGAAAGACATATAGGAATGTTTCCACATGTAATGAGTTAGTAGTGCAACATGGGCAGAAAAGGTCAAAGAAGTAACAAAGGCACAGTACTGATTTTATTATTAATCACTGCTTACACATCTTGTTCAATATGACCACTTGAGATGTCGATGACATGCTGCAGCCGTAAAACAACATACTGCTCACAGCAGTTCCGGTGGAATCTGAACAATGTGTTCCTGTATACTGACCTGCAGGTCAGATAGAGACCAAATGTGTCCCTGGCTAAACACATTCTTTTAGATATCCCCAGAACTAAAAGTCACACGGATTCAGATCAAGTGATCTTGCAGACTATGCATGTGCAAACTTCTGAAGATATGTTCATGGAAAGCTGTACTCCGTAGATTTTTCACTGGGCGAGTGACACGAGGTGTTTCCCCATCTTTGCATAAGGAAGTGCTCTTTCAAAGCAGGAACTCTCAAGCTGTACAAGGCGGTCTCAATAACTTGCAGATCTCGTGGTACACCTGACAGGTTCCCTGGGTGCACTCTCTTTAAACGAGAATGGACCAAGAATAAATCCACACTGTAGCCACATACGGTGAGTGCAATGACTCTTTGTGTGAAACAAATGGTTTAGCGGTACACCAAATTCAACAGATTTGTGTATTCACTGCTTCATGTGCCAGGTCACTACAAAGAATATTGCCTGCCCACATGTCATCAAATTCAATGTGTTCCAAAAACTGAAGAGCAAATTCAGAATGTCACTATGGACTGTGAGGTTTCAATTGCTTCATCGTTTCGATCTTTTAGGGCACCAGTGCAAAATAGACTGCAAAACTTTCCGTATGGTGGACCTCGTTATAGACAATCCTTGTGACCCTGCACGAGCAGCAGCACAATACGGGGCACGTGCTGCATCGTCAGTTACAGCACGAGTAACCTCATCAATCACCTCCACTGGGATTGGGTGCCTTCCTCTTCCATGTGTTTTCATATTTCATTATCAAATTCTTGAAACCTTTTAATGAGATCAGATCTCTCCTCAGACCTTTCAGTTGGTGATACTATCTTGATGCAGCACTGTAATTGCTGTGGTTCACGAAAGACTATTTCACTGACAGCGCATAGCCTCTCTTCTCAGTAGCCATACTGATCACTCACGTTATGGCTTGTCAAATGACAGTGTGGCCGTCATACAGTGTACAGCACCAGATTTGTATCTGGTGACCACAACTGAAATCAAATGTTTTCCCAGCATAAATCAGTTCTGCTTTCACGCATTAGCATATCTACGAAGTTTTGCTGCCACACACTAATTAACATCCCTCACAGGACCTCCACGAGTAGCTGCACTTTAATTATGTTGAGAAAACTAATTAATTATGAGACAGAATAACTAGCCAGGACTTACCTTCAGGTGGGGAGATGCATAATACTGCCAACAGACACATATATGAGTAAAAGTGGTGCTACAATCCTTTTATGCTTTTACTTTTTTATTTTTGCTCTCCTCCTATCCCCTTTTTCATTTCCCCAGTTCTAGTTCTTAACTGCATGATTTATTTCACTTCTCATACCTTAATCCATTTTCACTTCTCACTCTGTCCTTATCATCACTGGACTGAACTTGGCACAGTGGTTGCCAGTGTACCATCTCGCACCTATTCTCTCTGCACTGATCCCTTTATCTTCGTTTCCTCTCATCATCACTATAGGTGGGTCTGTCTCATCCTGAGGTCTAAGTGATCTTTCCTGCCTTTGTAACCTTCCTTATGTATCGTACCTGAGGAATAGACAAATAGACTACGTTATGGATGAAGCAACTGGGAGGCTTCAAGTCCTCAATGAGGTACTGGGAAACAGCAATTTGCCTCAGAATGAGACTGTCTATATGAGCATCAAGCAGAAAGTAATGCATCCTATTTCTTAATTTTTATTTTACAAGAAAAGTAAATGCCATTTACCTAGGATAATAGCTGCACTATGCACAGTTTGTCATTTTTTTTAATATAAACACCATCTTTGTCCACACTTTTCCCACCTTGAAACAGGAGCTCATATACTTGTGCAGTAAAAATCGTGGTCAGGCTTCCTCGGCCAATGGCACACACGATTTTTCGAGGTATATGCATCTTCAAAGTAATGCCCCCAATGAGCTTCTTTGAGCGGACCAAAGAGATGTGAGTCTGATGGTGCAACTGACATGTTTCCTCTCACATGTGTGCAGTAACTCAGCTGTAACACAACAAGTAGGAGACACTGGGTGGCTGATCTGTCAGTTTGGTATGGTCTACATTACCAGTGATTGTTCTTCCAATATGGTCGCTATTTTATTTTTGCTCTTGCAATCTGGCTAGTCCTTACCACGGCGCAAACGTGCCATATTCGGGCAGGACGATGCTGTAAGAGAGTGTCTCACTATTTCCAGCTACTGAAAGATGAGCACGTCATCAGTGATAATCTTCTGTATTGTTTCAACTACTTACATCAATTAAGTGACAGATCTTTATATCAGTAACTCGTAAACTCAAACACATTGATCAGTATGTCTGATCACATCAAATTCGACTTAAGATCAAAGATTTACAATCTTCATTTGTCTTGAGGTTTACACTTTAGTATGTCCATTTTCTATGAGAACTTCGTGACACCTTCAGGAGGCATCACTGAGGCCTAAACATCCACATGCAGCAAGTGCTACTGTGCCCAGCACACCGTGCCTTGCCCCTGCTGTGTTACATCAATGCATACACACCATCTGCACAGATCACAGACTGGTGTGCACACGGTGGATCTTTTTCCACTTCATACAATGTTTATAAGTAACACGACCATCTTTCACTAGTGTGATTGTCCTCAGCGGAACACACGTCATTCTCACTAGTAGCACATGTTACACTACACAACACACTGGATGCAATTGTTTTGTTGCCTCTTTATTCTTGTCATTCATCATTTTCGGTACCCAGTGTACACAAATCTTGGAATAACCCAGTTTTTCAATCATGGACATCACAGCACCTTTACCAATAGATAATTGGCAACAGAATTCATCTGTCATTGCACGGTGGTCGTCACGGACAATTTGGTTAACATGCTGGCTGGATGTTTGAAGCCATTGCAATTGCTGGCCAGATAGTTCCCTCTGTATTGCATTGGCCCAACTGTGTTTGCCCTTCTCTATGGGGTGATTATAATTAAACTTTCAAACCGCTGTAGGAATAACACCACTGGTCAGAATGACGTCAAATTGCAATGGAATATTATTGGAGGATGGCAGAAGAAAAATAAATAGTTACAAATTGTAGCAGTAGATGGCGCTGTAAACACCATAATTTGGTCATATCACATCGGATGGAAAAATCGGTTCTGTCATGAGGTCAAAAACAGCATAGAAAGCATAAATCAAAATCAAATCGGATTATTAATTTCCGTGTGACTGGCGCAAAACATGTTCAATATGCTGCCCACTATTCTCTGCAACAAGTTGAAATCGAGAAACAGTATGTTCCACAACTGGTCGAAGTGTTTCCGCGGTCACGTTCGGAATGTGTTACGCAATGCGTGGCTTCAATGCAGCTAAGTTTGCAGTCGGAGCACTGAACACAACATCTTTCAGATAGCCCCACAGCCAGAAGTCACACGGAATGAGATTAGGTGATGGGGACAGCCAGGCTGTAGGGAAATGGCGCCTGATAATTCTAGAATTTCCGAAATGCCTCTTCAGCACCTGCTTAACTAGATTTGCAATGTGCGGAGATGCGCCATCTTGCATAAAAATGATCCTATCCACACACCCACGCCGTTGGAGAGCTGGAATGACGTGGTTTGCGCAAAAGACACTCGTAGCGCTTCCCAGTGACGGTACAGGTAACAGGGCCGGAAGCACCGGTCTATTCGAAAAACTATGGCCCTATGATAAATGATGCCGTAAACCCGCATCATACAGTGACCTTTTCATGGTGAAGTGGTACTGGTTGATTTGCACGTGCTCATTTTCGACAATTCTGTGTATTGATATATCCTGTCAGATGGAAGTGGACTTCATCTGCCCACAAAATCTTCCACGGCCAAACATTGTCCACTTCCATACGAGCGAAAATTCTTAAGCAAAGGTCTCTGTTGCTGGCAGGTCAACAGGAAGCAACTTGTGCACATGGGCAATTTTGAATGGATATCAAAGAAGGATGTTTAGTAGGATTTTACGCACCGCGCTCACGGGTATGTCCAATGTTCGGGCAATTTTCCGTGCACTACACGTTTGCACACCAACATCGTCTCCTCCTGCATTGCTGTGGCCGCTGCTTCCACTGACGTCGACTCAATTCGTTTCCTCCCTCTACCAGGTTGCACACCAAAAGAACCCGTATTTTCGAATTTCCGAATCATTTCCTCCAGATCCACGGCAGTCATCGGGCCAAGCCCTTCAGTGTCCGGAACTTCTGCAGAGCGACGTGTGCAGTCATCATTCTTGTAATACAGCCTTACAAGCAGAGCGCGATCCTGCATTGAGACAGTCATGGTGAACGTCGCAGACGCGAAAGGAGCAAAAGCCGTGTACCCGGCGTGTTTATACCAACTTCAATGGATCCTGCGCATGACGTGTTTTCAACTGCGTATTCTGACGCATACATCTATTGATCGATTTTCACACTATTTTTTTATTTTTTTGATTAGCCTAAAACGTGGCCAAAACGTAACACACATTTGTCTACTTGTGGCTCATCATGGCCGTAACAGGGAACCAAGACCAAATATGAAGCCGGCCGCGGTGGCCGTGCGGTTCTAGGTGCTTCAGTCCGGAACCGCGGGACTGCTAAGGTCGCAGGTTCGAATCCTGCCTCGGGCATGGATGTGTGTGATGTCCTTAGGTTAGTTAGGTTTAAGTAGTTCTAAGTTTTAGGGGACTGATGACCTAAGATGTTAAGTCCCATAGTGCTCAGAGCCATTTGAACCATTTTTTGAACCAAATATGGATCTGTTAATGGCCATAGAAGTTTAATGCCATGTTTTTAGAGTTGTAACTTGTAAGAAATTAATCTATAATACTTAATCTTAGCTCCCAACGACTTAAGTTTCTTCTGACGTCTTATTTAAACATGTACAGTATGAAACATACATTATACATTCCTTAAAGAAAACTCTATAAAACTCAACTTCCTCAGCACAGACCTTTTCACAAAATTATGGCTCCAAACAAGAACAAAGAAAGAAATGCTTCTAATTAAATAGCACATTTCATGTTGTTTTTGCTATTGTAATATTGACTGCTATTCAAAAGAAGCTTAAACATTCACTAATTACCTCAAAGTGGCCATAACTGATGTAGTCACCATAGCTGGAGCCTTGATCCTAATCCAAGTTAACAGCACTTAATTATTTAAGGCACGTAGATTAATAGTATTTGATTGCATTCTGTTTAATTGAAACTCGCACATTACGTCGTCAAAACATGTTGTAAACGTGGTAAGTTCATAGTTTACGAAATAAAATTTGAATAACCTTAAAGGTACCGAATAAGTTCTACTTTTAAATCTGTTGTTGTTGTTGTCCTGAGACTGGTTTGATGCAGCTCTCCATGCTACCCTATTCTGTGCAAGCTTCTTCAGCTCCCAGTACTTACTGCAACCCACATCCTTCTGATTCTGCTTAGTGTATTCATCTCTTGGTCTCCCTCTACGATTTTTACCCTCCAAGCTGCCCTCCAATGCTAAATTTGTGATCCCTTGATGCCTCAGAACATGTCCTACTAACCGGTCCTTTCTTTTTGTCAAGTTGTGCCACATACTCCTCTTCTCCCCAATTCTATTCAATACTTCATCATTAGTTATGTGATCTACCCATCTAATCTTCAGCATTTTTCTGTAGCACCACATTTCGAAAGCTTCTATTCTCTTCTTGTCCAAACTATTTATCGTCCATGTTTCACTTCCATACATGGCTACACTCCATACAAATACTTTCAGAAACGACTTCCTGACACTTAAATCTATACTCGATGTTAACAAATTTCTCTTCTTCAGAAACGCTTTCCTTGCCATTGCCAGTCTACATTTTATATCTTCTCTACTTCGACCATCATCAGTTATTTTGCTTTCCACATATCAGAACTCCTTTACTACTTTAAGTGTCTCATTTCCTAATCTAATTCCCTTAGCATCATCCTACTTAATTCGACTACATTCCATTATCCTCGTTTTGCTTTTGTTGATGTTCATCTTATATCCTCCTTTCAAGACACTGTCCATTCCGTTCAACTGCTCTTCCAAGTCCTTTGCTGTCTCTGATAGAATTACAATGTCATCGGCGAACCTCAAAGTTTTTATTTCTTCTCTATGGATTTTAATACCTACTCCGGATTTTTCTTTTGCTTCCTTTACTGCTTGCTCAATATACAGATTGAACAACATCGGGAACAGGCTACAACCCTGTCTCACTCCCTTCCCAACCACTTCTTCCCTTTCATGCCCCTCGACTCTTATAACTGCCATCTGGTTTCTGTACAAATTGTAAATAGCCTTTCGCTCCCTGTATTTTAGCCCTGCCACCTTTAGAATTTGAAAGAGAGTATTCCAGTCAACATTGTCAAAAGCTTTCTCTAAGTCTACAAATGCTAGAAACGTAGGTTTGCCTTTCCTTAATCTTTCTTCTAAGATAAGTCGTAAGGTCAGTATTGCCTCACGCGTTCCAACATTTCTACGGAATCCAAACTGATCTCCGAGGTTGGCTTCTACTAGTTTTTCCATTCGTCTGTAAAGAATTCGCGGTAGTATTTTGCAGCTGTGACTTATTAAACAGATAGTTCGGTAATTTTCACATCTGTCAGCACCTGCTTTCTTTGGGATTGGAATTATTATATTCTTCTTGAAGTCTGTGGGTATTTCGCCTGTCTCATACATCTTACTCACCAGATGGTAGAGTTTTGTCAGGACTGGCTCTCCCAAGGCCGTCAGTAGTTCCAATGGAATGTTGTCTACTCCCGGGGCCTTGTTTCGACTCGGGTCTTTCAGTGCTCTGTCAAACTCTTCACGCAGTATCGTATCTCCCATTTCATCTTCATCTACATCCTCTTCCATTTCCATAATATTGTCCTCAAGTACATAGCCCTTGTATAGACCCTCTATATACTCCTTCCACCTTTCTGCTTTCCCTTCTTTGCTTAGAACTGGGTTTCCATCTGAGCTCTTGATATTCATAGAAGTGGTTCTCTTTTCACCAAAGGTCTTTAATTTTCCTGTAGGCAGTATCTATCTTACCCCTAGTGAGACAAGCCTCTACATCCTTACATTTGTCCTCTAGCCATGCCTGCTTAGCCATTTTTCCCTTCCTGTCAATCTCATTTTTGAGACGTTTGTATTCCTTTTTGCCTGCTTCATTTACTGCATTTTTATATTTTCTCCATTCATCAATTAAATTCAATATTTCTTCTGTTACCCAAGGATGTCTAGCAGCCCTTGTCTTTTTACCTACTTTATCCTCCGCTGCCTTCACTACTTCATCCCTCAAAGCTACCCAATCTTCTTCTACTGTATTTCTTTCCCCCATTCCTGTCAATTGTTCCCTTATGCTGTCCCTGAAACTCTGTACAACCTCTGGTTTAGTCAGTTTATGCAGGTCCCATCTCCTTAAATTCCCACCTTTTGGCAGTTTCTTCAGTTTTAATCTACAGTTCATAACCAATAGATTGTGGTCAGAGTCCACATCTACGCCTGGAAATGTCTTACAATTTAAAACCTGGTTCCTAAATCTCTGTCTTACCATTATATAATCTATCTGATACCTTCTAGTATCTCCAGGATTCTTCCATGTATACAACCTTCTTTCATGATTCTTGAACAAAGTGTTAGCTATGATTAAGTTGTGCTCTGTGCAAAATTCTACCAGGCGGCTTCCTCTTTCATTTCTTCCCCCCAATCCATATTCACCTACTACGTTTCCTTCTCTCCCTTTTCCTACTACCGAATTCCAGTCACCCATGATTATTAAATTTTCGTCTCCCTTCACTACCTGAATAATTTCTTTTATCTCATCATACATTTCATCAATTTCTTCATCATCTGCAGAGCTAGTTGGCATATAAACTTGTACTACTGCGGTAGGTGTGGGCTTCGTTTCTATCTTGGCCACAATAATGCGTTCACTATGCTGTTTGTAGTATTTTACCCGCACTCCTATTTTTTTATTCATTATTAAACCTACTCCTGCATTACCCCTATTTGATTTTGTGTTTATAACCCTGACCAAAAGTCTTGTTCCTCCTGCCACCGAACTTCACTAATTCCCACTATATCTAACTTTAACCTATCCATTTCCATTTTTAAATTTTCTAATCTACATGCCCGGTTAAGTGATCTGACATTCCACGCTCCGATCCGTAGAACGCGTTTCCTTTTTCCTGATAACGACGTCCTCTTGAGTAGTCCCCGCCCGGAGATCCGAATGGGGGACTATTTTACCTCCGGAATATTTTACCCAAGAGGATGCCATCATCATTTATCCATACAGTAAAGCTGCATGCCCTCGGGAAAAATTACGGCCGTAGTTTCCCCTTGCTTTCAGCCGTTCGCAGTACCAGCACACCAAGGCCGTTTTGCTTGATGTTGCAAGGCCAGGTCAGTCAATCATCCAGACTGTTGGCCCTTCAACTACTGAAAAGGCTGCTGCCCCTCTTCAGGAACCACACGTTTGTCAGGATACCCCTCCGTTGTGGTTGCACCTACGGTACGGCCATCTGTATCGCTGAGGCACGCAAGCCTCCCCACCAACGGCAAGGTCCATGGTTCATGGGGAAGTTTTAAATCTAATGTAGCCAATATAATATTTAGCCAATTAATATGTTTTAAATCTAATGTAGCCAAATATTAACACTATGCAGTATAAAGTTACGCCCAGTGTCACCAATCTCCTTCAACCTCGTTCCAATTAACAATTATATATTCATTCATTTGCTACGTATGTACACTATGTGATCACAATTGTCCGGACACCTGGCTGAAAATGACTTACAAGTTCGTGGCGCCCTCCATCGGTAATGCTGGAATTCAGTATGGTGTTGGCCCATCCTTAACCTTCATGACAGCTGCCACTCTCACAGGCGTACGTTCAATCAGGTGCTGGAAAGTTTCTTGGCTAATGGCAGCCCATTCTTCACAGAGCGCTACACAGAGGAGATGTATCGATGTCGGTCGGTGACGCCTGGCACGAAGTCGGCGTTCCAAAACACCCCAAAAGTGTTCTGTTGGATTTAGGTCAGGACTCTGTGCAGGCCAGTCAACTACAGTGATGTTATTGTCGTGGGACCACTCCGCCACAGGGCGTGCATTATGAAGAGGTGCTAGATCGTGTTGAAAGACGCAATAGCCATTCCCGAATTGCTCTTCAACAGTCTGAAGCAAGAAGGTGCTCAAAACATCAATGTAGGCCTGTGCTGTGATAGTGCCACGCAAAACAACAAGGAGTGCAAACCCCCTCTATGAAAAACACGACAATACCATGACACCACCGTCTCCGAATTTTACTGTTGGCACTACACTCGGTGGCAGATGACGTTCACCGGGCATTCGCCATACCCGCACCCTGCCATAGGATCGCCACATTGTGTACCGTGCTTTGTCACTCCACACAACATTTTTCCTCTATTCAGTCGTCCAATGTTTACGCTCCTTACACCAAGCGAGGCGTCGTTTGGCATTTACCGGCGTGATGTGTGGCTTATGAGCCTTCGCTCGACCTTGAAATCCGAGTTTTCTGACCTTCCGCCTAACTGTCATAGTACTTGTAGTAGATCCTGATGCAGCTTGGAATTCCTGTGTGATGGTGTGGATAGATGTCTGCCTATTATACATTACGACCCTCTTCAACTGTCGGCGGTCTCTGACTGTCAACAGACGAGGTCGGCCCGTATGCTTTTGTGCTATACAGGACCCTTCACGTTTCCACTTCACTATCACATTAGAAACAGTGGACCTAGGGATGTTTAAGAGTGTGGATATCTCGCCTACAGACGAATGACAAAAGTGACACCCAACCACTTCACCACGTTCGAAGTCCGTGACTACCACAAAGCGTCCAACTCTGCTCAACAGGATGTCTAATGACTACTGAGGTCGCTGATATGAAGTACCTGGCAGTAGGTGCAGCACAGTGCACCTAATATGAAAAACGTATGTTTTTGGGAGTTTCTGGATACTTTTTATCGCGTGTGTATGTCTACACATTTAAACAATGTATCTAGTCAGCTATTATAAAATAATGTGCAAAAAACTGTTTCATATTTAATGTACCGTACCGGTGCTCAATTTCGTCGCATTTAAACAAGCAAGGCTCTGTTAATTCTTTCTTATTTTTAGATGTGGCTCCAGATCCTTGATGCTACATTCTTGTAAGTAAATGATTCTCTCACTGCCCACGTTCACAGTAGCAACAGTGCAATACAGCTTTCTTACTGTGGGAGTCGAACTCCTGTTTCACAAATTGCTATTGGATAGGCCGACAACCGATGAGCTATTTTGTCGATGAATTCACCTATCGGCTCATCTAGCTCACTTAAATTGTTTTTAGATAATGATGCACAATACTAGAAACCCATGCTAACAAATGATACGTAAATAATGCAGCAATGATTCCATTATCGATATATCGAACAAATCTACTGAATGATGAGGACATTCCTCGACGAGAACGGTATAATTGGGGCACCCATTAATATGTAAAAAAAGAAGCAAGTCCCAATAAAATACGACCTACAACCGTAGTTCATGGCTATGCAGAAGCAGGATTCGTTTCTTCCATAGGGAAGATGTTCCGTAAGTACCGGTAGGTGTCACGGAGAATTAAAATACGATTATCACGAGTAGTTCTTGTGGGACAATTTGTAACATCTCACAAGCATCGACGATATTAGAGCAACTAATGTTGAAAGTTATTTTTATTTTCAATTGACATACAGCACTGAGTTGTTTACGAGACACGGTAATGTTTAGAGTGCTGCTCAAAATGATATTACTTAAAATATTTACAGATATTGATTCTGTTCAAACGAGATGACTCCGTACTATTCAACAGTCGCGAAATTTCCTTGTATCGCCGTGTTGAACAATTACAAATGTGCCCATCTACACACATGATTGGCATATAATTTTTAGTAAATTTCTGTTTCTGAACTTAAAAGTCATATTTATTTTCTTTTTCCACAGCGCATTGCCTGAGTATTTTAAACTTCGTCACTTCTAGAGAAATGTGTTGGTTACGGTATCTTAAATGCCGGTAGTACGTGAAACATTATGCAGTTTCACAAGTACCAGTATCATAATAGTATAACATGCATTTACGTGTCGCAACCTGTCTGTGCTGAAGTGCATTTCGCGTTGGTTGCCCTCCAGGAACGGATTTAGGAATAAGTGATGGACCTACATTGCACAACTGCGTCATAATTATACAGATGTCGCTAACACTCAGGGATACAATATTGGGAAAAGAATAAACTCCTACATTGAATTTTACGGCGATATGTACTTGTGAAAGTAGCGTATGGAAGGAGAATGTAAACAAACTATATGGAGGACAAGTTTCATTTTAGAAGAGAGGAGGTTTAGGGATCAACTTATTGTCTGCAATGAAGTCATTTGAGATAAAGCACTAGCACTGTTGGATGAGAATATCAAAATAGGCCACATCCTATTTAGAGGAACTATTCCAGCATTCATCGCAAGTTACATTGGAATCTGAAGACGATTAGACTCAGATAGTTGCTGCTTCTGTATTTGGTAAGAAAGTAGACTCAAGAGTGTCTTAGCTCAAGTAAAAAGAACGCTCCTCTCTGGTTCCACAGGCAGTGAAAGATAAGCTTTACGTATCTGCCCACTAGGGAGTCCGCAAGTCTCTTGCAGAATCTATTTCTGCAAATCCGTTGACGTGGAAACCACCACAGTGCAACTACGCATTCGCATCTGTGCATGTGTAATTTCCTGGAAATGGAGGCCGTGCGTATAGCGTACTGCTACCCGCCTTCGCTGGGAATCTTTGTGGTTTATAGCAAACTAGAGTTACCTGAGGTCCATGCTTAATGTGTTGAGGTTATTCTGCGAAGCGAACAGAGTGCAATAATGTTTGTTGACTCCAAAGGAAACACGCGTAAGTTTATAGACGATTACAGATAAAGAAGAAAGTCGTATGGCGTGCCACTTAAGAAGATTATTTGAATAAAAATTCGAGATTTGTTGTCCTGATCCTCAATTATTGTATAAAAGCTATCCGTTCATATTTTTGTTAAGGGGAGACATGCGCGAAATCGCCTCAAAAAAATCGAAATTTCTTTTATGCTCATCTCAAATGCTTTGTAGTTTTCTTTGTAAAACGAGCTTTTTTTCATGCAAATCTGACGATAATTTTCCGAGATATCGCCAATTTTACAATATGTTGTCCGTCAAGTGCCACACCCATTTTCGTGTTACTGTAATATTTCGTGCATATGACCCCGTGTATGTCCTTGTGATGTTCGTATCTTTGATTTACATTTCAATGGTTTTACAGACTATAATCAGGGTGACAACTGAACGTCATGTGACAACAGACGATGATCACTTCGTTTTGTTTCTTTACACACCCGAATTGCTGTTGTGATTCATTTCTGCAAAGGAAATGCCGAGAATAAAGAAGTTTTCACCAAAAACAAGATTCAGAGGAAATCAATACACAAGTAACAAAAGCAGCAAACAAGAAGAATGTCTGCCTTCACATACTTCAAACAAGCAACCCATAAGTGCATCAAGAATGAAGTTGAAATTAAAACTTGATTCTGTGTTTGACTGTTACATAAACCTTCAAAACAGAGAAAACTGAGGAAATATTATAATTGACTTGGAGACACCGTGTGAATTTATCAGTTCACATACACGATGTAAGGAGTGTGGCGGTATTATATCTTTGGGTGAAAATAGAAATATTCTCAAGGGTATTGTGAGTCAGCTAGTTTTAGAATGTGCTAAGTGCAAATATACTGCGGCAACAATGAGTCAGCTAGTTTTAGAATGTGTTAAGTGCAAATATACTGCGGCAACAATGACGTCTAGCTTAGGTCCAACGAAGGTATATGACAATAATATACGCATTGCGTATGGACTCAGACCAATAGGTAAAGGTATGCAGGCGGGAAAGATTTTCTGTGCACTTTTAGATGTTGGTCAGCCTCCCACGCGATTTTCGGTTTATAATAAAGTCATTGGGTCAGCTGTCAGTGAGGTGTGTAACTTGTCAATGAAAGAAGCAGCTCAGCAAGCGATAAATGAAAACACCGAAGATAACTCCACACATAGCTTGTTTTGATGGTTCATGGCAGCGTTTCTGTCACATTTTTTGACACTGGAAAAGTTTTAGATGTAGAAGTGATGAGTAAATTTTGCTTTGTTTGTCAAAATGACCCAGGAGCAAAACACATATGTGAAAAAATTACAGTGGAACAAGTGGGGGTATGGAGGTGGCTGGAGTACGAAAAATATTTCAGCGCCCTGTCATGTGCACGTATTTCTCGGTGATGGCGACAGTAAAGCCTTCGCAAAAATCTGTGAAGAAAAGCCATATGGCCCTGACATTCATATTACAAAACTAGAACGCATAGGACATGTTCAGAAAAGATTTGACTCAAGGCTGAGAAAGGTTCTAAAGGAAAAGGCAGGAAATAAATTAGAAGATGAAAAAAGGACGTCTTACAAACTGTGAAACAGACAAGCTGCAAGTTTACTGTGGGTTAGCCATAAGAAGGACTGTAATGATTTGGAAAATATGAGAAGAGCTGTATGAGCAATATTTTTCCATAAAGTATCAAGTGACGAAGACCCACAACACAGCTTTTGTCCAAACGGTCCTGAAACTTGGTGCAAATGTAATCGGGCATTATGTTCTGGTGAAAATTATAAACTCAAACGCTCTTTACCTCTAGTAGCTAAGAGTGCAATAAAACCTATATTTAGGGACTTGGCTAGTACTGATCTGCTCAGGGAGTGCTTACATGGAAAAACTCAAAATTTGAAAAAGTTTGTAAGTTGGAATCGCCTACCGAAAACGGTCTTTGTACATTATGAAACTTTAAAATTTGGGGTATTAGACGCTGTTTTGTGTTTTAATGATGGGACATAAAGAAAAATTGAGGTACTGGAGAGACTTGTAGTAACTGCAGGTTCAAACACTAGACTGGCGTTGCGTAATATCGATTTTTCAAGAATTCGTAAAACGGGCATACCCGCTCTCAACTGCACAAAAGAAGAGAGAAAAAGAAGAAGAGCCAAGAATAAATGAAGGGAGGATGCCTACAATTCAGATGATGCTGAATATTGTGCGGGAAAATATTAATTGTATGTACTGTAACAAAAATTTGTAAATAATATTCAAATAAAACTGTAAACCAAGTTTTCTCAAAACTACATTTTTTTATCCTCTAGGTACCATTATTTCCTGAATGGTTTGTCACAGAACGTTGAAATTTTGTGCAATTGTTCCAGGACAACAAATGAACAAGCACATGCACATTTGGCATTGTGCGTGTATTTGTTTTGAGGTAGGCCGAAAACAACTATAAATTTTATCACAAAAAAAGAAACCATATGTTTGAAAAACTGTCACACAGCCTCTACAAATTCGATGAGCCTGAATTTGCACTAGATTAAAGAAATTGTTACTGAAAATATGCATACCAAGTTCCAAGGTTCCATGTTTAACAGTTTGTTCGGAAAAGGTACCTGAATACCTCGGAAATTTGCATTGCCGGCACAAGGAAGATGGCTCGCGCCTGTCTCCCCTTAAGAATAAGATACCGTAAGTTCAGAAGCAGAAAAACTGAGAAACATACGCCAAAAATTAATGAAACGCATTGGCCGATATAAAAACTGTGGAAGAATATTCATGCTATGGCGACTTAAAAAGCACAACAAATGGCGAGACTAACATTTGAAGAAAAGAAGTGATGGGGTATGCTTATCTCCTCAAAAAACTACTAGAAATTGAAATGAAGTACATTGATGACGCAAAAAAATAAAACAGTGAAAAAACAAGCTCCGTTCTACTTGGATTCTGGCGTCTTTGAAATTCCCAAATTTGTCGAGTGCGGCGATATTCATCTACACATCACCTTTGATGATTAAAGTTGTGTAAGCAAATAAAATATAATTGACGCATTGAAAGTTATTTAGCTTCACATAACAACTAAGGACGTGCCTTCAGTATTTCTCAGTTTCAGAAATAATCACTGAAATGCTTTATTTTGAAGTGAGAAATAAATAGTTCAAACTGGTATACAAGTCGCCATTTACTAGCTAACGAAATTTCATTGCCAGCCTTATCGCCGCAGTTTTCCAAGCAGGAAACCTAAAATCTCGTCGTGGCATATGAAATTTGCAAACACCATGTGGCCGTCACTTCGTATTCCACGTACCTCTGTTACTCACAATAAATGAAAAAGAAGCTCCCAAGCAAAGAAAGGAATTCATAACAGACTATTTGCACAATGAAACATAGAGTGAGCACGAGAACGCCCACGCAAACCAACATGCGTTCTTTCCACGAATTTTTATGCGCCTCCATTTATTCCTTTGCGTCTGTCACTGCGCTCGACAAAAGAGGCATCATGTGGACATACCTTTAATTAACCTTAAATAGCTCATGATAGATTAATTTTTTTTTCAAAAAACGCTCAACATCTGTGATTTCTGCATGCTCTACAAGCAACAAGTAAGGTTTTGATTGAAATATGCATAAACGTTTCGATGCAGATAAAACTGCATCACTTTTCGCCTGCGCACGATAGCTTCTTGTTGCTCGCATACTGAAGGTAAATCGATGTAATTTTAACATGTACCGCCAGAAGGTTATACAGTAAACTTCGAAACAAGTTGTGGTTAGGTAATAGAAACGGTGACAGGCGCAGAAATTCTGTATATTTGCTTGTACCTTAAGAAGGCAGTCACAACCTCAAAGACAAGTCCACTATGGAGTATGGACGAGAATATTTATAAGAACTTATATCGTACACGTCAATTACTCAAGTAATTCAATGATAATATTGATGATTCCAGATCTATAAAATAATTTATTGCCATTTCATTTTTACAATTTTTAATTGACATTCATTTTTACAATGACACTGACTGTTTGCCTGTTGTCAATTGCTTGCGACATGTTCACTTCAGTTAAGTATTGTCTATCTTCTTTATTGTAATAAAAACTATCAATGTGATTTGCTTGACTTGTTGTATAGCATTCAGAGAATGCACTCTATACGAGACGAGTAACATCAACAAAGGCAAAATGAGGATAATGGAATGTAGTCGAATTAAGTCGGGTGATGCTGAGGGAATTAGATTAGGAAATGAGGCACTTAGGGTAGTAGATGACTTTTGCTATTCGGGGAGCAAAATAACTGATGATGGTTGAAGTAGAGGGGATATAAAATGTAGACTGGCAATGGCAAGGAAAGCGTTTCTGAAGAAGAGAAATTTAACATCGAGTATAGATTTAAGTGTCAGGAAGTCGTTTTTGAAAGTATTTGTATGGACTGTAGCCCTGTATGGAAGTGAAACGTGGACTACAAATAGTTTGGACAAAAAGAGAATAGAAGCTTTCGAAATGTGGTTCTACAGAAGAATGCTGAAGATTAGATGGGTAGATCACATAACTAAAATGAGGAGGTATTGAATAGAATTGGGGAGGAGTTTGTGGCAGAACTTGACAAGAAGAAGGGATCGATTTGTATGACATGTTCTGAGGCATCAAGGGATCACCAATTTAGTATTGGAGGGCAGCGTGGAGGGTAAAAATCGTAGAGGGAGACCAAGAGATGAATACACTAAGCAGATTCAGAAGGTTGTACGTTGCAGTAGGTACTGGGAGATGAAGAAGCTTGCACAGGATAGAGCAGCATGGAGAGCTGCAACAAACCAATCTCAGGACTGAAGACCACAACAACAACAACAACGAGACGAGTGGGCATGACCTCACAGTGAGGATATTCAAATGATAGAGCACAGCAATCAGTCGTCCTTTTCTTGCAGGTTTTATATGGCAAGTCTAGATTTCGGTTACTGCCTACCCATTATCAGTGCACCATTTATTGTATCAATGCATATTCTAGTACGTTAGTCTCCTGCTGTTCCAGCTTCTGTCACAGTTCTTTTGAGACTGTGAAAGACTTCTTCACTGTAACAGAAGGCCGAACAACAGAGAACTGACGTTCTAGAACATGCATTCATACGACAAAATAATGCATTGATAACGGCTAGGCACTAGCGAAATCTAATTTTGCGCTATAAAACCTGCAAGGAAAAACTGATTGCTGTGCTCTATCACTTGAAAGTCCTACCACAGTCGTTGAGTACACCCACGTTCCTAATGGAAGGTAACCTGTTGAGTGTGAGGATAGTTTCGGGTAAACAGTACAGTGACGAATTGCAGTTTACTTTCAGATTTGAAACTGAAATTTTTCTGTATTGAGTTTACTCATAGAGGTTAGCTTTAACGCCGTGAACAAATCAATGGTGATTTTAGTTCTGCTGCCGTTTTCTTGGATACATTGCACATCATTAGGTTGTGGCTAGTTTAGGACTTGAGTTTAAATTCTGAGCTACGAAACATGTTGTCTGCTGCAGTAGTCATTAGTTGCATTTCCGACATACCTTACGGCGACTGCTTCCATCGCTGCACGTACCGCATTAATGCATTTGTGAAGCTACCCACCGCGTTTGTGTGTCGCCTAACCCAGCCGTAAACGGCAGCCGATGTGGCAAAATTGTAGCAAGAAGTGACAGACGTCAACCGTCAGGTAATTTGGACTACGTATTCACCTATTCGCACATTACAGCACTTTTATTATGGCACCTTTTAAAACCGAATCCCACAGACAGAACAATTTTTCTAAAAGTTTTTTTTTGCTAGCCTTGATATTCAGTCGTGTGCGCCAAAAGCTGTGGTTTTCGCAAACTTGATATACTTTACATTAGACTGTGGTAATAGCGTAAAAATTGCTGCCTGCTAGTACATTAATCGTGAATGGAATACCTACTGTGAGCACCTTGATTCTCCTTCTTTGGCGTAGAAACTTGAAGTCCCCTCTGATCGGCTTCGTGTGTCTCCTTTCCAAATTTGCAAGCCTTTAACATTGTGATTGCACGTTCCGTCGCCTTGCCCGCCGGAACAATAAATTCCTGCTCTTTCCCTATCGTCAACAAATATAATCACGCTAAGGCCGGTATTACGGTATCATATTTCTTCGTCAAAGTTGATTATGTCAAACAAATTTGACGGTGTAATAAAGAAACACCGTCAAACCTCGCCTGTCGTCAAATAAATATGATCAAATCTAGGGGCCCGCCTTCGATTTCATCATAAAAGTCGTTCGTCTTCTGTCCCCTGCAATGTGAAATGTAACCGCTTGCAGCGCTGGTGTCGCTACAGCTATTTCACGTCTCTGCACGTCCGTAGTACATTTGTAAACATGGCTTCTAAGCTGGTGTTTCCTTCGACTCTTTTTTTTTATTTTTTATTTAACTTGCTTTGACTAGGGGAAGGGGGGCGGAATGAGCAATGGGCACAGTGCATGATATTATTTGTGTGTTGATGAGCAGATGGAATAGGCTGTAGGCGACATACGTCCACAGTCACAACTATAGCCAACCACCTCTACATCTGGAAACATCCAAGCAGCTTTTCAGCAAGCCGAAATAGAGTATGTGGCCACACTCTAAAATAGAAGATTCTTTCGTAGCTTTCTATTCAACATTCTTTTTAACTCTGGATGGCAGAAGTTAAAAATCACTCCAACTGCTATTAATTTTATCGTTGTTGAAAGACTAATTCCATTAATTAAATTATTCAAACATAAAAATAGTTCTTATAGCCCAGATAGTGTACTAAACATTTATTTACCTTTACGTATTCTACTTCCACAGATTTATAAACCGCTTCACACGTTTCTGAAATTATTTTGGTTAATGTGCAATGTGATACTCGAATACTGTGTTGTAAACTAGAGTAGCTCTCTCCTGTATCAAGAAATCCCAGTGCCACAGTTTGCCTGTCTTCTGCACACATAGCATTTCTCAAGAGAGTATTCTGTTTTGTGATATGAGAAGCTACTTTACTGAGCACATACTGAAATTCATTTCGTAAGTAATTTATATTTAAGACTTCACATCTTCCGCTTGTAGTTCTCGTACCAAATTCTGCTGAATGTTTTTATTATCTCGATGTAATACCTATGGCTTCATTCAAGTGTGTTCCCTTTTTTCCCGCACTTCTCTTCCAAATACACACACAATGCAATTGTGGTACTAACAAGTGCAGCGCATAACAAGTTGGTATCCGCCATCTCGAAATTTGACGAAAAATATGACGACAGTGTAATACCTCTTTTTAGCGCCACGTCAAAGATCTTTGTCAAAGAAATTTGACGAATATTTTATTATACAGGGTGATTCAAAAAGAATACCACAACTTTAAAAATGTGTATTTAATGAAAGAAACATAATACAACCTTCTGGTATACACCATTACAAAGAGTATTTAAAAAGGTTTTTTTTTCACTCAAAAACAAGTTCAGAGATGTTCAATATGGCCCCCTCCAGACACTCGAGCAATATCAACCCGATACTCCAACTCGTTCCACACTCTCTGTAGCATATCAGGCGTAACAGTTTGGATAGCTGCTGTTATTTCTCGTTTCAAATCATCAATGGTGGCTAGGAGAGGTGGCCGAAACACCATATCCTTAACATACCCCCATAAGAAAAAATCGCAGGGGGTAAGATCAGGGCTTCTTGGAGGCCAGTGATGAAGTGCTCTGTCACGGGCTGCCTGGCGGCCGATCCATCGCCTCGGGTAGTTGACGTTCAGGTTTCATAACTAACCTTTTTCGTAGGACTCTCCATACAGTTGATTGTGGAATTTGCAGCTCTCTGCTAGCTCTGCGAGTCGATTTTCCTGGGCTGCGAACAAATGCTTGCTGGATGCGTGCTACATACGTTCTCGGCCGTCCAGAACTTTTCCCTTTGCACAAACACCCATTCTCTGTTAACTGTTTATACCAACGTTTAATACACCACCTATCAGGAGGTTTAACACCATACTTCGTTCGAAATGCACGCTGAACAACTGTCGTCGATTCACTTCTGCCGTACTCAATAACACAAAAAGCTTTCTGTTGAGCGGTCGCCATCTTAGCATCAACTGACGTTGACGCCTAGTCAACAGCGCCTCAAGCGAACAAATGTACAACTAAATGAAACTTTATAGCTCCCTTAATTCGCCGACAGATAGTGCTTAGCTCTGCCTTTTGTCGTTGCAGAGTTTTAAATTCCTAAAGTTGTGGTATTCTTTTTGAATCACCCTGTATTTCTTTGTCAATGAAATTTGATACCGGTTAGTAGGACATGTTCTGAGGCATCAAGGGATCACAAATTTAGCATTGGAGGGCAGCGTGGAGGGTAAAAATCGTAGAGGGAGACCAAGAGATGAATACACTAAGCAGATTCAGAAGGATGTAGGTTGCAGTAAGTACTGGGAGGTGAAGAAGCTGGCACAGGATAGAGTAGCATGGAGAGCTGCATCAAACCAGTCTCAGGACTGAAGACAACAACAACAACAATACCGGCCTAACCCAAGTCGGTGCGCTTGCCCGTGAAAAATGTTTCCGCGTTCACCTTCCATGCTTCCACTCACTATATTCTCGTGTGACACATATTCTGAAAGACGAAAACCGAATTTCGGAAGGTGTGAAGCAAATTTGGTAGAGCAGTTAAATATGGCATATGGAAAACAGTGAAGTTTTTCGTGGCCACTCGGAAGCGGGTTTGGGAGCCCCATCTAAACGGGATGACAGTGACAACGTGCACAACTTGAAGGAGACGTGGACGTCATGAGTGCCCCAAAAACTGGAAATTTTTGTTTAATAGAGCACTATGAGTCTTCCTGGTTTTATGTGTAGTACATCATCCTGTTCGTGTTTAAATGCCTTTCTAAAGCAGATGCGACGCGCGAATGCCCAACTGTCACACAGCTGTCAAACAGAAAACCTTGCACACAATATATCGTTATTTAATATTGGCCCCGCCAATTCCATAGCAACTCGTTTGTGTAATAATCTTGAAGAACAAATCAGCTGTGCTACGAGCAAGGATTTATTGCAATCGATCTTTCTGTCGATACAAGTAGATTACGTGAGTTTACCCGTGTTCTTCGCGGGCAGTTATAGTGTCCGGTTGCACCCGTCGGGTTTGACCAATGGAAATGAGCGTACAGCATTGTGGGCCGGGAGACCCCCATTCGGGGAAGTTCGGCCGCCAAGGGCAAGTACTAATTGCATTCGATGCCTCATTGGGCGACTAGCGCGTCGGAGATGGGGATAAAATGATGATGAGGACAACACAACACCCAGTCCCTGAGCGGAGAAATCTCCTGCCCCAGTCGGGAATAGAACCCGAGCCTCTTGGCGTGGCATTCCGCAGCGCTGACTACTTTTTTTTTATTTTCATAATATTATTTCGTTCGTTTTCGTTCGTTGCATCTGCTCGGCACGGACGTCGTAAGACACCCGTTTAAGTTCTTCGTTGATCGATTAACTCAGTTCTTTTATTACAGAGGGCAGCTAACCCTCTGACCAAATACGCTGAGCTACCATACCAGCACCACTTGGCTAACGAGGGCGGATGGCTTTGAGCACGGCCGCCTGTATTAGAGGCTGTAGTCGTCAAGCTGACAACGTCGTAGCCTGTGACGTCAGTAGGCCGGCTAGCGTGACCAGCTGGGCCGAGACTGAAGTTTAGATTTCGTCGATTGCAGACGACGTGTCAGATATAAATACGCAATCACTTTCTTTTTTTGTAGATTTGGTCCCTATAAGTAACACAGTAACCTAGAAAAGCTAATTTCTCGCAGTATTACGCCGACTTTATGTCGGAATTACGCATTTTATTCTCGTTTCCTTGCAACGATGAACTTTACAATAACTCACATGTGCTTCATAGCAGTATATTATGACGTTTCGTACCCGAGATGTGGAGATACAAGTTCAGCAAACAATTTTGTGAGGTGCCTACTAACATTATTTGCAGACTTGCAATTATTTCAGTCTGTTATTTGAAATATATTATCATGTTCCTTCCTATATAAATGACAAACTAATATAAGAGTTTCTGACAGCTGCAACATATCTTTCACACCTTTATATACGAGGGTGGCATAATAACAATATTTTTAACGAGCGTTTTTTTGTGTATTGTTCATTAGTAGGTTAGATTTTTTTTTTTAATCACAGGTCATACACAATCTACACATCTTTCTGAGTCAGAATGAACTGGGGACCTTGCTGTAGGATTTGCATAAGAAGCATGACTGAAATTTATCAGTGCATTAAAGTTTATTTCATAGTGGCCACCTCCTCCTTGCCAGTATTAATCAGAGCATTTAACGACTGATGTTATGGGTAAGAAAAAAGTTTCATAATTTTGTGTCAAAAGTTATGTAATGTTTATAATTTTCTATTAACTTCCTCCTTCTTTGAACATATTAAATGATCATTTTGGAGTTTGGTGTAATTATTTAACAATATGTTACACATAATGGAAACCAGCTTTTTGTAGATATCAGTAAGTGGCCTTCCACAGAGACATGAATCCGTTAGGGAATCAGCAGGGAATCTGAACACTGAGATGTAACCCTCTTCCTTGCTGGATTTGTAGTTGCTGTTGCAACCAGGAACACATTTTTCTGGCATCTGCAAATAGAATGATGCATTAATTGCAAACACCTTAAATCAACATACTATTATGTAAAAAGAGCAAATGAGAATTTGGGTGGACTGGTTTTTTCTACTGCTTGGACATCACGAAACACAAATCTACAAATAGAATCAAATGTGTAGAAATATTCATAATATTAACACAAAATCACTTAGGAGAAGATTCTGATACTAAACTTATGAATTCAAAACTTTATTTTCAAATTATATCTAGAATATAGTAGAACTTTTGTTGCAGTTGTATAGACGAAAGTCGATCACGTAGCACACTTGCACATGTACATGTAAAAACGCTACAAACTTCACAGAATTGTATACTTACATTGTGTTATATCTTCGACTGTAGTCACGACTACTTGCTATAATTTTTGCAGCGTCCAGTATAGCATAATTACACTGTAATGTCGGATAAAACAGACACCGCGAAAGTACGTAAACAACTGCTTCCGTTTGCTACCTTATAGCCACAGTCATACGGTAGGCCTTAACGTAACGTTGCCACATTTCAGTCCTCCAGCCTCTAATACAGGCGGCCGTGCTTTGAGCAATGACGTAATACCTAAGGCAAAGACGCTACATGGAGGCAATCTTTGAAAGTAACTGATCAGATTCGTGAACAGACGAATGCAGCATGTTGTTGTTGTTGTTGTGGTCTTCAGTCCTGAGACTGGTTTGATGCAGCTCTCCATGCTACTCTATCCTGTGCAAGCTTTTTCATCTCCCAGTACCTACTGCAACCTACATCCTTCTGAATCTGCTTAGTGTATTCATCTCTTGGTCTCCCTCTACGATTTTTACCCTCCACGCTGCCCTCCAATACTAAATTGGTGATCCCTTGATGCCTCAGAACATGTCCTACCAACCGATCCCTTCTTCTGGTAAAGTTGTACCACAAACTTCTATTCTCCCCAATCCTATTCAATACTTCCTCATTAGTTATGTGATCTACTCATCTAAACTTCAGCATTCTTCTGTAGCACCACATTTCGAAAGCTTCTATTCTCTTCTTGTCCAAACTATTTATCGTCCATGTTTCACTTCCATACATGGCTACACTCCATACGAATACTTTCAGAAATGACTTCCTGACACTTAAATCAATACTGGATGTTAACAAATTTCTCTTCTTCAGAAACGCTTTCCTTGCCATTGCCAGCCTACATTTTATATCCTCTCTACTTCGACCATCATCAGTTATTTTACTCCCCAAATAGCAAAACTCCTTTACTACTTTAAGTGCCTCATTTCCTAATCTAATTCCCTCAGCATCACCCGACTTAATTAGACTACATTCCATTATCCTCGTTTTGCTTTTGTTGATGTTCATCTTATATCCTCCTTTCAAGACACTGTCCATTCCATTCAACTGCTCTTCCAAGTCCTTTGCTGTCTCTGACAGAATTACAATGTCATCGGCGAACCTCAAAGTTTTTATTTCTTCTCCATGAATTTTAATACCTACTCCGAATTTTTCTTTTGTTTCCTTTACTGCTTGCTCAATATACAGATTGAACAACATCGGGGAGAGGCTACAACCCTGTCTTACTCCGTTCCCAACCACTGCTTCCCTTTCATGTCCCTCGACTCTTATAACTGCCATCTGGTTTCTGTACAAATTGTAAATAGCCTTTCGCTCCCTGTATTTTACCCCTGCCACCTTTAGAATTTGAAAGAGAGTATTCCAGTCAACATTGTCAAAAGCTTTCTCTAAGTCTACAAATGCTAGAAACGTAGGTTTGCCTTTCCTTAATCTTTCTTCTAAGATAAGTCGTAAGGTCAGTATTGCCTCACGTGTTCCAGTGTTTCTACGGAATCCAAACTGACCTTCCCCGAGGTTGGCTTCTACTACTTTTTCCATTCGTCTGTAAAGAATTCGTGTTAGTATTTTGCAGCTGTGACTTATTAAGCTGATAGTTCGGTAATTTTCACATCTGTCAACACCTGCTTCCTTTGGGATTGGAATGCAGCATACGATAAAATTATAGTGTCCTTATTTAGTCGCGCATTATATCGAAAATAATTGAAGGTAATAAAAATAAATAAGAACAGAAAAAGAGAAATAGGCATGTCGTATTTTATGCGAGTAAGAAAAGCACAGAGAACCTTTAAACACATTACAGTATAACGCATGATGAAGTCGTAATATTGTGAAACAGCATTAATTTTTTGTAATAATTTACCGAATGTAACGCGACTACCGCGGGAAAATGGCGGGTTTGGACATCGAGAAACTAAAATGTAACACGACGACGGAAACATAAAATAAATGATAACATACATGAAACCTAACAAGAACAGTAGCTGAAATGTGGAGAAATCGACACAGAAATCCTAAAACAGAAACCTGTACATAAGTAACGAAAATTCACAAAAAGTAACAAATACTGGAACCGGTAACTAGAATTAAGGTATATGAGGTCTTTCAGATTCTAAACTCCGGGAAAAAAGTTTGCATGGCAAAGCATAGAATCCGAATCCGAATGAAAGCTTCAGTAGTTGCATTTGGAAACATTTGCCAAAAATTGTTATTTGTTAGCATGTGAGCTTTTCAGATGGAAGCCATAATAAGTTTTAATGATGGAATACAAACAAGTTAAAATCCATAAGCAGTCTAGGCACCAAAACTGGGCACAATATGGAAACTGGGCTGCTAGGAGTTGACAGGCAACATGTCGCTGAGGCTGAGAAACCTGCTGAAAGCATGACAAAGGAGGCCAGAATAACAAAGAAAAGAAAGAAAACTAAATGAGATGGAAGAAAGACTCTCACACTTAGCGATTTTTGCGATAGTGGCACAGAGCACAAGTGAATGGAGTGTAGTGCGTAATAGACAGCCTCATCTGCACTTTTATTGAAGACTGGCTACAGATGACTAACATCAACTGTCAAGTTTCAGATAGTGATTGTAAACGTCACAGGATAGAAAGAACGTATACAAAGAAAACAATGTTTCACATTTCATTATGAGAGACAGCAGAGGGTGTTCCATTTAAATGTTGAAAGTGGTGCTTCCGCGAGAACTTTTCATCTGTCTCTAGCCCTTAGAATTTAACATGTTCTATTTCACTGAACATTTGATTACCATGTGGCTGTGGTAGTTCCGCGCTAAAAACTATATGCACTGCGTTTTGTCTCTGACATGCCTCAGTCTGTGTTCTGTGACTTACGAGACGGCCGCGGTGGCCGAGCGGATCTAGGCGCTTCAGTCCTGAACCGCGCGACTGCTATGGTCGCAGGTTCGAATCCTGCCTCGGGCATGGATGTGTATGATGTCCTTAGGTTAGTTATGTAGATGCCGTGTTTCTTGACTTCCGCAAGGCGTTCGATACAGTTCCCCACAGTCGTTTAATGAACAAAGTAAGAGCATATGGACTACCAGACCAATTGTGTGATTGGATTGAAGAGTTCCTAGATAACAGAACGCAGCATGTCATTCTCAATGGAGAGAAGTCTTCCGAAGTAAGAGTGATTTCAGGTGTGCCGCAGGGGAGTGTCATAGGACCGTTGCTATTCACAATATACATAAATGACCTTGTGGATGACGTCGGAGGTTCACTGAGACTTTTTGCAGATGATGCTGTGGTGTATCGAGAGGTTGTAACAATGGAAAATTGTACTGAAATGCAGGAGGATCTGCAGCGAATAGACGCATGGTGCAGGGAGTGGCAATTGAGTTTCAATGTAGACAAGTGTAATGTGCTGCGAATACATAGAAAGATAGTTCCCTTATCATTTAACTACAAAATAGCAGGTCAGCAACTGGAAGCAGTTAATTCCATAAATTATCTTGGAGTACGCATTAGGAGTGATTTAAAATGGAATGATCATATAAAGTTGATCGTCGGTAAAGCGGATGCCAGACTGAGATTAATTGGAAGAATCCTAAGGAAATGCAATCCGAAAACAAAGGAAGTAGGTTACAGTACGCTTGTTCGCCCACTGCTTGAATACTGCTCAACAGTGTGGGATCCGTACCAGATAGTATTGATAGAAGAGATAGAGAAGATCCAACGGAGAGCAGCGCGCTTCGTTACAGGATCATTTAATAATTGCGAAAGCGTTACGGAGATGATAGATCAGTGGAAGACTCTGCAGGAGAGACGCTCAGTAGCTCGGTACGGGCTTTTGTTAAAGTTTCGAGAACATACCTTCACCGAAGAGTCAAGCAGTATATTGCTCCCTCCTACGTATATCTCGCGAAGAGACCATGAGGATAAAATCAGAGAGATTAGAGCCCACACAGAGGCATACCGACAATCCTTCTTTCCACGAACAATACGAGACTGGAATAGAAGGGAGAACCGATAGAGGTACTCAGGGTACCCTCCGCCACACACCGTCAGGTGGCTTGCGGAGTATGGATGTAGATGTAATGTTTAAGTAATTCTACGTTATACGGGGCTGATGACCTCATTGTTAGTCCCATAGTTCTCAGAGCCATTTGAACCATTTTTTTTTTTGTGACTTACGAACAAATGTTATTTTTACCCTGTTTGCTGAAACATTTACATTGCATTCCACATTTTCCATAGAGAGACTAGCACTTGGCCGCCGAACACGACTGGGACATCCCGGCCAACAATGCCATACGATCATTTCATTTTTCATAGAGATACTTGTGTTACAGCAAATAGAAATTGTTTTCTGTGACCTGCCACGTTTTAGGAACAAGTACAGAACCCTGCAACATCCCCTAATTCACAGCAACGTAGTGAGAAAGAGTCTTATGCAGAGAGGAATAGGACAGGCTTAACGTGCACAGCCGCGTTAACAGAATAAAATCTGTCCCCCGTTCGTTGACACCAGAGAACGAGTTTTATTTCCTACTGTCTAGGTATGAAATGAACCATTGTTCAGCTTTTTTCGTAAGTCTATAACGTTCCAACGAAAGTAAAAGTTTATGATGGTTTACCTTCTCTTGCCGACAGTACGGGTAATGTAACTGATCATGATAAACAAAAGACCAAAATTCTAAACCTAGCTTTCAAAAACTCGTTTATGGTAGAGGATTTCAGCACCATTCCCCCTTTCAATTATCGAACAAACGCAAGGATGGCTGACATAGTGTTTAGTGTATCTGGGATCGTAAAACAGTTAAGATCCTTAGACTCCAGGAAGGCATTGGCCCAGACGGTATCCCCGTAAGATTATATGTTGACTATGCTACAAATATAGCACCATTCTTATCCATCATCTATCAGAGATCACTGGAACAGCGGAAAGTTCCACGGGACTGGAAGAAGGCCCAGGTCATAGGAATCTATAAAAAGGGTAGAAAATCGGATGCATATAATTACCGGCCAATGTCACTGACATCGTTTTGTTGTAGAATCATGGAACATATTTTGTGTTCTAGACTCTGAGAAGCTCATCTGCAGAAACCAGCGGTTTTAGGATACAGCGGTCATACGAGACACAGCTGGCCCTCTTTGTGCATGATATACAACAGGCCCTAGATACCGGCTCCCAGGTTGATGCCATATTTCTCGACTTTCGAAAGGCGTTCGACTCTGTTCCGCACTGTCGCTTGCTCCAAAAAGTGCGCGCTTACGGTCTATCCGATGACATGTGGCTGGATAGAAATTTTTCTAACAGACAGGGAGCAGTATGTCGTCCTGAACGGGGTGACTTCATCAGAAACAAGAGTAACTTCAGGTGTGCCCCAGGGCAGCGTAATAGGTCCGCTGCTTTTTACGATTTACATAAACGATCTGACAGCGGCATTAAGACTGTTTGCCGATGATGCTGTAGTCTACAGGAAAGCAGTATCAGACGAAAGTTGTGAACAAATCAATGAGGATTTGCAGAAAATAAATGCGTGGTGTAATGACTGGCAGTTGTCTCTCAATATTAGTAAGTGTAACCTACTGCGTATAACAAGGCGAAAATCCCCATTAATGCACGAGTACAAAATAAATGATCAGTCTTTGGAAGCGGTAACATCCGTCAGGTACCTGGGTGTGACTATTCGAAATGATCTCAGATGGAATGATCAGATTACACAAGTAACGGGTAAGGCGAACTCTAGATTGCGGTTTATTGGCAGAATCCTGAAGCGATGCAGTCCTTCAACAAAGGAAATAGCTTACAATACGTTACTTCGTCCAGTCTTAGAGTATTGTTCGTTTGTATGGGACCCTTACCAGTTGGGTCTGATTCAAGAGATTGAGAAGGTCCAAAGAAGAGCGGCAAGATTCGTGACTGGTACATTTAGCCATCGTGAGAGCATTGCATATTTCAGAGAAACTTTGAAGTGGGGCACACTTGCAGATAGGCGGCGCGCTAAACGGAAGGGGCTGCTCACGAAATTCCGAAATCCGATCTTCACCGATTATGTAGAGCATATATTATTACCATCAACTTTCAGACCATGCAATGATCACCATTCAAAGATAAGGGAAATTAGAGCTCGTACTGAGGCGTTCAGACAGTGGTTTTTCCCTCGCGCTATCCGCGAGTGGAACAGGGAGGGGGATATACAGGGTGTTACAAAAAGGTACGGCCAAATTTTCAGGAAACATTCCTCACACACAAAGAAAGAAAATATGTTATGTGGACATGTGTCCGGAAACGCTTACTTTCCATGTTAGTGCTCATTTTATTATTTCTCATCAAATCACATTAATCATGGAATGAAAACACACAGCAACAGAACGTACCAGCGTGACTTCAAACACTTTGTTACAGGAAATGTTCAAAATGTGCTCCGTTAGCGAGGATACATGCATCCACCCTCCGTCGCATGGAATCCCTGGTGCGCTGATGCAGCCTTGGAGAATGGTGTATTGTATCACAGCCGTCCACAATACGAGCACGAAGAGTCTCTACATTTGGTACCGGGATTGCGTAGACAAGAGCTTTCAAATGCCCCCATAAATGAAAGTCAAGAGGGTTGAGGTCAGGAGAGCGTGGAGGCCATGAAATTAGTCCGCCTCCACCAATCCATCGGTTACCGAATCTGTTGTTGAGAAGCGTACGAACGCTTCGACTGAAATGTGCAGGAGGTCCATCGTGCATGAACCACATGTTGTGTCGAACTTGTAAAGGCACATGTTCTAGCAGCACAGGGGGAGTATCCCGTATGAAATCATGATAACGTGCTCCATTGAGCGTAGGTGGAAGAACATGTGGCCAATCAAGACATCACCAACAATGCCTACCCAAACGTTCACAGAAAATCTGAGTTGATGACGTGATTGCACAATTGCGTGCGGATTCTCGTCAGCCCACACATGTTGATTGTGAAAATTTACAATGTGATCACGTTGGAATGAAGCGTCATCCGTAAAGAGAACATTTGCACTGAAATGAGGACTGACACATTGTCGGATGAACCATTCGCAGAAGTGTACCCGTGGAGGCCAATCAGCTGCTGATAGTGTCTGCACACGCTGTACATGGTACGGAAACAACCGGTTCTCCCGTAGCACTCTCCATACAGTGACGTGGTCAACGTTACCTTGTACAGCAGCAACTTCTCTGACGCTGACATTAGGGTTATCGTCAACTGCACGAAGAATTGCCTCGTCCATTGCAGGTGTCCTCGTCGTTCTAGGTCTTCCCCTGTCGCGAGTCATAGGCTGGAATGTTCCGTGCTCCCTAAGACGCCGATCAATTGCTTCGAACGTCTTCCTGTCGGGACACCTTCGTTCTGGAAATCTGTCTCGATACAAATGTACCGCGCCACGGCTGTTGCCCCGTGCTAATCCATACATCAAATGGGCATCTGCCAACTCCGCATTTGTAAACATTGCACTGACTGCAAAACCACGTTCGTGATGAACACTAACCTGTTGATGCTACGTACTGATGTGCTTGATGCTAGTACTGTAGAGCAATGAGTCGCATGTCAACACAAGCACCGAAGTCAACATTACCTTCCTTCAATTGGGCCAACTGGCGGTGAATCGAGGAAGTACAGTACATACTGACGAAACTAAAATGAGCTCTAACATGGAAATTAAGCGTTTCCGGACACATGTCCACATAACATCTTTTCTTTATTTGTGCGTGAGGAATGTTTCCTGAAAGTTTGTCCGTACCTTTTTGTAACACCCTGTATGACTTTGGCGCGAATTGTGCCCTTCGCCACACACTGCTTGGTGGCTAGTGGAGTATACATGTAGATTCAAAACAGCTGTGAGACTCAGAAAAAATACTCATCTAACTGCTCTGACATCACTATTTCGTTCAGTTGTCTACATTTACATCTACATTAAATACGTACTTTCCAAATCGCCCTTAAGTGCCTGGCACAGTGTTCATCGAAGCACCTTCACAGTAATTCTCTATTATTCCACTCTCGAACAGACATGTGATTACACTTTCACGCAATTTGGGTGCATAGATCCTGAGAAATCAGTACCCAGAACAACCACCTCTGGCCGTAATAACGGCCTTGATACGCCTGGGCATTGAGTCAAACAGAGCTCGGATGTCGTGTACCGGTACAGCTGCCCACGCAGCTTCAACACGATACCACAGTTCATCAAGAGTAGTGACTGGCGTATTGTGACGAGCCAGTTGCTCGGCCACCATTGACCAGACGTTTTCAGTTGGTGAGAGATCTGGAGAATGTGCTGGCCAGGGCAGCAGACGAACATTTTCTGTAGCCAGAAAGGCCCGTACAGGACCTGCAATATGCGGTCGTGCATTATCCTGCTGAAATGTAGGGTTTCACAGGGATCGAATGGAGGGTAGAACCACGGGTCGTAACATATCTGAAATGTAATGTCCACTGTTCAAAGTGCCGTCAATGCGAACAAGAGGTGACCGAGACGTGTAACCAATGGCAGCCCATACCATCATGCCGGGTGATATGTCAGTATGGCGATGACGAATACACGCTTCCAGTGTGCGTTCGCCGCGATGTCGCCAAACACGGATGCGACCATTATGATGCTGTAAACAGAACCTGGATTGATCCGAAAAAATGAAGTTTTGCCATTCGTGCACCCAGGTTTGTCGTTGAGTACACCGTCGCAGGCGCTCCTGTCTGTGACGCAGCGTCAAGGATAACCGGAGCCATGGTCTCCGAGCTGATAGTACATAGCGCTGCAAATGTCGTCGAACTGTTCGTGCAGATGATTGTTGTCTTGCAAACGTCCCCATCTGTAGACTCAGGGATCGAGACGTGGCTGCACGATCCGTTACAGCCATGCAGATAAGATGCCTGTCATCTCGACTGCTAGTGATACTAGGCCGTTGGGATCCAGCACGGCGTTCCGTATTACCCTCCTGAACCCACCGATTCCATATTCCGCTAACAGTCATTGGATCTCGACCAACGCGAGGAGCAATGTCGCGATACGATAAACCGCAATAGCGATAGGCTACAATCCGACCTTTATCAAAGTCGGAAACGTGATGGTACGCATTTCTCCTCCTTACACGAGGCATCACAACAACGTTTGACCAGGCGACGCCGGTCAACTGCTGTTTGTGTATGATAAATCGGTTGGAAACTTCCCTCACGACAGCACGTTGTAGGTGTCGCCTCCGGCGCCAACCTTGTGTGAATGCTCTGAAAAGCTAATCATTTTCATATCACAGCGTCTTCTTCCTGTCGCTTTAATTTAGCGTCTGTAGCACGTCATCTTCGTGGTGCAGCAATTTTAATGGCCTGTAGTGTATAACCGTGATTAAGAATGTTGCCGATATCTTAGTACCTGCCTTAACTGACATATTTAGTTTTTCCCTCGTGAACGGAATGTATGAGGGCTATTCAGGAAGAAGGGAACATTTCCGTCTGACGCCGCTAGGCGCGCGCCGATCGCGAGTATTTTGGTGTGTGCGTGTTCGGCAGCTCAGTCGGCATCCATCCGTGACAGGGAGAACGTCTCTACGCGTCTGGTTTTTTCGATATTCGAATTTGAAATGTGTGCTGCAATCGAAAATCCCGCCAGTTGTGAGGTGCGGTCTGTGATACGGTTTTTGTTGACAAAAAACCTAAAAACTATAGAAATTTATATGTGCGAAGTGTACGGAAACAACGTAATGAGTGAATGTTCCGTCCGGAAATGGTGCATTCAGTTTAAAAGTGGCCGAAGAAATGATGAAGAGAAGAGTGGACTCCAGACTGACGATCTTGTCGCTAATGTTGATGAAACGATTCCTGAAAACCGTCGCTTCACAATAACAGAGCTTACGCTTTCTTTTCCACAAGTTTCACGGACTTTATCGTTTGACATTGTCATTCAAAAGCTAGGCTACCACAAACTTTTGCACGATGAGTGCCCAAAATGCTGACAGAGCACCATAAAGAACAGCGAATGAGGGCAATGTTGACATTTCTGGAGGCCTACCACAAACATGGTGATTCATTACTGGATCGAATCGTAACCGGTACGAGACTTGGGTGAAACACGTTAATTTCGAGACACAATTACAGTCCATGGAGTGGGGCCACTCAAGGTCCCCCCAAAAACCAAGAAAATGTCTGCAAACCTTGTCAGCAAGGAAGTTGATAGCGACAGTGTTTTGGGACAGGCAAGGTGTGCTTCTTATTGATTTTCTCGAACGTGGAAGAACAATAAATTCTGCCCGGTACTGTCAAACTTTGCACAGTCTTAGAAGAGCAGTTCAAAACAAACGCCGAAGAAAGCTGACATCCAAAATTTTGTTTTTGCACGACAATGCCCGACCTCACACGGCAAACCGTACTAAAGAACTCCTTATTTCATTCAGATGGGAAATTTTCCCGCATCCGCCCTACAGCCACGATCTTGCACCAAGCGACTTCCACTTGTTTCCCCAAGATGAAGAACCGGCTCGCAACGCGGCGCTTGGATGACGACGCGGAACTCCAGGCGGGCATGACTCACGGGCTGAAGTCTCAGGCGGCAGAATTTTATGACGAAGGCCTTTCAAAGCTTGTCCACCGCTATGATAAGTGCCCCAGTGTGTTTGGTAACTATGAGGAAAGGTAGTATGTCATTCGCTCTTTCAGATGTATGTAATAAAATGTATTTCTTGTACTTAGTTTTTTTAATGCCAAAACGTTCCTTATTTTCTGAATAGCCCTTGTACTTCACCGGGTGGAAAAGGAGCATAATGCGACCCATCCATAAGATCGAAAACCCCCAACTGCCTAGTAATTACCGACAAATTAGCATACTGCCTGATGTTTCCAAAGCACCTGAATATATTGTTCATTATTAAACCACTGAACACCTGCATGAATTCAACCTATATGACAAATTTCAATCCGGTTTCCGTAAACACCACAGCTAAACAATGGTTTAATTAAAGTAACTGATGACCTGAAATGCGCCGTCGACAGCCGAAAGGCAACAATATTGACGCTACTAGACTTCAGCAAAGCTTTAGACACTGTCAACTTTGACATATTGATTAAAAAATGCGACGACTTAATTCCTCAGATACGGCAATCAGGTGGTTTGAAAGCTACTTAAAAGACTGACAGCAATGTATTGCCTGTGTAAATGAAAAATCTACCTGGAAACATGTCTCCTCAGGAGTGCCACAAGGATCAGCCTTAAGCCCACCTTTGTTTTCCTTGTATGTCAATGACATTTCATCGGTTCTGTCCTCCAGTACATATTTCTGTGCCGACGACCTTCAGCTTTACTCAAGTGTCAGACTTGAAGGTACTGGGTGGCCCAAAAAGGATGGTCGGATTTGAACTGCGTAGTACCATTGAAAGGTGAGGAGGGGGGACCACTGCCGGCCGTCTGCAAGTCGGCCATTACACCCAGTTTGCCACGAGATGGCGCAGTGGACGGTCGAGCATCGTGTTTTTGCTGTGGAACAGTTTTTCAGAAATGATGAATCGTTTATTACTGTGCAATGATTGTTTCGACAACGTTTTGGTGTAGCGCGTGATGGACCCATTCCAGATCGCAGATCCATATCACGTTGGGTGACTGCATTCCGGACAACAGGGTCTGTCAAAAGTGGTAAATCTACAGGGCGTACATGTACGGCAGTTACTCCTCAGAACATTGATGATGTTAGAGCGTCAGTGCTGCAAAGCCCGCGTCGTTCCACTAGGCGTCGTGCTCAAACTTTAGGCCTCAGCCGTAGTTCGTTGCAGCGTATTTTAAGCTGTGAGTTACAGTTTCACCCATACAAAATTATGATCACGCAAAAGCTGTATGATCGTGATTTTGAGCAGCGAAGACGATTTTGTGAATCAATGCTTGACATTTTGTACTCTAATAATGATGTTGTGCTTCTTATGTCAGATGAAGCCCATTTCCATTTAGACGGCTATGTCAATAAACAAAACTGCAGGTATTGGGCAGCAGATAATCCCAGAGAATTGCACCAAAAGCCTCTTCATAGTGCTAAGGTAACAGTCTGGTGTGGAATTTCAAGATTGGGGATTGTTGGTCCTTATTTTTTTGAGGAGAACAACGCTACAGTCACAGTGAACTCGAAACGTTACGTTAACATGCTACGTAGCTTTTTGGTGCCGAAACTGCGAGAGTTACATGTAAATCGAGATCGAATTTGGTTTCAACAGGACGGGGCCACGGCCCACACAGCCAATGACTCCATGTGTGTTTTAAGGCGGATGTTCCCCCACCACATCATCTCGCGTTTTGGAGATGTCCACTGGCCCGCGAGATCACCTGACCTCTCAGCCTGTGATTTTTTTATTTCGGGATACCTAAAGTCAAAAGTCTACGTAAAGAAGCCCCGAAACTTAATTGATCTGAAGGAGGCAATCAGTGCGGAAATTATGGCAATTCAAGAAGAAACAGTAGTGAAAGTGATGGAAAATTTCGAGGAAAGACTTGTGGAATGCATCACCGAGGAAGGACACCATCTTCCGGAAGTCATTTTCCGTACATGATTTTTTGTGGTTAGTTCTTGTAATTGGGTGCCTGGGAGCATTTAGTTACGTAATTGAATAAAATTAATTTGTAAAACTGGTGGAGTTATAGTTATTTAAAATGTGACCATCCTTTTTGGGCCACCCTGTATAAACACTGCAATAGTTCTGATGAATGACAATCTGTCTTCAGTGATAACACGGGCCAAAAATCTGGGGCTTAAACTAAATGCAATTAAGACACAAGTCGTCTTTATAGCTCATCAGAAATTAATAAGTTCAGATTTCTGCGAACAGCTGCCTCCTATTCTCCTCGACGGTACTCCAGTACCATATCAGAAACAGTTAAGAACTTGGGTGTAACTTTGTATGAGCTTCTCAACTGAGCAGAGGATACAGTCGCACTGTGCCAGAAGACGCCCGTCTATCTCTAAGCACTCAAAAAGCTTCGAAACATATTTCCACAGGATGTGAAACGCCAGCTCGTACGAGCACTCTTTCTACTGAACCTCCACTATTGTGTTGTAATGCGACATGACACGAGTAGTGGAAACAAAAGACCGTTAGAACTAACCGTGAATGCCTGTGTGCGTTACACCAACACCGACTCAAAGGAAGGCCTCGGCCCTTGCTCATGACGTCACGGCAGCTAGGCACGGCGAACGCCAGGTCTGTTGCAGGCATGCTCATAATGGTGGTGTCTCCCTCCCTGACACAGGAAAATGTGAAACTATTGGCGGTAGTTGACCAACACACATTGTTCTGAGAGATTTCTGCAGTCAACTAATTGTGCAATTCATTACACTTCTTAACAAATAGTGTACTTCTGAACTTAAAATTTCCACCTGTTTTAAGGATTGGCATACAAAAACAACTTCATGGCCCAGCAGCAACAGAATTCGTGCTTCTTTACCTTATTTGTAAATCTGAGGAAGTTACGTTTGTACTGGGTTGCTTTTACAAGAAACTGTGAACATATTGGTGCTCTTCCTTAGGTATCTTGGTTGACTGTGCGGTGAGGAGCACTGAATGTTAATGAAATATCTTGCAATTGTACACGTTGGGGGAGTGTGTGGGGGACAGAAGAAGAGGCAGAGAGAGATATTTGTTTTATCAAATAAAATTTTTTTTATCTTATAAAGTTTATCCTTTCAGTTGCAAGAGGGGAATATTTATCTTTTCTATTGTGCATGTTTAAAAAAGCTTAAGCTCAGCAGTATTTTCGATGTGTGAAGCTATTTTGTTTCCTGTTTTGAATTCCTTTCGTTGAAAACGACTGTAATCTAATGACTGGCAACAGTTGAACATTTACACATGTAAATTAGTTCACATTTCCAGTGACGATGTCAAGCGAAAATAAATGAATAAATAAAGAAACGAGTTCATTGTAAGCAGGTTGGGGTAAGTTTCGATAACTAAATGGATCAAGTAAATATAGTTGTTGAATGTAAAGTTCCCGAAGCTCGCAATGGAGCAAAGCATCTTCTCAAATTGACCTACGTTTGTTTCGACAGGATTCAGTAATACAGAACTATGATCTTCATTTGTAGCTTTACGATAGTAAGAAAATCTTTCATCTAAATAAAACTGCAGAATCCAAAACAATACCAAACAGTTTGTCCAAAAATAAGAGATTTATAGTGATAAGCACGCCCAGGCGTTTCTGCCTGCAACAGACCTGGCGTTCGCCGTGCCTAGCTGACGTGACGTCACCAACAAGCGCCAAGGCCTTCCTTTGAGTCGGTGTTGGTTACACCTGCAACATTCACCGATACAATCATGTTAGTGCTTCATACTCCCAGCTAGGGTGGCTGTGGCGGGACAAATTGCTTGACTACCACACTCTATGTCTACTTCACCGGCTCCTCATTGTGCAAGCACACCAGTACCTTGCTACAGAGATTAAACACCTTTTGACGCCATCGTAATAGAAACACAAGGTCGCTTTTATGTGGTATCCTAACTGTACCCACTCCCTTCTCTGTTGAAGCTGTCCGCCTCTGGAACAAACTTCCCCTTACTTTGCAGAAAATTCAATTCCCTGCTGCTTTTAAGAAGAAGTTGAAGAATTTCCTGCTATCATCCTCATAACGTTTTCCACAAAATTAATGTACAAGGTCAATCTTCCCCTCTGTCAAATAGCAAAGCTAGTGTCTCCTATCCTGCTTCTTTTTCTTCTTCCTCTTTTTCTATCTCCATTAGCCACGCAATCCTTTTCCCTTACGTTTCCTTCACTGTGTTTCATCACGTCCCTGTTCTTCCCTTCCCTTCCCTTCACCATCAGTTTCCATCATACCCACTGCTGCTAGCACTCTTATCTAAAATCTTTCTTTATCATAATGTCCAATTATTGCAGTACTTATCATCTACGAATATAAATTGTATGTGTATGTATTTTTCCAAGTGTACCTTTGTAATTTTTTTTTTTTTTTTTTTTTTTGCTAGATGTAGTTTAACATGCCCACTAAAACATATGAAAGCAAAATATGTGGAATGCCAGGTTAGATGTAAGAGAGGACGTGATGGCCCCACCTTCTCAGGTTAAATAAGTAAACAGTAAATAAGTAAATGAATAAACTTCCCACCGCAGCCATCGGTGACCTGCATGTGTTGCCTCACGCACTATCGGATTTTATACTGGCACTGCATTGAAGATGGCGTGAATTGAAATAAGCTGTGAAGCTGCTAATGGAATTATACAGATTTTAACTCAAGAGCTCACAAAAAGAAAGAACACTGTTCCACAAATATTCGGTACAAAATCGATTTCTCGTAGAAATCCTTTGGGTGCATCAAACACTCCAACAAAAGTGTTGTTGAAAGAGGACAAAGTGAAAAGTGAATGAATGACTGAAACTATTTTTAAATTCCTTTTGCGCTATACTTCTTGCTTTATATAGAGCTCCGTGCGATATAACATAGCAGTTCGGCTGAAGTTACAAGCAATATTGAAATACCTGGCAGTATAATACAATGAAGCGCCAAGAAAACTGGTATAGGCATGCGTATACAAATACGCCTGTAAACAGGCAGAATACGGGGCTGTGGTCGCAACGTCTATATAAGACAACAAGTGTCTGGCGCAGTTGTTAGATCGGTTACTGCTGCTACAATGGCAAGTTATCAATATTTAAGTGAGTTTGAAAGTGGTGTTATAGTTGGCACACGAGCGATGGGACACAGCATCTTCAATGTAGCGATGAAGTGGGGATTTTCCTGCACGACCATTTCACGAGTGTACCATGAATATCAGGAATGCAGTAAAACATTAAATCTCCGACATCGCTGTGGCCGGAAAAAGATCCTGCAAGAACGGGACCAACGACGGCTGAAGGGAATCGTTCAACTTAACAGAAGTGCAACCCTTCCGCAACTTGCTGCGAATTTCGATGCTGGGGCATCAACAAGTGTCAGCGTGCGATCCATTCAAGGAAAAATCATTGATATGTGCTTTCGGGTCGGAAGGCTCAGTCGTGGACCCTCGATGACTGCATAACACAAAGCTTTACACCTCAAAAATGGTTCAAATGGCTCTGAGCACTATGGCACTTAACTGCTGAGGTCAGCAGTCCCCTAGAACTTAGAACTACTTAAACCTAACTAACCTAAGGACATCACACACATCCATGCCCGAGGCAGGATTCGAACCTGCGACCGTAGCGGTCGCGCGGTTCCAGACTGTAGTGCCTAGAACCGCTCGGCCACTCCGGCCGGCCTTTACGCCTCGCCTGGGCCGTCAACACCGACATTTTACTGTTGATGACTGGAAACATGTTGCCTGGTCGAACGGATGGAGGTTTATGAGTATGGAGGCAGCCTCATGAACTTGTGGACTATGCATGGCAGCAGGGGAGTGTTCAAGCTGGTGGAGGCTCTTTAATCGTGTGGGGCTTGTACAGTTGGAGCGATAGGGGACCCCTGATACGTCTTGATACGACTCTGACAGGTGATACGTATGTAAGCATCCTGTCTGATCACCTGCATCCATTGATGTCCATTGTGTATTCCGACGGACTTGGGCAATTCCAGCAGGACAATGCGACACTCAACACGTCCAGAATTGCTACAGTGTGGCTGAGTTTAAACACATCAGCTGCCACCAAACTCACTAGACATGAACATTACTGAGTATATCTGGGATGCCATACAACGTGCCATTCAGGAGAGATCTCCACCTTCTCGTACTCTTACGGATTTATGGATACCCTTGCAAGATTCATGGTGTAAATTCCGTCCAGTTCTACGGTTCTTCAGACATTAGTCAAGCCCATGGCACGTCGTGTTGCGGCACTTTTGCGTGCTCGCGGGTCCCTACACGATATTAGGCGGGTGCACCAGCTTCTTTGGCTGTTCAGTGTAACTTTCCTTGAGACGGAATAACTTCTGTCCACATTTTCCAAAGCGCCGCTCCTGAGAAACTCGTCTTACTCTTTTTTACCATGATATCCTACAAACGATGGATGAATGGCAACAGAAAGGTTCTATATTCCTAGATTTCCAAAAACTAATTGACATGGTGCCTCGCTGCAGACTTTTTATTGGAGGTACGAACATAATAAATATGTTCACAGATGTGTGAGTGACTCAAAGACTTCTTAAGCAATGGAACCCAGTATGTTGTCCTCGACGGGGAGTGTTCATCAGAGACAAGGGTATCGTCAGGAGTGCCCCAAGGAAGTATGGCAGCTCGGTGTTACTTTCTATATACATAAATGATCTGGCGGACAGGATGGGCAGCAATGTGCGACTGTTTGTCGGTGATGCTGTGGTGTACGGTAAGGTGTTGAAGTTGAGTGACTGTAGGAGGATACACGACGATTTAGACAAAATTTCCATTTGGCGTGATAAATGGTAGCTACCTGTGAATGTAAAAGGTGCATTCAACTTCTAAGGCCTCTGATTTTTTATGGGACCAAACTGCTATGGTCATCGGTCCTTAGGGTTACACACTTCTTAATCTACGAGGTGCATTCAAGTTCTAAGGCCTCCGATTTTTTTTCTCCGGACTGGAAAGAGATAGAGACATGCGCATTGTTTTAAAATGAGGCCACGTTCATTGTCAATACGTCCCAGAGATGGCAGCACCGTACGGCAGATGGAATTTTACCGCCAGTGGCGAGAATGAGAACTGTTTTAAATACTTAAAATGGCGACGTTTTCCTTACTTGAACAGCGTGCAATCATTCGTTTTCTGAATTTGCGTGGTGTGAAACCAATTGAAATTCATCGACAGTTGAAGGAGACATGTGGTGATGGAGTTATGGATGTGTCGAAAATGCGTTCGTGGGTGCGACAGTTTAATGAAGGCAGAACATCGTGTGACAACAAACCGAAACAACCTCGGGCTCGCACAAGCCGGTCTGACGACATGAGTGTTGAACAGATCGCCTCCAGAGTTGGCATTTCTGTGGGTTCTGTGCACACAATCCTGCATGACGACCTGAAAATGCGAAAAGTGTCATCCAGGTGGGTGCCACGAATGCTGGCGGACGACCACACGGCTGCCCGTGTGGCATGTTGCCAAGCAATGTTGACGTGCAACGACAGCATGAATGGGCCTTTCTTTTCGTCGGTTGTGACAATGGATGAGACGTGGATGCCATTTTTCAATCCATAAACAAAGCGCCAGTCAGCTCAACGGAAGCACACAGATTGACTGCCACCAAAAAAATTTCGGGTAACCGCCAGTGCTAAAAAAATGATGGTGTCCATGTTCTGGGACAGCGAGGGCGTAATCCTTACCCATTGCGTTCCAAAGGGCACTACGGTAACAGGTGCATCCTACGAAAATGTTTTGAAGAACAAATTCCTTCCCGCACTGCAACAAAAACGTCCGGGAAGGGCTGCGCGTGTGCTGTTTCACCGAGACAGCGCACCCGCACATCGAGCTAACGTTACGCAACAGTTTCTTCGTGATAACAACTTTGAAATGATTCCTCATGCTCCCTACTCACCTGACCTGGCTCCTAGTGACTTTTGGCTGTTTCCAACAATGAAAGACACTCTCCGTGGCCGCACATTCACCAGCCGTGCTGCTATTGCCTCAGCGATTTTCCAGTGGTCAAAACAGACTCCTAAAGAAGCCTTCGCCGCTGCCATGGAATCACGGCGTCAGCGTTGTGAAAAATGTGTACGTCTGCAGGGCGATTACGTCGAGAAGTAACGCCAGTCTCATCGATTTCGGGTGAGTAGTTAATTAGAAAAAAAATCGGAGGCCTTAGAACTTGAATGCACCTCATAGAGAAATATAAGTTAACGCGGATGAATAGGAAAAACAAAGCTGTAATGTTCGGATGCAGCGTTAGTAGTGGTCTGCTTGACACAGTCGCTTCGTTTAAATGTCTGGTCGTAACGTTGCAAAGCGATATGAAATGGAACGAGCGTGTGAGACCTGTGGTAGGGGAGGCGAACGGTCGACTGTGGTTTATTGGCAGAATTTTATGAAACAGTGGTTCATTTGTAAAGGAGACCGTATATAGGACGCTGGTGCGACCTGTTCTTGAGTACTGCTCCAGTGTTTGGAATCCATAGCAGGTCGGACTGAAGAAAGACATCGAAACTATTCAGAGGTTGGCTGTTAGTTTTTTTTACGGGTAGGTACAAACAATAGTAAATGTTACGGAGATGCTTCGGTAACTCAAATGAGAATACCTGGAGGGAAGGCGGCGTTCTTTTAGAGGAACACGATCGAGGAAATTTGGAGACTCGATATTTGAATTGACTGCAGAACGATCCTACCGCCCCAATATATATTTCACAAAAGCGCCATGAAGATAAGAGAAATTAGGGCCCATACAAAGGCATAGACAGTCATTTTTCCCAAGCTCTGTTTACGAGAGGAACGGGAAACGAAATTATGGTATATGGTACCCTCCGCCACGCACCGTACTGATGCTAACGGAGTATGTACAGTATGTAGATGTAGATGCAGCACTGAAGACACCTATTTTCACGATAGTTGTCTTACTGCATTTTTTAAATTATTATGTGAAATTCTGGCTGCTATTTACTGTACCCTGAAAATATATCAAAACGTAAGTCTTTCATCTCAACAGTCGTGCTTTTTTTATTTTTTAGAGTTAGCCTAGGTTTTGATAGGTCGCTGATGACGTAAATATAACGTTCCCTTGCTCCATCCGACAATGGTTATTTTGCTGCCTAGGCAGCAGAATTCCTTAACTTCATCTACTTCGTGACCATAAATCCTGATGTTAAGTTTCTTGCTGTTCTCATTTCTGCTACTTCTCATTACTTTCCCCTTTCTTCGATTTACTCTTTGTTGTGTTGGCAGAAGAGCCAACACCGTGTTACTAGTGGGGGCCTTAAGGCACGCGTTTTAGCTCACGCAGGCTGGCGTGAAGAGGGAAGAACTATACTGACGTGAGGTCTGGAACATGACAAAGAATGAGAATTCAGAAAGCGGACATAATTAGTTTGATACTTAACTTTAATCCATTAATGATGAACGTCGCTCTTGACGGTACATGATTCATAATATTATCTGTTCAGATTATAGTAACTGAATATGGCGCCTTGCTAGGTCGTAGCAAATGACGTAGCTGAAGGCTAAGCTAAACTGTCGTCTCGGCTAATGAGAACGGATGTAGACAGTGAACCATCGCTAGCAAAGTCGGCTGCACAACTGGGGCGAGTGCTAGGGAGTCTCTCTAGACTAGACCTGCCGTGTGGCGGCGCTCGGTCTGCAATCACTGATAGTGGCGACACGTGGGTCCGACGTATACTAACGGACCGCGGCCGATTTAAATGCTACCCCCTAGCAAGTGTGGTGTCTGGCGGTGACACCACACTCTTAATCCACATTCTGTACTCATTAGACTGTTCATTCCATGCAGCAGATCCTGTAATTCTTCTTTACTTTCACCCACGATAGCAATGTCAACAGAGACTCGTATCATTGATATCCTTTCCCTTGAATTTTAATCCCACTGATGAAGCTTTCTTTTATTACTATCATTGCTTCTTCGATATACAGACTCGGCAGTAGGGGTGAAAGACTACATGCCTGCCTTGCACACTTTTTAATCCGAGCACTCCGTTCTTGGTCGTCCACTCTTATTATTCCCTCGTGGCTCTTGTACATATTGTATTTCATCGGTCTCTGGCACGTACAGGGTGACAACTACTCATATATACGAAATAAAATCGCCATAGCTTCTGAACGGTTTGCGTTAGGACGTCCAAACTGCACGGTAGGCAGCAGGTATGATGGGAATTAGTATACACTGAATGATTTGGTTTAGCGACGCTCCCTTTCATTTGCATGGGTTCCTGAATAAGCAAAATTGATGCATTTGGGGGACTAAGAATCTGCGTTTCGCGATCTGTAAGTCTCTTCACCCTCAATGGGTGACTGTGTGGTGTGCAGTGTCCTGTCATGGAATAATCGGTGCGATATTCCTCGATGGTACGGTGACTACCGAACGGTACGTGAAGGTTTTGGAAGATGATTTCACCCCTTTATCCAAATTGACCCTGATTTCGACGAGATGTGGTTCATGAAAGACGGAGCTCGAACCCACCGAATGAGGATAGTGTTGATGTCATGGAGGAGCACTTTTAGGACCACATTCTGCCTCTGGCGTAACCAGAGGTCACTGCCATGGACCTCGATTAGCAGCTATATTCTCCGCATCTGAACACATGTGACTCCTTTTTGTGGGGCTGTATTACAGACAAGGTGTACAGCAATAGCCCCCAAACAATGCTGCGATGAAAACTGTGGTGTCACCGCCAGACACCACACTTGCTAGGTAGTAGCTTTTAAATCGGCCGCGGTCCGGTAGTATACGTCGGACCCGCGTGTCGCCACTATCAGTGATTGCAGACCGAGCGCCGCCACACGGCAGGTCTAGAGAGACTTCCTAGCACTCGCCCCAGTTGTACAGCCGACTTTGCTAGCGATGTTAAACTGACAAATTACGCTCTCATTAGCCGAGGCGATAGTTAGCATAGCCCTCAGCTACGTCATTTGCTACGACCTAGCAAGGCGCCATTATCAATTGCTATTTATCTTGTGATGCATGTTCAGTCAGAACGATGTTCACCAATTATGGATTAAAGTTAAGTATTCCAGAAGCTACGTACTATTTTTGCTACTATAAGACCTTGACCTGTTCCAGACCTCACGCCAGCCTGCGTGAGCTAAACGCGTGCCCTTCGGCCTCCCGTCCTAGTGGATTGGCTGTCTTGCCAGTCCACAACAAAAACAGCCATACAGGAGGTCATCGACAGCATCGATGTTCCGGCACTTGAGCGGGTCATGCAGAGTTTCGCTATTCGTCTGCGCCACATCATCTTCCCACGCCCGGGTTCCCGGGTTCAATTCCCGGCGGGGTCAGGGACTTTCTCTGCCTCGTGATGACTGGGTGTTGTGTGCTGTCCTTAGGTTAGTTAGGTTTAAATAGTTCTAAGTTCTAGGAGACTGATGACCATAGATGTTAAGTCCCATAGTGCTCAAAGCCATATCATCGCCAGTGATGGCAGGCATATCGAACAAATCATAGCCTAAATCCGAATATCTGTAGTGACGTTTACATGTTGAATAAAGTGTGTGCACGCCGTAGTTTGTAACTAATTTACCTTTTTTTCACATAATTCAATGATTGTCACCCTCTATTAGGTAGCGCATGTTGCTGTCAGCCAACTATTTTAAAGGCAACTATAAACTGTACAGGGTGGTCCATTGATAGTGACCAGGCCAAATATCTCACGAAATAAGCATCAAACGAAAAAACTACAAAGAACGAAACTCGTCTAGCTTGAAGGGAGAAACAAGATGCCGCTATGGTTGGCTCGCTAGATGGTGCTGCCATAGGTGAAACGGATATCAACTGCGTTTTTTTTTTAAATAGGAACTCCCATTTTTATTACATATTCGTGTAGTGCGTAAAGAAATATCAATGTTTTAGTTGGACAACGTTTTTCGCTTTGTGATAGATGGCGCTGTAATAGTCACGAACATATACAGGGTTATTACAAATGATTGAAGTGATTTCACAGCTCTACAATAACTTTATTATTTGAGATATTTTCACAATTCTTTGCACACACATACAAAAACTCAAAAAGTTTTTTTAGGCATTCACAAATGTTCGATATGTGCCCCTTTAGTGATTCGGCAGACATCAAGCCGATAATCAAGTTCCTCCCACACTCGGCGCAGCATGTCCCCATCAATGAGTTCGAAAGCATCGTTGATGCGAGCTCGCAGTTCTGGCACCTTTCTTGGTAGAGGAGGTTTAAACACTGAATCTTTCACATAACCCCACAGAAAGAAATTGCATGGGGTTAAGTCGGGACAGCGTGGAGGCCATGACATGAATAGCTGATCATGATCTCCACCACGACCGATCCATCGGTTTTCCAATCTCCTGTTTAAGAAATGTCGAACATCATGATGGAAGTGCGGTGGAGCACCATCCTGTGGTACGTTTAGCTCCCTGCTTGCTTTATTCATCGACTTCCGCGGGCTACGCGCGAAACTTGCCCGCACGCGTTCAACCGTTTCTTCGCTCACAGCAGGCCGACCCGTTGACTTCCCCTTACAGAGGCATCCAGAAGCTTTAAACTGCGCATACCATCGCCGAATGGAGTTAGCAGTTGGTGGATCTTTGTTGAACTTCGTCCTGAAGTGTCGTTGCTCTGTTATAACTGACTGATGTGTGTGCATTTCAAGCACGACATACGCTTTCTTGGCTCCTGTCGCCATTTTGTTTCACTGCGCTCTCGACCGCTCTGGCGGCAGAAACCTGAAGTGCAGCTTCAGCCGAACAAAACTTTATGAGTTCTTCTACGTATCTGTAGTGTGTCGTGACCATATGTCAATGAATGGAGGTACAGTGAATTTATGAAATCGCTTCAATCATTTGTAATAGCCCTGTAAGTACGTGGTATCACGTAACATTCCGCCAGTGCGGACGGTATTTGTTTCGTGATACATTACGGTGTTAAAATGGACCGTTTACCAATTGCGGAATAGGGCGATATCGTGTTGATATATGGCTTTGTGATCACAATGCCCAACGGGCGTGTGCTATGTATGCTGCTCGGTATCCTGGACGATATCATCCAGTGTCCGGACCGTTCGCCGGATAGTTACGTTATTTAAGGAAACATGAAGTGTTCAGCCACATGTGAAACGTCAGCCACGACCTGCAACAAATGATGATACCCAAGTAGGTGTTTTAGCTGCTGTCGCGGCTAATCCGCAGATCAGTAGCAGACAAATTGCGCGAGAATCTGGAATCTCAAAAACATCGGGTTGAGAATGCTACATCAACATCGATTGCACCTGTACCATAGTTCTATGCACCAGGAATTGCATGGCGACGACTTTGAACGTCGTGTACAGTTTTGCCACTGGGCACAAGAGAAATTACAGGACGATGACAGATTTTTTGCACGCGTTCTATTTAGCGACGAAGCGTCGTTCACCAACAGCGGTAACGTAAACCAGCATAATATGCACTATTGGGCAACGGAAAATCCACGATGGCTGCGATAAGTGGAACATCAGCGACCTTGGCTGGTTAACGTATGGTGCGGCATTATGGGAGGAAGGATAATTGGCCCCCATTTTATCGATAACAATCTAAATGGTGCAATGTATGCTGATTTCCTACGTAATGTTCTACCGATGTTACTACAAGATGTTTCACTGCATGACAGAATGGCGATGTACTTCCAACATGATGGATGTCCGGCACATAGCTCGCGTGTGGTTGAAGCGGTATTGAATAGCATGTTTCATGACAGGTGGATTGGTCGTCGAAGCACCATACCGTGGCCCACACGTTCACCGTATCTGACGTCCCCGGATATCTTTCTGTGGGGAAAGTTGAAGGATATTTGCTATCGTGATCCACCGGCAACGCCTGACAACATGCGTCACCGCATTCTCAATCCATGTACGAACAGTACGGAAGGCGAACTACTCGCTATTGAGAGGAATGTCGTTACACGCATTGCCAAATGCATTGAGGTTGACGGACATCATTTTGAGCATATATTGCATTAATCTGATATTTACAGGTAATCACGCTGTAACAGCACGCGTTCACAAAGGTACATGTATCACATTGGAACAACCGAAATAAAATGTCCAAACGTACCTACGTTCTGTATTTTAATTTAAAAAACCTACCTGTTACCAACTGTTCGTCTAAAATTGTGAGCCTTATGTTTGTGACTGTTACAGCGCCATCTATCACAAAGAGAAAAAAGTGGTCCACCTAAAAGATTCATATTTCTTTACGTACTACACGAATATGTAATAAAAATGAGGGTTCCTATTTTTAAAAAAACTCAGTTGATATCCATTTGACCTATGGCAGCGCCATCTAGCGGGCCAACCATAGCGCCATCTGGTTGCCCCCTTCAAGCTAGACAAGTTTCGTTCTTTGTAGTTTTTTCGTTTGACGTTTATTTCGTGAGATATTTGGTTCGGTCACGATCAATGGACCACCCTGTATATTGCGATGCTGCTCTTGTTCATTTGAAGAGCGGAACAGGTCAATAACAAATACAAAGTGCAACTTGTGGCTGTTTTCGTAAACTTACTTTTAACAGTCGCTCCCCCTGCTGGTAATGACTGCTCTTGGTGACCTGTTCCTAAGATTGGGATCTCGAACAACCTCAAAAATGTCCTTGATATTTTTATCCCTTTAAGAGATACAGAGTTTCAACTTTTCTGTACCTGTACACATAAAATAAGCAGTTGAAATCCGTTGTGAGTCGAAACGAAGGCTATAAAATGACGTAGCACGGAGAACTATGCTGTAAAGTGTCACCATTATCGTTAGAAGGGTTCAGGAAAACCCATGTCGTAATATTGAAGCGCAAGCAAATGTTTTCGTTTTTTTTTTCCACATAAAATCCAGTCTGAGGTGTAAAATTAGTTTTGCATTATTTCAGTTACGCATAAATAAACTATCAAAATTGGACACGTAAAGATCTTTTCGTATGAGCAACGTACCATGCTACTGCATGGAAAAGAAGGGAACCAGCGGAAAAATGCTCCTATCAGAGCACAAAAAAGGCGAATATGCTCCTGTTCCAAAGCTTCTGATTGAGAAGTCAGGTGTGTGATCACTGCCATTGTGTGTCTTTTTCTACCTTATTGTCTATACTGTTGTGTATTTTACTGATTTTATGCATACATATTTATTTGAATAGATTCAGAATTTCCTGTAGGTCATTCCGTACACCTATAATAACCGTTTCTTATCATGCCTGTTGCTCTACACATGATTTACTTGTCTGTTGTTTTTGTAACTCATTATAGTAAAACCACGATGCCATTTCATTCTTTCTATTTTTATAGACATAAATATCAGTTGTTACCATTACACTATATGCGCAGTCCATATGTAGAACTATGTAAGGTCTTATTACTCCTGTCTTAGTATAGGTTATTGCATAATCCAAATATAACAAATTGTAACTGATTAACCATCACCAAAAATGATTGAGACTTGCCAGGTCAGAAGAAATACGTCTACTGATTACAATGAACAACAAATTTGAAGTGAAAGTGTGTAAATTGCATGACTCTGAGTTAGTTATGTTTATTTCAGTATAACATGATACAAAATCACCATCTTCATAAATATTTAGCTATAGGTTTTCTAGTAAGTAATCTACATTTTTTTTAAATAACTCGCTAACTAAATATGCATGTTCCAAGATTCAGCATAACAAATTTTAAGTGAATAATTACTTGAATTATGTCATGTGTTATGCATTGATAAATTTCAGTGCCATTTTGGAAGTACAAAAGTAAAAAAGATTCAGCATAACAAATTTTAAGTGAATATTTACTTGAATTATGTTATGTGTTATGCACTGATAAATTTCAGTGCCATTCTGGAAGTACAAAAGTAAAATATTAAGAAAAAATAAAGATTAATATTACATGAATGAAAATGCTTTGTATGTCTACTTTGGACCAGAACTATGTAAAGCACAAAAGAAAATACATAAATTAAATCGCCACAAATGTATATAAAGTATTACAAATGTTAAATGTCCATATGCACAGTATATACAATTACATATTTTGTTCAGAGATAAATTCAGAATATGAACGTTTTCGCTTGGATTGACGTTTATACATTTACCCGGGAACGTCCCTTATGAGAGTCCAGCAGTAATCTGCTAAAATAGTAGGGCTCCACTTTCCGCCATATCAGTTTTCAAATGTGGAAATATCTTGATGAAATTGTTCCCCATGTTCATCACTTACTGCATCACAATCTTCAAGGACGAAATGCGTTTTCAATGACATGTTGCAACCAATTTTTTCATAAGATGACAACATATTATCTACAATCTCCTTGTAATTTATTGCTCGTTTGTACCCTAAGAACTGTAAACAGAGTTCTCATCACCTTGTATGATTCTGTCAAAAGTGTGGTCTCCAAAAAGCTCCCGAATCTATGAGCCTACAAAGATGTCCTCCTTTACTTTGGAATCACTTAAGTAAGGGAATTTTTGCCTTAAGTACTAAAACAGGTCACCATCTTTGTTCATCACCTTAACAAAATTTCTCGTGAGACCCAACTTGATGTGCAAGGGCGGGAGCAGAATCTTCTTAGGGTCTGCTAGGAGTTCACTCTTAATCTTCTTTATGCCTGGTTGAAGAGATTTTCTGGTGGGCCATTCATGTTTACTGTAATGAGATGCACGAGGTGGGCTATCCCATTCACAGAGAAAGCAGCAATATTTAATATACCCTAACTACATACCTAATAGCAGTGCAACCACTTTCAAGTCACCACATATCTGCCGTTGAGACTCATCATAATTGATGGCTTCTAGTAAAATTTTCATGTTTTGGTATGACTTTTTCATATGCAGACTATGCCTAATTGGAATAGAAGGAAGCTCATTACCGATATGTGAAAGCACTGCTTTTATGAACTTTGACAAATCAATAAAGTCTCTCCACTCATCAGGGTTCTAATTAATTCAGAGAGCCTTCATTAGACCATTTATGTCTACACATGCCACAAGACTATCTTGCACGTTAAAAAAAGGAGTAAATTGTTGCTCTCTTCTGTGGTAGAATGAAACATTTACATTGCTTTCCAGAAAACTGCACTGCTGCAGTCTTGATGCTAAAATCTCAGCCTAAGCTTTAGAGAGCTCTAAATCTCTAATGAGATTACTTAACTCATTTTGAGACAATTCTTGTGGATCATCAATTGATGATATATTTGGAAGAAACTCTGGATCTTATGATGTACATGGTTCAGGACATTCAGAATCCCCATCAGAAGTAATCTCGTACTCTGTCGGTGGTTCAGATATTGACAATCCTTGCCCATGTAGAACTGGACGTATGGCAGATGGAATGTTAGTGTTGATCACTGTCCACTTCTTCTTCTTAGATATTCCCTTCTTGATGGGAGGAACTATACACTGACGTTGTTACTTGGCTCACGCCAGATCATACGCACTGCAAAGGTCTTGAACGTCGTTTCCCATGCATCCAATCCGTGAGGTTGCTGGCACAAGTGATGCAGATCACATGTGGAGCCCAGAGTTTATCCTGACCACCTATTTTGCACCCAAAATAACAACTGTAAGCTTTTTTAATTAATGGAGTTATTTGCTGTTTTTGTGAAGCAAATATCACTTCTCCACACACATAGCAAAATGTGTCAGCACTGTTAACACAAACTCGTGGCATTTTTGTTACTTTTGCCATTTTTGTTCACCTCAGTAGCAGTCAACGTGAACAACTAGTAGTTAATCTGGAAACAAATGTGCAAAAATTTTTACATGCATTAATAAAGTCACTGAAGTTGAAGAGGAGGGAGACAAAAAGATCACTAAAATTGGTATCAAAATGGTTATATCCAAAATATTGCACACAAGTAAAACCAGGGACAATAATATAATCCATTTTTACTAGTTATTATGACTTTGACAAACCATTATGACATTTGATTTTAAACTTAACATAAAAATCTGTATATAATTATCTCACCGTAATAAAACAGTGTAAAATGAAAACTAGACCTAATTTTGAATTGTTTTTGTGATATTCACGATCGGCACATTTGAATTGATAGGAATTGGCTATTTTCATTCGATTTACATTTTCATTGTTGCGCAGTGTTATATACTGAAATATTCTTTGCCAAATGTTGGCATGCTTCACCGATTCGAGCTGCAACTGACTTTTATAAGAACTCTTTGATACTACAAGCATGATGGTTTTGCAGTTATCAATGGACGTACAGTTCGTTTCAAGAAGGTACTACTATGTATTTTACTTTTTGTGTCTGTATGGTGTTGTCAGCTGTGAACTGTGCTTAGTCTCTCTGAGTCTGCTTCCATTTAACTTCCCAGCACAGTGACATAATTGCAATGAGCTAAAGAAAGTTTGGCCTTTGTGGCATGACAAGGATACACTTCTATCAGCTTTCATTGTGCAAATTACTATCGCCATATTAGACTGTGCTTCAGAAATGTAGGCCTTGTGTGCTATAGACACACTACCTAATTCCTGTGCACTGCAAAAACAGTGTAGATCACCAATACTGCTTACTACGATACAAAATGTGACATAAACTTTCAAAATAGCCCTGTGCAGAACATTCTCATAGACATCATGAAACAGAATAACCTAGCTGTGGTGAAATCTATTGGTTAATTCATTCCCATCTTTGTAGATCATGTAAATATTTTTACTTATAGTTCTTGAACTCATATTCTTGTAAAACGATTTTTCTCTTTGTATTCCTAACATGATTCCTATGTTCCTATCCATAATGTTTAGAGTTATACCTTATCCCATTCCTATCTGAAATGACCCTCATACGAAATTCTACTTGTAGAAGGTGGGGGATATCTAGGGTAGGGTGTATTTTGATTTTGTAAGTTATCGATGTGCATGTCAGAGAGAGAGAGAGTAAGTTATGTTACTGTTAAACAATTTTTGGTCTTGCTGTGGCACTTTCTTTGACTCTACACAGTCTGATATAGTCTTAGGTGATGGGCACATTCATTAGAGTTGTGTTGACTTGTGACTGTAGGTGTTAGACGAAACCAAGATTTATTGTAAAGGATAGCAACGATGAATATGATATATATATTTGAAGGTGAAAAGAATATAAATTTTTGAAGAGAAGAAGTTGACATAAGACTGCAGCACTCCACAGCTAGTTTGTTGGTATAATTATTGTCAGCTATTTAATTTGCTGAGAGAAAGACCACCCCACTTCCCTGAGTAATGCATTCAGATATAAACTCATCAAGCTGTTTGGTTCTTATACAAATTCTCTGTTAACGTTGCACCCTTTTCAAATCATTGTTCACTTCATGAAGTATAGTATTGTTCAAACCAATTTTATGTCACACGAAAAATTGCTCTGTCTTTTTGAATACATACTTTATTCTAAAAGCGTTATCTTAGAATACCATTTCATAGGAATAGTTACTCTCCCCATCCCACCATTTAAAGAAGGTTTATCATTACACAGTGCAGGATTGCACCATATGGTATGCAACTGTTTGAATATTGTTTGGAGACATTAATTAAAAATAGAAATGTAGCCTGTCCTCTGCCTGCTTGCTGCATACTGTTGTGCTTTTGAGAAATCTGTAACAATGTTCTCAAGATGCAAGGTAAGTGGGAATTTTGATTATGGCTAGACAATTCTTTTATTTCAGTTGTACATGTAATATAAACACAAGATGTATTCAAACCAGTTACAGTTCAATTCAAATTAGGTTCTGTTTAGTCAAAGTTAGCACATGAGTTTAAGTAGGATAAGAGTTTATGGGGTATATAGTCTTGGGACTACATAGATTTTTTTATGGAGTGGGAAGTAAACCTGGGATAAGTTTCATACAGAAACATGTACTGGGGAACTTACACTAACGCTGTTTGGAACACTTTTGCAGATGGTATTCCATATCCCACTGAATATAACTGCAGAATTATATCGCTGTATGACACATACCATGTGGTTATACGTAAAATGCAACTTCTCGTAGAAGTTCATTGTGGCCTGTAATTATCATAATGTAGTGAAACTTGGTAGACATTGTAATGCGTTAATGCGAAACCGATTTACACTGGAAACAGATTAGCTGAAATGTTTGCTGCCGGGTGGAAATCTGACACTGTGAATGCAAGAAAGACCGTATCGAGCGTGTCATTGAGTCGGAGCCGCAGTCTTAGTGTCTTAGCATCTAGCACCGAGACAGGCAGCAAATAACAACCTGATAGTGAACATACCGGACTTCTACTTCACCAACAGTAAGGCTAAAGTGGATTAGATAGGAGAGATTGTACATCAGCACATGGAAGCTTAAGTAGCTCTTTGTTTACGAATAAAGAACCCAGTTAATAATTGTGTGTAGTTTATGTTATAGAACGAGGATACTGGCCACTAACCAACATCCTTTCCTTGCTTCCCATGGTACAGCTCTACAGAGATGAGACGATGTGAAAGCGGGGATACAACATAAACCATTCCACATGTAATGGATTAGGAATTGGATTCAGGCAGAAAGGGTCAAACAAGCGAAAAAGGCATGATGTTGATTTTATTATTAACCACCAGTTACACAATTTGTTCAATATAAGCACCAGACTTGTCGACAAGATGCTGTACAACGCGAGATTGGGACCTGGTGGCCAAAATTGCCACTAATTTTTTTTAGCATAAATCGGTTCCACATGTTCCATCAGTTACACTGCGATCATGGGATAGCGAATTGCACATACATAGATGATGGTGGGAATTTAAGGAGATGGGACCTGGATAAACTGACTAAACCAGAGGTTATACAGAGTTTCAGGGAGAGTATAAGGGAACAATTGACAGGAATGGAGGAAAGAAATACAGTAGAAGAAGAATGGGTAGCTCTGAGGGATGAAGTAGTGAAGGCAGCAGAGGATCAAGTAGGTAAAAAGACAAGGGCTAGTAGAACTCCTTGGGTAACAGAAGAAATATTGAATTTAATTGATGAAAGGAGAAAATATAAAAATGCAGTAAATGAAGCACGCAAAAACGAATACAAACATCTCAAAAATGAGATCGACAGGAAGTGCAAAATGGCTAATCAGGGATGGCTAGAGGACAAATGTAAGGATGTGGAGGCTTATCTCACTAGGGGTAAGATAGATACAGCCTACAGGAAAATTAAAGAGACCTTTGGAGAAAAGAGAGCCACTTGTATGAATATCAAGAGCTCAGATGGAAACCCAGTTCTAAGCAAAGAGGGGAAAGCAGAAAGGAAGAAGGAGTATATAGAGGGTCGATACAAGGGCGATGAACTTGAGGACAATATTATGGAAATGTAAGAGGATGTAGATGAAGATGAAATGGGAGATGTGATACTGCGTGAAGAGTTTGACAGAGCACTGAAAGACCTGAGTCGAAACAAGGCCCCGGGAGTAGACAACATTCCATTAGAACTACTGACGGCCTTGAGAGAGCCAGTCCTGACAAAACTCTACCATCTGTTGAGCAAGATGTATGAGGCAGGCAAAATACTCTCAGACTTCAAGAAGAATATAATAATTCCAATCCTAAAGAAAGCAGGTGTTGACAGATGTGAAAATTACCGAACAATCAGTTTAATAAGCCACAGCTGCAAAATACTAACGCGAATTCTTTTCAGACGAATGGAGAAACTAGTAGAATCCGACCTCGGGGAAGATCAGTTTGGATTCCGTAGAAATACTGGAACACGTTAGCCAATACTGACCCTACGACTTATCTAAGAAGCTAGATTAAGGAAAAGCAAACCTACGTTTCTATCATCTGTAGACTTAGAGAAAGCGTTTGACAATGTTGACTGGAATACTCTCTTTCAAATTCTGAAGGTGGCAGGGATAAAATACAGGGAGCGAAAGGCTATTTAAAATTTTTACAGAAACCAGATGGCAGTTATAAGAATCGAGGGACATGAAAGGGATGCAGTGGTTGGGAAAGGAGTGAGACAGGGTTGTAGCCTCTCCCCAATGTTATTCAATCTTTATATTGAGCAAGCAGTGAAGGAAACAAAAGAAAGATTCGGAGTAGGTATTAAAATTCATGGAGAAGTAATAAAAACTTTGAGGTTTGCCGATGACATTGCAGTTCTGTCAGAGACAGCAAAGGACTTGAAAGAGCAGTTGAACGGAATGGATAGTGTCTTGAAAGGAGGATATAAGATGAACATCAACAAAAGCAAAATGAGGATAACGGAATGTAGTCGAATTAAGTCGGGTGATGCTGAGAGTATTAGATTAGGAAATGAGACACTTAAAGTAGTAAAGGAGTTTTGCTATTTGGGGAGCAGAATAACCGATGATGGTCGAAGCAGAGCCGATATAAAATGTAGACTGGCAATGGGAAGGAAAGCGTTTCTGAAGAAGAGAAATTGGTTAACATCGAATATAGATTTAAGCGTCAGGAAGTCATTTCTGAAAGTACTTGTATGGAGTGTAGCCATGTATGGAAGTGGAACATGGACGATAAATAATTTGGACAAGAAGAGAATAGAAGCTTTCGAAATGTGGTGTTACAGAAGAATGCCGAAGATTAGATGGTTAGATCTCATAACTAATGAGAAGTTATTGAATAGAATTGGGGAGAAGAGAAGTTTGTGACACAACTTGATTAGAAGAAGGGATCGGTTGGTATGACATGTTCTGAGGCATCAAGGGATCACCAGTTTCGTACTGGAGGGCACCGTGGAGGGTAAAAATCGTAGAGGGAGACCAAGAGATGAATACACTAAGCAGACTCAGAAGAAAGTAGGTTGCAGTAGGTACTGGGAGATGAAGAAGCTTGCACAGGATAGAGTAGCATGGTGAGCTGCATTAAACCAGTCTCAGGACTGAAAACCACAACAACAGATGATGGCAGTATCGTGTAAACAAAGTATAAAAGGGCAGTGTATTGGTGGAGCTGTCATTTATACTCAAGCGATTCATGTGAAATGATTTCTGACGTTCATATGACTGCACGGCTGAAATTAGCTTGAAGGCGGAATGGTAGTTGAAGGTAGGCACATGGGACATTCCATTTGGGAAATCGTTAGGGAATTCAGTATTCCGAGATCCACAGTATCATGCGTGTGGTGAGACTATCGAATTTAAGGCATTACCTTTCACCACGGACAACACAGTTGCTAGTGGCATTTACTTACCAACTGAGAACAGTGGCGTTTGAATGAAGTTGTCAGTGCCAACAGAGAAGCAACACTGCGTGAAATAACCGCAGAAATCAATTGGGGGTGGGGGCGTAAGTCGAACGTATCCGTTAGAACAGCGTGGCGGAATTTGGCGTATATATTCTATGGCACCAACGACCGACGAAAGTGTTTTTGCTAACAACACAATATTGCCTGCAGCGCCTCTCCTCGGCTCGTGAACATATCGGTTAGACCCTACACGATTGGAAAACCGTGGCCTAGTCAGATGAGTTCTAATCTCAGTTGGTGAGAGTTGATGGTATGGTTCGAATGTGGCGCAGACTCCACGAAGCCATGAATCCAAGTTGTCGTACATCCGACCTTTGTATCTGCACAGAGAGTGTACTAATGTGTGCAAACTTAGCTTACCACTAGCGCACAAATGGACAAAACATCTGAACTGTCTTCTGAAGCCCAGGGTGTCAGACATTCTAAATAAATATGACTGTAAGGCAGCTAATATCAGGTGCAGATCGTAACAAAAATCATAAGAAATGCTGCTATCATGTGCCTAGAATGCATGAATCAACAAAAGTGAACGTTTGGGGTCTATTCTAGGAAGACAGCACAGCTATTCCCTTTTTTTCTACATATAATTTATCAACTGCAGATTTCCAGAAATGTCAATGTAGCTCCCATTTGCTGTTCTTTATGGCGCTCTGTAAGCATTTTGGGCACCCATTGTGCACAAAATTTGTGGTAGCCTAGCTTTTGAGTAGCAATTTCAAACAACAAAGTCCGTGAAACTCGTGGAAAAGAAAGCGAAAGCTCCGTTATTGTGAAGCGACGGTTTTCACGAATCGTTTCATCAACTTTAGCAACAAGATCGTCAGTCACAATGCTCGGGCGTCCACTCATCTTGGTTCGGCCATTTCTAAACTGAATGCACCATTACCGGACAGAACATTCACTCATTACGTTGTTTTCGTACACTTCGCACAGTTCACGATAAATTTCGACAGGTTTTAGGTTTTTTACCAACAAAAACCGTATCACAGACCGCACCTCACAACTGGTGGGATTTTCGATTGCAGCGCACATTTAAAATTCGAATATCGGAAAAACCAGACGCACAGAGACGTTTCCGCCGTCACGGACTGATGCCGACTGAGCAGCTAAGCACGCACATACCAAAATATATGCGATCGGCGCGCGCCTAGCGGCGTCAGACGAAACGTTTCCTACTTTCCGAATAGCCCTCGTACTTCCCCCCACATACATCTCATGTCAGGGAGACCTATCGACAAACATTCTTCCCATGCACTATTTGCTAGTGGAACAGGGTTGGCAGGATTAGATAGTGGTACCGAAAGTACCCTCTGCCACACACCATTAGGTCGCTTACAGAGTATGATGTAGATGTAGATGAGGCTTGGTTTCATTTGTCAGATTATGTAAACTCCCAGCATTGCAGAATGTTCGCAGGGCAATCCACACATTCTGCATGAACAACCTCTCTAAGAGCAAATAGTTGTTTAGTGTGCATTGTCCGGGACGTGCATTATTGGCCTCAGATTTTTCAATAACACCTTAAACAGTGCCAGACATCTAGAGATCTTTGACTCTTTTTACGTGCAGTTAACACATGCAGAGAACGTATGTGTATGTAGTAGTCCAACAAGATGGAGCAACTGCTCACACATTCAACAAAAGTATGGCCATCTCCAACGTGTTCCCGAAAGACAGACTTGTCAGTAGAGGTCTCCGGCCCCGAAATTACCTGTACACAACATTACGTGATTTTTATCTATGTGGCACACTAAAAAGCTAAGTGTATGTTGCCAATCCTCCCGCAACAGACGATTTTAAACGGAACGTTACTAGAGAAAATACCAACATCACGCCTGTAGAATTACTGTGTGTTGCTGGTAAAGTCATCACATGAAGTCAATGGTGTCTGGATGCTCATGCCTACGTGTTTATTAACGTTACTATTATCTGTTCTCTGCTGTTTTTTAATTGGTTCATTGTCACTTAAATCTTGAGTGGGTAGTGTACCAGTTTTCTGTGGGACACCCTGGACAAGAAATTCACAGCTCAGGACAAGCCAGGCCGGCCGGAGTGGCCAAGTGGTTCTAGGCGCTACAGTCTGGAACCGCGAGACCGCTACGGTCGCAGGTTCGAATCCTGCCTCAGGCATGGATGTGAGTGATGTCCTTAGGTTAGTTAGGTTTAATTAGTTCTAAGTTCTAGGGGACTGATGACCTCAGAAGTTAAGTCCCATAGTGCTCAGAGCCATATGAACCATTTCAGGACAAGCAAATATAGCAATGATGGCACTGTGCAGTAAATTAGACCTGTGGCTGATTTCGGTTCGCAGCCTCAGGACACAGGCAAAGAAAAATAAATAAAAGAGATAGAAATCCTTTGAAAATGTGAAAACTGTGGTGAATCGTGGAGGAGGAGGAGATTAGTGTTTCACGTCCCGTCGACAACTAGGTAATAAGAGACAGAGCGCAAGCTCAGATTAGGGAGGGATGGGGAAGGAAATCGGCCGTGACCTTTCGAAGGAACCATCCCGGCATTTGTCTTAAGCGATTTAGGGAAATCACAGAAAATACAGGATGGAGCAGAAGAATGACTGGGACATTGTTTGATAAAAACAATAAAAACAAGGATTAAGTGATATATTTTTTAATGCAGTTTTGAAATATACATACATTAATTACACCACCGGCCATTAAAATTGCTATACCAAGAAGAAATGCAGATGATAAACGGGTATTCATTGGACAAATATATTATACTAGAACTGACATGTGATTACATTTTCACGCAATTTGGGTGCATAGATCCTGAGAAATCGGTACCCAGAACAACCACCTCTGGCCACAATAACGGCCTTGATACGCCTGGGCATTGAGTCAAACAGAGCTTGGATGGCGTATACAGGTACAGCTGCCCATGCAGCTTCAACACGATACCACAGTTCATCAAGAGTAGTGACTGGCATATTGTGACGAGCCAGTTGCTCGGCCACCATTGACCAGACGTTTTCAATTGGTGAGAGATCTGGAGAATGTGCTGGCCAGGCAGCAGTCGAACATTCTCTGTATCCAGAAAGGCCCGTACAGGACCAGCAACATGCGGTCGTGCATTATCCTGCTGAAATGTAGGGTTTCGCAGGGATCGAATGAAGGGTAGAGCCACGGGTCTAACACATCTGAAATGTAATCTCCATTGTTCAAAGTGCCGTCAATGCGAACAAGAGGTGATCGAGACGTGTAACCAATGGGATCATACTATCACGCTGGGTGATACGCCAGTATGGCGATGACGAATACTCGCTAATGTGCGTTCACCGCGATGTCGCCAAACACGGATGCGACCATCATGATGCTGTAAAGAGAACCTGGATTCGTCCGAAAAAATGACGTTTTGCCATTCGTGCACCCAGGTTCGTCGATGGGAACACCATCTGAGGCGCTCCTGTCTGTGATGCAGCGTCAAGGGTAACCGCAGCCATGGTCTCCGAGCCGATAGTCCATGCTGCTGCAAACGTCGTCCAACTGCTCGTGCAGATGGTTGTTGTCTCGCAAACGTCCACACTTGTTGACTCAGGGAACGAGACGTGGCTGCACATTCCTTTACAGCCATGCGGATAAGATGCCTGTCATCTCGTCTGCTAGTGATACAAGGCCGTTGGGATCCAGCACGGCGTTCCGTATTACCCTCCTGAACCCACCGATTCCATATTCTGCTAACAGTCATTGGATCTCGATCAACGCGAAGAGCAATGTCGCGACACGATAAACCGCAATCGCGATAGGCTACAATCCGACCTTTATCAAAGTCGGAAACATGATGGTACGAATTTCTCCTCCTTACTCGAGGCATCACAACAACGTTTCACCAGGCAACGCCGGTCAACTGCTGTTTTTGTATGAGAAATCGGTTGGAAACTTTCCTCATGTCAGTACGTTGTAGGTGTCGCCACCGGCGCCAACCTTGTGTGAATGTTCTGTAAAGCTAATCATTTGCATATCAGAGTATGTTCTTCCTGTCGGTTAAATTTCGCGTCTGTAGCACGTCATCTCCGTGGTGTAGCAATTATAATGGCCAGTAGTGTAGGTTCGAAAAATAATGTCTAGGAGATGACGTCTTTCTTGCTGGATACAAATTTGGATCCTCCCTCGAAAGTTATGTGTGGCTCTCTCCAACATTTCATTTGGCTCGGCTTCAATTTCCCGACGAATGGAATTCTTCAGGTCATCGATTGTGCGAGGCTTGTTCAAGCAGACTTTTCATTTTAAATATCCCCACAAAAAGAAGTCGGATGTCGACAATCGGGTGAGAGAGGGGGGCAGTAAACATCATCATATTTCGAAATAACATGTCCTGGGAACATCTGTCGAACCACTTCCATGAATGTTCTCACCGTGTGAGCTGTGGCACCGTCCTGCTGAAACCATATTTCTCTCATGTTCACTTGACGACTTTCAAGTTCTGGACAAAGAATGTTGTTTAACATTTTAACGTAGCGCGCTGATGGCACAGTAGCTGCAGTTTCTTCCTCTTCAAAAAAATAGGGCCCAACAATCCTCATCTTTGAAATGCAGCATCACACTGTTACTTTGTGGAGAGGTCTTTGGTGTAAATCATATGGGTTCTCCAGCGCCCAATACTGACAATTTTGAACATTAACGTAACCGTCTGCATGAAAATGTGCTTCATCATTCATGAAGACTGTAGCATCTGCATCTACCGTAAAAATTCCGTCCATTACGCGACAAAACTCACTGCTCTGCACAAAATGCCCTTCACTAAGCTGCTGGACGATCATTATCCTGTACGGGTGAAACTTAAGACCATCACGTAAGACGCGGTGAAGCGAATGACGTGACGTACCCAGCGCTACAGCCTGTCGTCTAGCCCAGGGGTCTCCAAACTTTTTAGTCCGCGGGCCACATTGACTCATCCACGAAGTCATAAGGACCAAGATCTACCTAATGGGATTAAAGCACCCTAGCACTCCACGGTCACCGTAATGTAAGGCTAAAGGAAAGATGAAATCGCAAAAATCTAAGGTTGTGGGAATAGCTAGCACTGAAACGAACCAGTATTTTTATTTAATTACATGATTTTGATTGGTGGACGTACCTGACCGATATTCTGGCGTATTTTATTCTGCCGAATTTCACGGATAAAAAAGTATGTCACTGCACATTCTTCACGAAAGCGTCCTGCAAAGTTAACGAAATCTCAAAATCATTGTTAGCAACACTATCACTGCAAGACGTAACAGAGGTAGAGTATGTCAACGCACTGTTATTTCAAGCGGCGCAACAATAAGTTTAGTTATGTAGTTTTGTAGCGAGTAGCAGAGCCAGAGCACATATTTGATAGTTCTGTTGCGTGATTGTGTCTATGTTACGAGTGTCTCACGAGTTTTTTTAGTGTTTTATGCGCTGTACTAGTAGATGAGACAACGAAGTGTGGGACAATTCAAAGTTTGAATCGAAGAGACAAGGAAAATCTGAAAATCGAAATACATATAGCACGACTTGAGTATTTTTTCACTGTATTTTTCAGTGGAACTACAGTGTAATTGTGAGTATTTAATTTAGTAATTAAAGTACCTTAAAAATAAATTCATAGCATTTTGTTTAGGCAGACTACTCCCTAGTTTTATAGTATTAAATAGCACAATTTTTCAGATATCGATTCAAATTAAAACGATATCAAGATATTTCAAAATCCATTTGATGTCGATATAGAAGCGTTGCCCACAGAACTTCAGTTTGAAATTATTGATTTGCAATGTAGCGACTTTTTTAAAGAAAAACATTCGAAGTCAACATTACTGGAACTTTATAAGTGTCTTCCATCCACACAGTTTCCAAATGTACATAAATTTGCCCGTGCCTTTTTTTCCGCTTTCGGCACTACTTATTTGTGTGAAAAAACTTTCTCCAAAATGAAACATGCAAAAAGTATTTATAGATCAAAATTAAGTAATGACCATTTGAAGTCGTCACAACTGGAGGTAATTATGAAAGGAAAGTTACAGCTGCATAAAAGTTACTAATTATCACTAAGATGTTAAATTTCTTTATGTGAATATTGTAACACAGAGTTTTCAAGATATAAATTAATTACAGTTATTTTTATACATCTGTTACAACTAAAATATCCAATATCATTATGTACACCAGATCTTGTATTTTCTTTAAATAATAATATTTTGTACGATTTACTTACTATGTGTATTTTACAACGTAATCAAAAGAAAGTGAAACCTCGCTTAAGAAGCACCTTCCATAATGATTGATTACTAAGGCTAGTCGCCGAAGTGGCGTTCATTTGGAAGATTTGCACCAGACTCGTGAGTAGAATAAAATGCAAAGAATTTTTTTGCTTAACCCTTAACTACTATCGACCGTCTCTCAGACCGATACTTATTTCTGTGTCGAGATATTTATATTTATCACACCCCTGCAAAGCCAAATGGACTCTTCCATGTACCTTCCTATTGGCTGTCAAGCTACACGGCAGCATTGTTGTATTGTTGCTGCTCTTTGTTTCGTAATTATTAGCCTTGAGAGGTCTCACAGACGTGCCATAGTGTTTGCGTGCTGCGGTTTTATTGCATGCTACTGTTTCTACATGGCGGGGAAAGCTGGGCCTTCTGTGCAACGTGTGTTATGTAAGACAGATGTCTTCACTTGCAAGATGAGCCTCAGACACTGAAAGAAGAATTCGAAAATCGAAAAACATGCACCTTTTGCCCTCCTTGTCTGAAGAGGAAAACAAGGTATCCATGTCAACAGCGTGGTGTTCCGATTTGTTTGGAGTGTTTCAGGAAGGTCTGCGTGAAGTGTTTGCAGGTGGAAATTGACTAAGGTATGATTCAGTGGCACACGAGAACAAGTATTTAGTTTTTACTTGTAATTTTAGAAGTAAAATGGTGGCAAAGTTTCTCCATTCATAGACTTCTGGTCTGAAATATTCGCTCTATATTGCAAAGTGAGTCGTAAACTGAAAGCTGACTTCGCACACAATTTATCGTAAGTCATGTCGGATTTTTCCACCTAGTTATATTGCCAATTTGCAATATAATCCCTCTGATGAAAATCTATGTGTGAGTAGAGAGCTAACTATTTGCTGTTATTTTCGTAACTCATAAAATAAAAATATACTCCAGATTTCGCTTTGTTTTAATTGTCGAAGTGTTTAAAATACCGCAGTGTTTTTAAAAAAAGTAGATTTCTACAAAAGCCACCTCTAAGAAGTGTAATGAATGACTGGAAGTCAACAAACTATATATATTCAGCAAAATACTGGTTTGATATATAAAATAGAAAAATGCGGTCTGTGAGACCCCTCCATAGTAATTGTGTTCCTGTGAATGACCATAGTAGTTAAGGGTTAAAATATTTTCGCCAAAGTAGTCTGTTAACCGTTCTTTTTTTTTTCACTATTGCAGGGAGAATGGTCTGTCTGTTCATTGTGGATAGCCCCAAGTTTAACCATGACCTTCTGCTTTGTAAAGATAGAGCTCCGACAATGTCGCGGTGTATTGGTCGCGATAGGCCTCGAATCTCAATTGTTGGCAGTATAGGTTCCACCTCAAATATTTGGGGGGCCGGATACCAGGGGTGTCCGACCAGCTAATGCGGGCCGGTTTGCCAGCCCTCACGGACCGGTTTCGGCCCGCGGGCCCTATTTTGGAGACCCCTGGTCTAGCCGATGGTTTGTGACTAGCAAGAACTGCCGTTCTCACTCGGTCTACATTTTCCGGAGTGCAAACTGAACGGGGAAGACCGGGTGGTGTGTTTTTCATCACGGATCCAGTACTTCTAAACGCTGCAACCCATCGAAGCACAGTAATTCGATCAGGCACTGCACTTCGACGTCCAACTCTAAAATTCTGACGAAAAAGACGTTGCACTGTGACTACGGAATCATTGTTAATGAAGTACTGCTCGACAACAAACACACGATGCTCTACGCTCCAACGCTCCATAGCAACTGAAACTGCATTGTATGGAAAGTCTGCCAACATTCATTCAAGGTCAGTACCCCCTCTCCTCGCCGCATACTAGCGGTTCAAAAAACATGCGTTTCCTCTGTTCCACCCTGTAGAAACGAGGACTGCTGGATGGGGGACTGAACCGTCGTCCTCCCAAATGCAAGTCCAGTGTGCTAAGCACTGCGCTACCCCACTCGACTGTACTGAATCATGTTTGAGTATTAGTGCAAAACAGTAACTGAGTACCTGCAAAAAGGCGAATCCATCCATCACATATTATTATTTTCTGAATGCACAGGACCTGAACTTGTGGTATCAATAACTAGCATGCCTCGGCGCAGCTGCCAGTTAAGTTGGCACTACGACAGACAACGACGATAGCGCCCTCTAGCAGGTTCAGTTCAGCTCTACGAGCACCACTGTAGATTCGGCCCATTTGATCAAGAGCAGACGGCCGGGGCACTTCGCTTCAGCTTCGCACCTCAGGGCAAAGTTACGTGTTACTCTTGTTGCTAAAATAATGGTGATTTTAATTCACACTGCAGTACCGAGAGATTTTTACCTTTTCCTGCTCCTACCCACACGGTGCTTTCCAGGCGGTATACGAAAGAGCTCATTATTCCAACATGATAAAAAGGTAACTGTTCACTTATATAAAAATAAATTTATAATGCAACAACAGATTCGAGGGTCATTCAATAATTAAAGAGACAAATTGGTCTGGAGAAAAAATTGTTAGTAGGACAAGTTTGGTACTTTTATGGCTTTAAGTTGGCATCACTGGGGTGAGCCCTGATCAGCTGACGTATCAACATCCTTTTGTTTATAACCTCAAAAATACATTTCAAGATGGCGTGTCTCCTTGAAACGACCACATTAGTTGAACAACGTTCTATTATTCGTTCTTTACTTGCCAAAGGCGAGAAATCAGTGAATATATACTGTGAAATGTCTAAAGTTTATGGTGAAGATTGTATGAGTCGTGCAAATTTTTACAAGGGGGCAGAGCAGCCCAAAACTGGTCGCAGCTCAGTGACTGACGAACACCATTCTGACCCACCAGTTACAGTTTCAACTCCCTCACTTGGAAGTCAAACTGATGACATTATTCGTGCCGACCGCCATGTGGCTGTGGAAATGATAGTTGATAAGGTTCAGGTTAGTACTGATACAGTTCATAACATTATGTGTACCATACTGAAGTACCGCAAAACATGTGCAAGATGGATCTCAAAGGAGTTGACGCGGCTACACGAGGAAACAAGGTTGAGGATGTGCACAGGGCTAAAGGGACGTTATGAAACAGAAGGTCAGCACTTCCTCATCAAAATTTTAACTTGTGATGAAACTTGAGTTCACTATTACGAGCCGGAATCAAAAAGACAAAGCCTGAGTGGAAGCACATCAATTCACCTGTCAATAAAAAATTCAAAACCCAAGCACCAGCAGGAAAAGTCATGTTGACCATGTTTTGGGATGCCGAGGGTCAATTTTTTGTGATTATCTCGAAGAGGAGCGTACAATGAACAGCCAATACTACATGGATTTTTCGTTTCAAGGTAAAGACAGCCGTGAGAGAGAAACGTCGTGGATCTCAGGGGAGAGGTGTGATTCTCCAGCTAGATAAAGCACGCCCTCATATTGCTCAACTAACCCGTGAAACCATCGAAAAATTGGGCTGGGAAGTACTACCTCATCCCCCTTACAGTCCTAATTTAGCACCTAGTGATTCCCATTTGTTTGGTGCACTGAAGGAGGCATTACGTGGGAAGAGGTTCCAGGACAACGCGGACGTGAATAAGTTTATGGGAAATTGGTTCAAACGTCAAGAAAAATAATTTTTCTTCAGAACAATTTGTCTCTTTAATTACTGAATGACCCTCGTATTAACCTTTTACAGGGTGTTTCAAAAATGATCGGTATATTTGAAACGGCAATAAAAACTAAACGAGCAGCGATAGAAATACACCGTTTGTTGCAATATGCTTGGGACAACAGTACATTTTCAGTCAGACGAACTTTCGAAATTACAGTAGTTACAATTTTCAACAACAGATGGCGCTGCAAGTGATGTGAAAGATATAGAAGACAATGCAGTCTGTGGGTGCGCCATTCTGTACGTCGTCTTTCTGCTGTAAACGTGTGCTGTTCACAACGTGCAAGTGTGATGTAGACAACATGGTTTATTCCTTAGAACAGAGGATTTTTCTGGTGTTGGAATTCCACCGCCTAGAACACAGTGTTGTTGCAACAAGACGAAGTTTTCAACGGAGGTTTAATGTAACCAAAGGACCGAAAAGCGATACAATAAAGGATCTGTTTGAAAAATTTCAATGGACTGGGAACGTGACGGATGAACGTGCTGGAAAGGTAGGGCGACCGCGTACGGCAACCACAGAGGGCAACGCGCAGCTAGTGCAGCAGGTGATCCAACAGCGGCCTCGGGTTTCCGTTCGCCGTGTTGCAGCTGCGGTCCAAATGACGCCAACGTCCACGTATCGTCTCATGTGCCAGAGTTTACACCTCTATCCATACAAAATTCAAACGCGGCAACCCCTCAGCGCCGCTACCATTGCTGCACGAGAGACATTCGCTAATGATATAGTGCACAAGATTGATGACGGCGATATGCATGTGGGCAGCATTTGGTTTACTGACGAAGCTTATTTTTACCTGGACGGCTTCGTCAATAAACAGAACTGGCGCATATGGGGAACCGAAAAGCCCCATGTTGCAGTCCCATCGTCCCTGCATCCTCAAAAAGTACTGGTCTGGGCCGCCATTTCTTCCAAAGGAATCATTGGCCCATTTTTCAGATCCCAAACGATTACTGCATGACGCTATCTGGACATTCTTCGTGAATTTGTGGCGGTACAAACTGCCTTAGACGACACTGCGAACACCTCGTGGTTTATGCAAGATGGTGCCTGGCCACATCGCACGGCCGAAATCTTTAATTTCCTGAATGAATATTTCGATGATCGTGTGATTGCTTTGGGCTATCCGAAACATACAGGAGGCGGCGTGGATTGGCCTCCCTATTCGCCAGACATGAACCCCTGTGACTTCTTTCTGTGCGGACACTTGAAAGACCAGGTGTACCGCCAGAATCCAGAAACAATTGAACAGCTGAAGCAGTACATCTCATCTGCATGTGAAGCCATTCCGCCAGACACGTTGTCGAAGGTTTCGGGTAATTTCATTCAGAGACTACGCCATATTATTGCTACGCATGGTGGATATGTGGAAAATATCGTACTATAGAGTTTCCCAGACCGCAGCGCCATCTGTTGTTGAAAATTGTAACTACTGTAATTTCGAAAGTTTGTCTGCCTGAAAATGTACTGTTGTCCCAAGCATATTACAACAAACGGTGTATTTCTATCGCTGCTCGTTTAGTTTTTATTGCCATTTCAAATATACCGGTCATTTTTGAGACACCCTGTAAAAGCAACGTAATGAGTACACAAATATTGAAAAGGCTTCATTTTTAGACATATGATTTCCATTTCCCTCTAGTTGTAACAAGATACGTTATTTGTCTCTAAAAAACTTAGTCAACCTAGCCATGGTTGATTTGTAACCGAAAAGGCTGAAAGAGTATGAAGTGAAATCCCTGAGCGAACGTTACATTGTAATTCTGGAATAGTTTGGAGCCACACATCTGGCGAGTGGTTCGCGCAAGATGGGGGCAGACCACATCGCATCGAACGGGTTATATTGAGTAAATTATTCTAAAAGATGGACGGGAATATTTGTGTTGTTCCATCTCTCACAATAATAGAATTCTGAGTGAGAACAAAAAGAAACAGAACTAGGAACAGAAAATTAATTACTCCTCCCACGAATTATAAAGAAATCAATTCTCAACCATCTGACTGCGACTTGTAAAATATCCTCTCCTAACAACTGTTCAGCAATGCTCCTATACGCAACAGACAACTTACCTATGTTGCCCCTGCATTTGCGTGATCAACAACATGCTAAAATATTTCAAAAAGCGATACTGCGATCCTTGCAGAATGTAACGCACGGGCTAATTGCCACACTTACTGCCATACTTTTATACATAGAAACTGAACGATCAGGAGGGATTTGGTCAAAGAACATTAAACGTTATTGTTGTTGTTGTCTTCAGTCCTGAGACTGGTTTGATGCAGCTCTCCATGCTACTCTATCCTGTGCGAGCTTCTTCATCTCCCAGTACCTACTGCAGCCTACATCCTTCTGAATCTGCTTAGCTTAATCATCTCTTGGTCTCCCTCTACGATTTTTACCCTCCACGCTTCCGTCGAACACTAAATTAGTGATCCTTTGCTTCCTCAGAACGTGTACTACCAACCGATCCCTTCTTCTAGTCATGATGTGCCACAAATTCCTCATTTCCCCAATTCTATTCAGCACCTCCTCATTAGTTACGTGATCTACCCTCCTAATCTTCAGCATTCTTCTGTAGAACCACATTTCGAAAGCTTCTAGTCTCTTCGTTTCTAGACTATTTATCGTCCATGTTTCGCTTTCATACAGGGGCACACTCCATACAAATACTTTCAGAATAGACTTCCTGACGGTTAAATCTATACTTGTGTTAACAAATTTGTCTTCTTCAGAAACGCTTTCCTTGCCAGAGCCAATCTAAATTTTGTATCCTCTTGTGCTTCGACCATCATCAGTTATTTTGCTCCCCAGGTAGCAAAACTCACCTACTACCTTAAGTGTCCCTTTTCCTAATCTAATTCCCTCAGCATCATCTAATTTAATTCGACTACATTCCATTATCCTCGTTTTGCTTTTATTGACGTTAAAGGATGTAAAGAAAAACGAAAGACACCAATAAAAACTTTTAATTTACTATATTTAGAAAATTGAATATTTAAATGGTGACAAACTTCACGCATACTTTTAATTATTCCACAATGTCTATACTCACACCTTCACAACTCCATATTATTCCAATCTCGTTTAGCGCGCGGAAAGAACGAACACTTATATCTTTTTTGCGTATGAGCTCTGATTTCCGTTATTTCATCGTGGTGATCGTTTCTCCCCATGTAGGTCGTTGTCAACAAAATACACTCCTGGAAATGGAAAAAAGAACACATTGATACCGGTGTGTCAGACACACCATACTTGCTCCGGACACTGCGAGAGGGCTGTACAAGCAATGATCACACGCACGGCACAGCGGACACACCAGGAACCGCGGTGTTGGCCGTCGAATGGCGCTAGCTGCGCAGCATTTGTGCACCGCCGCCGTCAGTGTCAGCCTGTTTGCCGTGGCATACGGAGCTCCATCGCAGTCTTTAACACTGGTAGCATGCCGCGACAGCGTGGACGTGAACCGTATGTGCAGTTGACGGACTTTGAGCGAGGGTGTATAGTGGGCATGTGGGAGGCCGGGTGGACGTACCGCCGAATTGCTCAACACGTGGGGCGTGAGGTCTCCACAGTACATCGATGTTGTCGCCAGTGGTCGGCGGAAGGTGCACGTGCCCGTCGACCTGGGACCGGACCGCAGCGACGCACGGATGCACGCCAAGACCGTAGGATCCTACGCAGTGCCGCAGGGGACCGCACCGCCACTTCCCAGCAAATTAGGGACACTGTTGCTCCTGGGGTATCGGCGAGGACCATTGGCAACCGTCTCCATGAAGCTGGGCTACGGTCCCGCACACCGTTAGGCCGTCTTCCGCTCACGCCCCAACATCGTGCAGCCCGCCTCCAGTGGTGTCGCGACAGGCGTGAATGGAGGGACGAATGGAGACGTGTCGTCTTCAGCGATGAGAGTCGCTTCTGCCTTGGTGCCAATGATGGTCGTATGCGTGTTTGGCGCCGTGCAGGTGAGCGCCGCAATCAGGACTGCATACGACCGAGGCACACAGGGCCAACACCCGGCATCATGGTGTGGGGAGCGATCTCCTATACTGGCCGTACACCACTGGTGATCGTCGAGGGGACACTGAATAGTGCACGGTACATCCAAACCGTCATCGAACCCATCGTTCTACCATTCCTAGACCGGCAAGGGAACTTGCTGTTCCAACAGGACAATGCACATCCACATGTATCCCGTGCCACCCAACGTGCTCTAGAAGGTGTAAGTCAACTACCCTGTCCAGCAAGATCTCCGGATCTGTACCCCATTGAGCATGTTTGGGACTGGATGAAGCGTCGTCTCACGCGGTCTGCACGTCCAGCACGAACGCTGATCCAACTGAGGCGCCAGGTGGAAATGGCATGGCAAGCCGTTCCACAGGACTACATCCAGCATCTCTACGATCGTCTCCATGGGAGAATAGCAGCCTGCATTGCTGCGAAAGGTGGATATACACTGTACTAGTGCCGACATTGTGCATGCTCTGTTGCCTGTGTCTATGTGCCTGTGGTTCTGTCAGTGTGATGTATCTGACCCAAGGAATGTGTCAATAAAGTTTCCCCTTCCTGGGACAATGAATTCACGGTGTTCTTATTTCAATTTCCAGGAGTGTATTTTCGTATTCGGAGGAGAAAGATGGTGATTGGAATTTCGTGAGAAGATTCTGTCACAACGAAAAACCCCTTTCTTTTTATTATGTCCAGCCCAAATCCTGTATCATTTCAGTGACACTCTCTCCCGTATTTTGCGGTAATACAAAACGTGCTGCCCTTCTTTAAACTTTTTCGATGTACTCCGTCAATCCTATCTGGTAAGGATCCCACACCGCGCAGCAGTATTCTAAAAGAGGACGGACAAGCGTAGTGTAGGCAGTCTCCTTAGTAGATCTTTTGCAGTTTCTAAGTGTCCTGCCAATAAAACGCAGTCTTTGGTTAGCCTTCCCCACGACATTTTCTATGTCAGCCTTCCAGTTTAAGTTGTTCGTAAATGTAATTCCTAGGTGTTGTTGTTGTGGTCTTCAGTCCTGAGACTAGTTTGATGCAGCTCTCCATGCTACTCTATCCTGTGCAAACTTCTTCATCTCCCAGTACCTACTGCAACCTACATCCTTCTGAATCTGCTTAGTGTATTCATCTCTTGGTCGCCCTCAACGATTTTTACCCTGCACGCTGCCCTCAAATACTAAATTGATGATCCCTTGATGCCTCAGAACATGTCCTACCAACCGATCCCTTCTTCTAGTCAAGTTGTGCCACAAACTCCTCTTCTCCCCATTCCCATTCAATACCTCCTCATTAGTTATGTGATCTACCCATCTAATCTTCAGCATTCTTCTGTAGCACCACGTTTAGAAAGCTTCTATTCTCTTCTTGTCCAAACTATTTATCGTCCACGTTTCACTTCCATACATGGCTACACTCCATACAAATCCATCCAGAAACGACTTCCTGACACTTAAACCCATACTCGATGTTAACAAATTTTTCTTCTTCAGAATCGCTTTCCTTGCCATTGCCAGCCTACGTTTTTTATCCTCTCTACTTCGACCATCATCAGTTATTTTGCTCCCCAAACAGCGAAACTCCTTTACTACTTTGTGTCTCATTTCCTAATCTAATTCCCTTAGAATCACCAGACTTAATTCGACTACATTCCATTATCCTCGTTTTGCTTTTATTGGAGTTCATCTTATATCCTCCTTTCAAGACACTGTCCATTCCGTTCAACTGCTCTTCCAAGTCCTTTGCTGTCTCTGACAGAATTACAATGTCATCGGCGAACCTCAAAGTTTTTATTTCTCCTCCATGGATTTTAATACCTACTCCGAATTTTTCTTTTGTTCCCTTTACTGCTTGCTCAATATACAGATTGAATAACAACGGGGAGAGGCTACAAGCCTGTCTCACTCCCTTCCTAACCACTGCTTCCCTTTCATGCCCCTCGACTCTTATAACTGCCATCTGGTTTCTGTACAAATTGTAAATAGCCTTTCGCTCCCTGTATTTTACCTCTGCCACCTTTAGAATTTGAAAGAGAGTATTCCAGTCAACATTGTCAAAAGCTTTCTCTAAGTCTACAAATGCTAGGAACGTAGGTTTGCCTTTTCTTAATCTTTCTTCTAAGGTGAGTCGTAGGGTCAGTATTGCCTCACGTGTTCCAATATTTCTACGGAATCCAAACTTCTCTTTTCTCCAAAGGTCTCTAATTTTTCTGTAGGCAGTATCTATCTTATCCCTAGTGAGATAAGCCTCTACATCCTTACATTTGTCCTCTAGCCATCCCTGCTTAGCCATTTTGCACTTCCTGGCGATCTCATTTTTAAGACGTTTGTATTCCTTTTTGCCTGCTTCATTTATTGCATTTTTATATTTTCTCATTTCATCAATTAAATTCAATAACTCTTCTGTTACCCAAGGATTTCTACTAACCCTCGTCTTTTTACCTACTTGATCCTCTGCTGCCTTCACTACTTCATCCCTCAAAGCTACCCATTCTTCTTCAACTGTATTTCTTTCCCCCATTCCTGTCAACTTGTCCCTTATACTCTCCCTGAAACTGTGTACAACCTCAGGTTTAGTCAGATTATCCAGGTCCCATCTCCTTAAATTGACACCCGCGCACCCAATGCAAAAAGGTGGGAATTCCTAGGTATTTAGTTGAATTTACGGCCTTTATATTTGACTGATTTATCGTGTAACCGAAGTGTAACGAATTCCTTTTAGCACTCATGTGGATGGCCTCACACTTTTCGTTATTTAGGCTCAACTGCCAATTTTCGCACCATTCAGATATCTTTTCTAAATCGTTTTGCAATTTGTTTTGATCTTCTAATGACTTTATTAGTCGATAAACGACGGCGTCATTGCAAACAACCGAAGACAGCTGCTCAGATTGTTTACATAGATAAGGAACAGCAAAGGGCCTATAGCACTACCTTGGGGAACACCAGAAATCGATGACTTTCTGTCAATTTCTACGAACTGTGACCTCTCTCAGAGGAAATCACGAATTGAGTGACATAAGTGAGACGATATTCCATAAGCACGCAATTTCACTTTAAGCCGCTTGTGTGGTACAGTGTCAAAAGCCTTCCGGAATTCGAGAAACACGGAATCGATCTGAAATCCCTTGTCAATAGCACTCAACACTTCTTGTGAATAAAGAGCTTGTTGTGTTTCACAGGAACGATTTTTTCTAAACCCATGTTGACTGTGTGTCAATAGACCGTTTGCTTCGAGGTAATTCACAATGTTCGAACACAATATCTGTTCCAGAATCCTGTTGTATATCGATGTTAATCATATGGGTCTGTAATTAAGTGGATTACTCCTGCTACCTTTCTTGAGTATTGGTGTGACCTGTGCAACTTTCCAGTCTTTGGGTACGGATCTTAAGTGGAGAGACCGGTTGTATATGATTGTCAAGTACGGAGCTAATGCATCAGCATATTCTGAAAGGAAGCTAATTGGTATACAGTCTGGACCAGAAAACTTGTTTTTTTAAGTGATTTAAATTGCTTCACTACTCCGAGGATATTTACTTCTACGTTACTCGTGTTGGCAGCTGTTCTTGAATCGAATTCTGGAATATTTACTTCGTCTTCTTTTGTGAAGGCATTTCGGAAGACTGTGTTTAGTAACTCTGCTTCGGCAGCAGTGTCTTCGATAGTATCTCCATTGTTATCGCTCAGAGAAGGCGGTGTGTGTGTGTGGTTTGAGGTTTTCGGGCGCTAAACGGCGTGGTCATCAGCGCCCAAACGCATAGAAACAGGAACACATGCGGTGAAGGGACGAGGACGGACAGCGAACAAGGGGAACGGCTAAAAGACAGGCCTGACGCAGTTCCAAATCCTCTTATGCAGAGGCAAAACAAGAGGAAAAGAAACGCACTAAAAAAGGAAAGGAAACACAAGGAAAAGAGAACAGAAATCGAAGTGAAACAAGTAGGTAATCGTGAATGGCGGACCTCTTACCTAAAACCTGGGTGAGCCAGTCACCCAGCAGCACATTAAAATCCTCTCCCTAAAATCCGAGGCAACAAATTGGACAGGACACAAAACCGTAAGACCTACCACAGTCGTTGCGTCTCAGAGAAGGCATTGATCGTTTCTTGCCGCTAACATACTTCACATACGACCCGAATCTCTTTGAATTTTCTACCAGGTTTCGAGACAAAGTTTCGTTGTGGAAACTGTTATAAGCATCTGGAATGGAAGTCCGCGCTAAATTTCGAGCTTCTGTAAGAGATCGCCAATCCTGAGGATATTGCGTCTGTTTAAATTTGGCATGTCTGTTTCGGTGTTTCTGCAACAGTGCTTTGTGTACCTAGGAGGATCAGCTCCGTAGTTTGTTAATTTATTTGGTATAAATCTCTCAATTGCTGCCGATACTATTTCTCTGAATTCAAGCCACATCTGGTCTACACATGTATCATTAATTTGGAAGGAGTGGAAGGCGTCAAGTGAGTTTTTACCTGCTTTTTCTGGCCACAACAAAGATACGAATATTACTCTGAGTGTATGCATACATAAATCTGACAAAATCCGTGCAGTGCGCAAACAACCAACAACGACGTGCAGCGCAAAGGCAAATTACAAAAAATGTTCAATTAATACCCAACTCTCCTCCGGCGCTTCTAGCACGACCTCGGCACAGCTGTGGCCTTTCATGTCAGGCGGCTTCTCACCAACACACCCTCCGTCTGGCCACTTCCGACTCCCCTCGACAACTGCTCGCTCGCTACCACCCGCGATAATAATATCTCAGAGTTTGTGTATGTACACAGCGGAATCATAGACGTCAGCTTTCAAGGTGTTCCGCTTACTTCGAGAACAGAATCATTGCCCCGGATCACTGCAAATGTACTGCCGCAGCGATGGATTGGCCTCCAAATTCGCCCAATCTGATTCCTTTGACACATTGAAAGACACCTTCTAAGGGAACCGCCACACCACACTGGTCTGTGACCTGTGTGGTATCTGAATCCATTGCCATTGAGACCCAAGAGGATGTGATGGCAAGTTTCATCGTTCGTTTGCGCCATCTCTGTTCTAGGAGTGGTGGACATTTCGGAAAGTCTGTGATGTGATTGCAAAAGCAGCTTGCAGAGGGCGAGTGTGATTACAAACGCCGTAACTTTATGTGCGGCACAGCGTACATCTGTCAGCAGCTTTTAGGACTACTTCGAATCTTCCATACAGCATCGCGTATAAAATTCTTACAGCTTTCACAAAGAAATACCTGTTGTTGCACTCGTCCGTCGACCGTATTTTCGATGTATTTATTTTCAAATCCAGGACACCCTGTATGAACTGGTGTTTAAAATAGATATTTGCCAACTACTACAGCACGTTCTCTTTCCTTGTACAATCTATTAACAGAGTTCCCATCTGGTGACCGCAACGTCGAGGAAAATACATTTCCTTTACGAGTCTTTCCTTCCCTCTGTTATTCGTGGAGGCACAGCAAACAAAGTGTCGACATCATGTTTTATCATCTTGAGCAATGCGTGCAGTTGTCTACTCTCGCTAGTGTTCGTCTTAATTTCCGCGTTGTCTTACGTCCTCCGCTATCATTACACGCCACTCATGCTTTTGAGCCAATAGGAATAGATGGTGTAACTCATACTCCACGGCTATAAAGTGCCAACTTAAGCGGTGAGATCCCTTCGGTATCGATGGTATGTTAACCTCCCCATGTAATACACTATGTGATCAAAATTATCCGGACACACCAAAAACATACGTGTTTCATATCAGGTGCATTGTGCTGCCACCTACTACCAGGTACTCCATATCAGCGACCTCTGCCGTCAGTACACATCGTGAGAGAGCAGAAAGGGGCGCTCTGCAGAACTCAGAAATGGTTCAAACTGGTTCTGAGCATTAGGGGACTTAACTTCTGAGGTCATCAGTCCCCTAGAACTTAGTACTACTTGAATCTAACTAACCTAAGGACATCCACACATCCTTGCCCGAGGTAGGATTTGAACCTGCGACCGTAGCGGTTTCGCGGTTCCAGACTGTAGCGCCTAGAACCGCTCGGCCACTCCGGCCGGCGCTCCGCGGAACTCACGGACTTCGAACGTGGTCAGGTGATTGGGTGTCACTTCTGTCATACGTGAGATTTCCACACACCTAAACATCCCTAGGTCAACTGCTTCTGATGCGATAGTGAAGTGGAAACGTGAAGGGACACGTACAGCACAAAAGCATACAGGCGACCTCGTCTGTTGACTGACACAGACCACCGACAGTTGGAGGGTCGTAATGTGTGATAGGCAGACATCTATCCAGACCATCACACAGGAATTCAAAACTGCATCAGGATCCAGTGCAAGTACTCTGACAGTGGGTGGGAGGTGAGAAAAATTGGATTTCATGGTCGAGCGGCTGCTCATAAGCCACACATCACGCCGGTAAATGCTAAACGACGCCTCGCTTGGTGTAAGGAGCGTAAACATTGGACGATTAAACAGTGGAAAAACGTGAAAACGTGTGAAGTGACGAATCACGGTATACAATGTGGCGATCCGATGGTATGGTGTGGGTATCGCCAATGCCTGGTGAACATTATCTGCCAGCGTGTGTAGTGCCAACAGTAAAATTTGGGGACGGTGGTGTTATGGTGTGGTCGTGTTTTTCATGGAGGGGGCTTGGCACCCATTGTTGCTTTGCTTGGCACTATCGCAGCACAGGCCTACACTGATGTTTTAAGCACCTTCTTGCTTTCCACTGTTGAAGAACAATTCAACACTATCGAGCACCTGTTCGTAATGGATTGCCTTTGGCGGAGTGGTTCCACGACAATAACAACCCTGTAGTGGACTGGCCAGCACAGAGTCCTGACCTGAATCCTATAGAACACCTTTGGGATATTTTGGGACGCCGAATCCGTGTCAGGGCTCACCGACTGACATCGATGCCTCTCCTCAGTGCAGCACTCCGTGAAGAATGGGCTGCCATTCCCCAAGAAACCTTCCAGCACCTGCGAGAGTGGAAGCTGTTATCGAGGCTAAGGGTCGGCCAACACCATACTGAATGTCACCATTACCGATGGAGGGCGCCACGAACTTGTAAGTCATTTTCAACCATGTGTCCGGACACTTTTGATCACAATTGTAGTTATGTGACAAGGATAAGACCCACTTTTCGTGCTTCTGTCATTTAGTAACAGCGACTGCGTAGATTTCGCCGTTAATGTCACGGCATCGAGTCCAAATGCATAAATGTTTGAAACATCCCCTTAGAAAAATTAAGAATGACAGTGATGGTAACCTCTTACGTTATTTGACTTTCAAACAGCTGAGCAAAACTGTACGTACCCAGACATTTCTCTCTTTACTTATTCCGATCAACAGTAAACAACGCAATCTGACTTTCAATAATCTCTACAAAAGAATGGCCCTGACTAACAATAACCTATACCTTTCATGAATCACTTACCTCACCAAACTCTTCGTTACTCCAACTACTGCAATACAGCCAGCGCCAATACTGCCAGGCACTAATTACTGATAGGCATAGTTAGCAAATGAAAGATTCTGATAGAAAACAAACAATGTATTTACCTTAATAGTGTTCAAAAGTCATAATATATATGTATAATTTATGACATCCAGTCTAACAAATTTCCTTCTTCTGACGGACACACGTCCAGATCGTCCGCTCGCAAAACTCTGCCATCTCTCTACCCACATCCTCCACTGCTGGCGGCTCACCTCCAACTGCGCAACGCTACGCGCTGTTCACATCCAACTGCCCAACACTGCAATAGCAAACATTCCAACGATGCAAACCAGCCACAGACTGCACACAGCACAGTCAGTGATGTTCATACAGAGCGCTACGTGGCGTTACCAACATAAAAACCTAAACAGCCTATTTACATGTTGTCTTAAGTAGCTTTGGACTGACAATCCAGAACCTTGAGCAGCTGAAAAAGATAAACTATATTACCTCAGTAAACATCATTCTAAACAGGAAAGATCGAAAGTGCTGGACAAACATCACAATTCTGCAAGCGGATTACTTTAACGAAATTAATAAGAAAAATTTGTTAAATCAAACTATTCAATAGCACAGGGTGATTATAGGCAGACGGCAGGAGATCTCCATAACACCGGTATGCCTGACGCCCGGGATTCAAGTAACAATGAACCAACTAAAAACAGTCTAGATAATAGTAACGTTAAAAAACATGTAGTTACCTGTTTATAGGAGATGCTGGAAGTGGTGGAAATGGGCATAGGATCGACGATTATCAGCAAACATATTGCCTTTTAGTGTACCACATAAATAAAAAGGACGTTGGGGGCCAGAGGCTTCTACTGACAAGTCTATCTTCAGGGGCATGTTGGAGATGTGGACCATAGTTCCGTCAGATGTGTGAATGGTTGCTCCATCTTGTTGGAATACTGTATATAGCTCCCCTGCATCTGTTAACTGTGCACAGAAAGAGTCAAACATTACTAGATGTCTGGCACTGTCTAATGTGTAATTGGAAATTACATTGAAGCCCCAAAGAAACTGGTATAGCCATGCGTATTCAAACACAGAGATATGTAAACAGGCAGAATACGACGATGCGGTCGGCAACGTCTATATAGAGTGAGTCACTATTGTCACCTAGAATAACTCCGAAAGCGTGACAGGAGCTGAAAAGTTTGTGGGGCAAAAGTTGCATGAGACAACAGGGGCCATAATATGATGCTGGTTTTTTGTTGCTAGGTGGAGTCGCGTCAGAGATATGAAGGTCAACTTTGTTTTTTTTAATGGGATGCTATAGTGTGGCACTTACTTTCTGATAGCGGCTATCGAGACGGATCCAATGATGTGCAACAGAAAGGTCTTTGAAGTTCAACGAAAGTCACAAAGGTAGTATGAACGTTCATTTACAGAAAATGTTCGAAGAGATGACCATTGATATCACTGCACTGCTTAAATCTTCTTATCATTGATTGAGTGGTATTCCTTATCACATCGGCACTTATCGAAGCACATGCACAGAGAAGCAAAGATTGTTATACAAGTAAATTTGTTTACTTTCCATTAAGAATGTAGAAACGTTTATGTCATTGTTGGCAACCGTTAGTGAATTGTTTCATTCGTTTCCTTACCTTGAAACGAGCTAATTTTCTGTATTGTTCAGTGAAAGAACATAATAACAACAGTGTATTTAAGTGAAACCACATAGTTACTGTTTTAGTTTGTATATTATTTATGAAATAGGTATGCCTTTCAGTTAACGTTATTACCGTCATTTTTCCAAAATTCAATTTTCTACGACTTCTGTTGAAAACTTTGTGCAATTGTCTGGAATTTAAAATAACAAATTGGGCGAATTAGTTAATAAATTCAAAATTATGTCTTTGCTTCTCTGGATTTTCTGGAAAACTACTGCAGATACACGTCTGGGACATGTTTTATTAGATTCATCAGATCAATAACAACAAAATAAATGGAAATCGTGCTTTACTTTAACCTCGTACAGTTTTGCGATGGCTTCATATTAGCGAGTTTCAGGCAAAATCTTTTATTAGCCGTAATTCCGTAACTAAACCTTTGCGGACCCATGTTTATATGAACTTTTCTCTTTAGTTTTACTTGTAGAATAACATTAAAATACTTGCATATCTTCGCCCGCTTGGTGAAAACTCCGAGAGCATTGTCAAATAAAATGGTTCGTCGATTCTTATGGAAATTTTCAGAATAAATGAAAAACATGAGTCTCTGTAACATCATCTTTAATAAATCGGTCCCTCTCCCCCTTTGACAAAATCTTGGCTACACCGTTGCCAGTTGCATTAGCTTGTTAGTGAGGTGAAACTGAGTAAAACCCACTGTGTTTTGAGAAAAGAAGACACTTTTAACACGGCAACAAGAGAACGAAGAGAGATGTAGAAGACAGGTGGAAATAAATCTCTCCCGCTGTTGTAATTTCAACGTGATACTGTGACACATAGAGCCAACTACTTGTCGTACTGGTATAACTTAATACGATTGTTTGCAGACCCGTCAGCTGCAGCTTACGAGTATCACGCCACAAGCGTTTGTGTGTCAAGGTACCAACTGTAGAAATACACCTCCCCTACGGCGCTTTGCCGCCGGTAAGGGGCCCCCCACCACAGCTGTCGATGCCTCCCCTCCCCCCACCAGACCACAGCTGTCTGCGCAGCCACGTAATAAGGCAGGCACTCTGCTGTAGTGAAAACTGGGATTCTGTTCTGCACAGTTACGTGACAATTCTCTTGTTATAACGCTTCTGACAAGTTTTTAGTACTGGACAGGCTGTAAAACATTGGCAAAACTGTGTTATCTCCTGCAATATTTCCAAAAATCAATTGAAATATAAAGCAAGTAAGCAGTACTCATGGATTAGGTCTTAGGCTTTTTACATTTGTGTCTACGTCTACATCACTAATGGTATTATGACCTGTACAATGAACACCTGCCACAGTACAGCTAGAACTTAGTAATTCAGTAATACCAGTTTCAGCTGATCCACTTCTGATATTAGCACTATATCTACATCTGAAAAATTTGGAGTAGGAATCAAATCAATAGAGAAGAAAAAAAAACTTTGAGGTTTGCCGACGACATTGTAATCCTCTCAGAGACAGCAAAGGACCTGGAAGGGCAGTTGAACGGAATCCAGAGTGTCTTGAAAGGATATAAGATAAACATTAACAAAAGCAAAACGACGATAATGGAATGTACTCGAATTAAATCAAGTGATCCTGAGGGAAATAGATTAGGAAATGAGACACTTAAAGTAATACGTGAGATTTGCTGTTTGGAGAGCAAAATAACTGGGGATGGTCGAAGTAGAGAGATGAAATGTAGACTGGCAATAGCAAGGAAAGCGTTTCTGAAGAAGAGAAATTTGTTAACATCGAGTACAGATGTGTCAGGAAGCCTTTTCTGAAAGTAATTGTATGGAGTGTAGCCATGTATGGAAGTGAAACATGGACGATAAATAGTTTAGACAAGAAGAGAACAGAAGCTTTCGAAATGTGATGCTACAAAGAGTGTCGAAGATTAGATGGGCAGATCATATGACTAATGAGGAGGTACTGAATAGAATTGGGGAGAAGAGGAATTTGTGGTACAACTTGACTAGAAGAAAGGATCGGTTGGTAGGACATGCTCTGAGGCATCAAGGGATCATGAGTTTAGTATTGGAGGGAAGCCTGGAGGGTAGAGACCAAGGCATGAATAAAGTAAACAGATTCAGAAGGATGTAGGTTGCAGTAGTTACTTGGAGATGAAACTTGCACAGGATAGAGTAGCATGGAGAGCTGCATCAAACCAGTCTCTGGAATGAAGACCACAACAACAACATCTGCATCTATATTCTGCAAGGCACCGTGAGGTGCATGGCAGAGGGTACGTCCCGTTATACCAGTTATTAGGGTTTTTTCCTATTCCATTCACGTAAGGAGCGCGGGAAGAATGATTGTTTGAATACCTCTGTGCGTGGACTTGTTATTCTAATCTTATCCTCACGACCCCTATGCGAGCGGTAAGTAGGGGACTATAGTACACTCCTAGACTCATCATTTAAAGCCGTTTCTTGAAACTTTGTTAATAGACTTCCTCGAGATAGTTTAGTCTATCTTCAAGAGTCTTCCAGTTCAGTCCCTTCAGTATCTCTGGGACACTTTCCCGTGGATTAAACAAACCTACATCTACATCTGCGTGATTACTCTGCCATTCACAATAAAGTGCCTGGAAGAGGGTTCAATGAAACACCTTCAAGCTGTCTGTCTCTACCGTTCCATTCCCGAACGATGCGCGGCAAAAAACATGAACTTAATTTTTTTCTGTGCGCGTCCTCATTTCTCTTCTTTTATCGTGATGATCATTTCTCCCTGTGTAGGTGGGTGTCAACAGAATGTTTTCGCAATTAGAAGAGAAAATTGGTGATTGAAATTTCATGAGAAGATCATGTCGCAACGAAAAACGCCTTTGTTTTTATGACTGCCACTCCTATTCATGTATCATGTCTGTGGCTCTAGCTCCCCTATATCGGGATGGTACAAAACGAGTCGCCCTTGTTTGAACTTTTTCGATGTCATCCATCAGTCCCACATGATGCGGATCCCACACCGCGCAGCAATACTCCTGAGTAGGGCGGACAAGCGTGGTGTAAGCAGTCTCTTTAGTAGAACTGTTGCACCTTCTACGTGTTCTGCCAATGAATCGCAGTTTTTGGTTTGCTCTACCCATAACATTATATAACATTATTTATGTGATAGTTCCAATTTAGGTTATTTGTAATTGTAATCCCTAAATTTGTAGTTAAATTTACAGCCTTAAGATCTGACTTATCACATATTCGAAATTTAGCGGATTTCTTTTAGTACTCATGCGAATAACTTCACACTTTTCTTTATTCAGGGTCAATTGCCACTTTTCGCGCCATATAGATATCTTATCTCAATCATTTTGCAATTCGTTTTGGTGAGTTGATAACTTTACAGAACGGTAAATGACAGCATCATCTGCAAAGAATCTAATAGGGCTACCTGTGACCATTCGTGCTGCCCTGCTCTGTTCAAATGGCTCTGAGCACTATGGGACTTAACATCTGAGGTCATCAGTCCCCTAGAACTTAGAACTACTTAAACCTAACTAACCTAAGGACATCACACACATCCATGCCCGAGGCAGGATTCGAACCTGCGACCGTACCGGTCGCGCGGTTCCAGAGTGAAGCGACTAGAACCGCTCGGCCACTCCGCCCGGCCCCTGCTCTGTATACGTTCAATATCCCCTGTTAGTCCTATCTGGTATGGGTCCACACACTTAAGCAATATTCTTGAACTGGTAACACGAGTAGTTTGTAACCAATCTTCTTTGTGGACTGACTGCACTTCCCAAGTATCACTGCTGCCTAAGGCTCGTTTCACACTGGGACACTTGTGACGGTCACCGGTGACTGGCGAACACTCCTGGATCACTGGTGTCCCACACTGCAGCTGTTGCCAACTGATTAGTTGGTGAAATGGACTCGAGCGAGGAGGAGCTGTTGTTAGTACTTGTAATGAGGAGGAGGAGAATGAAGACAAAACGTTCATTACACATACATCCATTGCTACGTGATCGGCTGGGGAAAGGATTGTATTACACCCTTTATGACGATCTGAGACAATCTGAGAAGAAGTTTTTTCAGTATTTTCGAATGTCAAAAACTTCATTTGATGAGCTACTACGAGGGCAGTTCAATAAGTAATGCAACACATTTTTTTTCTGAAACAGGGGTTGTTTTATTCAGCATTGAAATACACCAGGTTATTCCCCAATCTTTTAGCTACACAACACTATTTTTCAACGTAATCTCCATTCAATGCTACGGCCTTACGCCACCTTGAAATGAGGGCCTGTATGCCTGCACGGTACCATTCCACTGGTCGATGTCGGAGCCAACGTCGTACTGCATCAATAACTTCTTCATCATCCGCGTAGTGCCTCCCACGGATTGTGTCCTTCATTGGGCCAAACATATGGAAATCCGACGGTGCGAGATCGGGACTGTAGGGTGCATGAGGAAGAACAGTCCACTGAAGTTTTGTGAGCTCCTCTCGGGTGCGAAGACTTGTGTGAGGTCTTGCGTTGTCATGAAGAAGGAGAAGTTCGTTCAGATTTTTGTGCCTACGAACACGCTGAAGTCGTTTCTTCAATTTCTGAAGAGTAGCACAATACACTTCAGAGTTGATCGTTTGACCATGGGGAAGGACATCGAACAGAATAACCCCTTCAGCATCCCAGAAGACTGTAACCGTGACTTTACCGGCTGAGGGTATGGCTTTAAACTTTTTCTTGGTAGGGGAGTGGGTGTGGCGCCACTCCATTGATTGCCGTTTTGTTTCAGGTTCAAAGTGTTGAACCCATGTTTCATCGCCTGTAACAATCTTTGACAATAAATTGTCACCCTCAGCCACATGACGAGCAAGCAATTCCGCACAGATGGTTCTCCTTTGCTCTTTATGGTGTTCGGTTAGACAACGAGGGACCCAGCGGGAGCAAACCTTTGAATATCCCAACTGGTGGACAATTGTGACAGCACTACCAACAGAGATGTCAAGTTGAGCGCTGAGGTGTTTGATGGTGATCCGTCGATCATCTCGAACGAGTGTGTTCGCACGCTCCGCCATTGCAGGAGTCACAGCTGTGCACGGCCGGCCCGCACGCGGGAGATCAGACAGTCTTGCTTGACCTTGCGGCCATGATGACACACGCTTTGCCCAACGACTCACCCTGCTTTTGTCCAATGCCAGATCACCGTAGACATTCTGCAAGCGCCTATGAATATCTGAGATGCCCTGGTTTTCCGCCAAAAGAAACTCGATCACTGCCCGTTGTTTGCAACGCACATCCATTACAGACGCCATTTTAACAGCTCCGTACAGCGCTGCCACATGTCGGAAGTCAATGAAACTATACGAGACGAAGCGGGAATGTTTGAAAATATTCCACAAGAAATTTCCGGTTTTTTCAACCAAAATTGGCCGAGAAAAAAAATGTGTTGCATTACTTATTGAACTGCCCTCGTAGGAAATGTGAAAGAAGCATTCGCAGGAAAAGACACTATACTAAGGAAGGCTATCCCACCAGAGGAAAAACTTGCTCTTACATTAAGGTAGGTACTGTAGTGTTATTTTATTTTATTGTAAAACTTTCACTGATAGTTTTAAGTTCATTGTTTCTCTGCCTGTGCTGTTGAAAAGTATATTAAGGACTCGGAGGCCGCTGGCGAGCACACAGCTGGTAACTGATCGGACAACCTCGACAGTCCTCCAGAGTAGCCTTGAACTGTTCCATGATATGCACGGTCGTGATGCGGATCCCCCGTAGCGTAATTTGGTACCGGCGCAAATCCTATTTGGGACGAAGAGGAAGCAGAAGCGCTGTAATATTTTTGGGCATTAATAATGACATTCATCAAATCTGATTTCACTTTCAATCTTGCATGATTGGGTAATTTTTTTAGTTCAGGTACTAAACACTGCATACACAAGCTGTCTTCGTCGGCTTGCTGTGATGAATTGTCTTTTCTGGCGTACTTTTCCTTCAAAATGTTATATAGGATATCTTCTTCTTCAAGACTCTTCTTTTCACGTGGCCTTTTTTGCCGTCGCTCAGCAGTTTTTTTCCTGCTCTAAATTTTCTCCTTCATCAAACTCATTTCTGTCTTCATCATCATCATTGTCAATACTAGAAATAGTGTTCTTACAGTCAGTTGTTTGGAATCGCACCTGATCGAAGTAGATATACTTCTTCCTACCAGTTGCTGCAGAACCACTCTTTTATGTTTTTTGCCTTAATAACTCCCTGGTATAACTGGCCCTTAAGCTCTTCCATTTCCTTTGAAGGATTGTCCCTGCAACAAACAAAAACCACCATAGTATTGTAATATCTAATATATAAAAATAAATGTTTGTTTGGTTTTGTTCGTATTTTATGCGCAGCCGTACCGTTCATCCGATTGCGATGAAACTTTGTCACTTGCGCGAAAGTTATAGGCATAGTACAATTATTAACATTTATTAAAATTATAGTTGCCGGGTGTTTCAGCTGGTTATCTATAATGTCTACGTGTGCGTGCGTGTGTATGCTTGTGTGTAACCTGCATAATTTTGTAGTTTTGCTCCAAATGCTTTATCTTTTTTCTACAGGTACTTGGGGGCCGGATCATCCATGATGGACTTACATTTTCAGTACAGAATTGGAGTATCAACTATCTCGTATATTATACGAGATGTTTGCTCTGCCATATGGCGTAAAATGAAGTCAAAATGTTTTCCCGACCTCTCGAAAGGATTCCGTAAGAGGGCCACCTTTCCTCATTGTGTGGGTGCAGTGGACGGGAAGCACATCAGAATTGTAAAACCCACTTCCAGTGGTTCACTCTACTATAATTATAAGAACTATTTTTCCATTCTGTTGTTAGCTGTTTGTGATTCGACGTACAAACTCTTATTTATAGACGTTGGAGCATATGGGAAATCGTCCGACTCAACTGTGTTTCGTAATACAGTGTTAAATAATAAACTACAAGATGGTACGCTAGATTTACCTGCACCAAAACAACTGTCGTTATCGTTTGAAAGACCTATGCCATTCATGTTAGTAGGAGACGAAGGTTTCGGATTGTCAAAATTCATTTTGCGCCCTTATGGTGGAAAGTATTTAGACATTAAAAAACGTGTGTTCAACTATAGACTGTGCAGAGCTAGAAGGTACATCGAGTGTACTTTTGGAATTCTTGTAAACAAGTGGCGCATTTTCTACCGACCACTTGATGTTAAATTAGATTTGGCAGAGTCTATTGTGAAGACATGTTGCCTCCTCCATAACTTTGTGCGTGATCGTGATTGAATACAGTTTGAGGATACGTTAACTATTCAGGGATTGCAGGACATGTCACCTTGCTTGGTCCGTGGAGGAAATATTGCGAACGGTATCAGAGAAGATTTCGCAAGATACTTCATCAGCCCTGAAGGCGAAGTGCCATGGCAGCTGCAAAAAATCTAAGTGCTAGAAATGTTATGTGAACATTAATGTCGTTAGGCCTAAATGTTCATTGGAATTGTATTTGAAATGTGCAGTGTTCAATTATTACCATGTTAACTGTAACAAACCATACCGTTGAGTTCACTGAACTGATTAAAACTTGCAATTAAAATTATATTACAATGCACTTTTTTGTATTATAGTTGTATGTACCTAATTGAACAGAACCCAAGCATGAGCACTGTTCTCATTCGGGTGTCAAAAACTTGTAAGTCAATAGTATTATGGTAAATAAATAAAATTCATTATTATAGTAACAACATATGCGTAAATTATTGTTGTTTTGAATAATATTTTAACTGTATTTTTCGGACCATAAGGCGGAGCGCCTTATTAGACTACGAAAAGACGTACCCTTAATTTTGTTATGAAAATGTTGAGATAAAACTATTTATTTTATTTTACTTTCATTCGCCCTGTAGGGGTGAGTACATGGTTTCTGCGCTCATCCATTTTGTCCATTCTTCTCGCATTGAGCCTGCATAACAGTACACTTGCTATTGGTAATGCAAAAGAAAAGGGGTGAGGGATAGCATTCTCCTTGTAGGTTATTAACCTCCTAGCCTCATACAGGGGTAGAAAATATATTTCGCTATTCTTGTGGTCCGAAAAATACGGTATTAAAGTGAAAAAAGAATATAGAACTTACCAATTTTGTTTCTTTCATCTATGCTCTTTTCATCGAAATCAGGCACAAACTTCGTAATAATTTCTTGCCATGCTTTCATTTTGATGACTTTGTTACTGTAGGCATCGCTTTTCATATCCCAAATAACGGGACGACTTTCCACTTGACTTATAAAATCTTTGTGTTGATGAACTCTAAAACTCATGGCTGCACTGTGTGGAGAACCACTGGGCTCAGCAACGGCTGCCTGCCTGTTGGCAACTCTGCACTGCTGTGTCTGTGATCGGTGTCCCAGTGCGAACACTCCAATACGAGCTAATGCATGTCCGGCGGTGATCGCAGCGAACACAGTGTCGCTGTCCGTCACATGTGGCGAGCGTGAGTCACTGCTGGGTCACCGTGACTCGGTGACTCACAAGGGAACCTCCCCATCGCACCCCCCTCAGATTTAGTTATAAGTTGGCACAGTGGATAGGCCTTGAAAAACTGAACACACATCAATTGAGAAAACAGGAAGAAGTTATATGGAACTGTGAAAAAATAAGCAAAATATACTAACTCAGCAGTTCAGGGGAATATAGGCAACATCAAGGACATTTCGTCGGTAGGAGGGCCGTGGTCTCGTGGTAACGTGAGCAGCTGCGGAACGAAAGGTCATTGGTTTAAATCTTCCGTCAAGTGAAATCTTTAATTTTTTATTTTCAGTTTATGTGACAAACTCTTATGTTTTCATCACTTTTTTGGGAGTGATTATCACATCCACAAGAAAACCTAAATCGGGCAAGGTAGAAGAATCTTTTTACACATTCGCCAAGTGTACAAGTTAGGTGGGTCGACAACATATTCCTGTCATGTGACGCACATGCCGTCACCAGTGTCGTATAGAATACATCAGATGTGTTTTCCTGTGGAGGATTCGGTTGACCTATGACCTTGCAATCAAATGTTTTCGGTTCCGATTGGAGAGGCACGTCCTTTCGTCTACTAATCGCACGGTTTTGCGATGCGGTCGCAAAACACAGACACTAAACTTATTACAGTGAACAGAGACGTCAATGAACGAACGGACAGATAATAACTATGCAAAAATAAAGATAGTAAAATTTTCACTTGTGGGAAGACTTGAACCAAGGACCTCTCCTTCTGCAGCTGCTCACGCTACCACAGGACCACGGCGCTCCTGAGCCCACTTTCTCCTTGATGTTGCCTATGTGCACCATGGACTACTCAGTTTGTATATTTTGCTTATTTTTTCACAGTTCCACACAACTTCTTCCTCTTTTCTCAATTGATCTGTGTTCAGTTTATCAAGGTCTATCCACTGTGCCTACTTATAACTAAATCTGAGGGGGGTGCGATGGGGAGGTTCCCTTGTCAGTGCAGTGTCCCGGTGTGAATGATCCAATTCAAACGAATGTATCTCTATCAGTGACCGTCACCTGTGACCGTCACAAGTGTTCCAGTGTTAAACGAGCCTAAAACGTAGTACGTGCAGCGACATATGATCTTTGGACACGTAATCATCTTGTTTCCAATCCCTCCACACATTGCTACAAAAAAAGGAGATGATGAAAGTCGAAAACGGCGCAATAGCTTCTTCATTGATTCAATAGCTTTTCAAATCATAACTGCCTTTGGATGTGGGGACGTGCATACCTCAGAAGGTGACAGTTTTGTTGAATAATGTGGATGCTCCAAGAATTCCCACTTCAGTTCCCTCACTTTTAAGGTGGCTATAATTACGCACCTTACAAACACTCATCTACATACTTTACCATGACTTACAACCGGAATTAGGCATCATTTGATAGGTTGTACATCATACACTACTGGCCATTAAAATTGCTGCACCACGAAGCTGACGTGCTACAGACACGAAATTTAACCGACAGGAAGAAGATGTTGGGATATGCAAATGATTAGCTTTTCAGAGCATTCATACAAGGTTGGCGCCGGTGGCGACACCTACAACGTGCTGACATGAGGAAAGTACCTAACCGACTTTTCATACACAAACAGAAGTTGACCGGCGTTGCCTGGCGAAACGTTGTTGTAATGCTTCGTGTAAGGAGGAGAAATGCGTACCATCACGTTTCCGACGTTTATAAAGGTCGGATTGTAGCCTATCGCGATTGCGGTTTATCGTATGGCGACATTGCAGCTCGCGTTGGTCGAGATCCAATGACTGTTAGCGGAATATGGAATCGGTGGGTTCAGGAGGATAATACGGAACGCCGTGCTGGATCCCAACGGCCTCGTTTCACTAGCTGTCGAGATGACAAGCATCTTATCCGCATGGCTGTAACGGATCGTGCAGCAACGTCTCGATCCCTGAGTCAACAGATGGGGACGTTTGCAAGACAAGAACCATCTGCACGAACAGTTCGACGACATTTTCAGGAGCATGGACTATAATCTCGGAGACCATGGCTGCGGTTGCCCTTGACGGTGCATCACAGACAGGAGCGCCTGCGATGGTGTACTCAACGACGAACCTGGGTGCACGAATGGCAAAATGTCATTTTTTCAGATGAATCCAGGTTCTGCTTACAGCAGCGTGATGGTCGCATCCGTGTTTGGCGACATCGCGGTGAACGCACATTGGAAGCGTGTATTCGTCATCGCCGTACTAGCGTATCACCCGGCGTGATGGTATTGGGTGCCATTGGTTACACGTCTCGGTCACCTCTTGTTCTCATTGTCGGCACTTTGAACAGTGGACGTTACATTTCAGATGTGTTACGATCCCTGGCTCTACCCTTGATTCGATCCCTGTGAAACCCTACATTTCACAGGATAATGCACGACCGCATGTTGCAGGTCCTGTACAGGCCTTTCTGGATACAGAAAATGTTCGACTGCTGTCCTGCCAGCACATTCTCCAGATCTCTTACCAATTGTAAACGTCTGGCGTATGGTGGCCGAGCAACTGGCTCGTCACCATACGCCAGTCACTACTCTTGGTGAACTGTGGTATCGTGTTGAAGCTGCATGGGCAGCTGTACCTGTACACGCCATCCAAGCTCTGTTTGACACAATGCCCAGGCCAGAGGTGGTTGTTCTGGGTACTGATTTCTCAGTATGTATGCACCCAAATTGCGTGAAAATGTAATCACATGTCAGTTCTGGTATAATATATTTGTCCAATGAATATCCGTTTATCATCCGCATTTTTTCTTGGTTTAGCAATTTTAATGGCCAGTAGTGTAGATTATACTAGTCAGAGGACAGTCTTCTGCCGTCCTAGTGTATGAAATAGTTTATTTTGTGGCTGGAGTTCTTCCAACTCCGCACATGTGTACGAGAACCATCACTCCGACATACCGGACGCAGTACATATGGTGATATTGCTAATTGCTTCGGCATATTATGGCTATAAAGCTAAACAGGTGTGATCACGTAAGATTTATTTCCACTGAGGTTGCACACCACTGTAGATCATCTTTGAAAGTAGTGTCTTCTAGTGTTTGGTATGTTGATGATGTCAGTCATTTCGCATTATTTATATTAAATCGCGTAGCCATAGAAAGGGGAAGATTTGGGCAATTAATCAGTAATATTAGTTAGGAATTATAAACATGTGTAAAATAAAGGGTTTTTAATCTACAATAAATGTGTAAGCAGAAACAACATTTATCATTTAGTAGTTACTAGTTGTCTTAATCATTCATTTATGTTTAGGTTGTAATATATATGTTAAAGAGCAAGAAGGAGGAAATAATATCACAATTAAGAGGTCCTAAGATCTGCTTCAGGGGGTAGTCAGACAGGGCCAAATCTTAATTGTCGTGTACAGTATTATCCGTTGCGCACATTCATTTTACACCCGCCTGAAGTAGCATTTTGGACACTTTGCTCATTGCAAAAAAAAAAAAAAAAAAAAAAAAAAAGTATGCGGAGATGTGCATTGCTCTGATTGACGAATTTATTCCTCTCACACTTCGCACACATTCCTTTGTGAAGATGGCTCAGAAGAGATGCATAGTGTTCAAGCTAGCTTTTACAAGATAATTGCTGCATTCACCAACATAAAGGTGGCCAGAAGGGAAGTCCCTCTCCTCGCACATAAAAGTAATAGCTGTATAGAGATGATGTGCTTGCAATTAATCTCCACAGGGCAATTAATACTGTGACAAAAATCAAAAATAAGGTTGGCGACACAATGAATCATCATTCAGAATAGGTAGACTATGAGCATTCAGCATAGTGTGATAAACAGTTGTGGCACTATACAGGGGAGTTTCTACAGTTGAATCGTCAATTGTTGAAACCAAATAAGTCATTTTTTACACTTTTCAGGAGAAACAAAAAACTGAATACTGGCATATGTATTACTGCTACATTACTGGAATTTTTCAGAACTGAAAGTGACTTCATTCTGCTTTTATTGAGGGAGAAATAATTAACGTAGAGTACATAATTTCGATATTTAATGATTTCAAAGTTTCTTGACTAATTTGGTTTCAACAATTTACAAACATATTTTTCATTTTTTAGGATTTAACCGTATGAACACTTCATAATATATTAGCATGGACTGGCATAATGGAACAAACAATTATTTTAACAGCAATAATTATTAATCAATCGCTGGCCAAGAAAGCACTTCTTCATAGAATGATCTCTTTGCAGCAGGCACATATTCAATGACTTTCTTCACATCTTCCATCTTCATTCTGGAAGTAGGTTCTTGGTATGTTGGGTAGGCCATTGTAATGGTGTCCATTAATCCTGGAATGATGGGCTCATATCTTGTACTTACGTGAAAAGTATGTCTTACTGATCCATCGATATACAGATTCGAAACACGCGCGAATTCGTCATTGCATATATATTCAGGAAAGCTTTCTTGCAAATTAGTTTCCTTTCACTTCCAAGCGTTATATGGTAAAGAAACGTTGCATCCCTACAGTTTTCACAACATTCTGGATCAGATTTCCGAGGACGCCTCTGCTTTACTTCCTTTGCTTCAATAAGGCGCTGCAGATGTAAGTCCTGGGCATCTTTGGAAGGAAGTTCAAGAAATCTGGCCAAAATGTTATTACGTCAGTGGAGTCATAACATTTCATTCTGTAGCTGAAAGGAAATTAATAACAAAATATTGGTATTGCAGGTAAAATTGATATTATTTACATCTATACAGTTTCCTACGGTTGTTCCAAGGAACATTGATATTTACGTGCAAGATTCTCTAACTGCTTTCCTTTGAACATAATCTCCTTTGTAATTTTGATAAGGCAGTCCTTTATTACGAGCTTCCTTTACCTTCTTTCTATCATAGTCTGCACTGCTATTCTTCCTTTTTGGAGCCATAGAAATACAACCAACTGCCGCTCAGTGAACATTGACAGTGACTGTTAGTACCACAACAAAGGAAGTGGATAATTACATCAACAATGTGTAGTCTATCTATCTATCTATATCCGCATCCCGCTCCAGCTACTGACGAGTTCCCTCCATTTGGCTCGGTCCTCCCACCACTTTTTTTCCTCCACTTGCTGCCAGGTCACACCTCTCCTTTCTACAGATATTCTCACTCCCATTTTCCACCGTGTTCTTGGCCGCCCTCTAGGTCTTTTCCCATCCATCTTTAGTTCTTCCATAATTTTGGGGAGTCTCTGCCCATGCATCCTCTTAACATGCCCATACCTTCTTAATCTCTTTCTTTCAATTTCTTCTCTCATACTTTCTTGTTTGAGGTTCTTTCTAATCTCTACATTTCTTACTCTGTCCATTCTTGTTTTTCTCTTAACTGCTCTGAGAAATTTCATTTCCCCTGCTTGCAGTCTGCTCCAGTCCCTTTCTGTCATTGTCCATGTTTCTCCACCATAGGTGACAATAGGGATGTAATAATTCTTATACATAAGGAGTTTTGCTCTTTCTGAAACTTCATTATTCCAAATCAGATGTTTTATTGTTTGGTAGAAATTGCCTCCCTTCTGTAACCTCCTATTAATTTCGTTAGTTATTCTTCCATCCCTAGATATTTCACTCCCTAAATAAGTGAAACTTTCTACCACTTTGAGGGGTTCTCCATTCAAGGTAATATTTCCGTTGGTTCCTTTCTCTCTTCCAAATACCATTACTTCATTCTTATCTTTATTTATTTTTAATCCATACCTTTTCATTATTTCCTTCCACGCATCAAGCTGTAACTGTACATCTACCTCTTTATCACCCCATATTACCATATCATCTGCAAAAATCATATTTTTTTCTTTTTCTTTTACTATGTCTTTAACTGCCCTATTCATTCCCTCCATCACAACATTAAAAAGCGCAGGAGATAGAATACTTCCTTGCTTAAGTCCTTGTCTTATTTCAAAGTATTCAGAGTTCCCCAATGGTGTTCTAATTCTACAGTTGTGTCTTCTGTACATTGTCTTTATTACATTAGTGTACCCATCTTCTATATCTATCTTCTTCAGTTCTTCCCAGAGTCTTTCCCTGTCAACTGAGTCATATGCCTTTTCTATGTCTATAAAAACCATTATCACCCTTTTGTTATACTCCCAACTTTTTTCCATCACTTGACGGACAGAAAATAACAGGTCGATCGTGCTTCTTCCTTTCCTAAACCCGTGCTGTTCTTCACTCAGCTCCTTTTCTATCTTTTCACTTATTCGATTTAGTAAAATTCTTTCAAAAATCTTGGCTGTATGACTCATGAGGATTATTCCTCTGTAGTTTTTACAAAGTCTTGTATTGCCTTTCTTGAAGATGGGAACAATGTCTCCTGTTCTCCAGTCGTCAGGTATTTTACTATTTCTCCACACGCTTGATAGCACTCTATATAGCCACTGCATTCCCACTGGACCTGCTGCTCTTATCATGTCCACTGATACTTCATCAGGTCCTGGGGCTTTCCCCCCATTCATCTTCTTCACAGCTTTTTCCATTTCTTCCCGTGTAATTTGTCCTAATTCTGCTTCCCAACTTCTCTCAATTTCTCCATTATTTGTTGTTTCCTCATGTACCTGCTCCTCAGCGTTTAACAGCTTCTTAAAATGTTCTTTCCAGAGATCTTTTATATTCCCTGGATCTTCAATAATGGTACCGTCCTCTGTTTCCATCTTTACTGGTACTTCAGAAGCCTTCCTTTTATTTTTCATCATTTTATAGAACATTTTCTTATTGCTCTTCGCATCTTCTTCAAGTTTTTTTGTAAACTCTTCCCATGCCTTTTTCTTTGCTGTTTCCACTATCTCTTTGCACTTCTTCTTTTCCTCTATATATCTTTTATGGTCTTCGTCACTTTTAGTTTTCCACCGTTTTCTCCATGCTCCATTTTTTCTTCTAAATGCTTGGATTGTGGTATCATCCCACCAACTTGTCTGTCTTATTTTTTCCTTTCCAAATGTTCTGCCACATACTTTTTGTGCTGCTTCGACTAAAGTGTCTTTGAATAAACTCCATTCTGTGTAGTATTTGAAGAAAGCAGATTATGCGTGGGAACGAGCAGAATATGTTGAAAAGAAATGTCAGTGACTTCAGCAACAAACAGCGTGAAGTGCACCATCACCATTTGTAGAAGCATGACGTATTTCATTTCAACATCAACGATAGGCTGTGCTCTTAAATGTACTATCCATTGAAAAAAGAGAACTGAACATTGTGACTTATTTGGTTTCAACAATTTGCGATTCATTTCGGGAAGGCTAGGCGGCTGCGTAGCGCGGCCAAATATTACGGTGTTAGAGGGCGGAAAAAATTAATTTCAGATCAAAGAGCGAAAAAATAGAGCAAACAAGGAGAAAAAAAAGAAAAATTAAAACTTTGAATTGTTTTCAAAAGCACACGGAATAGTTACTTAGTCTTTACTTACTCTAACAAAAGTAAACATGTCGCCTCAACTTTTAAACTAATGCAACCGCTTTTAAATACTAAACAGAAACAAACGTGATCTTGATTCACCTCTGTCGACCACTGGAGCGAGGAGCTTAGTCTTTGCCTCCCTCAATCCCTCTGTTTCTTTCTCTGTGGATCATTTGTCAAGCGTCACTTGTAGTGACAATGAGTGATTCTGTTGATATTTTTAGTTCTACTGTTATTTCCTATGGACGATGGCCTTGCTCCGGCCACTGTGGCCGAGCGGTTCTAGGTGCTTCAGTCCGGAGCCGCGCTGGTGCTGCGGTCGCAGGTTCGAATCCTGCCTCGGGCATCGATGTGTGTGGTGTCCTTAGGTTAGTTAGGTTTAAGTAGTTCTAAGTTCTAGGAGACGGAGGACCTCAGATGTTAAGTCCCATAGTGTTCAGAGCCATTTTGATGGCCTTGCCGCAACGGTAACACCGGTTCCCGTCAGATCGCCGAAGTTAAGCACAATCGGGCTTGGCTAACACTTGGATGGGTAACCGTCCGGTCCGCCGAGCGCTACGAGGTGCATTCAAGTTCTAAGGCCTCCGATTTTTTTTCTCCGGACTGGAAAGAGATAGAAACATGCGCATTGTTTTAAAATGAGGCCGCGTTCATTGTCAATACGTCCCAGAGATGACAGCACCGTACGGGAGATGGAATTTTACCGCCAGCGGCGAGAATGAGAACTGTTTTAAATACTTAAAATGGCGACGTTTTCCTTACTTGAACAGCGTGCAATCATTCATTTTCTGAATTTGCGTGGTGTGAAACCAATTGAAATTCATTGACAGTTGAAGGAGACATGTGGTGACGGAGTTATGGATGTGTCAAAAGTGTGTTCGTGGGTGCGACAGTTTAATGAAGGCAGAACATCATGTGACAACAAACCGAAACAACCTCGGGCTCGCACAAGCCGGTCTGACGACACGATCGAGGAAGTGGAGAGAATTGTTTTGGGGGATCACCGAATGACTGTTGAACAGATCGCCTCCAGAGTTGGCATTTCTGTGGGTTCTGTGCACACAATCCTGCATGACGACCTGAAAATGCGAAAAGTGTCATCCAGGTGGGTGCCACGAATGCTGACGGACGACCACACGGCTGCCCATGTGGCATGTTGCCGAGCAATGTTGACGCGCAACGACAGCACGAATGGGACTTTCTTTTCGTCGGTTGTGACAATGGATGAGACGTGGATGCCATTTTTCAATCCAGAAACAAAGCGCCAGTCAGCTCAATGGAAGCACACAGATTCACCACCACCAAAACAATTTCGGGTAACCGCCAGTGCTGAAAAAATGATGGTGTCCATGTTCTGGGATGGCGAGGGCGTAATCCTTACCCACTGCGTTCCAAAGGGCATTATGGTAACATGTGCATCCTACGAAAATGTTTTGAAGAACAAATTCCTTCCTGCACTGCAACAAAAACGTCCGGGAAGGGCTGCGCATGTGCTGTTTCACCAAGACAATGCACCCGCACATCGAGCTAATGTTACGAAACAGTTTCTTCGTGATAACAACTTTGAAGTGATTCCTCATGCTCCCTACTCACCTGACCTGGCTCCTAGTGACTTTTGGCTTTTTCCAACAATGAAAGACACTCTCCGTGGCCGCACATTCACCAGCCGTCCTGCTATTGCCTCAGCGATTTTTCAGTGGTCAAAACAGACTCCTAAAGAAGCCTTCGCCGCTGCCATGGAATCATGGCGTCAGTGTTGTGAAAAATGTGTACGTCTGCAGGGCGATTACGTCGAGAAGTAACGCCAGTTTCATCAATTTTGGGTGAGTAGTTAATTAGAAAAAAAATCGGAGGCCTTAGAACTTGAATGCACCTCGTATTGGCAAGCGTGTTGCACTCAGCCCTTGAGAAGCCAATTGGGCAAATGGTTGTGAAGTAGCGGCTCTGGTCACAAAAACACAACGGCTGGGAGAGCGATGTGTTAACCACATGACCCTCTATACCGCACACAGTGATGCCTGTGGTCTGAGGGTGACACGGAGGCCGGTCGGTGCCGTTAGGCTATTAACGCCTGTTCGGACTGGAATGATCACATAGGTTCAGTCGTGGGTAAAGCAGGTGGTAGACTTCGGTTTACTGGCGTATTATGTGATCAAAAGTGTCCGGACACCTGGCTGAAAATGACATACAAGTTCGTGGCACCCTCCATCGGTAGTGCTGGACTTCAGCATGTTGTTGGCCAACCCTTAGCTTGGTGACAGATTCCACTCTCGCAGGCAGATGTTCAATCAGGTGCTGGTAGGTTTCTTGGGAAATGGCAGTCCATTCTTCATGGAGTGCTGCACTGAGGAAAGGTCTTTGTCGGTCAGCGATGCCTGGCACGAATTCGATGTTCCAAAAAGTTTCAAAGGTGTTCTAGAGGATTCAGGTCAGGACTCTGTGCAGGCCAGTCCATTACAGGGATGTTACTGTCGTGTAACCACTCCGCCACAGGCCGTGGATTATGAACAGGTGCTCGATTATCTTGAAAGATGCAATCGACATCACCGAACTGCTATTAACAGTGGGCAGCAAAAAGGTGCTTAAAACATAATGTAGACCTGGGCTGTCATAGTGCCACGCGAAACAACAAGGGGTGCAAGCCCCCTATATGAAAAACAAGACCACACCATAACACCACCGCCTCCGAATTGACACACTGGTAGATAAAGTTCACCGGGCAATCGCCATACCCACAGCATGGCATTGGATCGCCACATTGTGTAGGTCGCTGATGTGGAGTACCTGGCAGTAGGTGCCAACACAATGCACCTAATATGGAAAACGTATGTTTTTCGGTGTGTCCGGATACTTTTGATCAAATAGTGTAGAATATTGGGGATGTGCAATCAGTCTACAAAGGAGATTGCTTACAGGTCACTCGTGCGACCGGCTCTAGAATATTGCTCAAGTCTGTGAGAACCGTACCAGGTAGGAGTAATTGGAAGTATTGAACGCGTACGGAGAAGGGCAGCACGAATGATCACAGCTTTGTTTAATCCAAGCGAGACTGTCACAGAGATACTGAAGGAACTGAACTGGAAGAGTCTGAGGTTAGACGTAACTACCTGAGAAAGTCTGAGAACAAAGTTTCAAGAACCGGCTTTAAATGATTACTCTAGGAATATACTACGACCCGTTACATATCGCTGACATGGCGATCGTGAGGATAAGATTAGAATAATTACTGCACACACAGAGCCATTCAATCATTCTTCCTGCGCTCGATATGTGATTGGAATGGGAAGAAACCTTAATAGCTGCTATAATGGGACGTACCCTCTACCACGCACCTCACGGTGGTTCGCAGAGAATAGATGTAAATATAGATATAGATGCATAAAAATGAGTTTGTGTCTGTCTGTAAATCTCTCTCTCTGTGTCTGAGACTCGCAGCAAGAGAAAAGAACTACCCCGTTTTAATATTTTTTTTTAAATTTTAAAAACCACTCTCACACCGGCCTGATTTAGCTTCACTGATCAGGATAGTAAAAAACATGCGTATGTTAAGGGAATTTTCATTCACAAAGCAGGCTTATCACATTCACACAGTTCAATACTGTTCTATCCTGATTGAGCTTAACTTAAATTCCATAAGGCAGTGAAGCAATTTCGAAGTCTCGGTGCGACGAAAATTGTCAGTCGATCTCCTGGAAACATTTGTAATAATTATTAACTTTCGGTGATCACATGGGGAAGACCGGAGATCTGCTGGTAAGGCCGTGTTAGCCTGTTTATTTGAAATAACTGGATATCTTGAGCATACAAAACGGCAGGTTCGTCCAGTGTAAATCAGACGTTCCCCACTGATCCCATGCAACACAGCGTAGTAAGCAGACACGGTCAATAATAATAAGTTAAATAATACGCCAACACACTTACTTTTAGTTTAGTTCTTGTATTAAATTCCTTCTCACACAGAATCTCATCAAGTGGCGACTAGCTCAACAATACATACATATACATCCTCCTTCTTTCAAGACTAATCGGCAAGAATTCCTTCATTCTTTTCCCAAGGGAAAACATAGATAGCAGAGAAGCTATTCCATGGAGTAAATGGACGCTCCAAGGAATAATTGGGCTTGAAACTACTTTGCATTGATAATCGGTAAGATAAGAAGAGATATTTCGAGATATGTACTGAGTTATATAATTTATAAAATTTCTGAAAATATCGCGGAGAGACCGCTGCAAGAGACATTACATCGTCTTTTCTCAGGTACATTTGGTTGTGCTGGTATGTTCAGTTGAGTTCTAGTTTAAAATCCTCGCCACATTCTTCCTATTTCAATTTTGGGAAATTTCAAAAATTGAGGACAAAAAGTAAGATACTGAAAAGGAATGTAGGACAAGGCATCAAAAATGAGGACCGTCCCCAGGAAATGCGGACGTCTAGTCATTTTAGTTTAATGATTAAAAGTATAAAAGGAGATTTGCGTTGTTGTGCCGTTGGATGTTGGTGATGTAGGCGCATGGGGTAGGGAGGGGGGGGGGGGGGTTATCGGGGAGACCAATGGTAATAAAAATGAAGGGGTGTCATTTTTCAGTTCTCGCCTAGGGCGGCAAAACACCTGGCAACGGCCCCGTCACTATAGTAAAAATTCTCAACACTGATTTAACCAGGTGCTGTTAGATAGGTCATATTTTGCAGCAGTATTTGGCTCCAATAGCGTTGTCGTAAACATCGCTGCAATGTGGCTGCAGTAGACGGCAATTTGGCGGTATGGATGGGTTATATTGATGATGTTGCAGGCTGTTGGCCGACGTATTGCCGAGAGTTTGCCGATATTGTCCAGTAAAGTTAGCGAATATTTCTTATTGTAGGGCAATATCTGTTTCTTCTTGTCTGTAAATGATTCCCTCTCGCTCTCACCTATGTTTCGTATTCGTCGCACCCGCAGCGCTACATTCACGTGTCTGATAGAAAACAATATCGTTTCGCTTTTGTTCGAAAGTTTGCGCGTGCGCATAAAGGCCCGTATTTTGTAGCTTGTTGTCAGTTAGTTGTGTACAGCAACGGGAAAGTGAACAAAGGAGAAAACTATGAATTTTATAAATACGATTCATCTACGAGCATAGCTACGGGACATCGAAAGAAATGTGTACGAAGAGAGCAATTTGGATATATATATATATATATATATATATATATATATATATATATATATATATATATATATATATACGAGGTGCATTCAAGTTCTAAGGCCTCCGATTTTTTTTCTAATTAACTACTCACCCGAAATCGATGAAACTGGCGTTTCTTCTCGACGTAATCGCCCTGTAGGCGTACACATTTTTCACAACGCTGACGCCATGATTCCATGGCAGCGGCGAAGGCTTCTTTAGGAGTCTGTTTTGACCACTGGAAAATCTGTGAGGCAATAGCAGCACGGCTGGTGAATGTGCGGCCACGGAGAGTGTCTTTCATTGTTGGAAAAAGCCAAAAGTCACTAGGAGCCAGGTCAGGTGAGTACGGAGCATGAGGAATCACTTCAAAGTTGTTATCACGAAGAAACTGTTGTGTAACGTTAGCTCGATGTGCGGGTGCTATGACGTATCATGCAGCGTAACTTGCTGTGACAGTGCGAGAGAGAGACAAAGATATTGTTTATTACTCTGTGGCGGTCAGCGCTCACATAATTATTCTTAGGATATAGAGTTCTTTTGTTCTTGTTAAGAGTAATTTTTTTGAGGGGAGGAGAGCCATTCTTGCGATGTAAAAAAAAATCGACGCCATTGCGAGTTTTTGATTCACATTGTAAAATATAAGTGCATATGGAAGGAAATCAGTTAATAGAACAATAAAATATTGTTCATTTCAAGAAGGTACGTCTTATTATACACCCAGCGATGTACTGCTATTGTGATTTACTAATAAACACCAGTTGAGAACAGTTCCGACGGGAGCGTTCAGTTCTAGTGAAATAGTTCGATGTTTTCTTCGGAAAAGAAGTCACTTCATGGATCATTCAAATCCACAATAGTAACTGGACATTTCTCAGAACTGAAAGCAATCTGATTGCTATGCAACAGAGCCCCGAAGAATATTTCTCCGTATTTTGGTTACCACTTTCAGCTCAACACGGTATCTGCAGCATCTGGAGCAGATTTCTAGAACAACGGAAGCGTGTAATCGCCATCAGTTTCACACACCGCCCTGTGTACGCTGTATGTATTTACCCACAACAGTGAACATACAGTTACTCACACAAATAGAAAGACAATACTAGGTGGTGTGGGGAAACATTTCAGTATAATGGCCCTGTAGAGCTAAACAGTAATTAGCCTAGTAAGAAAAGGAGTCATTATAAATGGTATTGTCTTTCTGTTTGTGTGAGTAACTGTATGTTCACTGTTGTGGGTAAATACATACAGCGTACACAGGGCGGTGTGTGAAACTGATGGCGATTACACGCTTCCGTTGTTCTAGAAATCTGCTCCAGATGCTGCAGATACCGTGTTGAGTTGAAAGTGGTAACCAAAATACGGAGAAATATTCTTCGGGGCTCTGTTGCATAGCAATCAGAATGCTTTCAGTTCTGAGAAATGTCCAGTTACTATTGTGGATGTGAATGATCCATGAAGTGACTTCTTTTCCGAAGAAAACATCGAACTATTTCACTAGAACTGAACGCTCCCGTCGGAACTGTTCTCAACTGGTGTTTATTAGTAAATCACAATAGCAGTACATCGCTGGGTGTATAATAAGACGTACCTTCTTGAAATGAACAATATTTTATTGTTCTATTAACTGATTTCCTTCCATATGCACTTATATTTTACAATGTGAATCAAAAACTCGCAATGGCGTCGATTTTTTTTTACATCGCAAGAATGGCTCTCCTCCCCTCAAAAAAATTACTCTTAACAAGAACAAAAGAACTCTATATCCTAAGAATAATTATGTGAGCGCTGACCGCCACAGAGTAATAAACAATATCTTTGTCTCTCTCTCGCACTGTCACAGCAAGTTACGCTGCATGATATATCATAGTGCGTTGTCTCGGTGAAACAGCACACGCGCAGCCCCTCCGGGCGTTTTTGTTGCAGTGCAGGAAGGAATTTGTTCTTCAAAACATTTTCGTAGGATGCACCTGTTACCGTAGTGCCCTTTGGAACGCAATTGGTAAGGATTACGCCCTCGCTGTCCCAGAACATGGACACCATCATTTTTTCAGCACTGGCGGTTACCCGAAATTTTTTTGGTGGCGGTGAATCTGTGTGATTCCATTGAGCTGACTGGCGCTTTGTTTCTGGATTGAAAAATGGCATCCACGTCTCATCCATTGTCACAACCGACGAAAAGAAAGTCCCATTCGTGCTGTCGTTGCGCGTCAACATTGCTTCGCAACATGCCACATGGGCAGCCCTGTGGTCGTCCGTCAGCATTCGTGGCACCCACCTGGATGACACTTTTCGCATTTTCAGGTCGTCATGCAGGATTGTGTGTACAGAACCCACAGAAATGCCAACTCTGGAGGCGATCTGTTCAACAGTCATTCGGTGATCCCCCAAAACAATTCTCTCTACTTTCTCGATCATGTCGTCAGGCCGGCTTGTGCGAGCCCGAGGTTGTTTCGGTTTGTTGTCACATGATGTTCTGCCTTCATTAAACTGTCACACCCATGAACGCACTTTCGACACATCCATAACTCCATCACCACATGTCTCCTTCAACTGTCGATGAATTTCAATTGGTTTCACACCACGCAAATTCAGAAAACGAATGATTGCATGCTGTTCAAGTAAGGAAAACGTCACCATTTTAAGTATTTAAAACAGTTCTCATTCTCGCAGCTGGAGGTAAAATTCCATCTGCCGTATGGTGCTGCCATCTCTGGGACGTATTGACAATGAACGTGGCCTCATTTTAAAACAATGCGCATGTTTCTATCTCTTTCCAGTCAGGAGAAAAAAAATCAGAGGCCTTAGAACTTGAATGCATCTCGTATATATATATTGGCAAGATTCTGCCGATGAGCTCAGCATCACATCTCATGAAACATACAACAAATTCCGAAGTCTTCGAACTTACGCCAAATGCGTCCCAAAAATGTTGCACATGGTTAGCATTTGGCGGCGCTTTGAGTTTCATACTATTTCGAGAAGTACGAGAAGCAGAAAATGGTGGTGTAAATTGTAGTGAGTGCGGGTGCACAAAAATAAAATAAGAACCGTATTCTAATTTCAAATTTCCCTCAATGAAATCATGTCCTTCTAACCAAGATTTGCAAACTTCTGGTGCCCTAATGCTTCTTGATGAATAGCATATGTAAAGTAGGTGCGAATTACCAGTAACTGAAAACGGGAAGATGGTACAGTCGGCTTATACCTGGTGTACACTTTCTCATGTTTGAATCTATGTTAGCAAATCTCGGACCAGTTGCTTGTAGCAGATTTTCGAAATTGTGGTAAAATTCTGGAAAGGTTATATATCCAGTTTGAGTTCCCCAGTTAAAGTTTTGAAGCATTCTGCTTCGGTAAAAAAAAAAAAAAAAAAAAAAAAAAAAAAAAAAAAAAAAAAAAAAAAAGATGGATCCACAAAGCCCGATTAATTTTGTTCTTACTAAATTGGTTCTTTATGTGATGTGCAAGCAGTAACGCCGCAGTCACATCCACTAGCTCACGTCCGTCAGTTTTGTGGCAATGGGTAGGGTGTTCATTTCATTTTTATTTAAAAAGTGGACATTTTAAAAAGTTTAGCAAAAAAGTAGGACAATTAAGGAAAAATGAGAGACAAATTGTACCGACAAAATTTAATGAACACAGAAGTGTACTTGCAAAGACATTTTCAATATATTATTCTATCAGGACGCGGCTATTTTTTCAAGCTTTATTCAAGAGTTGTAAAATTAGGCGATAAGCTTATTTCGGCTGCGTTACCGTTTTCAAGCGATCTACAACGGCAAGTATATACAATTTTTGTCGCTATATATCTGATTGGTTTGTAGCAGTGTGTCGAGTCCTTAGTTCCATTTGTAGAGCACTATGAGTTGTTTTTGTTTGTACATATTTTTTCTCAACTGTAGAGGTTGTTGAGTAAGTTTTGTTGAAATTTTCGTTTTCTATAATCTGACAGCTTTACTTCACAGAAGTCAAAGATGTTGTATGGTTAATTTAAGTTACTCATCTATGGAATTGTGGTTGTAGATACTTTGTACAGATTAGTGTGAGTAGACTTTGCTCTATTATTATGTTTCGACGAAATTTTCAATAACAGTTTTAAGCTTAAGTTTAGTCTGTTCGTTTATGATTTTGTCTGGGTATTTTCGTGTATGTGTATATTTATTTTTCTTTTAGAATGGTCATTATTGTGCCTTTAGGTATTATATGTAGGATTTTCGTTGCGTGGTCGAACTGGTTTACATTATGATTATCCACTTTCAAGTGGCAGAAAAAATCTACTGTTGAGAATACTACGAATACAATATGCAGAGATATTGTCACCTATCGTGTCAATATTGAGGTAGGGAAGTAAGTACGTGACACACTATAACAAAAAAATTAGATATAAAACATAAAAATGTATTACTAGTAGCTCTATACAGTGTGGAGAAAAATTGTGTCACGAAATTTTAACCCTGGTTAGTTGATGCCAGTAGCAACCAATGCTACTAATGTTGTGAAGGTCGACAACGCACCATTTTTTGGCGCCACGCGCTCTGATTGGCCGTGGAATTGCCCTGTTGCTGTTCGTTGGTTGTTGGGGAATATGGATCGCATTCGACACGCCGCCAGTCACATCAGGGCAATGCCAGGAATCCTTGAAAGAGTTTGGGCAAAACACCGTTCGACGTTACCAAGCTTCTGTCGCGTCAGAGGGTCGCCAGTTCGAGCACCAGTTTTAAGTAAACAATGCCCCAGCTACAAAAAAGGCCCTTTTCAGGACCGACACAATTTATAAAAGACTTTCTGTTCGCGAACTAACAGTTGTTGACGGGTTTGTTCCCGGTACGTCTTATCATGAAACTACAATGGATGTGCCAGGACCCCAGTGTATTCGCCCCCGGAGTGGAAGCATGGCGCACTACCATCGAGCGCGCTGGACGTCTTGGATACCGCGATATCTGGCAGGTAGATTTGGCCACTGTTTCTATGTTTCGATACAATGTATCTATACGTGGAACTGTGTCAGTGTTTCGGAACGGCTGTGGTTCACTGTTTCGAAACAGTGGTGTTTCATTTCGCCCCTGTCTCGGACAACCGGACCAGATTCGATCTCGAGCCAGACACAGAAACTGTATCGTTGTTTCAAAATAAGGCTGTTTCAGTCCACTTGTGTTTGGAACGGACTAATTGTATCGAAACAGTGATGTTTCATTCCGCTCTGTGTCGGACGAGATTCGGGCTCGGCACAGGTACTGAAACACTACATAACACTTCATGAAACACTTTCAAGAGTGTCGAAATCTTTTTGACAAACAATAACATGAAGGTTAAGATATCCGAAAATAAAGCTTCGTTTCTAGCTGACTGTCCTATTACGAAATGGCGTAACATCTGCTTTATAAACACTAACCAAACAATAGAACAACGCATACTATTCACATTCCAAATAATAAATATGTCAAAATCATTCAGGTAAATTACACTTTTTTATAACATACGCTTCTGTTCATGTACAGTAATAACATTAAGAAACGCAAGTAAGCCTACAACATTTTGAATAAAAAAGGCGTAGAGTGACAGTTATTAGACATATACCTAAATCTGATGTAGGTATAATTGCAAGCAATCTGTTTGACGTATCACTGATAGTGTAATGGTGAACGGGAAGGGCTGGGAAGCATGGTGTATTTATAGTAACGGTTCGAAACACCTTGAAAGACAAAAAATTTTTCTGTTATATTTTGTTATTTATTCGAATTATTTGGCGTTATTTGTGAGTCTATAGTCACTGTGCCTATTATCCACAATGTTTCCCTTTCTGTGAATGGGAATTAGCAGGATGGGTATGTTACCCATACTAACAGAATATGGGAATCCCAGTAGCATATCCGTTGTTTCTGCAGTTTGCTCCCACCTCCAGTTCCGTTCGTGGTGGTTCTTCTGTCGTATGAAAGTCACACGACACGAAAGCAGCGCATTTGCTGCAGGAAATACGAAACTGCCAAGACACCTAAGTGATAGTTTCATGCTTTCTGCGATATGATTAGCGCTCTCGCACATAATTTGTGTTTATATGGACATACTTATAGAGTAGACATTCAAGATGATAAAATGTGTAGGTTTATTAGGTTACAAAACACAAACTGTTTCACTGTTTCGAAACAGCGTATCGAAACATTACATTGCACTGTTTCATTTGTTTCGAAACAGTTGCGTGTTTCAGTTTGCCCATCTCTACTGGCAGGCAAAGCATTGGCAGTCATGCGTTGTCTATATCATCTGGCAACAGGGCAATCCCATGGCCAATCGGAGCGCGTGGCGCAAAGTTTCCATAGTTTAAAAAAGGTGCGTTGTCGACCTACACAAAATTAGTAATTTTCGTTCCTACTGGCATCAGATATCCACAGTTAAAATCTCGTGACACAATTCTTATCTACCCTGTATAACACTATTAGTATAAATATTATGTTATATATGTAATTTTTTTTTAATAGTGTGTGGTGTACTTACTGTAAACCAGTTCGGTCACGCAACGAAAATCCTACATATAATGCCTAAAGGCACAATAATGACCATTTAAAAATAAAAATACAACACTAGTAATTTTGGGTCCTACTAGCATCAGCTATCCAGTGTTAAAATTTCATTTCACAATTTTTCTCCATCCTGTACAATTGCAGATTGCTTGAAAAAAGCGCTGCAGCCGAAATAAGCTTATCGCCTAAATGTACAACTTAAATAAAGCTTCAAAAAATAGCAACATCCTGGTACAAGAATATACAGGTAGTGTCAGAAATGATGGTCAGTAATTCACACACGGAAAGTACAGGCCAAAAGTAGCTAAAAAGCTCCATAAACACGAGTCCACAAACCAACCGTTATCGAGATACAAACATTTTTTGTTGTGGTTCGTCAGTGGCTAGGAACACGTGGCATCTCTAAAAAATGTTAAAGCAGGTGTTCAAAGAGTTGTCCATGTGTCTGAATGCAACACTGAACTCGTCTATGAAATCAGTTTCGAATCCTATCAGGCAGTCCTGGGTGGGGAATTCTGTAAATGGTGGAAGGCTGCTTCAATCTGCAAGCGTAATTCCCGAAGTGAGTTGACCTCAATAAAATAGACTAGGCTTCTGACGTGACCGCACACACACTCAGATATCCGTGGGAATTCTGTCAATGGTGGAAGGCTGCTTCAATCTGCAAGCGTAATTCCCGAAGTGAGTTGACCTCAGTAAAATAGACTAGGCTTCTGACGTGACCGCACACACACTCAGATATCCGTGGGATTTGAACCCAGGATCTTGGAGGCCATGGCACAGGCCCTCCTCAATCTAACCATTGCTGACCATGCGTCCGAGTTAGAAGCCGGCGCAATCGAAAAGATGCTCCAGCACCGTTGTGCATGAACAAAATGTTCAGGCATTGGTTCAATAGGGCATCATCAGGTACATCTGGAAGTACAGACCGCAGAAACTGCAAGTACTGCTGCCCAGTTAGTTTCTGTGGTAGGAAGTGTGGTCCAATTATGCAGCCTCCAATCAGTCCTGCCCAGACGTTCAACGAATAACGCTGCTGAGCTCATGATACGTGTGTTGCATTAGGATTGGCATCGGCCCATGTGTGACAGTCATGGTAATTAAAAATATCATCATGGGTAAATCTAGCCTCATCCTTAAACAGAGTGCCGCTTATAAACATGGGATTCAGGATACGCTGTTGTTGCACCCATTAGCAGAAATTCTTTCTAGGGGGAAAGTCTGCATTGTTGAGGACATGCACTGCAGGAGATGATATGGATAGAGTACTTGCCGATGTAAAATCCACTACAGTGTGTAAACTTTTAGATGGCAAACCTCTCCCTAGTCCTGAATCGGTATAAGTCGGTAAACGTCGGGAGGCTTCGGTAGGCACGCAGTTTCGACTGCTGCCAACATTACGTAGCTGACTGTGTTGTACAAGGTAGCCATTGTCGTCTGCTTCGTTATTGTTTTGCGCTGTACTGTTCTGCCTGTTTTTATTGTGCAGTTATGCTAAACATTATCAAAATGAGTGAAGAGGCAGTTGCTGGCCCATCTCGGGAGTCGCCAACAACTTCCAAAGCCTTTCGTCTGCTTTCATGTAAGCATGACGTGCAATTTGTGGTGCCAGCACTGCAACTGGTAGGCGTGCCTTGTGTCCCCCCCCCCCCCCCCCGCCCCCCCCCCCTTCCCAACGGCTTCACTCCCCTCGCAAGGCAATGCTTGCTTCCTCCTCTCCTCGCACTCCCCTCACAACTCTGCCGTCTTAAACAGTTAACACACTGTACACACTGCTACCACTCAGGACACACTCTTGGGTAGGAATCAAATTTGTTGAAGTACTCGAATGTCCATGTACAGTGCCTAACATCCTCTCCTCAACATCATGTGTTATGGATCCAGACTGACCTCGTACACGATGTACAAAACTCCTGGTTTCTCTAAGGTGTTGATGCAACCCCCTGTCGGACGTCGGACTGCCTATGGACAGGAAAAGCATCTTCATACAATCGTGCAGTCTCAAGAGCACTACCATTCGCTTTGTCATACATGAAGTGCATGTCAACGTACATTGGTGTAACCTCTGCCCATAGTGCCTTCACATTCGTAACTAGACTTGGCCACCGTTTCTATATTTCGATACAGTGTATCGATACATGGAACTGTTTCAGTGTTTCGGAACGGCTGTGGTTCACTGTTTCGAAACAGTGGTGTTTCATTCCGCCCCTGTCTCGGATAACCGGACCAGATTCGATCTCGAGCCAGACACAGAAACTGTATCGTTGTTTCAAAATAAGGCTGTTTTAGTCCACGTGTGCTTAGAACGGACTAATTGTATCGAAACAGTGATGTTTCATTCCGCTCTGTGTCGGACGAGATTCGGGCTCGGCACAGGTACTGAAACACAACATACCACTTCATGAAACACTTTCAAGAGTGTCGCAATCTTTTTGACAAGCAATAGCATGAAGCTTAAGATATCCGAAATTAAAACTTCGTTTCTAGCTAACTGTCCTATTACGAAATGACGTAACATCTGCTTTATAAACACTAACCAAACAATAAAACAACGCATATTATTCACATTCAAAATAATAAATATGTGAAAATCATTCAGTTAAATTACCCTTTTTTTTATAACATACACTTCTCTTTTCACGTACAGTAATCGTATTAAGAAACGCAAGTAAGCCTACAACATTTTGAATAAAAAAGGCGTAGAGTGACAGTTATTAGACATATACATAAATTTGATGTAGGTATAATTGCAAGCAATCTGTTTGAAATATCACTGATAGAGCAATGGTGAACGGGAAGGGCTGGGAAGCATGGTGAATTTATAGTAACGGTTCGAAACACCTTGCAAGGCAAAATTTTTTTCTGTTATATTTTGCTATTTATTCGAATTATTTGGCGTTATTTGTGAGTCTACAGTCACTGTGCCTATTATCCACAATGATTCCTTTAGTGTGCGTGGAAATTAGCAGGATGGGTATATTACCCATACTAACGGAATGTGGGAATCCCAGTAGCATATCCGTTGTTTCTGCAGTTTGCTCCCATCTCCAATTCCGTTCGTGGTGGTTCTTCTGTTTTCAGCTACGGCTGTCCTCAACCAATTGAAAAGTATGAAATTCACACGACACGAAAGCAGCGCATTTGCTGCAGGAAATACGAAACTGCCAAGACGCCTAAGTGAGAGTTTCACACTTTCTGCGATATGATTAGCGCTCTCGCAGCTCATTTGTGTTTATATGGGCATACTTATACAGTAGACATTCAAGATGATAAAATGTGTGGGTTTATTAGGTTACAAAACACAAACTGTTTCACTGTTTCGAAACAGCGTATCGAAACATTACATTGTACTGTTTCATTTGTTTCGAAACAGTTACGTGTTTCAGTTTGCCCATCTCTATTCGTAACTGATTGTGAGGCGTGTAGGCACAGTGCACGGAGGGGCAAAGGGAAGTAGTTCCACATGCAAAAACAACAGATAGTCAATCCAAAATCTTGAGGTACCAAAGTAAATATCATGCTATCCACGGGCGATTACAGTTGGTTCCCAACTCGGACTAATGCGATACTTCAGCAATTGTTGATTTCTGGACCCATGTTTATTGGAGCTTTTTAGCTAGTTTTGGCCTGTACTTTCCATGTGTGAATTATTGCCGTCACTTCTGAAACACCAAGTATGTAAAGTGTCTTTACAAGATATCTACTACACTGAAGGCCTTATAGAAAACAAAATACACTCCTGGAAATTGAAATAAGAACACCGTGAATTCATTGTCCCAGGAAGGGGAAACTTTATTGACACATTCCTGGGGTCAGATACATCACATGATCACACTGACAGAACCACAGGCACATAGACACAGGCAACAGAGCATGCACAATGTCGGCACTAGTACAGTGTATATCCACCTTTCGCAGCAATGCTGGCTGCTATTCTCCCATGGAGACGATCGTAGAGATGCTGGATGTAGTCCTGTGGAACGGCTTGCCATGCCATTTCCACCTGGCGCCTCAGTTGGACCAGCGTTCGTGCTGGACGTGCAGACCGCGTGAGACGACGCTTCATCCAGTCCCAAACATGCTCAATGGGGGACAGATCCGGAGATCTTGCTGGCCAGGGTAGTTGACTTACACCTTCTAGAGCACGTTGGGTGGCACAGGATACATGCGGACGTGCATTGTCCTGTTGGAACAGCAAGTTCCCTTGCCGGTCTAGGAATGGTAGAACGATGGGTTCGATGACGGTTTGGATGTACCGTGCACTATTCAGTGTCCCCTCGACGATCACCAGTGGTGTACGGCCAGTGTAGGAGATCGCTCCCGACACCATGATGCCGGGTGTTGGCCCTGTGTGCCTCGGTCGTATGCAGTCCTGATTGTGGCGCTCACCTGCACGGCGCCAAACACGCATACAACCATCATTGGCACCAAGGCAGAAGCGACTCTCATCGCTGAAGACGACACGTCTCCATTCGTCCCTCCATTCACGCCTGTCGCGACACCACTGGAGGCGGGCTGCACGATGTTGGGGCGTGAGCGGAAGACGGCCTAACGGTGTGCGGGACCGTAGCCCAGCTTCATGGAGACGGTTGCGAATGGTCCTCGCCGATACCCCAGGAGCAACAGTGTCCCTAACTTGCTGGGAAGTGGCGGTGCGGTGCCCTACGGCACTGCGTAGGATCCTAAGGTCTTGGCGTGCATCCGTGCGTCGCTGCGGTCCGGTCCCAGGTCGACGGGCACGTGCACCTTCCGCCGACCACTGGCGACAACATCGATGTACTGAGGAGACCTCACGCCCCACGTGTTGAGCAATTCGGCGGTACGTCCACCCGGCCTCCCGCATGCCCACTATACGCCCTCGCTCAAAGTCCGTCAACTGCACATACGGTTCACGTCCACGCTGTCGCGGCATGCTACCAGTGTTAAAGACTGCGATGGAGCTCCGTATGCCACGGCAAACTGGCTGACACTGACAGCGGCGGTGCACAAATGCTGCGCAGCTAGCGCCATTCGACGGCCAACACCGCGGTTCCTGGTGTGTCCGCTGTGCCGTGCGTGTGATAATTGCTTGTACAGCCCTCTCGCAGTGTCCGGAGCAAGTATGGTGGGTCTGACACACCGGTGTCAACGTGTTCTTTTTTCCATTTCCAGGAGTGTAGAAGCTTACCTTTGCATCATGCACTCAGATGGTCCCAAATGACATTTTACAATTATTCTGCCACACTGTCACCGTACACTTTCATGTATCTTATCAAGAATTGCTTTTTCTTTTGACATTTTGTCGTAAAAGTCAAGTGTCAAGTGTATTTTGACAATGAGCAAAGCCTCCACTTTCATGTTTATTTTTTTTTTTTTTTTTTCTCTGCCCACAAAGAGTTTCTTCTTCTTAAAGTGACTCACAAAGTTAGACCTTCCACCTTGTTCAATAGCAAAGTTCGATTTGCGCAACTTACATTCTAATGCTTCCCTACTACATGATAAAAGGAAACTAACTTTTTATATTACTGTTAATATTACACTTTAGTTTTGGCATGATGAAACAGTGATCATACGTGAACCAGTACTACCGGCAGCACAAAACATTAACAGTAAATAAACAAAGACTGTAGAACAAGTAGTAAAATTGTGCTTCCTTGCTATAGTTGTACAATAAATTGCAAATCAAACAGCTGGTAGAGTACAATACTTGGGCTGAGTGGAATCACAGAAGCAGGACCATTCTGCATTTCCAAAGAAACTTTCGGGACAGCAGGATGTTTTGGAAAAAAAGGGTCAGTTCCGTGAAAAATGGCATAAGTGGGTACCCTAATCTATAAGTACCTTAACATACCTGAATGGTGACTAACTATCTAGTAGTTGTTCAGTTTGGAGTGCTGTCAGATGGTTTGTAGTTTGGGATCAACTGTAAACACTTTGACAGGTTGGTGTAGACTACCCAATGACCACTCATTAACAGCTGCAGTGTTTTAACTACAACTGTTCGGCGACTGTAACTTTTCGGCAACTGACCATCAATAACAACTGGCCGAGTGCAGATGTGTGGCCTCTTCTATTAGCGATTGGCTCATGAATGCTCGTCTGCGAACAGTCTGGCGTATGAAGGAAGCAGTCGCATGCATCAGTGTCCCCTGTGGTGGCAGACCTAACTATGAAGCGAATCCAAATTATAACAACTGCAGCTTATTTTCCCCACAAACTAATCACGCGAAAACTCTGAATCTTGTGTCACTTCTCAACTTAATCCCCTAACAGCAATACATACACGGCTCATTCAATAATTAGAGGGACAAATTGATCTGGAGAAAAAAGCGTTTATTTTTACAAAGCAATACTTTTTCTACTTTTCAACATAATCCCTTTGAACATTCATGCACTTGTTCCAACAGGCTACAAGCTTTTTTCTTATGGCTACAAAGAACTCTTTATGTTGATGTTTGAACCAATTTCACGCAAACTTTTTCACATACTCATTGCCCTGGAACCTCTTCCCACGTAATGCCTCCTTCAGTGCACCAAAAAGATGGAGATCACTAGGTGCTAATTCAGGACTGTAAGAAGGATGAGGCAGTCCTTCCCAGCCCATTTTGTCGATGGTTTCGCGGGTTAGATGAGCAATATGAGGACATGCATTGTCCTGCTGGAGAATCACACCTCTCTGCTGAGATACATGATGTCTCTCTCTCATGTCTGGCTTCACCTTGTTTAAAAGCCAACCCGAGTAGCATTGGCTGTTCATTATACTCTGCTTTTCGGGATGGTTACGAAAAACTGGACCTTCAGCATCCCAAAACACCGTCAACATTTTTCCTGATTATGCTTGCGTTTCGAATTTTTTCTTGACACGTGAGTCGGTGTGCTTCCACTTCATTCTTTGTCTTTTTGATTCTGTCTCATAATAATGAACACAAGTATCATCACAAGATAAAATTTTGTTCAGGAAGTGCTCACCTTCTATTTTATAATGTTTCTTTAGTTCTGCGCACACTCTCAATCTTGTTTCCTTTGTAGCCACGTCAACTCCTTTCGGACCCATCTTGCACATGTTTTGCGGCACTTCAGCTTGTTACAGATAACGTCATGAACTGTGTGGTGTCACCGCTAGACACCACACTTGCGAGGTGGTAGCCTTTAAATCGGCCGCGGTCCGGTAGTATACGTCGGACCCGCGTGTCGCCACTATCAATGATTGCAGACCGAGCGCCGCCACACGGCAGGTCTAGAGAGACTTCCTAGCACTCGCCCCAGTTGTACAGCCGACTTTGCTAGCAATGGTTCACTGACAAATTACGCTCTCATTTGCCGAGACGATAGTTAGCATAGCCTTCAGCTACGTCATTTGCTACGACCTAGCAAGGCGCCATTATCAATTGCTATTTATCTTGTGATGCATGTACCGTCAGACCGATGTTCACCAATTATGGATTAAAGTTAAGTATTCCAACAGTTACGTACTTTATTTGCTAGACTCAAATCCTTTAACTGTTGCGTGAGCTTAAACGCGTGCCTTTCGGCTTCACCTCCTAGTGGCTTGGCTGTCTTGCCAACTCACAACAAACTGTACCAGTACTAACTTCTACCTTATCAACTATTATTTCCACAGTCACATGGCGGTCGGTACGGATAATGTCAACAACTCGACTTTCAAGTGAGGGAGCTGAAACTGCAACTGGTCAGCCAGAACGGTGTTTGTCAGTTGCTGAGTAGTGACCATTTTTGAGCTGCTCTACCCACTTGTAAAAATTTGCATGATTCATACAACCTTCACCATAAACCTTTATATTCACTGTTTTCTCACCTTCAACAAGTAAAAAACTAATAACAGGACGTTCTTCCACTAATGTGGATGTTTCAAGTGGACTCGCTATCTTGAAATGTATTTTTGAGGTTATAATCAAAAGAATGTTGATATCTCAGCTGATTAGGGCTCATTTCAGTGATGCCAACTTAAAGCCATAAAAGTACCAAACCTGCCCTACTAACAGTTTTTTTTCCCCAGACCAATTATTGATTGACCCTCGTATTTTTCAGAAGACTGACGCCTCGATTCTGCGGCTATGCAAACGACTCTTTAGGAGTCTGGTTTAACCACTGGAAAATCGCTGAGGCAGTCACGACACAGCTAGTGATTTTGTGACCATGGAGAATGACTTACATCGTTTGAAACAGTCAAAAGTCGGTAAGAGCCAGGTCAGGTGGGTAAGTGCACGAGAAATTAGTTCCAAGGTGTTGTCACAAAGGAACTGCAGTCTCGTGTTCGCCCATTACGCTGGTGCATTTACTTGGTGAAAGGGCACATGTGCAGCCTGTTCCGGTCGATTGTCATGTAATGCTGGAAGGAGCTCGTTTTTCAGAACATCTTGGTAGGATGCATTTGTCATCACTGTGCCCTTTCGAGTGCGATGAATAAAAATTACGTCACTGCTGTCACAAAACATTGCTACCATCATTTTTTTCACCACTGGCACTTCCTCACTTTTTTATGACAGTGAGTGTGTATGCTTCCATTGAGCTGACTGGTACTTCATTTCAGGATTGAAAAATGGCATCCATATCCATTGTCACAATCGATGAAAAGAAAACCTCACTCATTCCATCGTTAGGCATTAACATTGCCTGCAACATCAGACTTGTGCAACCTTGTGGTAATCTATCAGCATTGGTGGCGCCCATCCGGAGGACACTTCTCGCGTTTTCAGACCTTCCTGCAGGTTTATGTACACAGATACCACATACACTATGTGATCAAAAGTATCTGGACACCTGGCTGAAAATGACTTACAAGTTCGTGGCGCTCTCGATCGGTAATGCTGGAATTCAATATTGATGATAGTTTCCACTCTCGTAGGTATACGCTCAATCAGTTGCTGGAACGTTTCTTTGGGAATTGCAGCCTATTCTTTTCGGAGTGCTGTACTGAGAAGAGGTATCGATGTCGGTGGGTGAGGCCTGGCACGAAGTCGGCGTTCCAAAACATCCCAAAGTTGTTCTATAGGATTCAGGTCAGGACTCTGTGCACGCCAGTCCTTTACAGGGATGTTATTGTCGTGTAACCACTCCACCATAGGCCATTCATTATGAACAGGTGCTCGATCGTGTTGAAAGATGCAGTCACCATCCCAGAATTGCTCTTTAACAGTGGGAAACAAGAAGGTGCATAAAACATCAATGTGGGCCTGTGCTGTGATATTACCACGCAAAACAACAAGGTGTGCAAGCCCCCTCCATGAAAAACACGACCACACCATAACACCACCACCTCTGAATTTTACTGTTGGCACTACACACGCTGGTAGATGGCGTTCACCAGGCATTCGCCATACCCACACCCTGCCATCGGATCGCCACATTGTGTACCAAGCGAGGCATCGTTTGGCATTTACTGGCGTGATATGTGGCTTGTGTGGCTTATGACGGCTCGACCATGAAAGCCGCCTGTCATAGTACTTGCAGTGGACCCTGATGCAGTTTGGAATTTCTTTGTGATGGTCTGGATAGATGACTGCCTATTACATATTACAACCCTTTTCAACTGTCAGTGGTCTCTGTCAGTCAACAGACGAGGTCGGCCTGTATGCTTTTGTGCTGTACGTGTCCCTTCACGTTTGCGCTTCACTATCACATCAGAAACAGTGGACCTAGGGATCTTTAGGAGTGTGGAAATCTCACATACAGACGTGTGACACAGGTGACGCCCAATCACCTGACCACGTTCGAAGTCTATGAGTTCTGTAGAGCGCCCCATTCCACTCTCTCACGACGTCTAACGGCTACTAATGTCGTGATGTGGAGCACCTGGTAGTAGGTGGCAGCACAATGCACCTAATATGAAAAACTTATGTTTTTCGGCGTGTCCAGATACTTTTGATCACATAGAGTAAATACGTACTTCGGTAGTGATGTGTTTCACGTTCATTCAGTGATCCTCCAAGACAAATGTCTGCACTCACTCATTTATGTCCTCAGACTGGCTAGTGTGAGGCTGTGATTTTCTCAATTTGTTGTATGAAATGCTGCCTTCTCTGAACCGCCACACCCATTAATGCAAATGAGGCACATCTGTGACACCATCACCTCACGTTTCACTTATCTGGCTATGAATTTCAGTCAGTGTCACACCAAGCAAATGGGTAAAGCAAGTGATTACATCCAATTCTTTTAACGAAAACAAGACATTTTAAGCATTAAGTAAGTCCTTATTCTCGCTACATTCGGATGATAGCATCTCCTTTTTCCACACGGATTAATGACACGAGAATATTAAACGTGTGTCACTTCTCGATGTAATCTACCAGCAGCCGTAAACGTTTTTCACAACATTGACGCCATGATTCTGTGAATGCTACAAACGCTTCTGTAGTATTCTCGTTTTCCCACTGGAAAATCAGTGATGTAAACACGACATGGCTAATGAATATATGACCATGGAGATCGTTATTCATCGTTGGTAACAGCCAAAATCCAGTAGAAGCCAGGTCAAGTGAGTGAGGATCACGAGGAATCAGTTCCAAAATGTTCTCATGAAGAGACTACAGTGTCATATTCGCCCGATGTGCTGGTGCGGTGTCATGGTGAAAGAGCACAGTTGCAGCCTGTTCTGGCCTTTTCATGCACTCTTCTCTCTACTCTGCAAAACAGCATGATAGAGAGTACGTTCCATTGTGCCAGTTATTAGGGTTTCTTCCTGTTCACTATAGAGCCTGGGAGAAATAATTGTTTGAATGCCATTGTGTATGCTTTAATTATTCCAAGCCTGCTCTCACGATCCCTTTGTGAGTGATATGCAGGGGGTTGTAGTATATACCTGGAATCATCATGGAATCGTCTCTTGAAACTTTGGATAGCTTACATCTATCTTCAAGGGTTTTCCAGTTCAGTTTCTTCTGCATTTCTGTGTCACTCCCCCATGGGTTAAAAAAACTTGTGAACATTCATGCAGCCCTTCTCTGTATATGTTCAGTATTTCCTGTTAGTTCTATTTGATATAGGTCCTACGCACTTGAGCAGTATTCTAGAATGGGTCGTACGAGTAATTCTGGAAGGAGCTCGTTTTTCAAAACATGTTGGTAGGTTGCACCTGTAACCACAGTGCCCTTTGGAGTGTAGTGAAGTAAGAATACTTCCTCAAAAAATTTTTGAGATGGTTAATGTGTGTGGTTCCATTTACCTGACTGGTGCGTCGTTTCAAGATAGGAAATCCATGTCTGTCACAATCGATGAAACGAATTTCTCATTCATGCCATAACTATGGTGGCTGGTCATAACTATGCAGCCCCACATTGCTTATCGTATGGCATGTGGCATCCTTTGTAGTCATAGCTGTGTATCATTTCTAATAATGCACAAAGCATCAATAAAATAAGTCGTTTTTGCATCCCAAAGAAAACTGACCACAAACCTTCCTGGCATGTGAAGTGGATGATGATTGCTGATTCCTTTCCGCCATGTCTCGTCTATGGAAAAAAAAAAAATCAGTTGGATTTTGTTTTGAAATCAGCCAGACATTGTTAACAAAATGATTGTAATATTCATTCCTGGTCATCAAATGCTGCGTATAGGAGATGCATTCAAGTTATAATACCTCTGATATTTCTTAGTCATAAACAAACCATACAATAACTTTGAAACTTGTCCCCCTTCTTGTCACAATCTCCCTACCGTTGTATGCATTTTTCACAACATCGACAATTCCGTGGCCGCTACGCACGCTTGTTTAGGAAACCGGCTTAAGCACTGAAAAACAGTTGAAGCTGATGCAATAGCGGTACGACTTGTGAATGGGAAACCACGGAGAGTTTATAAACTTCAAAGTTGTTGTCACGAAAAAAACAGCTCTGTCACATTCATCCAATGTGCTGGTGCGTTGTCTTGGTGAAAAAGCCCATGTGCAGCCATTGAAAATATCTCCATTTTAAGTATCAAAAACAGTCCTCATTCTCGCTGCTGCCATTAAAGGTCTGTGTCCAATACAGTGCTGCCACCTGTCACGCTTTCAGAACGTGTTCAAACGTATTTTAAATCGAACTGCACGTTTCTGTGTTTGGAGTCCCGATAAAAGAAATAGGAGGCGTTAGAATTTCAGTGCACCTCGTAACTCACACGTGCAGAAACTTCCATACACATTTTCTGATATATCGATAATGTCACCTACCTCATATATATCAAATTTCAGATTATTTGATACTATAGTCGGCAGCAGCGTTAATGGCCTCTGGCTGCGCAGCTCACAAGGAATGCTGTGTTGTCAACTCGGCTGAAAGTGCATCGGCAGCAACTTCGTTAAGTTCCTGTATCTCGGCTACGTCGAAGACCTTCTCGTCTGAACCAGTCTCACGTTCGAAGAACGAGTACACTTTAAAAATAAGGCCCCGTGCCTGTTTGTGAAACACTTGGCGCCTTCTAGGGATCTCAGCCATTATGAGAAAAGTCACAGAACACACAGAAATCAGTCAATCGTAGTTTTACATTCGTAAAGGACGATAGAACGCTCAAATACAACGGAAGTTTATCACAGTGTGGAACGCGGAAACAGACAGCGCTGGTTGGCTAGCTGCGCAGCTGTCTACTGCGCATCCCCGGCTCAGAACAACTCAGAAGCCATGAATGCCGTCGTGAACTAGTATGTGGTGTCCATTCTTCGAGTTTCCATCTGTGATGTCTTTCACAAGGACCACTTTCCAGGGAAGTACAGCGACATTTCATTTTAGCCATCTATTTCGCAACTGTTGAAAATGAAGGAGCATTTTCTTTATAAATCTTCATCAGCATTGAACGCCTATCTGCCAGTATAGTTCTCTTTGTTTCAAACTACGGCTGCTATTCGATAATAGTTATCAATTACAAATTTTGTATCACACAAGCATGTTTGCAGTCGACTTCTTGTTACTGTTTATGTTTTTTAACCTCTTTGCATTTCAGTATAAATCTTGCTGTTGGCCAAAGCTGTGCTAGAAAATGGTCTTTTACCAAAACGGCTCGCATACTAAAGAATATTTTAACAGCAGCCTACGGCGTTACATGATGTATTTTGAAAATTTGTCAGAACTGTGAAACAGAAACGACAGGAAATATTTTGGGAAAATCAGCATATTTGAATTCACAATATACTGCGTAAAAATTAATGATTTACGATGGCATACTATTCTGGCTTTATCTACTAATTTGAAGAAAACACACTAAAAAAATAAAAACATAACTATTCCGCAGATAAGCAACTCCTGACTTAAGTTATACACAACATTTACCAGTATAACATATATATATATATCACTTACAGCAGCGCGATTTCTTTGCCATGCTGAGAAATTTTCACTTTCGGTCACAGGCGGACTTTGAGATTTCAAGGCCATTAACGGCAGTAGCAATCATTGGCTGTTGACTGCACTGCTAGAATATCTGCATGCATGTTGTTAGAAATTACACTTCGCAAGACAAACATGTAGTATATGATCATAAACTCTTCCCTATTTTTTCATCATGATCTTGCAACATTTATTAAGAGTGTTTCGTATACCTATATGCCACAATTTTAAGGCATGTGACTTCGGAAAGAATTTACGTGACTATAGAAGCAGGTAGGTCTGTTACTGAGGATTAGTTAATAAGTAGAAAAGCTTTCTGCAACATATGAAGTCACATATTCCCTGATATGGGAACATCTAAACCTATTCATTCTTTCTCATCATCAAGTTCCAAAATAGATTCTGACGCATGCTAGTTTCATTCTCAGGTTGTATTCACATAAAAACAAAGTTACCTTTCACTATGAGTTGCTTTTATTACGTGAACATTACCTAATCTGACAGAAACATTGCACCATTTTCCAATGCTCCCTCGCCGGCCTGCGTGGCCATGCGGTTCTAGGCGCTTCAGTCTGGGACCGCGTGACCGCTACGTCGCAGGTTCGAATCCTGCCTCGTGCATGGATGTGCGTGATGTCCTTAGGTTAGTTAGGTTTAAGTAGTTCTAAGTTCTAGGGGACTGATGACCACAGATGTTAAGTCTCATAGTGCTCAGAGCCATTTGAACCAATGCTCCCTCAGTGTTTCCGCACCAGCAGCATCGTACTCCATCGACTTTGAATTGATCTTATGAAGGTAACTTGAATCGGGAAGAAGAAACTTGTCACAGCTTAACTGAAAGGAAGAGAAATGGTAAAGCATCAAGTGATAGTTAATTTGGAGATGGAGTGGAATATGTGTGTTTGGCGTTAGAGGGGGCGGAAGAATTAACTCTAGTAAACCAGTCAAAGTGCATTTACGTTGTAGTTACTACAAGTAGAAATGTAGGGATGTAGACATTAGAGAGCTGCAGCAAAGGAGTCTTCGACCTGAAGAACGAAACAAGATGAAATTCTGAAATGTCTTGAACTGCGAGAATTTAAGCAGATTTATACAAAATGGGACTGTTATAGGCCTCTCCGTGAGTCGCCGTAGACGATACGATTCCCACACATTGCAATACAATCCTTGCGCCCGTAAACTAAGCTACAATGCACAAATAATTTGGTTTAAATATTGAAACTTTCGGCGATAAATCGTAACTGAAAAGCTATGCTTCTTTTGCAGCAAAACTACTCATTACTGTCTGCCTTTCAATTTTTATGAAAATTAATTCACTGCCACATTAAAGATTGGGGACTTTTTTTGTACGTTGTAATGGAAACTAGAAATTTGGGAAATGAAACAAGTATGAAGATTTACGATGAAATTCTCCACATAATGTAAAGACACTGCTGAAAGATTGAGTTGCAGCAAGGGAATAACTGCAGACTATTACAGCAGTGGACCAATGAGAGCTGATACTTTTTTACTATGTCCATATGCTTAACATAGCAGCAAAGATGCATTTTAAAAATATAGTGCTGGAGCATACACATCTCCACAACGTATGTGACTCAAGGAAAAAGAGAAACTGTAAACCACATAATAGTTTTAAAACAATGAATCACTTCTAAGATGCTTCATTCATAAGAAAGCCACCAAGAATGGGCGCTACCCCCTATCGTCCATTAACGGATACCGGTACCGTACTTGTTACAAGTTAGATATTCATTTAAAATGCAAGTCCGGTTGCAGGTGTAGACACTAATAAAGACTTCTCTGATCATCAACCCGAAATACGCAATATCGAATGCCGGTACTTGTCCCTTCTTGTTTCTGTACCGCCTACCGATGCTCCTTTGTGTCCAGTGGAGCCAACGGTCAGCTGTGATGTCACGTGACTCCCGTCGTGATCGTAATCTATCGTTGTATTAACGTGAAAAATATACGCGTTGTCGAAGTTACGTCCTGTAAGTATCTACAAATAGTTGGGTAAACAATGAGGAGGAAGATTGTATTCTGTGGTAATAGATTTGACATCACAAAAACTAGATCGATCTCTCGATGTTCGCTAACGCAAAATGCCGGCAACCTAACCACTAAGGGGCGAAACAAGACGAAGATGTTAACTGCCCATGTCTTTAATATTCGTAGTGGACTACACAGCGACAATTGCAATATAGAGAAAGACAGAATTACGTATAAATTAAATTTTCTTCCCCCGAAAACTCGATGGTAGTTATAATATCATATGCGCAGTGATGCCCAAGTTTAGTGTTGGCTCATTTCACAGCCATTCACGGCAGAATGTGGAACACTGACATAAAATGTGAAGTGGCTTAATATCTTTTTTCTTATTTTTTTAATACTTTGTGAATTTTGCCAATAGTAACATACCCTTTCCAGTAAAATGAACAAAAACACGATAGACCAGCAACAATACTTTTCAGAGCCTAACGCGTGTTTAATTTTGCAAATGAGATCAAACGAAGATACAACTGATAGCAATCGAAAGATAATTTAAAGAAGAAAATATTATGTTTTTGTTCTTTTTATTAGCAACTAATCCTATGCAGCTGCGGGCCGACCGTTGTTTACCTCACTGCAGAAATAACATTAGGCATTGCAGTAGAATGATTGGTGAGAGCGGATTATCACCAGGAACACATTTTTTTTCAGTAGTAAGCTATAACTGTGCGAGGACGGCATTTTGTATATCTAGTATCGTTTTGGTGCTGGTAAAGCATAGGCTTTCAAAATTAGCACGATAAAAGGTTCCAGAACAATGAGTAATTACAGTTGCATCTATGGAAAGGCAAATAATATTGTCAGGACGATGTTAAAATATTTCATTTGATCATTAAAGCATAGTTGACGATCTGATGTTTCGGAAATTTCTGAACACGTAACGGTAAAGACGATCGGAAAATACGCCCTGCCTTATGGGAGTTATTTGTCTGACTTCATAAACATTTACAAACGACGTAAGATTTCGTGAAATAACTTGTGTAACGGACAGGAGTTATCAGAAGTAGCTACGTCGAAAATATAAATTGAAATATTAAACAGAACTGTTTTTAACTTGCACGTTTTTGTGATGAATGGCCTCTAGGGGTGTCGATTAGTTACTCTATTTTTTATGAACTTTCTTCTAAGGCAGTGGATATTTTCTGCATAATCTTCACATTTGTTTCACAGCGCACTAAACTCGATTCAACAGTGGCCGCTTCTCCCAAGGAAGGATGTAGGCCTATATATATGCAGCGGGAATAAACAGAACACAAATATGATTCAATACTCAGAACAGCCGTAAATAGGTTTCTTGTCGTATGTGTTACAGAATTTCATCACGAGCGTGAATGTCATACTGCAGCTCGGATGACAGAATCATCAGAAAAGGTTGTTTGAGGCGCAGGAGCACGACAGTGTAAGTGCACAGAATGCTGCGAAATAAAAAGTGAATGCTGCCTCCTTAATGCAAGAAAAATCGATTTTTTTTTCGCAAGGGAGGAATTAACAACATTCCTCCGCTCGACATCTTTGCCATCGCATTTCGCTTTCGTTAAGATTATAGATAATGAGAAGACGTTGCTATTAACATTAAATCGTTGTGCCTTTCGTTCGATGGTTTCCGTATACTTACAAACAGGACAATAAAATTTCAAAGATTGTTCATTTTGAAGAGTCTTTGTCGAAAATATGTTATCTAACGGCGGTAGTTCACGTTATCACAAATATACTTCAGAAGTCTCCGAATTTAAAATATGAAGCAGTCTTGAAATTGTTGTTGATAGGATTTTATAAGGTAAGTGATAAACACAAGTTCAGCATCAGTTAGGAATACGTGACTACGCTATGTGCAGAGTGAGAGACTGTTTCCGTGATTGGTTACCCAGGGGATTATGGTGGCACGGGACAGTGGCAGGAAGATGGCGTCTATGCGGTAGTGCTAGCATTTTCATTGAATTAAGATATGGACAAAGCTAACTCATTTTTCAGCCCGAGTTTTTAGTTAGTTATTCACAAGAGCTGTTCGTCTTAGTACGTACATACGCTATGAGTTTCAGTGATACTTTGCGTTGTGGATTGTCTCCGGACTTTCGTTAATGTGTTTCGGTTCCTGGCTTCCACTAACCAGCACATAATAAATTAGTATAGTTTTTAGAATCGTTAAAGCATTGTGTTGGCTGTTATGAGTATCACGTTAGACAGTGTTTGTTCATACATTTAACGGATTGGAGCGTACAAGAGAATTTACTCAGAAACGAACTACAATGTTTACAAATACGTTTTTAAATAGTTTGATTTCACTTCCTCGCTAGCCAGGTGATTATTTCAGATACAAATTCCAGGTGTTTTAAGTGTTATTATCTATGAGTGTTGTTAGAATGATAACTTTTTTGTTAGAAACTATATTATGTGGAACACACCGTTGCATCATACCGTGTTGTGTATCTGTCAATTTGGCGTCGTTTGGGTATGGAAGTGATGCATTCATATTTTGCAGGAAAAATAAAAAGAAAAAATGGAAGATAAGAATCCAGAACGGAAGATAATGGTTTTTCGGCCAACCTACGAGGAATTTAAAGATTTCTCAAAATTCATTGGCTACATGGAATCACAAGGCGCCCACAAAGCCGGCGTTGCTAAGGTAAAAGTGTTACAGCTAATAATATGTTTTGCGGATTGTTAGTGTTACTAGTTGAACATTGTTCAACATCGAGTTTGTAAAAATATATGAAGCATCATACTTCTGCCTGCTTTTCTTTTTGTTTGTCGGCGCAGAAACGAATCATCAGTAGAGATTTGTTATTGGTCTTTTTCAAAACATAATTGTTTACCGTAATTCGTGAAATGAGCAAATGAATGAATGAAAACACATTAGCGGTTTAGCGCTTATTTGGAATATATAGTGCGGTAAACCTACAATCTCTAGATGAATGCACAGATTGATTATCACTGGCGGTTAATGTTTGTTATGATTTGAAGAATTCAGTACGAGCGTACCGCAGCTTGTTTCTTGTGTTCTTTACTCCCTTTCTTTCCTTCTATAAAAACATCAAATGATTCTTTGTTGTACTTATGCAGGTTAGTTAAACTTCTCATCGGAGTTATTTTTGTATATCAGAGTTTTAAATGTCGTTATAATAATTTCATAGTACAAAATCGCACGTATAATTAGACATGACTTATTTTTGTAGATCATACCACCACCAGAATGGGTGCCACGAAAATCGGGATATAATATAGATGAAATTGATTTGAACATACCAGCTCCAATCTGTCAGGTTGTTGATGGAAAACCTGGTCTTTATACTCAAATCAATGTACAGAAGAAAGCAATGACTGTTAAGGAATACAGGGATCTAGCTTGCAGTGATAGGTGAGTTTTTCTGTATCCATATTTATATGTAAAAATTGGCATTTACAATGTTTATCATTTGTGTGTCATGATATGTATAGGATTTCTGTCAGATGCTAGGTATAAGTCAGGAGAAGGGTCACCATATGCAGCTTATGTAGTGTTAAATTGCACATTCTTTTTATGTGCATGCAGTTTGTTCTTGCTGCAAATTGTTTTTGTAAGAGTAATGAGCTTGGTTCAGTTGCTGTCATATTCTCCTACTTTGTCAGAAATGTTGGTGGAGGATAGTGAGAGATAAAAGTAGTTTTGAGTCTGGGAGAAATGCTTATCCCCATCCAAAAAATTTGTTTGTAGATTAGAACACTGCTGAATCATAGTTTAATTCACCTATTTTAAGTTTTTAGAAAGATCTTTCAAACATTAAGATCACTACCACAATTAGATTTCGGTATTTATGCATTATGGTTCTTGTAATTTATCCATTATTAATATTAGAGAGAAAGCCATAGTTAAAATAAAATACAACCAACAGTAGAAAATGTTAATACTGTCCTAGGCATGGAGAACTTTTGCCGCTAGATAATAGTTGGGTATTGTATAAATCATAAATCTTCTTCTTCTCTCTCTCTCTCTCTCTCTCTCTCTCTCTCTCTCTCTCTCTCTCTCTGTGTGTGTGTGTGTGTGTGTGTGTGTGTGTGTGTGTGTGTGTGTGGTTTTTTTCTTTCAATTGGATTTTTTATTGGAAACTTTGTTTCAGTTACAATACACCAAAGCACAACGATTATGAAGAGCTTGAGAGCATGTACTGGAAGAAAATAATGTATGGTTCACCAATTTATGGAGCAGATGTCTCAGGCTCACTAACAGATAAAGATGTTGATGTAAGTGCTTTTATTTTAAAAAAATCTTTTTGAGAGGATTTTTTATTATATCTATGTGTGCTTATTGTATTATCAGTTATTTTCTTACTCATTGTCATATTTGTGTACCATTGTTCTGTTAGACTAAAGGTAATAATTTTTTGTCATAAGACCATTATTAATACTTTAGAGGTTTCTTTTGGTTGACATCTCGGTGTTGGTAGGTATGCTACAGTTCAGACTGTGTGTACATTTTATATTTTTAGGTTAACTATGAGCTGCAGATTAAATCTGAAGAAATAGAAGATAGGTAAGAAATTGAGGAAATGTGATCTGGATAAATTTAAACAGCTGGAGGTTGTTGATAATTATAAATGTAGAAATGGGCACCAACTCCCTCGAATAGGTGAAATGGATATGATAGAAGATGAATGGTGAGCTTAGAGAGATAAAATTGGGAGGGCAGTAAGGGAAAAACTAGAAAACTGATAGGCCTCGTGGGTACCCTTGAATATGCTAAATGATAGTAGGAGATGAAATGAAGCTCAGGCAAGGATGCATACAGAAGTTAAAAAAGAGAGAGAGAGAGAGATAGAGATACAGGAAGTGTAAAACACAAAGCAGGAATGGTGGAGAAAACATGCAAGGTTGTAGAAGTTTGCGTAACAAAGGTAAAGATAGATGTCAACTACAGGACGAGTTAGACAGGCCTTTGGAGAAAAGGGAGCATATCGAGCCACTACCAGGCAAAGAAGATAAGACGAAAAGAGGAAGGAATAAAGAGAGGGGCTATACAACTGAAGAGAACATCATGATGATGACAGGTTTTTTTTTTTTTTTTTACATGGTGCTGTCCATATTAATTAAATCAGCCAAGAGAAAGGTTATCTTGATACTCTCAGATATTACTGAATTTAACCCATTTTAAAATTCAGGACAGGGTAAGAAACTTGTATATTTTTGTTTCGTCCAAAAGAATTCCTGATCCAAGATGCCTCAAGCACCATTTTGCACATGCAAATTTTGGAAAGAAATGCTATATCTCTGGAACAGTTGCTGTTATTTTTTTAAATTTATTTTTTATTTACACACACACACACACACACACACACACACACACACACGCGCGCGCGATTATTTTAAAATGCCATCCTGCGTACCATGATTAGTATCATTCCCTGAAAAGGAGAACTTCCACTTTTCAGTTGAAAATGTTCTGTAAACAGCTGAAATTTTGCTATATGTTAAACCATTTTCAATTACTGCATTATCACACACAGGTGATCAAAAGCTAGTCTTACTTGCATGAAATTTTATTTTTTCTGGAAGATGAGTAAGAGACACATTTTTCAAACACATTAAATCATTCCAAATATATGAGATTTAGAAAAACGTAAAAGGTTTTAAAGCCTATAACTTCTCTGCTCCCTGTTTAGAACTGAAATTAGCTAATCAATGAACTAACAATAGGTTCAGCTGCATCTGTATCTTCTTTTTATACTGAGTGATGTCATCCTGTTGAACCAGGAGGAACTGGGGCATCCACAATCTTTAAAACATACTGAACCGAAAGTGAGTACTGTGAGCACTGATGATGGTGTTACTGTCTTGCAGCTGGAAACTTCTATACAGCAACCACTCCACATGGTAGCATTGAACTTGTAACTGATTATAATCTCTGTAATCAACCAGTCAGTTATGTACACAGGCCACAAGTGTCTCACTTTGCAAATAGTTCTCCTGCTGTTTCTAAGGTTGGCTGGGCAAATGAAATTTCTTCTTTCTCGCTCTTTGAAGTTATTGTGTTAAAAGTTCACCCTCGCTCTCAAAGTGAGATCAGAAGTGGGCTTTCTGAATTCCTTTCACAGGGTAGTTTGGTTGGATTGTTCTTCTGTGTTCTGCTGGTGGAATTCTTCACTTTCTTCTTTTGGCAACAGGATGAGGGCTGTAGATGTGTGTGACTTCACTATATCCTTGGCATTCTGAATTACAGCTGTAATTGGGCTGGAAAGATTGTTTCATAGCACGATGCTTCAGCAGCTGCCTACACCATCACAAGGCCCTTTCCTCTGACCAGCAGCAATGTGTAAACATTCTGTTGGCACAAGCGAGGTAGTCAATTCAGACAGTTGGTAGTGATTTTTGAAGGTGTCTAGGAGCACCATTGGAAATATTGATGACCTTTCCTGCCTTTGATCGCAGTTGTTGAAGAATTTTGCATGTTGCCAACAAAGCACGTGTGTACAGTATTATCACTTTAAAACGCAATACTTTATATCTTGTTTTAAAAGTAAAAGTAAAGTTGTATGGCACGGATGCCTGGTAGACTCCCAGGAGCAGGTTCAGCCATCTAATTGGAAAGGTTTTCTCTAGCCTTTGTGCTCACAGACACCTTTCCATCGTGAAGTACGAGGTGTGTATGCAAGTGTGTGTTAAATGTAGGTGACTGTAACAGGTGTTGGAGTGTTATGTTTGCGATCTTCCAGGGAGTATTTTTGTGTAATCTTTCTCATGCCTGGTATAAGTTTAATACAACAGTTCATGTATCATTTCCCTCTCTCCGCTCTTTATTATAGTATCTTTCTTGCTGGCACTCTCAGGATGGTCATAATAGGGATCTGGTTTTATAGACATAACGTTTCTTGTTTTTGTCCACCATGCATTTTGGTGCAGTGGAAATGTGGTGCAAAATCATTTTTTTTTTTAACAGTTCTGCTTTAATTCTTAGAGCTTGCACCTTTTTAGTGTAGAATATGCACGATTCAACAACTGAATTAATATTAGAAAAATTCCTGACAAATCGTGCAAGCTTTCTTTGGCTCATTTTCTTCTGAAGATGGAATTTCTACTTTCAAGATTGTCGTCAGTTTTATTTTGTTGTGCTCCCCCACAGCTTCAGTAATTTCTCTTCATTTTTTTTTTTTATGGATGCAGCTGATGACTTGACTTGATTGGCTGTGGTTTCTTAACAGTACTAACACTTTCCTCTTTAGCAGACTGGTTCAGAGAGTGTAATTCGTCCTCAACAGATGCAAAATCTGCATCATGGGAGACTTCACCTTGTTTGGTTACTGTTTTGGTTATTTTGTCAAAGCATTTAGGCAATAAGCTCACTCATTCCCAAACTGAAGACAGATTTTTAAAAATTTTTTCCTTCCTAGTCTTTAATCACCCTTTTTGTATATGCAAATAGTCTGCACACATTACTGTCCTTGATGCCATTTAGAAGTTCTTTCAAACAGCCCTTTCCACAGAACACCCTACAACTCAGTTAATCAGCAAAATTCTCAATAAAGCTTCAGTTATAGAATTATCTGGATGCTTTCAAATTTTCTACAAGGCTCTGCAATAAAAAAAAATGGCAACAAATAACTGTAACTGCACTGTGTAGTACTAATATAGACTAAAAACATCATTTTTTTGTACAGGCATTAAATTTTTTTAACCTTAAAAAAAGAATCAGAAGGTTACAGCAAGAGAATTGAGTGTGTCATTGGAAGTTATTATCTCTCAAGAAACAAAAGACAACAAAAATCTAGAGCTGTTCAAGAGGAACAGAACTTTCCCCTCCTCCCATCTGAATAGATATGGATTATGTCACACAAATGTTTAAGGAGTTACATATTTTAACTATAACATCACAGGATGTAAGAGTATGTTTTGTGTTGGGATTTGTTGTGCACAGTCTTCCAGTTTAGAGGGAATAATGATGCCCATACATTACTGGATCAAAATAGTCCATTACCCTGCAGTAAAAATGACTTTCGCTCAGTGAGGGATGAATAATGCTGCTTCCAGTGTGTTTGATAACTTATTCAAAACTTTAAAAAGCATGGCCTATTGCAAATCTAAATTTGAATCTGAGTGACAAGTCTCTTCCTGGCTGCTTCTCGTATTTGAAATAATCATTTCATTTCTTGAAAGTTATTGCTTAAAGAATGCAAAAGAGTTAGAGGCTTACTGCCATTATTAAACATTAACACCCCCTCCCCACCACAACTACTGTATAAATTTCACTGTAAATGGTCAGCAAATAGTCATTATTAAATTGATTTGTTACCTATATTATGATGTGTCGAATAATGTACCCTGAGAGTTTTAATAACTGACGATGCACTTGTAAATAGGCATTGGCCTTTTCTGGGAGCTTTTTATACATTTCTCCAGTCTTTTCTAATTAATTTGAATTTTTGTTTCAGTACTCGTAACCATTTATGTGAGTGTTTATTAACTTAGACCAGTTAAGAACAGTTTTCATGGGATTCTCATCAGCAGAGTTTGTGGCAGTTAACATTCTTTTAAAAATGCCTCCTCCATTGTAATTGAACTAGATGGATCTGTAAATGATTCCACTATGTGGATTAGCAAATGTTGTCACCTGAGAAATGTTTTGACATGTTAATGATATTAAGCTGGGTTCACATAGGCAACGAAAGTATCGCCACAAGTCAAGTCATTCAGGAGTGGCGCTGTGAGCTACCGTTCACACAGGACGCCACAAATTCTTCGTAATTGCGCAGTTTGCTAAATGGCATCACCTGTCTCAGCTGATTAAACGGCTGTACATATTACTAAATAAGATGTTTAGGAAACATAATAAATGTAAAACATTAGTTACCAAAGTGTTTCTCATCTCTCTTGTCTAGACTACATGTTTTAAGAACCAGTCTGCAGCTTCGAACCAAGTAAGGCTGGGTTTATAAATACCATCTGTAGACGCACCACTCTTAAGTGATTTCAGTACTTTTTTTATGTTCACTTATGTAAGCATTTCAAATGCTTCGAATTTTTAATTTTGTTGTGACTACATCAATTCCAGGTACATATTCACGCATACTGTTTACTATTTCAATTAATGCAGCATCTCTCAAATTTCTGTCTTTGTATGATTCGCTTTTGTGGTTCAAAAGAAATTCTCGTTCTTGATACACCTCCAAGAATCTCATAATTGTCGCTGTTGACCACTTTTTCGACGTATTAAAAGCAAACGCACAAACAAAAGCACTATCTGCGAACGAATACGCACTAGAAAGGTTTGAATCCAGCCACGAGGCAGCAATCGAATGACGTTATTAGATTGTGGAGAAGGCAAAATGGCGCAACAAAGTAGAACCAAGTTCAACTTTTTGTGGCGTGACAGAAGTTGCACTTCTTTAATGGCGCCACCGAAAACTAGGAGTTCACACATGCAACTACAAAGCAACTGCAGTTTGCCATTAGCAGTGGCGATACTTTTATTGCCTGTGTGAACCCGGCTTTAGTTACCTTTTTTTTATTTTCGTATTTGGGCCGGCCGGAGTGGCCGAGCGGTTAAAGGCGCTACAGTCTGGAACCGCACGACCGCTACGGTCGCAGGTTCGAATCCTGCCTCGGGCAGGGATGTGTGTGATGTCCTTAGGTTAGTTAGGTTTAAGTAGTTCTAAGTTCTAGGGGACTTATGACCACAGCAGTTGAGTCCCATAGTGCTCAGAGCCATTTGAATTATTTTCGTATTTCCCCTCCCCAATTATTGATGAGAGATTCAGTGATACAACTATTTACGAGTAGGAAGAACGAAATTCATTTGAGAAAACTAAAATTATGGTGAGGCAAAATGGGTGCCCAGTACTTACCTTTTCCATCCTTCTCTCCCCTCATTCTCACAACAGGCAGGTCTGTCACACTCTCAGGTTTGACTAACATGCTCTTCGTCTTTAACCTTTCCCAACCTATCCCTCTGTCTTCCGCAAAGAAGGAACTATTAATTTTACTTTTTTGGCACGAATAAAGATAGTTATCTGGGAAGCATGGAATTTTTAGCTGTGATTCCAGTCAGTGAAAAAAAGTGTATTGTCGGAATATTTTTTCATAATGACCAGCTTCAGATCTGATTAAAACAGATGTAGTCTTACATTGTTTATAATGTATTCTGTCAAAAGAATACATGTCGAAGAAAACGATTGGACTGTAATCCTCCAAAAGGCCATTGTTCGGAAGTGGGATGCACTACGGTGACAACAGCAGGAGCACATTTAAGAACACAAGTAGTTAGAATTTCAATGTTAATTAATATTATAGCTCCTACTTGGCCAAATATGGCTCAGTTACCTGCAATTTCTGATTACTTTTAGTGTGAGGTGCAGAGTCATCATTGGGGAGTGGAAAAGCTTGTTGATGGCAGACTGTAATAATATGAGGTTTAATACAACAGGTGATTTGCATTTCACAGAAACAGTAATTGGACTCTGCCATAAGGAATTTAGATTGCAAGGTTCTATTGGTGCAAACCCAACTGTGCATGCGATGGCACGCAATTGACACCTCATCAAGTGAATCATTTCCCAGTGCAATTAAATAACTGAAACTTAAAAGTGAATCGCTTCTCAGCGCAATTAAATAACTGAAACGTAAAAGAATTCTCTATCCATGATAAGTAAAGAACAATAACCTTTTAAGTACTAAAGAAAAACTTGTTTCAAGTTAAGTAATATTGTTATAATACCAATTACATAGAGCAAGAAATATGGCTTCATTATGTGAAGACAGATGGAGGGTAACAAGGAGATGACTTAACTCCTGTTGTTGTTGTGGTCTTCAGTCCTGAGACTGGTTTAATGCAGCTCTCCATGATACTCTATCCTGTACAAGCTTCTTCATCTCCCAGTACTTACTGCAACCTACATTCTTCTGAATCTGCTTAGTGTATTCATTTCTTGGTCTCCCTCTACGATTTTTACCCTCCACGCTGCTGTCTAATACTAAATTTGTGATCCCTTGATGCCTCAGAACATGTCCTACCAACTGGTCCCTTCTTCTTGTCAAGTTGTGCCACAAACTCCTCTTCTCGCCAATTCTCTTCAATACCTCCTTATTAGTTATGTGATCTACCCATCTAATCTTCAGCATTCTTCTGTAGCACCACATTTCGAAGGCTTCTATTCTCTGCTTGTCTAAGCTATTTATCGTCCATGTTTCACTTCCTTACATGGCTACACTCTATACAAATACTTTCAGAAACAACTTCCTGACACTTAAATCTATACTCAATGTTAACAAATTTCTCTTCTTCAGAAACGCTTTCTTCTATACTCAATGTTAACAAATTTCTCTTCTTCAGAAACGCTTTCATTGCCATTGCCAGTCTACATTTTATGTCTTCTCTACTTCGACCATCATCAGTTATTTTCCTCCCCAAATAGCAAAACTCCTTTACTACTTTAAGTGTCTCATTTCCTAATCTAATTCCCTCAGCATCACCTGATTTAATTTGACTACATTCCATTATCCTCGTTTTGCTTTTGTTGATGTTGATCTTTTACCCTCCTTTCAAGACACTGTCCATTCCGTTCAGCTGCTCTTCCAAGTCCTTTGCTGTCTCTGACAGAATTACAATGTTATCAGCGTACCTTGAAGTTTTTATTTCTTCTCTATGGATTTTAATACCTACTCCGAATTTTTCTTTTCTTTCCTTTACTGCTTGCTCAATATAGAGATCGAATAACATTGGGGAGTGGCTACAACCCTGTCTCACTCCCTTCCCAACCACTGCTTCCTTTTCATGCCCCTAGACTCTTATAACTGCCATCTGGTTTTTGTACAAATTGTAAATAGCCTTTCGTTCCCTGTATTTTAGCCCTGCCACCTTCAGAATTTGAAAGAGAGTATTCCAATCAACATTGTCAAAAGCTTTCTCTAAGTTTACAAATGCTAGACACGTAGGTTTGCCTTTCCTTAATCTATTTTCTAAGATACGTCGTAGGGTCAGTATTGCCTCACGTGTTCCAACATTTCTACGGAATCCCAACTGATCTTCCCCGAGGTCGGTTTCTACCAGTTTTTCCATTTGCCTGTAAAGAATTCGTATTAGTATTTTGCAGCTGTGAATTATTAAACTGATAGTTCTGTAATTTTCACACCTGTCAACACCTGCTTTCTTTGGGATTTGAATTATTATATTCTTCTTGAAGTCTGCGGGTATTTCGCCTGTCTCGTGCATTTTGCTTACCAGATGGTAGAGTTTTGTCAGGACTGGCTCTCCCAAGGCTATCAGTAGTTCTAATGGAATGTTGTCTACCTCCGGGGCTTTGTTTCGACTTAAGTCTTTCAGTGCTCTGTCGAACTCTTCACGCAGTATCGTATCTCCCATTTCATCTTCATCTACATCCTCTTCCATTTCCATAATATTGTCCTCAAGTACATTGCCCTTGTATAGAACCTGTAAATACTCCTTCCACCTTTCTGCTTTCCCTTCTTTGTTTAGAACTGGATTTCCACCTGAGCTCTTGATATTCATGCAAGTGGCTCTCTTTTCTCCAAAGGTCTCTTTAATTTTCCTGTAGGCAGTGTCTATCTTACCCCCAGTGAGATAAGCCTCTACATCCTTACATTTGTCCTCTAGCCATTTTGCCCTTCCGGTCGATCTCATTTTTGAGACGTTTGTATTCCTTTTTGCCTGCTTCATTTATTGCATTTTTATATTTTCTCCTTTCATCAATTAAATTCAGTATATCTTCTGTTACCCAAGGTTTTCTACTAGCCCTCGTCTTTTTACCTACTTGATCCTCTGCTGCCTTCACTACTTCATCCCTCACAGCTACCCATTCTTCTTCTACTGTATTTCTTTCCCCCATTCCTGTCCACAGTTCATAACCAATAGATTGTGGTCAGAGTCCACGTCTGCCACTGGAAATGTCTTACAATTTAAAACCTTGTTCCTAAATCTGTCTTACCACTATATAATCTATCTGATACCTTTTAGTATCTCCAGGGTTCTTCCATGTATGCAACATTCTTTCATGACTCTTAAACCAAGTGTTAGCTGTGATTAAGTTATGCTCTGTGCAAAATTCTACCAGACGGCTTCCTCTTTCATTTCCATATTCACCTACTATGTTTCCTTCTCTCCCTTTTCCTGCTGTCGAATTCCAGTCGCCCATGACTATTAAATTTTCGTCTCCCTTCACTACCTGAATAATTTCTTTAATCTCATCATACATTTCATCAATTTCTTCGTCATCTGCAGAGATAGTTGGCATATAAACTTGTACTACTGTAGTAGGTGTGGGCTTCGTGTCTATCTTGGCCACAATAATGCGTTCACTATGTTGTTTGTAGTAGCTTACCTGCACTCTTATTTTTTTTATTCATTATTAAACCTACTCCTGCATTACCCCAATTTTATTTTGTATTTATAACCTTGTATTCGCCTGACCAGAAGTCTTGTTCCTCTTGCCACTGAACTTCACTGATTCCCACTATATCTAACTTTAACCTATCCATTTCCCTTTTTAAATTTTGTAACCTACCTGCCGATTAAGGGATCTGACATTCCGCACTCCGATCCATAGAACGTCAGTTTTCTTTCTCCTGATAACGACGTCCTCCTGAGTAGTCCCCACCCGGAGATCCAAATGGGGGACTATTTTACCTCCGGAATATTTTACCCAAGAGGACGCCATCATCATTTAACCATACAGTAAAGCTGCATGCCCTTGGGAAAAATTACAGCTGTAGTTACCCCTTGCTTTCAACCGTTTGCAGTACCAGCACAGCAAGGCCGTTTTGGTTAGTGTTACAAGGCCAGATCAGTCAATCATCCAGACTGTTGCCCCTGCAACTACTGAAAAGGCTGCTGCCCCTCTTCAGGAACCACACGTTTGTCTGGGCTCTCAACAGATACCCCTCCGTTGTGGTTGCACCTACGGTACAGCCATCTGTATCGCTGAGGCACGCAAGCCTCTCCACCAATGGCAAGGTCCATGGTTCATGGGGGGGAGACTTCACTCCTATATGTTGCAATAATACAGAGTAAAATTTGATTTCTGACATTAATTTAAAATGTTTTGTAACATGATGATCAAATTATGATTCAGCCTGCACTGTGCCCTCATTTACACTGTATTATAATAGTGTGTTTGACAGTGCCAAAATAATTTTGTGTATTTCCTTTGACAATGCCGCTTTGATTTAATCGTATTATGATGATATGAGGCTACTTCTGTTATCAGACCTGAAGATGGTCATTGTGGTGGAGAACGATTTTTTTGTGATCTTCGCCTGGAATCAAGGGAACTACAAGTTCTGACTGCTGGGATGGTTTTCTGTGCTTTTTTGGTTCTGTTTGCAGTACTTACAGTACAGTTTTTTGAAGATTTGGTACTGTTCAGCAGCTCTGACAAGAAATTCCGAAGTAAAAATGCATTTCAATTTTGCTTTCTCCGTTTTCTTGAATATGGTGGATTGCATGAATGATCGGCCAGTGGTTTTTTTTTCTTTTTTCTTTTTTTTTTTTTTTTTTTTTTTTTTTTTTTTTTTTTTTTTTTTTTTTTTTTTTTTTTCCCATTGGATTGCTGTTCATACCTAAGTACTTAGATAGAGAAGAAACAGAAATATGAGGTATAAATAACGGAGATTGCCAATGCTCTTCTTTGTTTATATTGCCTGCATCACTCTATAAAATAAATATTATATACTATATATCTAGAAACAAAGATGATGTGACTTACCAAACGAAAGCGCTGGCAGGTCGATAGACACAGAAACAAACACACAAAATTCAAACTTTCGCAACCAACGGTTGCTTCATCAGGAAAGAGGGAAGGAGAGGGAAAGACGAAAGGATGTGGGTTTTAAGGGAGAGGGTAAGGAGTCATTCCAATCCCGGGAGCGGAAAGACTTACCTTGGAGGGAAAAAAAGGACAGGTATACACTCGCACACACACCCATATCCAACCGCACATACACAGACATTTGTAAAGGCAAAGAGTTTTGACAGAGATGTCATTCGAGGCAGAAGTACAGAGGCAAAGATGTTGTTGAAAGACAGGCGAGGTATGAACAGTGGCAACTTGAAATTAGTGGAGGTTGAGGCCTGGCAGATAACGAGAAGAGAGGACATACTGAAGGGCAAGTTCCCATACCCCGAGTTCTGACAGGTTGGTGTTAGTGGGAAGTATTCAGATAACCCGGACGGTGTAACACTGTGCCAAGATGTGCTGGCCGTGCACCAAGGCATGTTTAGCCACAGGGTGATCCTCATTATATCCATATTATATACTATGGTACAGATTTTGTTTAATTGCTGTGTGAGATAAGTTCATATTTGTGATGTTATCTTTCCGTGTTTTATTCTACAAATAAGAATAATATTCAGCTTTATTTCTATTTATTTTATAAAAGATTACTGTTTTGTTGGTTATTCTGTACACCATATTATCTGCAGGTGTGGAACATAAACCATCTGGGAACAATATTAGATTATGTGAATGAGGATTACGGCATTAGCATAGATGGAGTTAACACCGCGTACTTGTATTTTGGAATGTGGAAAACCACCTTTGCATGGCATACAGAAGATATGGATCTCTATAGTATTAACTATCTCCATTTTGGGGCACCAAAGACATGGTAAGTAAAGAAAGTAGACGTAAAATGTTTCTCACGTGCCTTTTTTATTCAGATGTCATCGTTTCTTTGTATGTAATATTACTCGAACCTGTCAAGAAATTTGCGTAAGAGCTATGAGAAGACAGTCATTTTCTGCAACTGTTGCTAATATGGGCACAATATGTGGATTTCGTATGTGGACTGGGTATACATCAAATTTTGTAATTTGGGGCCTGGGAATGTTTAGTGTTAGTGTAGAGAAAAAAGTCTGCTTTGGAAATAGGTGCAGAAGTCAACATAAAGTTAAGGAGGCAGATATATTTAAGGAAGGGAGAACAGAAGACTGTTTACCAGTTTATAAATCTGAAAAGCAGAAAAGTGATGTAAGAGTGGAAGTTTAAAATGAGCAAGACAGTAGGAGCACGTACATTGGGCTTGTGTTGCCTTAAATGATTAATTATATCATTTTGTGCATCTATCAAGATCTTTTATACTCTTCAATTTCAGTATTCTTTTATAAAAATGAAAATGAAACTCATAATTTGAAAGCCTGCTAAAACGCTCCATTCGAGTCATGTGATACCTGTGACGTCACTGGCTAGCACGCTGCTGCTACTGCCATAATGCTAATCCACAGTGATGTCTTGTTTTGGAATTGACGTTTTGGAAAATGCGTTACAAATGGTGTGTAGTATCATACCGTACAAGCAAATCTATAAAAACTCGTGAAAAGTGTTCCAAAGAATAAGAAGTTGCATAAAATGTGGTTGCACTGTACTGGCAAATTCCCACCATGTTGATGCACAAGTTCACTAACTTAATTAAAAATGTGTTGCACTATAAAGTTAACATTAAGTCCGAGATATGCTTTCCCACTTTTACCTCAAAGGACAGTGTTGTTCGGTGATATAAAACTCTTAGTGAAAATATGTCATGAGCTGACTCACAGAGCTATAACATAAAAATGAAATTTTTTTCACTGAATAGATTCTGTAAAATCATTTGAGAAAAACTCCAGTGCGTGCACCCTGACTTTGTCATCGCAGTGTGTGGTTGACATGTTGAAAGCTGGCAAACGTGCCCCTTCCGAAAGAACAAATGAACTCTCCCAGCTCGTTGAGTGAAAATTGGCCACTGTGTCTTGGCCACCATATCCTCTGTGTATTCTACCCCAGAACCACTATTCCTAGATGTGTATTAGACGCACTGTACAGTAAAAAAAGTACACTGCCTCATTGTCTTTCCAGAAGTGCAGAGCTTTTCTGTCAGTTACATGTTGGTGTAAATCGTCGGAACTTCAGACACTAAACTAGCTTTGTTTGTTGTTGTGGAAGAGCTCTGCTCCTGATGTATTGAAATTAGGGTCCCACAAAAATTATCTACACTAGCCAGTAACTGTACTTTTGATTCTCAGACTTCAACAACCTTCTGTGTCTGTTTCTTCAGGACAGTAGCATTTACCATGGTTACGGCTGTATTTACAGCCAAGCTTGGTATGTCATTCTTGCCGAATTGATACAAAGAACACACAACTTTGTGGCGCTGCATAAGAGCCACTGCTATTAGATCGTTTATGTTGGCAGCAATCATAAACAGGACACAGTCAACGTGAAATGTTCAAGCTTCAGCTGATGGTATGTGATGAGTATTAGTGGACAGTCCGATTTGTTTCCATGTCATAAGGATAATACATTGCATTAAATGAATTGATGTGAAAGAAATATTGGTATATTGAAATTAGATTACCAGAATAATTACCACTAATTGATTAATTAGAAGTAATTGCTCATCCCTAGCTACCACATGAACATATCGTCACCACAGTCACAGTTGCTCTCATTGTAGACCCGGAACTTGCACATGTAAAAAAATAAGTTTACAAGAATGTTTCGCTGTATACTGTTTGTTGCAGGTTTATAGGAGATATATTGCTGGAGACTGTCTTTAGCTTCAGCAATTTATGAATTTTTGTATTTGTGGGTGCAGTTCTGAAATTCAGCTACTGTTCTGTAAGGTCTTTTCTTTTTCCCCCAATTTTCAGTACTCAGATTGCTAAGTGTAATGAGCAGCCTGTCACAAGTCTTGCTAATATCCAGTACTTGACTGACAGAATATCTGCACTTATTTGTTTTCACTGACATGTTTCTTTGCAATATCTTAGTAACCACAATATCATCACTATTAAAAGTTTGATCACTATTAAAAGTATAGATTGGTACTCATCATAAAGGTGACACTTTGTGTTGCAGACAGGCACAATGAAAACTGTTACACATTGGGCTTTTGGCCGAAGTCTTCTTCAGAAACAAAAGTCACACAAGCAAGCGCACCTCGCTCACACATGACGGCTATTTCCAGCCACTGCAAGTGTGTGTGTGTGTGTGTGTGTGTGTGTGTGTGTGTGTGTGTGTGTGTGTGTGTGTGTGTGTGTGTTTTTTTTTTTCTGAAGAAGGTTTCAGTTGAAAGCTGAATGTGTTGTAACAGTCTCTTTTGTTGTGCCTGTCTCCAAATCATCATGCTATCTTTGCACTGAGCAACAATCCATCCTTTTCATAATATTGTTGATGTGACAGCCTGGACTTTCCATTGTTTAATCAGTACTGAAACATGCTCTATGTATGTCTTTCATTTGGTTAAAATGTGTCTGAGATGTTGGTAAACTTCTGATATGGTAATCGGCAGCGTGTGCTTGCTCATTGTGATCATGAAATGGGTGAGGTTAATTTTCTCACTTTCAAGCATTTTTGGCAGTGACTTAGTGTGTTAACTTGCTTTAATTTGCTTTACTAACAACCACTGTTGCGTTGAAAGCCATATGTTAACATTAAAAGCTGTCTGTACTCGTGCTGTAATTTTCCATCCATGTTGATGTGAAAGTAATAGGAATTGGTCATAAGAGTGTGGGATCAGTCTGTGTGAAATCAACCAATGGTCTGGTTCTTGATCTCATATTTTGATAATTTTTTTGTGCACTTATAGTTGTTTGCATGAGAAATCTTAAATTCCTACTTGGATTTTCCATTGTTAGAAATCCCAAATGAAAATCTTTTGTGATCTGTCATTTTTGAGTTATTAATTGTTGAAAATTCCAAAATTATGCCGTTTTTGTTGCATTTTGAAACCTTAAAATCACATCCCAAAAACTATTGGACTTACTGACCTAAAATTTGTATCATATTATTCAGTTTCATATAAGCTTTAGAGTATGTGTGATGATATTAACAACAATGCTGCATTTTCTCAGATTAAATTATTTTTTAATTTTGAAAAATTCAAAATTGGATTTTTTTTGTTTCGAGGAAAAAGGTATCTTACTTGTACATTAAAAGATATCTTACTTATACATTATTTGTTAGTTTGTGTGTCAAACTTCATGATGTTCCAGCGGGAACGTATAATAAATTTTATGGGTAACATGTCAAAAACTAAATAAAATTGTCAAATTATTATTTTTATTTAGTGACACTTTTACATTAACAGAATTATACCCTTAAATTTCAATACACAATTAGCTTTCTGATGTTAATTGTGAAAACATTTTAACAGACACCATAACACATTCGCAAAACAACACTACACAGAATTTACATAATAATCCCTTCATTTTACAGATATATTACTATTGATCAATATTATTAATTAAACAAGGATGTAGCTGTTGTTATTTAACAATGTGCTATTAGTGTGTGTCGAAAAATGAAATTTTTTACTCGTCTTCAACAAAAAAGATGGCATGGCGATCCACCAACAATCTTATTAGTCTAAAATTATGAATTGCACTTTTCATTTAAATGACATAACTTCGCTGTCCCAAGCGATAATGATATAACTGATGTAACAGCACATTCACGTGCAATACAATTTGAGATTTTTTGCAGCTCTTCGTGTAAAGTCTATATGTTCTTCCAGTGGCATTTGAGGGATTTGATTTACAAAGTATGAACTTTTTTTATCACAGTTAATTTATCTGGCCGTCTTGGTTATGAAAAGGAAAGAGTTGATCCACAATGACGTGTTACTTCTACTTCTTCATCTCTGGGTAGCATAAAAGCCGTCCACTGTTTGTTGTCATACATGCAAGCAACAAGTCCTATAATCTGTTCAACAGCATCTGGATCTGTTTGAATTTTATGACTACCAAAATCCTTAAAATCGGAAAAAATTTTTTTCCTTTGCGTTGGCTTCTGTTGATAGGCATAAATGCCTGATACTTTTGTGTCTCTGTGACTGCTAGAGCTTAATAAAATGTTCTGCCAAACTCATTTTTTATGCTACACGATTATCATTTCTCACATAGAAGTGACTGATGGCATATATGCTTTATCCTACTCGAACAGTCGGAGGAAATTAATATTTGATAATGTTGTTGTTTCGCAGCTGATTAATATGGATGTTAAGAAACCACTTTGATTTTTATTTTCTGTGCATTTAAGTCACTGATTTTATTCTGTATGAGCATTGTCCGGTGACTGACACAAATGTGCCAGTGTCATGAATTACGTGTACATCTACGTGATTACTCTGCTATTCACAATAAAGTGCCTGACAGCGGGTTCAATGAACCACTTTCGAGCTGTCTCTCTGCCGTTCCACTCTCGAATGGCATGCGGGAAAAACGAGCAATTAAATTTTTCTGTGCGAGCCCTGATTTCTCTTATTTTATTGCGATGATCATTTCTCCCTATGTAGGTGGGTGCCAACAGAATGTTTTCACAATCGGAGGAGAAAACTGGTGATTGAAATTTCATGAGAAGGTTCCGTAGCAATGAAAAACGCCTTTGTTTTAATGCTTGCCACAACAATTCACGTATCATGTCTGTGACACTATCTCCCTTATTTTGTGATAATACAAAACGAGCTGCCCTTCTTTGTACTTTTTCGATGTCATCTGTCAGTCCCACCTGACGCGGATCCCACACCGCAGAGCAATACTCCAGAATACTGTAAATTAAAATGCTTCATTTCCCAATAAAACGTTGAACTGCTTGTGTTGGAACACAGCAAGTATAGTATTCCATTTTGTGGGCTGGGCTTAGTGCTTGTTGTACTCCAGTACATGTCTTTCAACATTTTAATGGGCGATTAAGCGTTTTAAATCGTGATACTGGCGGTTTTCTGCCCCATTATCACTTAGGCTCAAAGCACCCTGGTTCTTATTCCCTGACCAATACTTTGCGAATTTTGTCCAAACGATTCATATCTGGTGATGTGAAGTGACTTACTGTCAGTAGAAGTGAAAGTATGTGACACACACACACACACACACACACACACACACACACACACAAAACTACTTCTGTAAATAAGTTATATAAAATAGAAAATGCATGCTGTCCTTTGCATTATTTTTGTTAGTTGTTGTATGGCATAGTTTAATACAGTTTTAAAATGATTTGGTAAAGTATGCTTAATTAGTTCTCAATAATTTCATTTTAACGGTAGCTTAATAAACTAGCTTACCAACAAAGTGCAGTTGAGATACAGTCGGCATTACAAATAGTTAAAATAAGATTTATTTCTATATGTTCCCTATGGAATACCATCACGAAATTTGACACACACATTAACTAACATACTTTTTTCTCCCCCAAAACAAAAAATCCAATTTGGAATTTTTCAGTATTCCAAAACGTTTTGGATTTGGAAGAATGTTTTAATGAATTTGGTCAGGCAGCACATTTTTTAAAGCCTATAATAAACTGAATAAAGTGGTATAAATTTCAGGTCTCTATTTCAAGTACTTTGAGATATGGCCATTTTAAGGTTTCGATACGTGGAAAAAACTGCACAATTTTGAAAACTTTAAAAATTCATAACTTGAAAAAAAATTTATATATTTGGATTTTATCTTGCTTTGATAGGTGGGATAAAGTGATAAATTCTGAATAATTAAGGTTCAGTTTTTTTTAATTGATTGGTTTCACGTGGAATGCCTCTCTGAAGTTTACCAGCACCTCCTTTTAATATGATGTACATGTGAGAGACAATGATTTTTTTTTATACATTTGTTGAAAAGTAAAACAGCTTTTGTTTTATTGCATGATGAAAGGTAACTTTGCAATCTTACAAGTATTCCGTGACATACATTACATTTGTATACTTGCAGCACTAAGAGATTCCCCAAAACTGTAAGCGAGGCCATATTTAAACTACTTTTTGTTTGGCTGGTGCCAGTAATAGTATTAAACCATATTTAACAGGATCTTCAACATATATAGTCTCTGGTGTGTTATCGGGGTTTGTAGCACTATCTGAAATAAATGTATAACTGTCATAGTTAAAATCATTGTGGAACATATATTTTTTCTTTGTTAAAAGAACTCTAATTTTGAAATTCATTTCATAGAGACACTGTAGCATGCCACAATACAAAAATAAATACTGTAAGAAAAAATAAAAAGTGTAGGTAGCTACCATCAGGGAGCTGTGAATATTAACATAGAACAGTAAAGGGCTTTAAACACACATTGCAACTTTTAATTCTGATGTGACGAATTCAGTCTTCAAGATGCTTTCTCCAAACTTTTTGACTTTTTCTCATTTCTTCTACTTTTAACAATAATGTACTGCAATTTGTTTAATTTCTTGATTTTTATGAAGTGTGCAAAGATCAACTCGAGGTGTTTGTTGAGCCCCTGGTTAACTCCTTTTTAGTATGTTGCTGCTTTCATAATTACAGAGATACTACATACATACATTGTCAAATATTGTGACATAATTTTTCAGTTGTATTTTGTGTATTCTTATTATTACTTGCTTCATCAGACAGGTAGAGTTTACCTCCTGTAACAGTTGTTTTCAGTCATGTTGCATTAGGAGGGTCTTTCTAACGAAGAAATTTTGCATACTCTCAACAGAGATACTGAACCAGAAAGTGGATTATCATATTCAGGTGGTGGTCTCTACTAGAGACAGTTGACTGTGAATTGAACACGACTTTAAGTGACTCCCATCTCAATTCTTTCCACAATAGTTAAGACAGCAGCTAGAGATGGAATGGAAGGTCACAGACATACTCTTTCCTGGAAGAAGGGCTGTTCTGAACACCCTAAAGGAGAGGGGATGGCACTTTTTGTTTGCCTGCTACTGATTAGATGACTGTCAACAGGACCTTCTGACTTCCTTCTGATGATTGCATGCTCCATGTCATAAAAATACACACACACAACCAGATGCTCAGAATGGAATAAAAGCACCACTTAGACCATATTTTTGGAGTAATCTGAGGCTATGGTTCGTTTCATGTACTCAACAGGCGCCTTTTGTGCAAAAAGTGTTCAGATGTCGTTTGATCACATCCTTGGAGGCCTAATAGGTCAGGAATAAAATGACAAGACACACTCTGCAAACTTGAGAAATTGTCCCGAGCTCGAGGCACCCGTGTTGACAAATTTGTTCACATTTCTGAAATATGGGAAACAGTTCATGCAAAACTGCCTCTGCTGGTACCAACTTGGTGACACTATTGCAGTTGATGAGCAGTTACCCGAGAAAAGGAATGTGCAGATTTACCTACTAGATGCCAAACAAACATGCCAACTTGGACTCAAGTTTTTAATTGCTGCAGATGTGGTATCTTAAGTGCACTTGCAAAGCTGAAGACACAACCAGTAATAGGGAAAGTGTGTCATTCTTTGCCTTGTGGAGTCGTTTCTAAACTGAGGAAGGAACGTGACAACAGATAGTGCCCATCAGCTTGCCACAAAATTCTGGCAGAAGAAAACGTTGTTAATGGGAACAATTCTGATCCGCTTCCCACAGTCATCCTAAAATAGACTGATAAACCAGGGGGCACTAGAACAGTGTACTGAGGGAGGAAGAATAAGAATGGCATTATTCTCAGCATTCTACACCCAGAAGCAGCAGTGAACAAAGAAAGCAAGAAGAAACTTAACTGTTACCTTCTAAACCACCACCAAGTGTGCTCTGAACATATGGGCATTCAAATAACTTTTAACTATTCAACTAAGGTTACTTGCAGGAGACAGTTGATGGGTGTATTTTACAATATCATAGAGATTGCAGCAGTGAATGCGTGGATCATCTTCAATCACGAACCAGAAATAACCTGAACAGGAATGTGTCCATTCTTCAGCTGGTAAGTGAGCTCATGAATGGGGAAACAAAAAAGAGTGGGCCAGGACCAAGAAACCCAATTTAATGAAGGAGAGACTGTAGGACTGGACAAAAGAAAAGTGTCAAACTTGAATACCACACACAAAAAGGTTTCTTAATCAATTTATTTATTTAATTATCAATGAGGCTCCATAGTGCCATGTGAGGTATAGTTACTTTGTTATGGAGTGCCATGATATTAGTTTTTCATTATTTGCTTTGAAGGGTATTTAATTGTAATGTAATAATTAAAAATCCTTGTTAGAATACAAACACTAAAGAAATGAAGACAACTGCTAATCACATACTTGAAGCATGGAACAGTGGATAGGAAAAAATAAAAGTTGAAGCATGCATTTCAATATTCAAAATTGTCCTCCTTCATTGGAAGTAAATTCTGTGATTGTGGTAATCAGTAAAGTGAGTTGCAGTTTGCAGAATGAGCTTGGATGGATGTTTTGGTTGGCCTTATGTGGTTTCTGTGTGAACAAATACATTTCCAAACGGTTAATATTGTAAAAGAAGAAAAAAAAATTTCCCCTAAGACAAAAAGAGATTTTCAGGATCTGTGTGTTATCTTGAAGGAATGAACATTCATCTTCAAGCATAGCTTGAAATTCGCTCGTATGGTACTGCTATTCTGTGTAATTAATTTTGTCCTTACCTGTTTCAGGTATGCCATCCCACCAGAGCATGGCCGCAGGTTTGAGCGGTTGGCAACAGGATTTTTCCCTGAGGCTTCAAAAAGCTGTCCTGCCTTCCTGCGGCACAAAATGTCGCTAATATCTCCGAGAGTAATGAGAAAGTACTCTATTCCTTTCAATAAAGTGAGTAACTTTCATAGCATGTGTGATACTCTTTACATTAAATAATTTAGGAGTAAAGGAGATAACTCACCAAATAGCAAAAATGCCGAGTCAAGTCATTCACAGGTACATGCAAAACTTGCAAGCTTTAAGAAAAACTCCTTGGATGAGTTAGAGTTGTCTCGGAGACGTTTTTTGTCTGTTACACATTTTGGTTGAACTGTTTTATGTAAATTAACTAAAGATGGCGATTCATTGCTGGATGTTGCAGAAGAGCTTCTGTTTTCTTGCATTTTTATCAGATTTCTCCTTAACTCATTTATTGGCTTCTCAAGGATGAAAGATAATGAGTCAATGGAAGACAGTATGAGGATAATGTATGCAATGGATGTATGTGTGTAACAAGCCAACTGCTATATAAAGACAAGTCATTTAATGTTGTTACCAAAAATTTGGAAAAATACTTCATAATTTTCCCCAATACTCTTAATAAACAGTCTTTCTCTTTGACTGTGTGAAGCAAGTATAGATGGCACATAGTAGCAGTCCAATTGCACTGGGGGCTGGCAGTGTGAATGGAATAACAAGATACCCTGTGTAAAGAAATAACAAACCAGTTGTGTTAAAAAATTTTTTTTTAACATGACTAGTGTGCTATTTTTTTCACACCGGCATTCAAATACAAATGCTGAAACTGATGACCAACAATCTAAATTACAAGATTGGTCTTTATGGTGTTTTCCTTCCCATTCTTGCTGTAAGGGGGATGAGCAAGCTTCTACCTTGTTGATGTACAGTTCTTAAATATACAGCTCTAAAACTGGCAGTAATGTGCAGCTGATAATTTTCCCCCTCCGACACTTAAATATTTTTTCCGTGGATATATCGAAAATCTTTTTTAAATATATTGACGACCAATAATGATGTTTTTTTAAATACTGATATATCAGAATCACGATATTTTTAAAACTATTAGCAGTCCCAATGCTTACTTAATGAATGGGAAACTTTATTCTCAAAAATAACAAGGAGTTCTTGACTGATTTACTTCGAATTTTTACACAGTACGGAAATAAATCATTGGACAGACATAAACTACAATTATTTTCTTATTATATTGTATAGTAATATATATTTAAAATCTATAGTACTATAGAACGACAAGTCTTGTTATCAAAATCTCAAAACTCTTTGTCGATTTATTTCAGATTTTGAAACAGTACCCTAACAAATGTTCAGATGGGCGTAGGCCTATTTAGGTCTCTTCATCTCTGCGTAATGAACTGAACTGTATTCAAGCATTGGTCGCACTCTCCAGTTTTTATTCTCCACCCCTCCACTTCCCTTGATTACCAAATGGACAGTTCTTGATGTTTCTGGCTGTCTGTTCTCAGTCTATTCCTTGTTTTAGTAAAGTTATGCCAGAAATTTCTATTTTCCCCAATTCTATTTAGTACCCTCTCATCAATTATTTGGTCCACCTGCTGAATTTTCAAGCGCTGTTCTCTTCTTGTTTGAATTGCTTACTGTCCATATTTCACTTATGTACAAGGCTACAATGCAGACAAATAACCATTGGAAAAGACATCCTACCACTTAAATTTAATTCATTGTTAACAGAATCCTCTTTTTCAGAAAGGGTTTTCTGAGTAATGCCAATCTATATGTTGTTCTATTTTTCCATCATCAGTTATTTTGCTGCTACTTTTAATGTGTCATTTGCTAATCTAATTCCCTCAGCATAGACTCATTTAATTTGTCATAATTCTATTATCCTTCCTTTACCTTAGTTCATGTTCATTACCCCCACCCTCTTCCTCCAATGCACTATCCTTTCCATTCAGCTGCTCTTCAGAGTCATTTGCCATCTCTAGACAGTAATATAGTGCCATCAACAAATGGCAAAATTTTTATTTCTTCTCTATTAAATTTAATTTCTACATCAGATTTTTCTTTGGTTTCCTTTACTGCTTGCTCAATGTAAGGATCGAATAACATTGGGGATAAGCTATAAGCCTGTCCCATTCCCTTCTCAGCAACTGTTTCCCTTCCATGCCCTTCGATTCTTATAACTGCCGTCTGGTTAAGTAGTCTTTTGCTCCCTGTATTTTACCTTTGCTACCTTCAGAAATTCAAAAAGCGTATTCTAGTCATCCTTAACATATCTTCTAAGATAAGTCATAGGGCCAGTATTGCCTCACATGTTCCTATAGGCTGTATAACCCCTGGGACAATCAGGAAATGCGACAAATAGCTGGGAATTTTTTCGTCCAGGAGAAAACCCGGAAATTAATTGTTTTAGTTTTCAGTTAAATTTTTGTGGTTTTGACTCGTACAAACTGATACTCTAACAAAAAATTTTACGTTAGCCCACTACTGCAGAATACTGCAGCAGTAAATCATAAATGAGAGAAAAAAAAAAAATAAAACTTAGGTTGCAAAAGAAATGTGTCATTTATTGTTCTGGTCTTCAGACTGGTTTGATGCAGCTCTTCGTGCTACTCTATACTATGCAAGCCTCTTAATCTCAGGGTAACTACTGCAACCTACATCATTCGGAATCTGCTTACTGTATTCATCCTTTGGTCTCCCTCTACGATTTTTACCTCACATGCTTCCCTCCAGTACTAAACTGGTGATCCCTTGATGCCTCAGAATGTGGCCTACCAACTGATCCCTTCTTTTAGTTAGTTGTATCACAAATTTCTCTTCTCCCTAATTCTATTAAATACCTCCTCATTAGTTATGTGATCTACCCATCTAATCTTCAGCATTCTTCTGTAGCACCACATTTTGAAAGCTTCTATTCTCTTCTTGTCTAAACTATTTACTGTCCATGTTTCACTTCCCTACGTGGCTACAGAAAAGACCTCTTGATGCGTTAATTTATTCTCAATGTTAAGAAATTTCTCTTCTTCAGAAATACTTTTCTTGCCATTGCCAGTCCACATCTTATATCCTCCCTACTTTGACCATAATAGTTATTTTGCTTCCCACATAGCAAAACTATTTACTACTTTAAGTGTCTCATTTTGTAATCTAATCCCCTCAGCGTCACCTGATTTAATTCGACTACATTCCATTATCATCGTTTTGCTTTTGTTGATGTTCGTCTTACATCCTCCTTTCAAGATACTGTCAATTTTGTTCACTGTTCTTCCAACTCTTTTGTTGTCTCTGACAGTATTACAATGTCATCAGCAAACCTCAGTCTTTGTTTCTTCTTCATGGACTATAATTCCCTACAGTCTTGTCTCACTTCCTTCTCAATCACTGCTTCCCTTTCATGCCCCTCGACTCTTAGAACTGCTATCTAGTTTCAGTACAAATTGTTAATAACCTTTCGGTCCCTGTAAATTACCTCTGACACCTTTAGAATTTGAAAGAGAGTATTCCAGTCAACATTGTCAAAAGCTTTCTCTTATTCTACAAATGCCTATCTTCTATGGAAGTCGTTCGTATTGCCTTGCTTGTTTCTACATTTCTCCAGAATCCAAACTGATCTTCCCTAAGGTTGGCCTCTACCAGCTTTTCCATTCTTCTGTAAAGGATTAGTGTTAGTATTTTGCCGTTGTGACTTATTAAAGTGACATTTTGGTAATTTTCAAACATGTCAGCAGCACCTGCTTGCTTTGGAATTGGGATTATTATATTCTTCTTGATGTCTGAGGGTATTTTGCCTGTCTTGTACCTCTTGCTCACCAGGTGGAAGAGTTTTGTCATTACTGTCTCTCCCAAGGCTACCAGTAGCTCTAATGGAATGTTGTGTACTCCTGGGGCCTTTTTTCTACTTAGGTCCTTCAGTGCTTTATCAAATTCTTGTCATCTTACCCCTATGTCCTCTTCCATTTCTCTAACTTTGCCTGCAAGTACATCTCCCTTGTATAGCCCCTCTGTATACTCCTTCCACTTTTCAGCTTTCTCTTCTTTGCCTGGGACTGATTTTCCATCTGAGTTCTTCATATTTCATACAGGCAGTTCTCTTTTCTCCAAAGGTCTCTTTAATTTTCCTGTAGGCAGTATCTATCTTACCCCTAGTGATATATGCTTCTACATCCTTACATTTGTTTTCTAACCTTTCCTGCTTAGCCATTTTGCACTTCCTATCGATCCCATTTTTTAGATGTTTGTGTTCCGTTTCTCCTACTTCGTGTATTGCATTTTATATTTTCTCCTTTCTTTGATTAAATTCAGTATCTCTGGTGTCGCCCAAGGATTTCTAATAGCTCTCGTCTTTTTACCTACTTGATCCTCTGCAGCCTTCAGGACATGCGGGTACCAAGCAGCAATCGGTATTGTAATTGTCAACTGTCGAAGCTGCGTTGGTAAAGTACCAGAACTTCAAGCGCTGATAGAAAGCACCGAAGCTGAAATCGTTATAGGTACAGAAAGCTGGCTTAAGCCAGAGATAAATTCTGCCGAAATTTTTACAAAGGTACAGACGGTGTTTAGAAAGGATAGATTGCATGCAACCGGTGGTGGAGTGTTCGTCGCTGTTAGTAGTAGTTTATCCTGTAGTCAAGTAGAAGTGGATAGTTCCTGTGAATTATTATGGGTGGAGGTTACACTCAACAACCGAACTAGGTTAATAATTGGCTCCTTTTACCGACCTCCCGACTCGGCAGCATTAGTGGCGGAACAACTGAGAGAAAATTTGGAATACATTTCACATAAATATTCTCAGCATGTTATAGTCTTAGGTGGAGATTTCAATTTACCAGATATAGACGTGCCGAGTAAAACTGTGAGGGACGGGAAAAACCCACCGTGGTACAACAACAAAGTTAGGAAACTACTGCGAAAGCAAAGAGAGCTCCAGTCCAAGTTTAAACGCAGCCAAAACCTCTCAGACAAACAGAAGCTAAACGATGTCAAAGTTAGCGTAAGGAGGGCTATGCGAGAAGCGTTCAGTGAATTCGAAAGTAAAATTCTATGTACCGACTTGACAGAAAATCCTAGGAAGTTCTGGTCTTACGTTAAATCAGTAAGTGGCTCGAAACAGCATATCCAGACACTACGGGATGAGGATGGCATTGAAACAGAGGATGACACGCGTAAAGCTGAAATACTAAACACCTTTTTCCAAAGCTGTTTCACAGAGGAAGACCGCACTGCAGTTCCTTCTCTAAATCCTCGCACAAACGAAAAAATGGCTGACATCGAAATAAGTGTCCAAGGAATAGAAAAGCAACTGGAATCACTCAATAGAGGAAAGTCCACTGGACCTGATGGGATACCAATTCGATTCTACACAGAGTACGCGAAAGAACTTGCCCCCCTTCTAACGGCCGTGTACCGCAAGTCTCTAGAGGAACGGAGGGTTCCAAATGATTGGAAAAGAGCACAGATAGTCCCAGTCTTCAAGAAGGGTCGTCGAGCAGATGCGCAAAACTATAGACCTATATCTCTGACGTCGATCTGTTGTAGAATTTTAGAACATGTTTTTTGCTCGAGTATCATGTCGTTTTTGGAAACCCAGAATCTACTATGTAGAAATCAACATGGATTCCGGAAACAGCGATCGTGTGAGACCCAACTCGCTTTATTTGTTCATGAGACCCAGAAAATATTAGATACAGGCTCCCAGGTAGATGCTATTTTTCTTGACTTCCGGAAGGCGTTCGATACAGTTCCGCACTGTCGCCTGATAAACAAAGTAAGAGCCTACGGAATATCAGACCAGCTGTGTGGCTGGATTGAAGAGTTTTTAGCAAACAGAACACAGCATGTTGTTATCAATGGAGAGACGTCTACAGACGTTAAAGTAACCTCTGGCGTGCCACAGGGGAGTGTTATGGGACCATTGCTTTTCACAATATATATAAATGACCTAGTAGATAGTGTCGGAAGTTCCATGCGGCTTTTCGCGGATGATGCTGTAGTATACAGAGAAGTTGCAGCATTAGAAAATTGTAGCGAAATGCAGGAAGATCTGCAGCGGATAGGCACTTGGTGCAGGGAGTGGCAACTGACCCGTAACATAGACAAATGTAATGTATTTTGAATACATAGAAAGAAGGATCCTTTACTGTATGATTATATGATAGCGGAACAAACACTGGTAGCGGTTACTTCTGTAAAATATCTGGGAGTATGCGTGCGGAACGATTTGAAGTGGAATAATCATATAAAATTAATTGTTGGTAAGGCGGGTACCAGGTTGAGATTCATTGGGAGAGTGCTTAGAAAATGTAGTCCATCAACAAAGGAGGTGGCTTACAAAACACTCGTTCGACCTATACTTGAGTATTGCTCATCAGTGTGGGATCCGTACCAGATCGGTTTGACGGAGGAGATAGAGAAGATCCAAAGAAGAGCGGCGCGTTTCGTCACAGGGTTATTTGGTAACCGTGATAGCGTTACGGAGATGTTTACTAAACTCAAGTGGCAGACTCTGCAAGAGAGGCGCTCTGCATCGCGGTGTAGCTTGCTCGCCAGGTTTCGAGAGGGTGCGTTTCTGGATGAGGTATCGAATATATTGCTTCCCCCTACTTATACCTCCCGAGGAGATCACGAATGTAAAATTAGAGAGATTAGAGCGCGCACGGAGGCTTTCAGACAGTTGTTCTTCCCGCGAACCATACGCGACTGGAACAGGAAAGGGAGGTAATGACAGTGGCACGTAAAGTGCCCTCCGCCACACACCGTTGGGTGGCTTGCGGAGTATAAATGTAGATGTAGATGTAGATTTCATCTCTCAAAGCTACACATTTTTCTTTTAATGTATTCCTTTCCCCTGTTCTTGTTAATTGTTCTCTAATGCTCTCTGTGAAACCCTCTACAACCTCTGGTTCTTTCAGTTTATCCAGGACCCATCTCCTTATATTCCTGCCTTTTTGCAGTTTCTATAGTTTTAATCTGCAGTTTATAACCAATAGATTGTGGTTAGAGTCCACATCTGCCCCAGGAAATGTTGTACAATTTGAAACCTGGTTCCTAAATCAATGTCTAACCATTATACAATCAATCTGAAACCTTCCAATGTCTCCAGGTCCCTGCCATGTTTACAACCTTCTCTCACAATTCTTCAACCAAGTGTTAGCTACGATTAAATTATGCTCTGTATAAAATTCAACCAGGTCTCTATCATTTCTTTCCCCGACTCCATATTCCCCTTTTACTTTTCCTTCTCTTCCATTTTCTACTATCGAATTCCAGTTCCCCGTGACCATTAAATTTTCAGCTCCTTTAACCATCTGAATAATTTCTTGTATCTCGATATACATTTCCTCAATCTTCTCCTCATCTGTGGAGCTAGTTGGCATGTAAACTTGTACTACTGTGGTGCATGGTTAGCTTCGTGTCTATCTTGGCTACAATAATGTTTTCACAATGCTGTTCATAGTAGCTTACCTACGTTCCTGTTTTTCTACTCATTGTTAAACCTACTCCTGTATCACCCCTGTTTGATTCTGTATTTATAATCATGTATTCACCTGACTGAAAGTCCTGATTCTCCTGCCTCTGAACTTCACTAATTCCCACAATATCAAACTACAACCTATCCATTTCCTTTTTTAAATTTTATACCGTCCCGTTTAAGGAATCTGACATTCCATGCTCCGAATCATAGAATGCCAGTTAGTTTCTCCTGATAACGACTTCCCCCTGAGTGGTCTCCGCCCAGAGATCAGAGTGGGGGACCATTTTACCCCCGAAATATTTTACCCAAGAGCATGCCATCATTATTTAACCATATAGTAGAGCTGCATACCCTCAGGAAGAATTACTGGTGTAGTTTCCCCTTGCTTTCAGCCGTTCACAGCAAGGCTGTTTTGGTTAGTGTTGCAAGGCCAGATCAGTCAGTCATCCAGACTGTTGCCCCTGCAACTACCGTAAAGGCTGCTGCCCCTCTTCAGGAACAACGCATTTGTCTGGCCTCTCAACAGATAACCCTCTGTTGTGGTTACACCTACGATACAGCTATCTATATCACTGAGGCATGCAAGCCTCCCCGAAGGCTTGGTCCATGGTTCATGGGAGGTTGCGTCATTTACTACAAAACACATTGCACACAAAGTGTCTGCCAATGGCACAATGTGTCAAAAGTTTTAGGATGAAGACTATGCAATAATTCATAACAATAAACTGCTTCCAATGAATGTGATGTTGCAGTGCTTTACATTGGGGTCGTTTGAGCAGATGCCAATTGGCTTATGTGCATGTGCAGTTGAGTCGTGTATGAGTAATACCTTCTCTCATTTTGGCAAGGCAGTAGCAACAAACAGCCAGATATTACCCAGAAAAATTTTTTCTGGTGCATCCAAGCTGCCAGATTCGCGTATGCGCAGAGGAGTCTTGAGTTGTAGTGGGGAGGGGGATAGTGACTCGTGTTTACGTTTAGTGATTTTGCTGTTTCCTCTTTGTTTACAGGTCTCACCTCATATGAAATCAAAATCGATTTCTGTGGTTGGGAGCTATCAAGTGAATTAAAGTACATTCACATAATTGTGGAAATCTGAAATACGTTATTAGTTTCTGTTTTCTGTGGCACTCTGGCATTATCTGCCTTGCAGAACATTAATGTTATTTTTGTCAACTTGCTAGAGATATTCGACTTCTATTAATCTTTTCCCGTGAGGCAGTCAATTTATGTGAAACACCATTGACTAGTGTCAATAGTGTCAAGTTGCTGAGATTTCGAGCTCTTCAAATTACCCGCCAGCCTTTCTCCTGAAGAAACGTGCAGCGGAAGTGCGACCTCTTGCTTTCTCCTCTCAAAATAGCGAAAGCTATAATACTGTTTTCTCTATGCGGGAACTCCAACACGCACTCTCTTCTTCTCCTCGCTCTTCCACCCCAGGACCGGATGGTATCCACATCCAAATGTTGGCTTTATCAGAATATCAGATGTTTTTCACTACTCCTGAAGAATTTTCTGTAGTTTTATCTCCACCTATTTCCATATTTCTCCATAGTCTGCTTTACATCCTTCGCCTTTATAATCGAATCTGGACCAACAGTACTTTTCCCAGAAGATGGCGGGAAGCTATCGTCGTTCCTGTTCTGAAACCTGGAAAGGACAAACATCTCCCCTCTAGCTATTGCCCCGTTTCTCTCACGAGTAGTGTATGTAAGGTTTTGGAGCGGATCGTGAATTGCCGTTTAGCCTGGTGGCTTGAGTCCCGAAGCCTGTTAACATCTGCTCAATGCGGTTTCAGAAAGCATCGTTCTGCAGTTGACCATCTTGTTGCTCTCTCCATTTATATCATGAACAATTGTCTCACAAAACGCCAAATCGTAGCAATATTTTTTGATCTGGAGAGAGAATGCGAATACCTGTTGGAGGACAGGCGTCCTCCGCACACTGTTCTCTTGGTGCTTTCAAGGACGACTGCCCCTTTTTATTCATGAATTTATGGCAGAGCGCACATTTAAAGTTCGGATGAACACTAATCTCTCTACTGTACTTTCTCCCAAGAAAACGGGGTACCCCAGGGCTCCGTGCTAAGTGTTGTACCGTTTGCCATCGCCATAAATCCAATTATGGATTGTCTCCTTCCCGATGTCTCGGACTCCCTTGTTGTGGATGATTTTGCGATCTACTACAGCTCTCAACGGACCAGCCTTCTTGAACGACATCTTCAAGGATGTGTGATTGCCGCCACTCTTGGAGCATCGAAAGTGGCTTCCACTTTTCTCCCAGTAAGACAGTTTGTGTCAATTTTTGGCATCGTACAGAGTGTCTTCCGCCTTCTCTACATCTAGGCCCTGTTGACCTTCCGTTTGCAGACGTCGCTAAGTTCTGAAGGCCACAACAACAACATGTTAGACAGAAAACTGTGCTGGTCCTCCCATGTTTCCTATCTTTCGGCTCACTGTCTGAGATCCGTCAACACCCTCTTGTGTTCTGAATGGTACCTCCTGGGGAGCGGTCCGAGTGGTCCTTCTCCGCCTCTGTCGTGCCTTAGTGCGCTCGAAATTGGGCTACGGAAGCATAGTTTACTCCTCTGCTCGGCCGTCTATTCTTCGGTGTCTCGACTCCGTCCACCACCGTGGATTGCGTTTAGCATCTGGAGCTTTTTACACCAGCCCTGTGGAAAGCCTTTATGCTGAGACTGCTAACCATCTGCAGTCCAATCGGTGAGCTGTCCTTCTGAATTGTTATGCTAGCCATCTGTCTTCCGTATCTGCTAATCCGACCCATGACTTTTTTTTTTTTTCCCGACACCTCCTGAGATTTAGGGTATGCAAGTCGCTCTTCCTCTCTACTACCACCGGGAATCCACTTCCGTCAACTGCTATGTTCTCTTTCCTTCCACTTTCCTAAAACTTTCTTGACAACTGGGGTACAGCATCGCCTTGGCTCTGCACCTGGACCTGCCTGCTCTGTGACCTTTGTCAGCTTCCCAAGGGTGGTACCCCTTCTCTCGTTTATCGTCGGGCATTTGCTGCTCTATGCGCACAAATGAAGGATGCCACATTTATTTACACTGACGGCCCAAAAACATCATTTGGTGTTGGGAGTGCCTATATTGTCGGCGACACCCCTAATCGATTTCGGCTCCCCGACCAGCGTTTGGTTTTTACTGTGGAGCTTTACGCTGTTCTTCAGGCTGTCCAATACATATCTCACCATCAGCGGATACAGTATATTGTATGCTCAGATTCGCTCAGCTCTAAAACCAAACAAAAAAAGGTAACTATTCTAATCTTATCCTCATGCTCTCTCTCTGTGAGCAATACATAGGGGGTTATAGTTTATTATTGGAGAGGTTTGCTAGATCAGCAGCAAACATTAGAAACAGTGAGTGAATATTGTTTGGTAGGCATCTGCTGAAAGTTATATCTATAATTTTATTCTGCAATTTCTTGATAACTTTGAAAACTGAGTTGGCCAGTAATGTGACAAGTTGCCCCTTTGGCCTCATCCTTAAATTCGAGTGGGTCAGAAAGTTGTCAGGAGTCTGACTTATGAAGTTCTATTTGTCAGGTTTCATCTGGTTACTTTTACATTCATTTTGAATATTGTACATTTTTGTCTATCATATGGTGTGTTGAAGGATGTTTTAGAGATTTAGGATTAATTGTTGTCTAATTGGATTGTCATTTTGTACTTTTATATTATGGAGTTGGGCCTATAAGAGCATCTTGTAGCCGGCAGAGAATAGGGAGATTTCTATGTAGGTGTATCTGGTTTTCCTCTCTTTTGCTTCAAGTAGGTAAACTAATGTAGATATCCTTTCTGTGGTGATTACTGCAGACTTCTTTCTTGTGGTGGCTTTATCAGAATATCAGATGTTTTTCACTATTCCTGAAGAATTTTCTCTAGTTTTATCTATTTCCATATTTCACCAATTACTCAGTTGTTTTGTGGCACCTTTGTGTTTATTTTAACTTCTGTCAGTATGAGTGATGCCATTTCCAAATTTGATCTTTCTGAAAGGCAAGTGGATGAAAAATCATTGAGCTATTACTTGGTTTTCATTCTTTCCAGCATCTTTCTCTTTTTTGGTGCATTTATAATGTTTGAGACGTGTGGTGTGTGGAGTTTTTGTGAAGTCTTTAGAGTCATATTCTAATAATTCGGAAGAAGCTATTTCATCTTAAACTTATTTACACTTTATATTTGTTATGCCAGTGTATTACTTCTACTGTAAACAGATGCTTGTTTTAACCTGTAACTCTCATTTTTCTCTGCGACATTTATGATTTCTTTGTGATTCAGTACTCTTATTATCTCAAGATCAATCTGAAATTCTGCTCAACAATGTTAGTTGGGGATTACTTGTCCTGTCCCCTTTCCCCGCCATTTTCCCTCTTGTTCTGATAAATGTCAATGACAGTTTTGGAGGAAAAAACCTTTGTTGCTTACTCCTAAACTTAGTTCGCAGCTCATGGTCCAGTGGCTAGCGTTGCTGCCTCTGCATCACCGGGTCCCGGGTTCAATTCCCGGCAAGGATGGGGATTTTCTCTGCCTGGGAACTGGGTGTTTGTGTTGTCCTCATCATTTCATCATCATTTGTGACTGGCTAGACTGGACAGTGTAAAAAAAAATTTGACTCTGTAAAAATTGGGACTTTGTATGGTCACTGATGACTGCGCAGTTGAGCGCCCCACAAACCAATCATCAGTAATCCTAAACTGGGTATAAGTGTAAATGCCTGTGTTTCAGATTAGGCAGGTAGACTATTATGAATTTCAAATAACTGTAATCAGTCACATTTCTTCATTCCACTACATGTTTTTGAGGATAATTTCACAATTATCAGTGGATTCATTTAAATTAATAAGACAGATATTTCGTGTGTACATGTTTTGTGAACACCCTGTGTCACTGTCGTTTGGTGCTCACAGGCTGGTTTTTGACTCTTACTACCTTTCTGTATTTGTTCTGGGTATAACCCCAACTTTCTATATTTATTGCTTTGCTAATACATTCTTTGAAGTTGCCCAGCAATATTTCCTTTTGGTGACTAGTAGTATGTTACTTCTAAAAGTATGTTACTTCTAAAAGTGCTTCCAATGTCATATGCTTTTTCTGATGTTTTTCCCATGTCGGTGTTATCAGATTATTCATACTGATTACTTCATGTACTTTAGTGCAGCATTGTAAGTGGGCATGGTTGGCAGTCCTTTATAGATTTTGTAATTTCCTGTCTCAAAGTGGTGTTTACGTCGTTGGTATATTTCTTGTAACAATAGAATTTGAGTTTCCCATTTCTCTCACATTTATTAGTGTTGTTGGTGCAGATTTAGGTTGTGTTGAGTTCGCAAATTCCAATGAAACTTCCTTCAAAGTGATCTGGGAAACAGAAATTCATGCCGCTGAGTTAGCAGAAATATGTGCAAAGCATCTTTACTTGTACAGTGGTGCTTACCTGTCAATTGTCTGTTCACTTTCCTCAAATTTCTATTTTTTCGAAGGAGATGCTCTGTTCCTGTTGCTGTAATAATGCAAACGGGAAAACACTTGTTACAGCCTCTACAGTTTCAAAAATGAAATTTAGTATGCTGCTAGTAAACCTTTCAGGATGTGAGGTCATGGTCCAAGAAACTCTTCTGTTCCTGACGTTTCGTCCCGGACTGCGCTGGACATCCTCAGAAGCACTCCTCCGCCGAGTCTTGCCGACTAATCGGTTGGACATCCGAGTGTGACATAAATACTGTGTGAAAGTGGTTGTGTCAAAGTAACACGTGATGGGAGCAAAGATAATCCTTGTCAGAAATAAAACTTAACTATCAATTGTCGCCTTGTCGAAGATAAAACTGTCTAGTGATTCTGCAGAGCTACTGTCCACGTCTCTCTAAGTTTCATTGGCTCCTCTTTCCTATTAAAATTATCCTAATGCTTATAAATTGCAATGGCTTCTGTACATAGTCGTGGATGATAATTTGACGTTGTAGATAAAATTTCTGTTTCAGAAAACTTCTTTTTGTGGTGTCCTGACTGAAGAGCATGCTCTGATACAGTTGATTTCTCTATTTCTCCTAGTCGGCAAAGACTTTTGTGCTCTTTTAGCCATGTATTTACCACACATACATGGAATTTTGTATACACCGCATGTCAACAGAGGAGGATGTTTATCCTTCACAGATTGGAGTACTTGACTGATTTTCTTTGTTGGTCTAAAGACCGGTCAGATATCATGTTTCTGTAAAATCTTATCGATCTGATCCATTACTCTGACGAGGATTATCTCTGCTCATCACGTTACTTTGACCACGCCCCCTTTCCTACAGAATTTGTCACTCTTGGGCATCTGACCGGTCAGTCGGCAAGACTCAGCGGAGGAGATCCTGTGAGGATGTCCAGCGCAGTCCTGGATGAAATGTCAGGAACAGAAGATTTTCTTGGACCACGACCTCACATCTCGAAAGGTTTACCGCAGCTGTGACATCCGACTGAAAGCCTTCAAATTTTGTTTGTTTTTTAAAAGTGAAAGATTTTTCTCTGTTAAGATGTTTGTCAAATTTTTTGTGTGGGTTAAATGTTGCGTGGTTGTCTTATTGAAAAAAGAAATATACATCAGTTTATTCTTATTTGTGAATTGTGATTGCTTGATTACAGATTACTCAGGAAGCAGGTGAAATCATGATAACATTTCCATACGGATACCATGCAGGTTTCAACCATGGTTTTAACTGTGCAGAGTCAACAAATTTTGCCACTCCCCGTTGGGTGGAATATGGAAAGAGGGCATCTCAGTGTCATTGCAGGTATGTAGATTCAGTACTGTGGAGCCTTTCATTTAATGCCAAGTGCAACAGTTCTGCAAGGCAGCAGCAGATTATTATTATTCGTATGGCATGCACATTTAGTACATTTATAATATGCAGTGGATGTCACTGCATAAAACAAAAGTAAATAGACTGAATATTAATATATAGGTTTGTAATCCATCCCACCCCTGTGACATTGGCATTCATAAAATCATTCCACATGTGATTACCGTATTTACTCGAATCTAAGCTGCACCTGAAAAATGATACCCGAAAGCAAGGAAAAAGAATTTTCCCGAATCTAAGCCGCACCTGAAATTTGAGACTCGAAATTCGAGGGGGGGAGAGAGAAGTTTTAGATCGCACCTCCAAATCCAAACAAAGTTGGTCCATTGTAACATGGGACACAATTGGGTCGAATGGATGAAGATACAGCTACAGTAGTTTGGTCCGAGTCGTAAGCTTAACATTTAAGCTTTACCAAGTAGCCATTGCTATGTGTCGGGCACTCCGTCCGTATTTATACGGGTACCCTTCCTTTTTCACGTGCTTCGTCTGGTTTGAATCGGTTGCTTATTTTGCTTTGATCTGATAAGTGCCGTTCATTTTGTTATAGGTGTTTACGTCACTCTAAGCTGAAAATGCATTATTGTACTGTGTCGTGCATTGTTTGTTGCATTGTGCTAATGAGTGTTTACGACCTGTCGCCGCTCGCGACATGGCTTGCTTTTTTTTTTGTGTGCGCTACCGCCACTTACAATAAAAAAAGAGAGGAATTGTGTCATAAGCGAAACAATGGCAAAAGACTGCTTTTAGTTGTTACTTACATTGCTGCTTTCTTTGATAATGATCAACAAGAACCATACAATATACTGCATATGATAGATGATGTTCTGAATGAGAGTTTAGCGAAAATGTTTCTCCGTTTGAAAATCTTTGCAGACACCTTATTAGTACATTACATTCTGCACAGAAATTAGTCATCTTAGATTTAAAAATCTAGTCAGTTGCCGTGCTTCATTTCTGACTGTATTATCACTATTCAGCATAAGAATAATACGAATATAAACATATGATATGTATATTCTAGCGCGTTTGCTGTTGTCTCACTCTAGTTTTGTAGTTTATTATGCAGATAGGATTTAAATGAGATAGCAGCAAACATGAAAGAATACATGGCATAATGTTTACATTCTACTACCTTTTCTTTTAATTTATTTACTGACGCAGAGGTTTTGGCGCCAGTATTTATCTTTGTGCCTGCAAAGCATGCCTGTGTAGTGCTACATATATTTGACGGCAGAAGTTAGTTGTGGCGTCACCTAGCAACATTTTTCAGAACTTCTGTTTACTCTGCACTCGATTCTAAGCCGCAGGCGGTTTTCTGGATTACAAAAACCGGAAAAAAAGTGCGGCTTATATTCAAGTAAATACAGTATTGCATTGTCGGACACGCTCCTCTCTCTCATGTCCGATAGATTGTTTGTGCGCCACAGTCACAACTTGCAGACTCCACAATACCCTATTTATACAGTGAATCAGAGCACCGGCCATACACAATGCGGACTCTCTTTAATTTGACCCACAGTTTCCCCGTTGAGTTAGACACCCACAGTATAACAGTTACATTTCTCGAACCTTTTATTTCTTGGTCATTTATGATGTGTTGACACTTCTTGTTCAAAAGATCTTTTACTTTTGTGTTACTTATAGCTAGCTGTTCAGAGTATAGTAGTGACGGGTATCTTGAACGAAGCCCATTTCTTCGTTAAGACGGGTATGTTACGATGAATGAGTAGGTCCTTATTCTCTTGTATATTGCGGTAATCTCTAAACAGGGTCTTAGTTTATGAATCTGTGGTTAGTAGATATTGCTTAGCAGGGGAAGCCAGCAAATAGGAGTTGGTCTGATTTTACCAGTAATTGTATGTATTATGCTGTTGAGCTGTGCGTCGACGAGGCTGGTATGATGGCTATTACACCACGCCAAAGCATTATACTCTGCGAAACATGAATTAAGGGCCACCAAGTCCTCTGTTAGTGTACCCTCTGACCAACCAACAAGAAGCTAGAGCAATATCATTTGAACAACAGAATTTGGTTGAAGATGCTTTTGGAAGGTCATAAATATAAAAGCTGAACAGGAGAAATTTTTGAAAACTGAGCCCAGTGGTGGGCCATTATTTAGTTTCCTTATTGAGCTTCTATTTTCACCCACGCAAATCTGAAAATATTGATTACTTACTGTGTTATTAATAAGAGATGCTGTTGTTCGGCAATTAATTATTTTCGGGAATTTGCTGGAGTAAAAAACCTTATTGACAACACAGCAAGTAAACTCTGGGTACTATGTCCAAAAGGTGGGCCACCACATTATGACAGCTATAGTAACTGGTGACTGGATGGTGTACGTGTACACTACACAGTGTATAGCTGGCAGTGTGTGCTTTGTGATTTGAAACCTGAAGATGATAACTAGTTATTCGAGGTAAAAGTCTTCTATGGTATTAGGCCAAATCACATTAAATTTCTTCTAAATGACAGACATTTGGCTCCTCTGCTATGATCTACTGGTGTTCAGTCAGATGAGCAATATCAAGGACCAGTGTTGCATTCACCTGTATAGGTGCTGACGCTGAAGAATGGCATAAAATTATTCCTGCTACTATTGGCCCACCACTATTGGATAGAAAGCTGTTATTTTACTTTTCATTTCCAGAGTTCCTGACCGCATCAGAAGAATTCTGCAGACACATGGTACACAGACCACATTTCTCAGTCAGATCAGAACACTTTTTGTGCTGCAAAATGGATACACCCGATTATCTTAAAACTGCAAGCATCCATAAAGTGATCAGTGGCTGTGGCGGTGTGCAAGAGTGTCATGCAGAAAGTAATACCCTACATTTCTTTTCTCAGCCAACGACAATGTTACAAATGTGAAACTTCAGGTTTGCATTACTTAAAGTTTCTGGAGTTTGCACTAAAATTTTCTGTTTCCTCCAGACAGATAGCGTAATTGCAGCATTGTTTCAAAATGGCATACGTAAATGACATATGTTACAAGCAGTGTCATCGTCATTGAATTTCTCACTGCGGAGAAAGAAACTGTTGGGAACATTCACAACCTGTTGTGTGCATTTTACAGAGCATCTGCAGTACATACACATATGGTTAGTCATTGGGCAAAGAGGGTGAGGCCATAATGAGAATGCAGTTTGGCATAGCTCAGATATTTGCAGCATTCAGGGAGACCATCAGCAGCTGTCAGATCTGAAAAGATGCAGCTCACTAATGTGCTCGTTTGTGATGCCAAAAGGGAGGCAGCACCATTAATTCTGAAGCATGTGTGAACACATTAACCAAACTAGAGAAGTGCTTCCACTGATTGTGACGCCATAATGACCCACCAATTCTTTGATGCTAGGTGATAATGCTCGGCCTCACCCAAGTTTCAGAAATACGGAACACATCACTAAACAGTGCTGGACAGTGGTACCCTGTCCACCCTACAGGCCAGACATAGCTCCCACAAACTTTCACTTGTTTGGGCCATTAAACAATGTGGAAGACATTTTGAGAAGAAATGGCTTTGTGACCAGAACAAGGAATGGTATTGATGGGGCATATATGCCTTTATGTCTCGCTGGAGGCAGGCCGTAGAACAGAAATATTATCTGGAAAAATAGGAAGTTCAGAAGAAACATCATTCTTTCTCGTGTTCGGTAAATAATTGTAAGAAAAAGATGTAGTGCATTACTTTCTGGGTGACCCTCGTATATTATTGAAATGGAAAGCACCGTAAAAGAATGTGTGAAGGAACACAATTGCAACATGTGATTTCAATGAAGGGCGAAATCTGACAGTGTTCAGCTAACTGTAAACACCAGAAGATCCTGAAGACGACACCAGCAGAAGGGCCGAAACTTCGACAGTGTAGAACAAATTGAACATGGTGCAGCCAACATCGTAGATGATTTTACCTTCAGTGACAACAGCCATGAAAATCTTGAGACTTGTATATTAACTTGTTGAAATGAAAGTGGAAACGGAAAATTTAGCTTAGCAATAAGAATGTAAATTTGTGTATGAGTTACATTGCCAAATGTCCCACAATGTCTGGTGTTGGTCTCTCTGTCTGTCTGTCTGTGTCTGTGTGTGTGTGTGTGTGTGTGTGTGTGTGTGTGTGTGTGTGTGTGTGTACATATTGTAATTCAGATTTTACCTTTAAGGGAGGACATGGTGAAAATCAGTATGGACACATTTGTGAAGCGTCTCCAGCCAGACCGCTACCTCCTTTGGCTGCAGGGGAAAGACGTGGGTCCCCACCCCGAGGATCCCTCGCGAAACTACGCTGCACCTCCACCCACGCAGCGTGAAGTTCTTGCAAACAAAAAGTGAGTACGGTGGTTTGCTTCGCTTGTGAATTATGTCTTGCGTGCACGCTTGCTTGTCTCACGAGTAGTAACTGCTTTTAGGAAAGTCTCTTACATAGTTACAAAAGAGTCGGGTGAAATCGTTTGCATTAATCATTTCGTTTGATCAGTTTTGATGTCTATGCATATTCTGTCTTTGCACGTGTGGATGCGTAATTGTATTTGTAGCACTGTTCAGTAACACTTCTTTTGTTTACTTTGTTTGGTTCATTTTGAGCACTCCCACATTTGCCTTTAACACACAGCCTTTGGAAATTTGTATAGAATCTAATTTCCACATTTGGTGACTCATCATTTCCATTAGTGGGCATCCAAAATTATACAAAGTCTTAGGCTGAATTTGGTTAATATGTGTCATTGATAAAGATTAGATTTAAGTTATTTTGAGTTGGGGCCTCTAGAGATTGTGTAATATGAAAATGTAGGAGCACGTTAACATTATAACTAGTCACATTATAGTTTCTTAACATGATAGACATGTTTCCAGACTTCGTACTTCGTCATCTGGAAAGTGTAGTTACAACAGAGGGATTGGTACAATTTTTCTTGAGTCGCAATGTTTATTGCAAAAATGACACAATTATGAGACAATTGCTGGCCAGTGTAACCTTCAGGAGATGACAGTACTAATACTGCTAGTAGACAGATACACTCGTGCTCATAAATTAAGGATAATTGTAGAATTGCAGAAGGTGGTGCCACACAACATGGCACTACACAAAACTCGCACTAATAGCATAGGCACATAGGGAACACACACACGAAACAGATCTGTAAGTCCACAATATTGGTGATAAGTTGAGACAACCGTCCTGAAACACGTGTGCTACAAAATGCCACTTTTTCGTGCGCATGTACCCCGACACCAATATTGGATATGATCACTATGTGCACACACACACAGGCCCCACAGCGGGTTGGCATACTCTGGATCAGGCGGTCGAGTAGCTGCTGGCATATAGCCTCCCATTCTTGCACCAGTGCCTGTCGGAGCTCCTGAAGTGTCGTAGGAGTTTGAAGATGTGCAGCAATATGTTGACTTAGAGCATCCCAGACGAGCTCAATGGGGTTTATGTCTGAAGAACAGGCAGGCCACTCCATTCACCTGATACATTCTGTATCAAGGTACTCCTCTACGATGGCAGCTCGGTGGGGCCGTGTGTTACCATCCATCAGGAGGAAGGTGGGGCCGACTGCATCCCTGAAAACACGGACATACTGGTGCAAAATGACGTCCCGATACACCTGACCTGTTACAGTTCCTCTGTCAAAGACATGCAGGAGTGTAGGTGCACCAATAATTATCCCACCCCACACCATCAAACCATGACCTCCATACAGGTCCCTTTCAAGGACATTAAGGGGTTGGTGTCTGGTCCCTGGTTCACACCAGATGAAAACCCGGCGAGAATCACTGGTCAGACTATATTGGTCTCGTCCGTGAACATAACCTGGGACCACTGTTACAATGACCATGTACTGTATTCTTGACACCAGGCTTTAAGGGTTCTCCTGTGACCAGGTGTCAGTGGAATGGACCTTGCAGGCCTCCGGGCAAATAAACCGTGTCTGTTCAGTCGTCTGTAGACTGTGTGCCTGGAGAACTGTTCCAGTGGCTGCGGTAAGGTTCTGAACAAGGCTACTTGCAGTACTCCGTGGTCACCTGCAGGCACTGATGGTGAGATATCAGTCTTCTTGTGGTGTTGTACACAGTGGATGTCGCGTACTGTAGCGCCTGGACACATTTCATGTCTGCTAGAATCGTTGCCACAATCGTGAGATCACACTTTGTGGCACACGGAGGACCCGTGCTATGACCTGCGGTGTTTGACGAGCCTCCAGTCACCCTAGTATTGTACCCTTCATAACATCATCATTTTCAACACACAGTCACCATTAGAACGTCAGAAAACTCTGCACACTTACTCACTGCACCGTACTCTTGACATGCACCAACACACCTCTGCGTATGTGGACTGCTGCCAGCGCCACCTTGCGATGACTGCAGGTCAAATGCACTGCATGGTCATACACTGAGGTGATTTAAACCCACAAACTGCCCACCAGAGCATGTATAAAAGTACATGAAACTATTTTAGTTTTCATTGGGAACAGTTCCATCCTTTTATCAGCATTTGGTGGGTGGCGTGGGGCGAGGGGAGGATGGATGGGTTGATGGAAATAAAATAAAAAGGGTCGATCATAGGACACAAAGATGAAGGGAAGACACCAATATGTGGAACTCTGAATTCCTTATGGGTGGTAATACATAAAAAGCCTACCTCTGTCACCACATTTCTCTTCTTTATTTGCTTTAACACATTTCCTCGTTTCAGCTCGGTTTACTGAAGTTTTTTTCGTACGGTATATTGTCCCAGTCAACTTTCATCATTGAACATTAGACCCAAAACTTTGCCTGCTAGTTTATTATTTATTTCCCCAATCCACTTCATGAGCTCTGTTTTTATTTACTTATATTTCCATAATATTGCAACTGTTTGGGTTGCAAGTCTCTCAAGTTTCATCCAATTCACATAACCATAAAATTTTAATCTACGTTTTCTAATGTCATTGTGAATGTCTGCAAACTGTTTGATCTCATGGCTGCTGTTTAGGCTGAATGATGGATTTTTTTGTATGATCTTTTGTTCTTTTTTTCAATGTTTTTGAATCTGCTGTGTTTTGTGTTATAGTATTGCTAGCTTTTAGTAAGTGTGAAGCCGTTATCATTAAAACTTTCGCAGTGTGTGTGTCATTTTACCTTAAAGTTCCTGGTTTTTTTCCCTGAGTCAGTCCTGTCAGTCTGCAATGCGATAGACTTCTGAAATGTTAATCTAACTGCCACTCTATTATTCATTTTTAACTTACTGAGAGGTGTTGGATAATAGACTGCTTTTACAGAAGCTTTGAAAAGTGAAACCTGATGGTGTAATATTTAGGGCTATGGTGTTGGTTTCCTTTACATGCAATTACTACTTCGTGGCTGATGTTAATATAATGTGCAAGGCATACATACGTACATGCATACATAATGTGATTAGTGTGGTTTTCATAATGATGTAATTCAGTGTTTGATTACTGCATGACTAACTTTGCCTTTTGTGGTGTAGTGGTTCTTGGTCAACATCAGCATATTTTCCTTATAACTTTGCTGTGGCAATCAGTGTATTAACAAACCAGTAATGTATTGAGATCTCAAGTTTATTTGCAGTACAACATTTTGTTCTGTAGAATGGTAATTTGTAATGAAGAAATTTGATTGTGACATTAGTTTCATTGTGGGGAATAATTTCTGACAGAACCTGTACCGTACTGTCAAACACTCATCCAATGTGTTAGCAGTGGTGCATCTTCATTGTGTATCTGAGGGGAACAGGTCCACTGCCTCCACCCCCCTCTCTCCTCCATCAGCTTCAGACTTCCACATAACTCACTTTATAAATGTTTACTACAGATTTTTATTATGAAAGTCTTGAGAAAAAATGCGTGAGGCACTGGTATTTAAGTCAGCACAGTTAATTGAATGCTGTTACAATGAGTAAGCAACCTAAATTAATGTAAGGGCATTAAAGTCTTCAGTGGGTGCTGCCAGAAATATTTTTACAGTTCAGAACAGCAGTAGGTATCCAGCAAAAGTTAAGTATTCATTCCTTGTACATTACCGACATTCGTACTTAGGTTGACATACGGGAGATGTATGGGTTTCAAGTAAAAAAATTTTTAAACTTCATGTGTGTTTATTGACAAATCAAAGCTCATTGTTTGCCATTTGTTGCGGGCCAGACTTAAACTTGTGAAAAATAATGTTGTCGAGTTGACGCCTTATCATTTCGAATGCACAGCTGAAGTCTCTTCTCCAAACCCAATGTCTTTGCAGGGGTGGCAGCAGTTTGTTGAATGATAACTTATTTCAGCTGGTCCAAATTTCCTGACTCTTGAGGTACCCATACCACCACCACCACCACCACCACCACACAACAACAACAACAAAAAGTCGCACATTAATAAGTCTGAAGACCTGGGAGACCAAGGGACATTGTCAAACCAAGAGGTGATCGATATGTCCAGGAAAAATGGCTTTGTGGTGTGTGATATAGTTCCATTATGCTGGAACCGAACATCTTTTAAAGGTATTCTTTGTCTTCTCAATTCTGGTCTCAAGAATGTTTCAAGCATATGACTGTCTCGAGTGACTGTGGTCCCATTTTGTTCAAAAACTGCTGTCCAATAATGTCAATAATGCCAATACTGCCAAGACCACACATGACTGACTTTTTCAGAGTGTAAAGGATGCTGATGAGTAAGGTGTGGTTGCCCAGGAGCCCAGTAATGTAGGTTTTGTTTATTGACAGTCCTGTTTAAATGAAAATGAGCTTCATTGCTCATCAGTAAAATCACGTTATCACTCAATAACTTGCGTACTGCATGTGAAATCTTCACATACAGCAAAATCAGAGTTGGCTTAAGTTGTTTAACAATAAGAAGTTTGTACAGACGGAAGTTTGATGTACGCATAATTCGTCTAACTGATCACAGTTGATTTTTAGCTCACTAGTGACTCTAGCTGACCATTCTGGGCTTCTAACTATCGCTTCCCTTACCCTTGCAACATTTTCTAGTGTCATTACATTGGGTCTCAGGCCTGTATGCTTCTTGTCTGTCATGTTCCCAGCTGATCTGATGTGTTCACCCATCTGAGGATTGAGTCAACTCAGAACAACTCAATGTCAGCCAGGATTTAATTGCGCACAAAATATTTGCTGCGTAACTGTATCAGACTCGCCACTTTTGATGAAACTGTCACAGATAAACAACTGATGTTGCAAGTCCCACTGCTCCACTGTTACTGAAATGCTGTCTTGTGTGAAGGAAAACTACTCCTGTCACTATGTGCTCAGTATTATACTGTTCAAAACTGTCGTGTCACCTTGTGCTTTGGTGACTAGTAGGAAACTTGTCGAAACATTGGGACACCGCATTGCCACGACTCTACTGATGACCCGACAAAATTTTATCAGTTAAATTTGCCGAGAAATCCTACATTCTCGTATATAACAAATAGTGTGAGGTAAAGGCTTTTCTAACATTTTGTCAACAAAAAGTATATTACAGGTTGTAACTATTCTTAGGATTTCTCAATACACTTTTGCCTTTTCTCAAACACTTCCTTCTTCCATATGAAAATTCCCTTCTCAGGACTGTTAACTGAAGTCATGTTTGAATATTTACTGAATTCATCTCTCTGCTTTTTGTTTCTGAAATTTTTGTCCTGAATGTGCAATACTTAACCCTACTGGTCCCATTACACTTCTCTTTTGCACTTGTTCCCTTCAGAGATATCAGAAATACTGTCCTTTCATAGTGAGACTTCATTTTTCAAAGATCTTTTGGATGCTTGTTTCATTTCCCTTACTTTCATATTTCAGTTAACTTTATCAGTCTCTGTTATATATTGCAAGCATTCTTTTAAATGTCATTAGTACTAGAAATACAGGGTGTATATAAAGTCGGGGAATACTTTCAGGTATTTATTGCACAAGAACTAAAGATGTCATACATATTGCATTTTGAAGAGAAACTCTGAAAGTTTTTACAGACATTTGATATGCGAACCATGAGTGACCTGGCAGACGTCAATACGGTAATCAAATTCTTGCCAGACCCATCCCAGCAACGCATTGCCTACTGCCGCTCCTCCCACCCCCCCTCCTCTGTTGAACAGTCTTCCCCCAAACACGTCACAAACTTTTTATTACCTGAGGTTTCCTATGAGGCTGTAACTGCACGAATAAGTGGACTACGCTAGTCAGTATAGACTTATTGTTTTGTGTCAACATGTCCAAACGTCAACACCTGACCTACTGCCCAGAGGAAAATAAGTATTAGTGTCTTGCTCATGCCTATACTGATGTAATGTTGTCCATTACACCATCCTTGGTCACCGGTAGAAGTATCTGCACTGTTACACCCTGTATTTCCAGCAGCTGCATGAGAAATAACTTTTCATGGCTTGTGTGGTTGTAGTTCTGTTTCAGTTGGTTAGTTGTTTGTGTACAAAGATATTTATTTATTTTTATTTTTTACAAAAATAGAAGTAAATTAAATTTATAATGTCTATTTGTTGTATTAATATTTTTAAACTTCACATGCATTATTATAAACTCATACAGAATCTTGTAACCCAGTTATATTTCATTCAGGCCTTGCTAAAGTAATGTTTGTTAACAAGAAACAGAGCTTTGATGAAAGTCCAAGGTGGATTTTAATACATATGAGGCTAGATCACTGCTTACCCAAGATTTCTGCAGCAGTGAATGGACATGTAGAAAAGACACAAGTTTTCTTAGATGTGTTGGCGGCATTTAAATGCTCTGCGATGCATGAGCCACACCGGCTGGGGTACCGACCGATCTACTCTCTTACGGCTCTACCAGGTGTTAATCCAGTCTCGTCTGGATTATGGGAGCCTGGCTTATGATCCAGCATCCCCTTCGGCGTTGCGGGTGCTGGACCCAATCCTTCACAGCGGGATACGCCTTGTAACTGGTGCTTTCCGGACCAGCCCTGTGAACAGCTTACTTGTGGAGGCAGGTGTCCCTCCACTGCAGTTGCGGCGCCAACGTTTACTGGCCGCTTATGCTGCCCGTGTTTTTAGCTTGCCCGGGCATCCAAATTATCGTTTTCTGTTCCCGCAATCGGTCGTCCATCTGCCAGAACGTTGGCCCCAGCCAGGTTGTACGATTGGGGCCCGCGTCAAAGAGCTTCTCTCCGGGCTTGGAGTTTTCCCTGTTCCACCTCCTTTCCGGCCCCCTTTGCGAACACCCCCATGGTGTGTTCCTCGCTCTTGCCTTCGGCTCGAATTGGCACAGGGCCCAAAGGACAGTCCCTCCAGAGGCCTTCCGCTGCCACTTTTATTCCATCCTAGCCACGTATCAGGGCTCTGTTGTTGTATACACTGACGGTTCTATGGTTGCTGGTCGGGTCGGTTATGCTCTAACTCTAGGGGACCATTACGAACAAAGATTCCTGCCGGCTGGCTGCAGCGTTTTCAATGCTGAGCTGATCGCCATCTTTTGTGCCCTAGAGTATATCCGCTCCTGCTGAGGTGAGTCCTTCGTTATCTGTAGCGACTCCCTGAGCAGTTTACGAGCTATCGACCAGTGTTTCCCTCGCTCTCGTCTGGTGATGGCTGTCCAGGAGTCCCTCCGTGCCCTTGCCCGTTGCGACCGCTCTGTGGTCTTTGTGTGGACCCCAGGCCACACTGGGATACGCGGCAATGAACATGTGGACCGCCTGGCCAGACAGGCCACCAGTGAACCAACTCTGGACATTGGCCACCCAGAGACTGATTTGCGAGCTGTCTTACGCCGCGCAGTTCTCTCGCTTTGGGACACTGAATGGAGCAATCTGCCCACGCCAAACAAACTCCGTCCTGTCAAGGTGACCACGGGTGTGTGATGGTCATCCATGCGAGCCAATCGCAGAAATTCAGTTGTCCTTTGTCGGCTCCGCATTGGCCACACCCGGCCGACACACAGGACCCTCCTCTGTCGTTGCGGGGCGGCTTTGACAGTGGCCCACATTTTGTTGGCCTGTCCCCTTTTAGCTGTGGTCAGGCAGACATTTGCGCTGCCTGATACGCTCCCTGCCCTTTTAGCTGATGACTCTGTCATGGCAGGGCTAGTTTTGCGTTTTATTCGGGCAGGGGTTTTTATCATTTAATTTGAGTGTTTGTTTTTTTTTTGTGTTGATTCTGGCCTTTGGCCTACGATTTTAAACTGAGTTTTTAATGTGTCTCTCGGTGGTTGGCTTTTTTTTTTTAAAAATGGTCGGCCAACCACCGTCACACTATGTGATTTTAATTCGTTTTGTCTGGTCTTTGTCTAAGTTTCTCCCGTTCTGTGTCATCTGTCATCTATTCTGTTGAACGTTTTTTATTCTCTGTGGGTGTTTTTAGTATTTGGAAAAGGGACCAATGACCGTAGCAGTCTGGTCCGTTTAATCCCCCAACCAACCAAAAGACACAAATTTTCTTAGGTTTGGTGTATGATTTGCTTCATATTTACAGTGAAGACAGCAGGAGTTGAGATGTGTAATGTGGAATAATATTTTTAGGTGGACAAAAAACTATTTACTTTGTTATAGTTAAATCATTTTAATGGTCAAAAAATGTTTTATTTTTCTTCATGATTGCTATTTCAGTTGATGTGTGTTCATAGACGCTGAAGCAGCTTTACAAAACCCATGTTACACCAGTTCGCTTTTGGAAGTGTTCAGCCTCATCTTTTATCTTGTCGAAGCAGAACTGCTGCCCAGACGAATGTTCCTTCAACTTAGGGAACAGGTGACAGCCTTCGGAGCCACATCTAGGTAGTGGATGGGTGCTGACATTCCAGCCCAAGTTCTGCAGGAGGCAGACAGCCTGATTGCCCATGTGTGGATAGGCATTGTCATGGTGATTGCTTACACTCTTGCTAAACATTCCTCTTCTGCAGTTCTGAATTACCCTTATGAGTTTTTTTGGTGTTGCACCATATTTATCAGTGCTTATTGTTGTCCCAGCAGGCAGACCAACAGTACCCCTCCCTTTACTTGCATACTGTGTTTGTTTGAATTTTTACAACTTGGCCAAAGAGCAATGCTGCCACTCGCAGGACTTGTTTTGACACAGGTGTAAAGTGGAATGCCCAGGTTTAATCACTCGTGACAATTGAGCCCAAGAAGTTGTCCTTTTCATCTGCATAACATTGAAGAAATATATGGGAAGAATCAACTCATTGTTGTTCATGGTTTTGTCAGCATTTGCGGTACCCATTATGTGCACATCATCCAATACTGTAGCTTTTCCATTAAAATCCAGTGGATGTTGCTTTCCGAAACATCAGGAACCATGTTACATAAATCATCCAGAGATATCCTGCAGTCTTTACACACAATTTTCTCAATATTTAAGACTGTCTAGTTGGAAATTGACGGCCTACTGCTCCTTCCCTTGTTGTGACTTACGGTATGACACCACTTGCAAACGCTTTTGACATCCGAGCACGACTGTCCATACGCATCAGTCAACTAGCGATTAATAGCTCTGTGAACTTCGCACTTGACTGTAGTGTTAAACAGGAAGTCAATTTTGACTGGCTGCCTGGTCAAGACAGACCGTACAAGCAAAGTGTATGTATGCCTGCTTGGGAGTGCAAAACCACAAGTTACAGCAGTGCGACCAACAGCCACACTAACAATATCTCTTCAGAGATGTTACTTGTGGTATTGCCCTTGTAAAAAGGAAGAAGAAATTTTTTTGCAAATGTTACTTCATTTTTAAGTGGTGGTTACCAAGAAATGTGAAACAGTAAGTCATTCTTCTCCATTTGAAAGTTTACTTCTTGTGTTGGAGTATTGTTTTAAGATTTCTAGGGTTTGAAACATGAGTATGAAGGATTTAGATTTCAATTTGCCATGTGGAAGTGTAATCAAAAGAGCCTCTCATGTCAGTTAACTCTGTGAGACTGTGCGAAATGCACGTGCACGATTGCCTTGTAAATACTGTTGGTCGAGGACAGAGGCCAGAAATTTGCTCTCACAGTATTTTGTGCCACAGCAATGCCGACATGCCGCAGAACGTGCTCATGAACATTCCGAGGGCGAAGACCCACCACCGCAAGAAGGTGTCTCCCGGCAGCGTTACAGAGTTGCCTTCCGACCTAGAAGACTTGGACGGTCTCGAATATCCACACGACTTACCTTCAGAGGTAATCAGGATAGCGGAGGAGATACGCAATGAAGAAATCGACTTAATGGATGAGAAGACATTTGAGGTCATGCAGGATGTGTGGCTGAAAGCTGGAGAGATGGGTGAGTACTCAGGTCATACTGTTTTTTCTTCTTCATGTTTCGTGTAATATGAATTTTTGATTTGTGATAAAACTTGAGAGTGTAGTCTATCACCCGTTGACTTATATTTCCTTTTCTCAAAGTCTTTCATGATTAGGTTATGCATGCTTACAGGATGCTTCAGAAAGAATAGCAGAATATTTTAGGATGTGGTAGTATAGACTAAAACATTCCATGTAACAAGTTATAGTCTACCCAATTTACCTACACAGATGCTGTCAGTAGCCTGCAACTCTATCAATAACTGGTTGAAATTTTGGTAGTGAAAGTGTGCTATTGTCAGTAATGCATTCCAAACTAAAACTTGGAAATTCAAGTACTTTACCACTTTGATGTTAACTGCACAATTGTTTATGGCCAGTTTGTGTGTCTTGTACTTCATTTTGGTACAGATAAATGGGTAGCACATACTAAACTTGGTTGGTCTTGTGCAGTAACTGCAGTCGGAGTACAGTAACTGATAGTTTGCTATTAAGTGTGGAAAATAAGCAATTAGCATGTCACAAATTGAATCTCTCTACAGCAGCAGCATAGTTTAGACAGGATATTACTGTTCTTCAACTCACATAGAATTATTAACATTTCTTGAGAAGTGTGCAGTAGGACATTATTCTCATTAAACAACACAAATCATTTTTAGAAAGTTTGCGTTAACCCGTGGATGAATAACAAGGGTCTTCTGGACCTGGCAACCTTCCATTTTATCAATAAACTAATAAATCTTTATTTTAGTTTACAGCATGTGTAATCCTTAAAAATGTGGCAATCCTTAAAAGTGTGGCTGACATATGTCAGTCAAAACCTGTGGTACTAGTAAAATTAATGATTTTTCTTTATTAAATTCCTCCTTTATTAAATTCCTAATCATATTTGTTCAGTGCATGGGAGGTGTCGTTTAGACCCATTAGCAAACAGTTCATATTTCATTTGTGCTATTAGGAAATGGATAGATTGCTACTCATTGCAAAGAAAACCCTTTGAGTTGCAGACAGGTACCATGAAAAGACTGTTATGCATTATAGGTTTCAGCCAAATCCTTTATAGGTTTCAGCCAAAGCCTTCTTCGGGGAAAGAAACACACACACACACACACACACACACACACACACACACACACACACACACACACACACACACCTTACATGCAAACAACTGCTACCACCAGAAGGCTCTAACTGGAATGCAACTGTCATGTGAATAGAAATCTGGAGTGGGGCATGAAAGGGGGAGGGATAGCAGGATAAGGAGAGCAAGGATGGGGAGAAGAGCTATCTTGTGGGGCACGTAGGGACTAACAACTGCTACTGCTAAGTGCAGTGCTGGGAGGTAGGATAGGAGGGAGGGAGGGGGGGGCAAAAAGGTAGCAAAAAGGAGAGGAGCAGGGAAGCAAAATGGACTGGCAGATACTGTGGCAGAGGGGGGCATACAAAGAGGACGGGGGAATGTGAAAAAGGAGGAGATAATAGGACAGTGGGTGGAAACTGTTTGGTGCAGAGTGTAGGGACAGTATGTTACCATAGGTTGAGTCCCAGATCATTTTGGGAGCGTGTTGCATGGATAACTCCCATCTGCACAATTCAGAAAAGCTGGTAGTGGAGGGGAGTTACCATATGGCCCGGGTTGTGAAGCAGCCATTGAAATCAATCATGTTGTGTTCAGGTGCATGTTGTGCTACAGGGAAGTCTCCTTTGCCCTTTGTCACAGTTTAGTGGCAGCTGTTAATTGTTGTGGACAGCTGGTTTATAGTCATACCTATATAAAAAAAGCTGTGTGATGGTTGCAACAGAGTTGGTATACAGCCCGACTGCTTTCACAGGTGGCCCGTCCTGTGATATGTTAAACTAGCAGTCCGCAGCTCGGGGTCTCGTGGTAGCGTTCTCGCTTCCCGAGCATGGGGTCCCGGGTTCGATTCCCGGCGGGGTCAGGGATTTTCTCTGCCTCGTGATGACTGGGTGTTGTGTGTTGTCCTTAGGTTAGTTAGGTTAAGTAGTTCTAAGTTCTAGGGGACTGATGACCATAGCTGTTAAGTCCCATAGTGCTCAGAGCCATTTGAACATTTGTTAGACTAGCCTGTGACAGGACTGGACTAGAAAGTGCTGGGTGGGTGGATTGGGCATGTCTTGCACCTGGAACTTTCACAGGGATATGATCCCTGTGGCAAGGAGTTGGGATTGGGAGTGGCATAGGAATGGACTAGGGTGTTGTGGAGGTTGGGTGGACAGTGTGTGGACAGTGTGACACCACTTTGGGAGGGGTGGGAAGTATCTTGGGGAGGTTGTCCCTCATTTCAGGGCATGATGATAGGTAAAAGTCCTGGCAAAGGATGTGGCTCAGTTGTTCCAGCCTGGGTGGTATTAGGTGATGAAAGGGACACACCTTTGTGGCTGGTTCTTGATGCTGGGTGCATTGGAGGTGTGGAAGAAATGGCACGGGAGATCTGTTTGCGGACTCGGTCTGGCGGATAGTGCTTGTCTGTGAAGGCCTCGGTGAGACCCTCAGCATGCTGAGAAAGAGTGTTTTTGTCACTGCAGATATGCTGCCCCTGGGTGGCCAGGCCGTTTGGGAGGGATTTTTTGGCGTGAAAGGCATGACCAGCTGTCAAAATGCAGGTACTGTTTGTGGATGGCGGGTTTAATGTGAAGTGTGGTTGGAGCCATCAGAGAGAGGAGGCGGCCAACATCTAGGAAGGCGGTGTGCTGGGTTGAGGAGGACCACATTAAGTGGATGGGAGAGAAGGTGTTGAGGTTGTGAAGGAACAGAGATATGGTGTCTTGGCCCTGAGCCCAGATTATGAAGACATCAGCAGTGAACCTGAACCAGATTAAGGATTTGGTGTTTTGGGAGGCTAGGAAGCTCTCCTCTAGATGGCCCATAAAAGTGTTGGCATAGGAGGGTGCCATGCTGGTGCCCATGGTTGTGCCACGGATTTGCCTATATACTTTCTCTTCAAAGGAGAAGTCATTGTGGGTTAGGATAAAGGTAGTAAGGTGGATGAGATAGTGGATGTGCGGGGTGTGATATGGGTGAGAATGGAAGTGAATTCAGGGTGGAGTTTCTGGAAAGGACCTAAAGCTTTAAGCAGGAATTGGAGGTTATGTTGGACTACTGGGATGGGACCACTCTGGCAGAGTTGTAGATGGAAGAGTCGGACAACTGGCAGATACCTTCTGCCGGGTAGTCGCTGAGACAGTGGTAGAGTCTTTGCCCGCAGGGAGGATGATCAGGTCAGGATCTGATATTATTAAATTTTGCTTGAGACATTTAAGTCTTAGCTTCCATCATTATTTTAGGTCAGGAACTGTTTTGTGACTGGATATTGCTGCCCTTTCCTCTGAAGAATAGTTGGTGTTCAAATGTTGGTATTCATAGGAGGGGACCTGGGGAAGGGTAATGAGGCCAAGTTGGAGGTAAAGAATTCCCAGAAGATGACCTGCAGGTGGTTAGGTGTAGTAGGACAGGATCACGGTTGGATGGTGGTACGAAGTGGAGAGGCAGGGTTCAATGTTGGAATTACTTTGGCTTTGGTTGGAGAAATTGGTGGCAAATGTTTCATTGCGGGGGTAGGGAAAAGGAGAGTAGGTCTTTGTCAGGTTCAGTGTGGTTAAATATTTGTGCAGGGCTAAAACTGAGGCTTTTGGATAGGCCAAACTTATGTGGGGCTGATGATTTTGGTGATAAGATTAACTAACAGTGTTCTGGGATTGTTTAAGCTCTGGATTTGGAATGTTGGTAGGGAATTTTGGGGGATGTGGCAAGTTGAGAAGGTAAACTAAAGCAAAGTCTGGGTGCTTTGAGGGGTGGAGAACACTGGGTAGGATAATGGTGCCCCAAGGTGGCAGTAGGCGTGCTGTTCCCACACAAAAGGTCATCTTCTGAAACACACACACACACACACACACACACACACACACACACACACACACACACACACACACACACACACGAGAGAGAGAGAGAGAGAGAGAGAGAGAGAGAGAGAGAGAGAGAGAGAGAGAGTGAGTGAGTGAGTGAGTGTTTGTAGAGCCACACTCTTTCTAGAGGTGGCTACAGACAGTGGCCTTGTGTATGCAAGTTGGGCTTTAGAGTGTGTGTTTGTGTGTCCGTGTCTGTGTGTCCTATTTTAGAAGAAGCAGTGTATAACAGTCTTTTTGTTGTGCCTATCTGCGACTCAGTGTCTATCCTACGTGGTGAGCAGCTATCTATACATTTCATAATATTGTAATTAATGAACCCATAGATACTAGAGTACTAACATTCAATATGAAAACTTCTCTTTATAACCAATGAAAATTGAACAGATGTTACGTGGAATGTTTTATTCGAAGTGTCTCTACTACCACTTCCGAAAATAAGAGGGACGTTGCAAAAGGCATTCTAACTATTTTTTTGTCTTGAAAATTGTTATGAATAAAAAAATTCTGAAATATACAAATGGAAGGTTAATTCATACGTAAACATTACGTTTAAGGACATGGATGAACACTGACAGTGCCATAAAGATATAGCACAGTAAAAAAGACAAAACAAATTTTGTAATTTGAAATGTGTTTTGCTCACAGTTGCAACAGTACACAGTAGTACAGGGCAGGAACACGGACTTGTGACATCGTAGGATCCCTCGAAATAGTCTCCCAAGAAATCCGTCACACATTGCCACCAGTGTGGCCTCTCCAGGAGCGAATCATCGGATCTGTTGTGTCACTGCTGTGGCAATGTCTTCACGTGTTCGAAAGCATTTTCCGTGCAACGACTCTTCCAGATTTGGTGTGACGTCATAATCGCAACGTGAGAAGTCTGGGGAATACAGTGGATGCTCCAGTACTTCTCATCCCCATCGTGCGAACAGATTCCGCACACACATTGCCGTATAGGCTCTCGCCTTTTTCTGAAGGATTAATGAATCGTGTAGACGTTCGGGTCATTCCTCCCAAATAGCCTGTCATTGGTGGTGTTACAGGAAAGTGGAGCAGTAGTGCAGTGCATGAAAAGTTTGTCCTTGTGGGATAAAATGGCACAAACTCATTCCTCCAATGTCACAGGCTACGGTGACCGTTAACTCGACAGGAGAGGGATTGTGGCAAAATTTATGCCTCTGTGGTGAGCCTGAATGATGCCATTTCACGGACTGGCGTTTCAGTTCCGACTTGTAGGCCCTGGCCCAAAATTCATCTACGGCGACGGTTCTCCGAAGTGCATTGTCTCCCCCCTCCTCGTAATGCGCTAAATGCACGCGACAAGTTTTGTAATGTCGACTTTTCCTATTCGCTTGGTGCGTGAGGCACTCACTTCCCAGCAACTTTATGCTCGTGTAATGAGTTGCTTAAAATCTTGTAGAATATCGTCGTCTCAATCCCAGTATGGTGCTGTAATTCCCGCAGCTTCCATCTTCTCTCATCCTCCAAGCATTGGGCGATCCATGTATCCGTGCTGACAGGCCGCTTGGATTGGTGCATTTTGGCTGTTACAGCTCTACCACACCTGAATGCACTTACCCACTAAGCAACCATTCACCATGGTCGAGCAGCATTTCCTTTACTTTCGTAAGTTCCTCGAGGCATTGGCACACATTACTTCCACGCCGAACGGCATTCTTACGTAAGAGTAATGTTCCAATCGGGTAACATCCGTCCTGAATGGGTGCTCGACTCATATTGTAGTCTCTCTTCTCTCTTGGTTTTGCGGGAAATGGCTACCGTCTATTGTCGTGCCACTGGATTCTGTGGGGAGACCCCCGATGTCACGGAATGGGTGTAGATTGTAATTTACTATTGTGTACTGTTCCAAATGACAGTAAAAAAAGTTTGCAATGACAAACTTCTCTTTGTCTTTTTTCTCTTGCTCTATATCTGTGGCTGTATGTGCATTCATCTATCTCCCTAGAGGTAATGTTTACACATGAACTAACCTACCATTTGCATATTTTAGAATTTTTTAATTCATTACCATTGCTGAGACAAAAATGTTATCTAGAAGCCTACAGAGTAAAATGGTACAGTAATTGACACTTGTCTCAGATACAGGGCAAGTAAGGATGGGGTCATCATCTGGACATCCAGATGTAAGTTTTCTGCTGTTTCTCTAAATATTCCAGACAAATGTCATTATTGTTCCTTTAGCAAGGGTACAGTCACTAACCTTCCCTGCCCTTCTGTATTTGATTTAGTGGTCCATATTGAAAGGCCTGACAATTGGCAGTGCAGTACAACCCTGCTTTTGCTTCCCCTAGTTAATATTTTTCTGCTATTTATGAAATCTTCTATCAGTACCTTTGCGTGCGCAGAAAATCTGAAGGCAATTTTCGCCCGCTTTTGTGTTAATGCAATTATATATTTCCCATCGTTTACACTTACTGTAACAATGTTAATGGAGAGGAAAATGCTTTGATTTCAAAAGTGGTGGTTATATTGGGAACTAATAGCACAACTTAAACAGACGCAAGTGAAACGAGTAGCAACAGTGTTAAATTACGATCATAATTGTCACACATCTTGATTGCTTTATCTGGAACATGCCACAATTTTTGAGCTGTCCATTAGGATAGCTTCTCACAGGGCAATTAAAATTTAACTAAATGTTGCTGATAATGTTGTACAGAATTATATTTCAGTGTGCTGCTGTGTATCTATATACATTTAACTTTATAATGGTGTTTATAGGACACATTTCTCTGATTGGATTCACAGTCATATTTAATGTGTCAGCTCCACCTGTTGCCAAATGCTATCCTGCGTTTTGCATATTTTTCTTAAAAAATCATTTTTAGCATATGTGTAGAAAATTTCAAGGTTTGGTGTTGGATGCAAGCAGTTTTCCACCCTTTAAAAAATTTTTGTGAATCTGGAAAAATGGAAAGTCCTCTAAAAAGCATAAAAGAGGGGTTTCATTTTATCTTAAACATTAACTACAAACTTTTTTTGGTGCCTCAATCCACAGTAATACTGAAGTTTGTGAAATAGTCATGTTCTAGCATCAGGCTTTTATCTCCTTCGCAAGAGTGCCAGTTGCATTTTATGTGTGGTATTATCGTATGCTCGGGTCAACTATCTCACTGCTTTAATAAGTCTTTTTATTTTAATAAGTTCTACATTAAAAATTGAGAAAATGAATAACAGCAAATTGAAGTATAAGTCTTCAGAAAGTACCACAGTTTCACTGGAAGTTTCTCCATCCACTTTTTTTCCGTGGAGATACAAGCTGTGAATTTTCTAAACTATGTATTTATCTTTAAATTGGTTTGCAGATTATTGCCGGTCGATAACCTCGTAAAACAAAACTGTTGACAAAGAAATATTTTGTACCGAGCGACAACAGAAGAATCCCTAGACTCTAGATTCTCACAGATTGGTTTTTGAGAAGTATGAAGGTGCAGTAAATCGTCAACTTACTTCATTGTTCACACCCATGTCTTAAGTAACTTTTTGCAGTGGTGATTGGACAGATGGGGAGTTTTGTATTTTTTTATTGTATTTTCTGCACCTTGCCTTCCACAGCTCACTCATCATCTTACCATTGTATTAATGCAGATTTTAAATAATAGAAGGAGTAATGGTAACACACCATCCTATAGACAGGAGTCGAGTGGTTGATTGGCACACAAATTTGGGTTAAAATATTGACAAGCTTTCAGACAAGTTTGTTCTTCAGTTAGTTCTGATGGAGAACTTTGTCTGAAAAGCTTAGTAATGCTGTAAATGTTTTTTCTCTCCCAGTTGGCTGTTGGATGTCTTGGCTGCATGTTGGGTTGTTGTCTTTGCTCTTTCCACCCAAGATGTTCCACTGTCATGCATCAACATGGATTTTGTTGGCTTAAAATGTCTAACTTAAACTAAGTCATACGTGTTTACATTATTACATTATTATCTGCCTCGTTGGGTTACATATAATCAGATAAAAGAATTGTATGCAACAGGAGTAATGCAACAGGAGTAATGCAAACCTGCCCTACCGTTTTTCAGCTTCCACTACTGTGAAAATAATTCCAGTCATTAAAACAAACTGACTTTTCAGATATAACAGAGACACTCTTATATGAGGAAGAGCTCCGCAAGAAACGCAAACGGAGGCGAAACAGTGAACACTGCAGCCCGACAAAGAGGCTGAGCAATTTGGAGGAAGACGAAAGCTGCGAAGACAGTCAGCACGAACTTCAGTCGCAACAAGAAGGTGCGAGGACGAAGAAATGCAAACATAAGAGGTAGGTATCCTTTTGGTATTTAATTTTGTATTTTCCTGGCAGTCAGAAGGTACCTAGTGGAACACTTTTCTTGTTAAAGTTCTGTCAGATGTTGTCCCCATTACATTTGTGAATAGATTCTGGTAAAGAAAAAATGAAAATGGCTTTATTTAATCTATTATAAAATATTCCTAAACCTTCTATGGATTGCAGACACAGGAAATTTGCAAGTAATTTTAACTGGTTTTTTGTGCGACCTGTTATGTAGAAACTTGCATATGCTAATCTGTATTACTAAATTCTTATTTTCAGTGCTTCATATTCTTATTTACCACATTCAAAAGTTTAAAATGCTGTCATAACCAACTCATTAAGAGGTATAATTTTACATTTGTTTTACACAATAAGCCACATATTAAAGCTGCAAACTGGGCACGTCTTTGGCAGCATAGCTCATAATGCGCAAATTACCCAGAGTATATTCATCCAGTATGTGGGAATGAGCACCCTTAGTGACTTTGAACAAACCTAACACATAATTTCAGACCTTTATAAAACTTTTTCTCACTGACAATCCCCACAAAATGATTGAAGGAAAAAAAGTTTATTTCTTACTGCATTTTCATTGTTCACACATTAAAACTTCTGTTTCAGGCTTGACATTAACTTATTACTTCTTTGTTAAGAATTTTATTCTCTGCTAATTTTGTGGATACGCTCCACGTAAACCACTGACTACAACTGCAAAATTGTATCATTGTATGACACACAAGTCTGGAGGTGTGGCATTATAAACTAGCTTTTGCTTAAAACAGAGCACAAATTACCCAGACTACACTCGTCCAGTATTTGATAATGATAGCACTTGCAAACACGCTTTAAACATGATTTCAATTTTTTTCTCTCTTACACACGTAATGTCAAATACATAGCTCATTAACTCAATTGTTAAGTAGTACGTGGAAGCCCAGGTGTTTTTATTTTTTATGTTTAATTAAAGAGTTGGTGATTTGCTGGTCACCACTAACCCAGTTCACTTGTGTACCTCAAACAGAAAAAGAAATAGACAAACCAGAGACAAGAGATGAAATTGGTACACTGATGTTGCAAAAAAAAAAAAAAAAAAAAAAAAATTATTCATACAGAAGACTGAACAGTGTAAGTGATAATTAAGTGTGTCAAAGGAAAATTCAAGTGAGAGAATGGTAATAAATCATGAGATGGAATTGCTGGCCTGAACTTAACCTGCAAGAGATGAAATGTGCTGTACTGGTGCTAGACGTGTATAGAAGTAAAAGTGACACATTATGTAGCTTTTGGGCCTAATAGTTCCTTTTTTGGGGAGGAGAGAGGGTTGGTTGGGGAAGATTAAGAGGAGGAATGGCAGGTCTCTCAGTCCCTTGTATGAGAGGGACTCGCCTGTAGTAAGGATGAGCACTTACAAATTTCTGTGAAACAGGAATATGGAGAGAGAGAGAGAGAGAGAGAGAGAGAGAGAGAGAGAGAGAGAGAGAGAAACCTGTACATACAATGTCATTTAGCCAAATAAATCTTGTCTCTTGCAGTAGCAGATGTTTTTTTGATGCTAAGACGGAGTCCAAGTGACGCTCTGCAAACGTTGCTGTGAATGCTCATGCTTACATACAGTTCGTGGAACATAAGAAGTTAAAAGTTGTAGATTAACAAAACACACACATCTGCAATCCTCAGGACTTCCTTCCATAAAATAGAGTAGATGTTGTGAGCACAACAACCAGTACATTCCCTTCTTCTTTCTGTCCAGAGCTTTATCCTGTATGTTACCTTTCAGCTGTTTGAGAATGTGGCAGACTTTGTTATTGAAATTTGTGGCCAGATGTCTTTCTCGAAGCCACTGGAGTAGAGGTAACCTAAGGCAGGAAAGTGGTGTGCGCCATAGGTGAATCGTGCAAGCTTTGTCCTGTGTGTTACTGGATTTTAACTGCTTTGTGTCTTGTATCCTCCGAGGCAGAATTGGAGACCAGCTCGGCACTTAAACCAGGCTCGGTCCGGTCGGTACACGGGCTCAGTCGTTAATCCATTGTGTGGATTTTATCCAGGTGTAACTAGCCTCCCTGACACGCAAGCTATTGCACTGTCCATTACACTACACAAGCAGGCCAGGGAGAGCAGAAGTAATTATATTTATTTATGAACGATAAGATTCTGCTGTACTGGTTATCGTGGTTGGATTAAAACGCCCCTTTATCCTGTATTCACTGCTGCACTGTTTTTGCTTTGTAGCCGTTCTGGAATGTTTGCGTAGTATAACTCATCGGGACAATATGTCTTAGGTATCAATGATGCTGTGTATCTGTTGAGAATTTCAAACCGTACTGGACTATGTACACGACCACTTTGTGGTCAACTGGTCATGTCACTGCTGTTCGAGAAAAATATGTTGTCTTGTCTTTAGTTGTAAAGTCTGCCTGACCTCTTATTTTTTTCGTCGTCGTCACTTGACGAATGCTTAGACGGAACTCGTACAGTAGCTGATGGAAAGTATCCAGACACAACTGTGTAATACATACAGGGCACTCTATTCAGCAGATTTGATCGGCTAAAAGAGTAATAGTTGTAACAATTTGTGCCGTATCTCCCGCCGCTGCCAAGCTCTACTTGGCATGGTGGCTGATGGGAGTAACTAGGTTCGTTCGAATGAAGATATCATTACCAGTCACAACCATTTCCAAACTGTTGCTACTGCGCAAATGCAGTTTCGTGATTGTTGTGATCATCATGACACCTTTGCGAACCGTATTTAGCATGTTTTGGCATTTGGCCACGTGGAGCACTAGTTAATACCATCATTCACTTTGTGTTGCTCAAATGTTTTTAGTGTAAACACAGCGCCAGTTACGTATTGTATTCATGCTGAGAAAAACGTGTTTTGAGAATTTATTCTTGTTGTCAAGTGCAGTATTTACATATGTAATTTTTTATGTTACACAAATAAACAATGTGAGTGATTGGTGTGTGTGTGTGTGTGTGTGTGTGTGTGTGTGTGTGTGTGTGTGGTTTTCTACATAACTGATGAGGCATGGTACCTGATAACCTTTACTTGTACAGTGCAAGAGACGCAGAATAACACACATTCAAACACCATTCCAAATACTTATTTACATATTTGCACCTGACAACGAGAAAAGTCTCCAAACACGTCGTGCTAAGAATGAAAAAACATGTAACTAGTGCGGTATTTCATTTTGTAAATAATGAATGACTGCTGCCGGCTTCCCGTAAACATTGATTATGACATTTGAAGTTAAAAATTCTGGAAATGCGTCATTAAGCATAAAAAAAATACGTAACTTGTACAATATTTCATTATTTAAATAATGAATAACAGCTGCAGGCTTTCCAAAAACATCGATTATGATGTTTGAAATTAAAAATTCTCAAAATGCGTCATTAAGCGTGAAAAAATACGTAACTAGTGCAGTATTTCATTATTTAAATAATGAATGACAGCTGGAAGCTTTCCGAAAACATGAATTATGATGTTTGGAATTAAGTCATATGTTTCCACTTCCCAGACAGTCGTCAATTCCTGTTACATCAGCGGTTTTTATTAGATAATAAACCTTTATTAGATAATAAAAAATTCTGACAAGTCTTCCGATACCTGTTATGTACGTTGTTGTTGTTGTTGTTGTTGTTGTTGTGGTCTTCAGTCCTGAGACTGGTTTGATGCAGCTCTCCATGCTACTCTATCCTGTGCAAGCTTCTTCATCTCCAAATACGTACTGCAGCCTACATCCTTCTGAATCTGTTTAGTGTATTGCATCTCTTAGTAACTTTCACAGCTTAAAACATTATTTCCCACATTTTACATTTTCCAGAATTTTTTTGGGAAGTCCCTTGAAAAATGTAAAAGCAGAGTTTCACTGTAGATCACGAGCTGTCACGAGAAGTGGATCTACCGGTAAAACAGGAGGAGTATTCTGTTCCTTAGTAGAAAAGCAGTAATAGCACAGCATGTGGCTCAGAAAACCCAGTGACTCCAAAGGTGGACTAGGCATTGGATGTCACCTGAGTAACAATTCCATCGTGGACATTACAGCTGTTTTAGAGGTGTCTCAGATGACTAGTAGTGATGTGACTGTGAAGTCGGAATATGAAATGAGAACCACAGATAAACAGGCATCAGCCACACCTTGTATACTGACCGGCAGGGACTGTCGAATGTTGCAGAGGGTGGTTGTGAAAAATCACATAAATTTAGTTGAGGGAATAACTTGTGAGTTCCAAAGTGCTACCAGAAATCCAGGTTGCACAATGATTGCCTGTAGGGCTTAAAAAAAAAAAGAAGAGCTAAATGACTCCTGAAGCGGAGAGTGATGCCACGAGACAGTGGATGACTGGAAAATGAGTGATTTGGAATTATACTCTTTTTTTTTTTCTCTTTCCATCGTGGCCAGGATGCTTGAGGTCACATTCACATTGCTTTGTTGCCACTCTGCAGGTTCCTCCTCCTCCTCTTCCTCCTCGCAAGCTATGGCCACTCAAACGAGGTATTGACAATAATCAGCATTGTCATGTTTTAGAATTAATTTATTACGCCTTAATGAACTTCGTTTGGCACATTGCAGTATGTTTATACATGACTCTGGAGATTATTATGCTTATATAATTATATTAATAAGAAGAAAGAGAACCATGGACCTTGCCGTTGGTGGGGAGGCTTGTGTGCCTCAACGATACAGATAGTTGTACCGTAGGTGCAACCACAACGGAGGGGTATCTGTTGAGAGGCCAGACAAATGTGTGGTTCCTGAAGAGGGGCAGCAGCCTTTTCAGTAGTTGCAGGGGCAACAGTCTGGATGATTGACTGATCTGGCCTTGTAACACTAACCAAAAAACGGCCTTGCTGTTGTGGTACTGCGAACGGCTGAAAGCAAGGGGAAACTACAGCTGTAATTTTTCTCGAGGGCATGCAGCTTTACTGTATGGTTAAATGATGATGGCGTCCTCTTGGGTAAAATATTCCGGAGGTAAAATAGTCCCCCCATTCGGATCTCCAGGCGGGGACTACTTAGGAGGACGTAGTTATCAGGAGAAAGAAAACTGGCATTCTACGGATCGGAGCGTGGAATGTCATATCCCTTAATCGGGCAGGTAGGTTAGAAAATTTGAAAAGGGAAATGGATAGGTTAAACTTAGATATAGTGGGAATTAGCGAAGTTCGGTGGCAGGAGGAACAAGACTTCTGGTCAGGTGAATACAGGGTTATAAATACAAAATCAAATAGGGGTAATGCAGGAGTAGGTTTAATAATGAATAAAAAATAGGAAGTTGGGTAAGCTGCTACAAACAGCACAGTGAACGTATTATAGTGGCCAAGATAGACACGAAGCCCATGCCTACTACAGTAGTAAAAGTTTATTTGCCAACTAGCTCTGCAGATGACGAAGAAATTGAAGAAACGTATGATGAGACAAAAGAAATTATTCAGGTAGTGAAGGGAGACGAAAATTTAATAGTCATGGGTGGCTGGAATTCGACAGTAGGAAAAGGGAGAGAAGGAAACATAGTAGGTGAATATGGATTGGGGCTAAGAAATGAAAGAGGAAGCTGTCTGGTAGAATTTTGCACAGAGCATAACTTAATCATAGCTAACACTTGGTTCAAGAATCATAAAAGAAGGTTGTATACATGGAAGAATCCTGGAGATACTAAAAGGTATCAGCTAGATTATATAATGGTAAGACAGAGATTCAGGAAAGAGGTTTTAAATTGTAAGACATTTCCAGGGGCAGATGTGGACTCTGACCACAATCTATTGGTTATGAACTGTAGATTGAAACTGAAGAAACTGCAAAAAGGTGGGAATATAAGGAGATGGGACCTGGATAAACTGACTAAACCAGAGGTTGTACAGAGTTTCAGGGACAGCATAAGGGAACAGTTGACAGGAATGGGGGAAAGAAATACAGTACAAGACGAATGGGTAGCTGTGAGGGATGAAGTAGTGAAGGCAGCAGAGGATCAAGTAGGTAAAAAGACAAGGGCTAGTAGAAATCCTTGGGTAACAGAAGAAATATTGAATTTAATTGATGAAAGGAGAAAATATAAAAATGCAGTAAATGAAGCAGGCAAAAAGGAATACAAACGTCTCAATAACGAGATTGACAGAAAGTGCAAAATGGCTAAGCAGGGATGGCTAGAGGACAAATGTAAGGATGTAGAGGCTTATCTCAATAGGGGTAAGATAGATACAGCCTACAGGAAAATTAAAGAGACCTTTGGAGAAAAGAGAGCCACTTGTACGAAAATCAAGAGCTCAGATGGAAACCCAGTTCTAAGCAAAGAGGGGAAATCAGAAAGGTGGAAGGAGTATATAGAGTGTCTATACAAGGGCGATGAACTTGAGGACAATATTATGAAAATGGAAGAGGATGTAGATGAAGATGAAATGGGAGATACGATACTGCATGAAGAGTTCGACAGAGCACTGAAAGACCCGAGTCAAAACAAGGCCCCGGGAGTAGACAACATCCCATTAGAGCTACTGACGGCCTTGGGAGAGCCAGTCCTGACAAAACTCTACTGTCTGGTGAGCAAGATGTAAGAGACGGGCCAAATACCCTCAGACTTCAAGAAGAATATAATAATTCCAATCCCAAAGAAAGCAGGTGATGACAGATGTGAAAATTACCGAACTATCAGTTTAATAAGCCACAGCTGCAAAATACTAGCGCGAATTATATACTGACGAATGGAAAAACTGGTAGAAGCCGACCTCGGGGAAGATCAGTTTGAATTCCGTAGAAATGTTGGAACACGTGAGGCAATACTGACCTTACGACTTACATTACAAAATAGATTAAGGAAAGGCAAACCTACATTTCTAGCATTTATAGACTTAGAGAAAGCTTTTGACAATGTTGACTGGAATACTCTCTTTCAAATACTAAAGGTGGCAGGGGTAAAATACAGGTAGGGAAAGGCTATTTACAATTTGTACAGAAAGCAGATGGCAGTTATGAGTCGAGGGACATGAAAGGGAAGCTGTGGTTGGGAAGGGAGTGAGACAAGGTTGTAGCCTCTCCCCGATGTTATTCAATCTGTATATTGAGCAAGAAGTAAAGGAAACAAAAGAAAAATTTGGCGTAGGTATTAAAATCCAGGGAGAAGAAATAAAAACTTTGAGGTTCGGCGATGACATTGTAATTTTGTCAGAGACAGCAATGGACTTGGAAGAGCTGTTGAACGGAATGGACAGTGTCTTGAAAGGAGGATATAAGATGAACATCAACAAAAGTAAAACGAGCATAATGGAATGTAGTCGAACTAAGTCAGGTGATGCTGAGGGAATTATATTAGGAAATGAGACACTTAAAGTAGTAAAGGAGTTTTGCTATTTGGGGAGCAAAATAACTGATGATGGTCAAAGTAGAGAGGATATAAAATGTAGACTGGCAATGGGAGGGAAAGCATTTCTGAAGAAGAGAAATTTGTTAACATCAAGTATAGATTTAAGTGTCAGGAAGTTGTTTTTGAAAGTATTTGTATGGAGTGTAGCCATGTACGGAAGTGAAACATGGACAATAAATAGTTTCAATATAATGGAAGGAAACATTCCACGTGGGAAAAATTATATATAAAAACAAAAAAACTATATATAAAAACATATATATAAAAACAATATATAAAAACAATAAATAGTTTGGACCAGAAGAGAATAGAAGCTTTCGAAATCTGGTGCTACAGAAGAATGTTGAAGATTAGATGGGTAGATCACGCAACTAATGAGTAGGTATTGAATAGGATTGGGGAGAAGAGAAGTTTGTGGCCCAACTTGACTAGAAGAAGGGATCGGTTGGTAGGACATGTCCTGAGGCATCAAGGGATCACAAATTTAGCATTGGTGGGCAGCGTGGAGGGTAAAAATCGTAGAGGGAGACGAAGAGATGAATACACTAAGCAGATTCAGATGGATGTAGGTTGAAGTAGGTACTGGGAGATGAAGGAGCTTGCACAGGATAGATTAGCATGGAGAGCTGCATCAAACCAGCCTTAGGACAGAAGACAACAACAACAACAAGAACAAAAAGTTTAAATTTAACCCACCAAACAGAAATTATAGTGGGTGGACATCATCTTCACTACCTTCGTCGTCATTGTCATCACTGGAACACTCTTCACTATCTTCATGTAGATTTATTACAACGTTCTGAATGTGTTCGTATTATTGAATTCCATCCTTTGAGAAGTCTCTTCTTGTAGTAGTTGCTTGAGACAAACAGCACATTTCTGCCAGTCTTCTATTGTCGCGTGTTTAATGGTGTGTTCCAGTAATTTTCTCACGTCACTAATTTTAAATTAGAATCCTTTTCTGCTATCTCTGGCTTTATTTGAGCATTTGTCATTTCCTTGGGATTATACTGACAGTGATACGGAGGAAGCCATATTACTTATTTCCGCAGCTAGATAATGGAGCTCATATTGCCTACAACTGCTGCTGTGTTCCCCAACAATAAAGAGCAGTCCGGTTATCGTGTGTGTGTGTGTGTGTGTGTGTGATCGTGAGGTATGCTTTTGTTTTGCAGAGTATTAGCAAAACTCTTTTTTTTTACTATAGGAATAACCCGTAACACAAAATGACATTAGAGTGACAGAGCGAACAAACAACAGAATAAATAATATTCCTCGAAAACAAAGAATAGACATAGATCATAGGCTGTGTCAGAGTTGATGTTGCATGAAATTGTTCACCTGTGCGTAGCATTCTGGTCTGTAGGTCAGAATTGGTGGAACTGGATGTTTGAAAATGGTTACGCTTATAATTTTGTAATGCAACCACCCTGTTAGCTGTGTGTGTTAGCACACCACTTTTGGAATTGAGGAGAACACCAGTGACCCCAGATTGAATCCATCCATAATATTAACGACGAGGGCCAGGTTTTGTGGTGGTTTCCCACATCTGACTGGCTGAATACCAGGATGGCCTCAGCTACACAATTTGCAAACATTTTGAATGTGTTTTTACACTTCTGTGTGTACTAATACTAGACACAAAAGAGATGGAGTACACAATTGCCATACAAGTGGGGAGAAGGTGGCAACAGGAGGACACCCATCTATACTCTACCGCTGACATTGACAAATCCAAATTAACATTCTGACCCCCAAGAAAATATGGGACAAGGCCACCAAGGAGGAGATAATTTGGCTATTGGAAGTTTTGGCGGAATTTAAATAGTTTTGGAGTAAAGGTAACAACTAACTGATTAGCAGAGGCAATCCTGGAAATTTTACTGGCTCTCTGACAAATATTTCAGTCTCGTTAATGTGCTTGTCAAACATTCAAAGCCATTAGTGTTTCGTGACTGGTTTACTTTTACTCCAAAATGATAACACTGATAATTTGCAAATTATTTTTAGTGAAAGACATCTTTTCTTGAAAAATTCTTTGGTCTCTGTAATAATTTGAGACAGCAGCCTTCAGACTCGACGGTGTCTACGTATCGCTTCCCCATTTTCTTTCCGCAGGCACCACCACCACCATCACCGTCACCATCACCGCCACCGCGACAAGTTAAAGTTGGACTTCAGCCCGGAGGAGCTGGAGGAGGCGGGCATCCCGGATGCACTGCTGCAGTACCTGGCCGCCGAGGAAGGGGAGGGCGTGGCGGCCGCAGAGCTCGAATCAAAGAGCCGACCACCCAAGTTGAAGCGCCACCCTGTCACGGTGACGGAGAAGCGCTGCATCGACGAGTACTTGGAGCTGATAGACCGCCACTACGAGGAGGCCGCAGAAAAGAGGTTGTCTGCGGCCGGTGGCAGCGGGCCATCACTAACGCGGATCGTGGAAGCGCTCCGGCAGCCACAGCGCCCAACGCAGCCGGCTGGCGAGTCTGCCAATAGTGACTGTCATAACAAGAGCATTAAGAGTGAAGGTAAGATTACAAATATTCGTGTAAGTCGAACTCCATTATCGGAACTTACCTCACGTGAGCTGAAATTGCCAATGGTTGGTCTCCCTAGCGGATCCCAGACATGCTGTATGGGATTCAAATTGGGAGACCAAGCAGGCAACACTATGCCATTTCCAAGAAAATATCAACCACCCGTGCTCTATGAGGTAAAGTGTGTTGTTGTTGTTTTTGTTGTTGTTGTTGTTGTTGTTGTCTTCAGTCCTGAGAGTGGTTTGATGCAGCTCTCCATGCTACTCTATCCTGTGCAAGCTTCTTCATCTCCCAGTACCTACTGCAACCTACATCCTTCTGAATCTGCTTAGTGTATTCATCTCTTCGTCTCCCTGTACGATTTTTACCCTCCACGCTGCCCTCCAATACTAAATTGGTAATCCCTTGATGCCTCAGAACATGTCCTACCAACTGGTCCCTTCTTCTAGTCAAGTTGTGCGACAAACTTCTCTTCTCCCCAATCCTATTCAACACCTCCTCATTAGTTATGTGATCTACCCATCTAATCTTCAGCATTCTTCTGTAGCACCACATTTCGAAATCTTCTATTCTCTTCTTGTCTAAACTATTTATCGTCCATGTTTCACTTCCGTACATGGCTACTCTCCATACAAATACTTTCAGAAACGACTTCGTGACACTTAAATCTATACTCGATGTTAACAAATTTCTCTTCTTCAGAAACGCTTTCCTTGCCATTGCCAGTCTACATTTTATATCCTCTCTACTTTGACCATCATCAGTTATTTTTCTCCCCAAATAGCAAAACTCCTTTACTACTTTAAGTGTCTCATTTCCTAATCTAATTCCCTCAGCATCACCTGATTTAATTCGACTACATTCCATTATCCTCGTTTTGCTTTTGTTGATGTTCATCTTATATCCTCCTTTCAAGACACTGTCCATTCCGTTCAACTGCTCTTCCAAGTCCTTGGCTGTCTCTGTTAGAATTGCAATGTTACCAGCGAATCTCGAAGTTTTTATTTCCTCTCTGTGGATTTTAATACCTACTCCGTATGTTTTTTTGTTTCCTTTACTGCTTGCTCAATATACAGATTGAATAACAACGGGGAGAGGCTACAACCCTGTCTCACTCCCTTC